>NW_027363254.1:0-662436 GCF_046119375.1 Phyllobates terribilis
TCTCTCCGTGGTGCCGTCATAGGGGAAGGAGAAAGACGTAGTTACTTACCGGTAATAGGATTTCTCAGAGCCAATGACGGCACCCGTACATTCCCTCCCTTCACGTGTGGGTGCGCACACTTATTGGTTAATTATTGTAGCCACGTAGTGTGTCTAGTGAGGTCTTAAATTGTAAAATTTTGTGTTACTAACCTGGTGGTCCTCTCGTGCTCTGTAAACAACGGATGCGGGAGAGGTACCGCCCTTTTATCTGTAGGTTTCCTGTCCTTGTTGGGCGGATCCCCTCTCTCTCCGTGGTGCCGTCATGGGCTCTGAGAAATCCCGTTACCGGTAAGTAACTAACTACATCTTTTTGTCCTAGTTTTAAAAATGTTGAAAGGACAGCCAGAGATGTCTTATATCTCCGCCCCCTGTTCACTTGGAAGGGACCTCCATAGGACTCTACTCTTGCTTCCCCCAAACAAGGAATTTTTATAACCGCCGTAAACCTCAGCCCAGGGCAAGCATACTGGTCTACACTGGATTTCCTCCTAAGCCCTATTGTGTAACTGTACAAACTTTTAATGTCGAGTTTAATAATGCACATGACTGTCACAAACACATGGACCACATTTTTGGGATGCTCACCTTTTTCCAGTTATGATGGTGTATCTTTCATAACTGGGAAACCA
Source organism: Phyllobates terribilis (assembly GCF_046119375.1). Classification (NCBI taxonomy): domain Eukaryota; kingdom Metazoa; phylum Chordata; class Amphibia; order Anura; family Dendrobatidae; genus Phyllobates; species Phyllobates terribilis. The sequence goes on from NW_027363254.1 coordinate 672, forward strand.
CCAGAAACCTAGGAAATGGTTTCTGGGCTTCTGAACGTCATATAAATATCATATTTGATATCAATCTCTGTGAATATTGGTGACGGCAAACATGATGTATCCATCTTGGATGTGGGCCCCCCCCCCCATACCAAGATATGGAAGATGAAGGATTTTTATGTCTTGTGCAGCTGGGTGGGTTCACAAAACAGAGCCCCCGTGTGAGGTAAACATGGGTGTGTCCTAGTGTTTTGCCTACTAACTAAAAACCAGAACGTCCATGTTGGCTCATTCCAACCCAGGGACATCAGATGCAAGCACTCCTCGCTGCGTGGAGGAATCACCTAATTTCCGGGGAGCCGCCCCCCCCCCCCACAGAATCTGAGACCATCACCTCGTGGTGCAGGTTTTGCTATTATTTACCCCTTTTATTTTAATAACTGTTTTATGCATATATGTAAATTGTCTTTTATAATATCTTGTTTGTTTTGTAAACACTGCCAACTTTCGGAAGTAAATTATTATTATTTACCAGCTTCGTTCTTCTTGTCCTATGTCGAGCAAATGCGTTCCTCACCTGCTAATTCATGTTACCTAACGGGTACCCGATCCACCTGTTAAGAGATCGGTGGTGGCAGCATACGGTGTATTTATGTGATATGGTGGTTGAGGGTGGTGGGATTGAGGTATATATATGTTCCTAGACTGAACTGGTGGTATATATACGTCCTGTCACATCACGTGCCACAATAGTCGACATAAATGAGAGCAGCTGTTCCCTGTTGCTTATCCTCGGTCAATACCGTGTTTGACCAGCAGGATAAGGGAGCGCCAGAGGGCTGCAAAGTCTGACTAAGTTTTCCTGACACCCTTTAAATGCAGTTTAGGGCCATCTCTGTTGCACTCTTACTCTCTATTAGCTGCAGTGTCCCATCTGCCTAATGCTGCCACAGATCTCATGGCTGCAGTATCCAGATCTTCAGCAACTCGCTGACATCGTGTCAGTTAATCCAATGAGTGTTTGCAGTGACAGCAATGTCTGTTAGCTGGGTTTCTGATGCTGCTCAGTTGTGGAGGAGAGCAGACAGATGTCAGTGTGGTGTTCGGAGGCTCCTGAGGCCCCTGCACGTGACATCAGGAGTGCTAGAGATCCAGAGTATGATCTTGTGGTCTTGGGCCCCAGTATACAGGTGGGAGTTTGCAGCTATTGGGGGGGGGGGGCGGCGAGGGAGAAGAGCACAACACTGACGTGTGCAGTGAAGGTGGTTAAAGTTCATTGACGCTAGATGACTCATTTTGGTGCATTGACACCATAGGCAAACTAGGAATGTCAAAGAACCAATCAAGAACAACCAAACAAAATTGTCAAATTATGCATAAATAGGAAATTAAAAAACCTATAATACACGGTTAAGTAAGAGTGACACCGTAGAGACAGGCACTCACACCAATGTACATACAATAGTTAAAATAGAAAAATATAGAATAGATGTAAACTACCAGGAGTAGTTATAGAACCGCCCACAAGGGGTAGTTTTAGAACCGCCCACCGGCAACAGGGGTAGTTCTAGAACCGCCCCCCAGGGGTAGTACTGGAACCGCCCACCATGGGTAGCTCTAGAGCTGCCCACTGGCACCAGGAGTAGTTCTAGAACTGCACACTAGGAGTAGCTCTAGAAGCACCCAAAATGGGTAGTACTAGAAGCATCCACCGGCAACAGGGGTAGTTCTAGAACTGCAACCGAACACAAGGAGTAGTTCTAGAAGCGCCCACCAGGAGCGTTATTAGAACTGCACACTAGAAGAAGTTCTAGAACCGCTCACGGCACCAGGGGTTGTTCTAGAACTGAACACTAGGAGTACTTGTAGAAGCGCCCACCAGGGGTAGTTCTAGAAGCGCCCACCAGGGGTAGCTCTAGAACCGCTCACATGCACCAGGGGTAGTTCTATAACCGCCCACCAGGTGTAGCTCTATAACCACCCACAGACCAGGTGTAGTTCTAGAAATGCCCACCAGGAGTAGTTCTAGTATCGCTCACGGCACTGGAGTAGTTCTAGAACTGCACACTAAGAGTAGTTCTAGAACTGCACACTAAGAGTAGGTCTAGAAGCGCCCGCCAGATGTAGGTCTAGAAGCGCCCGCCAGATGTAGGTCTAGAAGCACACAATGACAACCAGGGGTGGTTCTAGAAGCGCCCACCAGGTGTAGTTCTAGAACCGCCCACCGTTCCCAGGGGTAATTCTAGAACCGCCCATCGGAGTAGTATTAGAACTGCACACCAAGGGTTGTTCTACAAGCGCACACCAGTGGTAGTTCTAGAAGTGCCCACCAGCACAATGGGTAGTACTAGGACTGCCCACCAGGGGTAGTTCTAGAAGCGCCCACCAGGAGCAGTATTAGAACCGCAAACTAGAAGTTCTAGAACCGATTATGGCACCAGGGGGGTAGTTCTAGAACCGCCCACCAGGGGTAGTTCTAGAAGCGCACACCGGCACCAGGGGTAGTTCTAGTACTGCACACTAGTAGTACTTCTAGAACCGCCCACCAAGGGTAGGTCTTAAAGCGCCCACCAGGAGCAGTATTAGAACCGCACACTAGAAGTTCTAGAACCACTCACGGCACTGGGGGTAGTTCTAGAACTGGACACTAGGAGTACTTCTAGTAGCGCCCACCAGGGGTAGTTCTAATACTGCTCATGGTGGGCGGTTCTAGAACTACCCCTGGTGTCTGTGGGCGGTTCTAGAGCTACACCTGGTGCCGTGAGCAGTTCTAGAACTTCTTTTAGTGTGGGGTTCTAACACTGCTCCTGGTGGGTGCTTTTAGAACTTCCCCTGGTGCCGGTGGGCGATTCTAGAACTACCCCTGGTGGGTGGTTCTGAAACTACCCCTGGTGCCGTGAGTGGTTCTAGAACTTCTACTAGTGTGCAGTTCTAATACTGCTCATGGTGGGCGGTTCTAGAACTGCACACTAAGAGTACTTCTAGAAGTGCCCACCGGGGGTAGTTTCAGAACTGCCCACCGGCACTAGGTGCAGTTCTAGAAGCACCCCCAGGGGGTAGCTCTAGAGCTGCACACTAGGAGTGGTTCTAGAAGAGCCCACTGGCACCAGGGGTAGTTCTAGAACTGCTCACTAGAGCACTTCTAGAACCACCTACCAGGAGCATTATTAGAACTGCACACTAGTAGAAGTTCTAGAACCACTCACGGCACCAGGGGTAGTTTCAGAACCACCCACCAGGGGTAGTTCTAGAAGTGCTCACCGACACCAGGGGAAGTTCTAAAAGCACCCACCAGGAGCAGTGTTAGAACCGCACACTAAAAGTTCTAGAACTGCTCACGGCACCAGGTGTAGCTCTAGAACCGCCCACAGACACCAGGTGTAGTTCTAGTACCGCTCACGGCACCGGGGTAGTTATAGAACTGCACACTAAGAGTACTTCTAGAAGCGCTCACAATGGTTAGTTCTAGAACCCCCAGGGGTAGTTCTAAAACTGCATATTAGAAACCAAGCAATGTGAACTGAGGTCTAAGATGGTACACATTCAAGAAATAGGAGCATGTTCACACTAGCAAAAAGAAGCAAAACCTACAAAAGACAAATATATCTCATACCCTACCATCATTATATATAAATGTAAAGCAAAGTTGCATATGACATATAGGGTACTTGGTGAACTATTTTTGATCAAAAAAAGTATACAAGCCGTCCCACCAGCGACAAGGTGACCCTAAATTAGGACGGTCCTACACTGTCTATATTAAAAACCTTACTGTATATCAAAGTTGAAGTAATGCATATAAAAGGGTAGACAAGTAGAACCGGGTCCCAATATCAGACCACCTAGGCCCATGGTAAGCGACATATATACTAACGAGCTCAACAAGGGGGATGCCACACCCTTAATTTGCACAGAATGCAAACAAGACAAAAAACCAAGCAATGTGAACTGAGGTCTAAGATGGTAGACATGCAAGAAATAGGAGCATGTTCACACTAGCAAAAAGAAGCAAAACCTACAAAAGACAAATATCTCATACCCTACCATCATTATATATAAATGTAAAGCAAAGTTGTATATGACATATAGGGTACTAAGTACCCTATAGGTCATATGCAACTTTGCTTTACATTTATATATAATGATGGTAGGGTATGAGATATATTTTTTGCCTTTTGTAGGTTTTGCATATTAGAAGTAGTTTTAGAACGGCACATTAGAGGTAGTTCTAGAAGCGCCCACAAGATGTAGTTCTAGAAGCGCCCATCAGGGGGTAGTTCTAGAACCGCCCACCAGGAGCAGTATTAGAACTGCACACTAGTAGAAGTTCTAGAAACATTCACGGCACCAGGGGTAGTTCTAGAACCGTCCACCGGCACCAGGTGTAGATCTAGAACCGCCTACAAGGGGTAGTTCTAGAAGCGCCCACCGGCACCAGGGATAGTTCTAGAACTGCATACTAAAAGTACTTCTAGAGCCGCCCACCAGGGGAAGTTCTAAAAGCGCCCACCAGGAGCAGTATTAGAACCGCACACTAGAAGTTCTAGAACCGCTCACGGCACTGGGGGTAGTTCTAGAAGCGCTCACGGCACCGCGGGTAGTTCTAGAAGCCCACGGGGGGGGGGGGTGGTGTAGTTCTAGAAGCCCCACGGGCACAAGGGGTAGATCTAGAAATGCATACCAGCAGTAGTTCTAGAACCGTACACTTGGAGTATTTCTATAAGCGCCCACCGGGCGTAGTTCTATAAGCGCCCACCGGCATCGGGCATAGTTATATAAGCGCCCACCACGGGTATTTCTAAAAGCGCCGACCAGAAGCAGTATTAGAACTGCACACTAGAAGTTCTAGAACCGCTCACGGCACTGGGGGTAGTTCTAGAAGCGCACGGGGGGGGGGGGGGGTTGTGGTTCTGGAAGCGCCCACCGGGGGGGTAGTTCTAGAAGCGCCCAAGGGGGAGGGGGGGGGAGTTCTAGAAGCGCCCACGGGGGAGGGGGGGGGGAGTTCTAGAAGCGCCCACCGGGGGGGGGGGGAGTTCTAGAAGCGCCCACCGGGGGGGGGGGGGGAGTTCTAGAAGCGCCCACCGGGGGGGGGAGGAGTTCTAGAAGCACCCACCAGCACCAGGAGTAGTTGTAAAACCGCACACTAAGAGTACTTTCAGAAGCTGCCACCGTGTTGACGGGCCCCGATCACCTGTCCCGGTGGGCAGACGGGGGGGGGGGGGGGGTCGGGCGGGCAGGCGATCACCTGGTCCCCTCCCGGTTGGTCGGGCATGAGGCGGGCCCCGATCACCTGGTCCCCTCCCGGTTGGTCGGGCATGAGGCGGGCCCCGATCACCTGGTCCCCTCCCGGTTGGTCGGGCATGAGGCGGGCCCCGATCACCTGGTCCCCTCCCGGTTGGTCGGGCATGAGGCGGGCCCCGATCACCTGGTCCCCTCCCGGTTGGTCGGGCATGAGGCGGGCCCCGATCACCTGGTCCCCTCCCGGTTGGTCGGGCATGAGGCGGGCCCCGATCACCTGGTCCCCTCCCGGTTGGTCGGGCATGAGGCGGGCCCCGATCACCTGGTCCCCTCCCGGTTGGTCGGGCATGAGGCGGGCCCCGATCACCTGGTCCCCTCCCGGTTGGTCGGGCATGAGGCGGGCCCCGATCACCTGGTCCCCTCCCGGTTGGTCGGGCATGAGGCGGGCCCCGATCACCTGGTCCCCTCCCGGTTGGTCGGGCATGAGGCGGGCCCCGATCACCTGGTCCCCTCCCGGTTGGTCGGGCATGAGGCGGGCCCCGATCACCTGGTCCCCTCCCGGTTGGTCGGGCATGAGGCGGGCCCCGATCACCTGGTCCCCTCCCGGTTGGTCGGGCATGAGGCGGGCCCCGATCACCTGGTCCCCTCCCGGTTGGTCGGGCATGAGGCGGGCCCCGATCACCTGGTCCCCTCCCGGTTGGTCGGGCATGAGGCGGGCCCCGATCACCTGGTCCCCTCCCGGTTGGTCGGGCATGAGGCGGGCCCCGATCACCTGGTCCCCTCCCGGTTGGTCGGGCATGAGGCGGGCCCCGATCACCTGGTCCCCTCCCGGTTGGTCGGGCATGAGGCGGGCCCCGATCACCTGGTCCCCTCCCGGTTGGTCGGGCATGAGGCGGGCCCCGATCACCTGGTCCCCTCCCGGTTGGTCGGGCATGAGGCGGGCCCCGATCACCTGGTCCCCTCCCGGTTGGTCGGGCATGAGGCGGGCCCCGATCACCTGGTCCCCTCCCGGTTGGTCGGGCATGAGGCGGGCCCCGATCACCTGGTCCCCTCCCGGTTGGTCGGGCATGAGGCGGGCCCCGATCACCTGGTCCCCTCCCGGTTGGTCGGGCATGAGGCGGGCCCCGATCACCTGGTCCCCTCCCGGTTGGTCGGGCATGAGGCGGGCCCCGATCACCTGGTCCCCTCCCGGTTGGTCGGGCATGAGGCGGGCCCCGATCACCTGGTCCCCTCCCGGTTGGTCGGGCATGAGGCGGGCCCCGATCACCTGGTCCCCTCCCGGTTGGTCGGGCATGAGGCGGGCCCCGATCACCTGGTCCCCTCCCGGTTGGTCGGGCATGAGGCGGGCCCCGATCACCTGGTCCCCTCCCGGTTGGTCGGGCATGAGGCGGGCCCCGATCACCTGGTCCCCTCCCGGTTGGTCGGGCATGAGGCGGGCCCCGATCACCTGGTCCCCTCCCGGTTGGTCGGGCATGAGGCGGGCCCCGATCACCTGGTCCCCTCCCGGTTGGTCGGGCATGAGGCGGGCCCCGATCACCTGGTCCCCTCCCGGTTGGTCGGGCATGAGGCGGGCCCCGATCACCTGGTCCCCTCCCGGTTGGTCGGGCATGAGGCGGGCCCCGATCACCTGGTCCCCTCCCGGTTGGTCGGGCATGAGGCGGGCCCCGATCACCTGGTCCCCTCCCGGTTGGTCGGGCATGAGGCGGGCCCCGATCACCTGGTCCCCTCCCGGTTGGTCGGGCATGAGGCGGGCCCCGATCACCTGGTCCCCTCCCGGTTGGTCGGGCATGAGGCGGGCCCCGATCACCTGGTCCCCTCCCGGTTGGTCGGGCATGAGGCGGGCCCCGATCACCTGGTCCCCTCCCGGTTGGTCGGGCATGAGGCGGGCCCCGATCACCTGGTCCCCTCCCGGTTGGTCGGGCATGAGGCGGGCCCCGATCACCTGGTCCCCTCCCGGTTGGTCGGGCATGAGGCGGGCCCCGATCACCTGGTCCCCTCCCGGTTGGTCGGGCATGAGGCGGGCCCCGATCACCTGGTCCCCTCCCGGTTGGTCGGGCATGAGGCGGGCCCCGATCACCTGGTCCCCTCCCGGTTGGTCGGGCATGAGGCGGGCCCCGATCACCTGGTCCCCTCCCGGTTGGTCGGGCATGAGGCGGGCCCCGATCACCTGGTCCCCTCCCGGTTGGTCGGGCATGAGGCGGGCCCCGATCACCTGGTCCCCTCCCGGTTGGTCGGGCATGAGGCGGGCCCCGATCACCTGGTCCCCTCCCGGTTGGTCGGGCATGAGGCGGGCCCCGATCACCTGGTCCCCTCCCGGTTGGTCGGGCATGAGGCGGGCCCCGATCACCTGGTCCCCTCCCGGTTGGTCGGGCATGAGGCGGGCCCCGATCACCTGGTCCCCTCCCGGTTGGTCGGGCATGAGGCGGGCCCCGATCACCTGGTCCCCTCCCGGTTGGTCGGGCATGAGGCGGGCCCCGATCACCTGGTCCCCTCCCGGTTGGTCGGGCATGAGGCGGGCCCCGATCACCTGGTCCCCTCCCGGTTGGTCGGGCATGAGGCGGGCCCCGATCACCTGGTCCCCTCCCGGTTGGTCGGGCATGAGGCGGGCCCCGATCACCTGGTCCCCTCCCGGTTGGTCGGGCATGAGGCGGGCCCCGATCACCTGGTCCCCTCCCGGTTGGTCGGGCATGAGGCGGGCCCCGATCACCTGGTCCCCTCCCGGTTGGTCGGGCATGAGGCGGGCCCCGATCACCTGGTCCCCTCCCGGTTGGTCGGGCATGAGGCGGGCCCCGATCACCTGGTCCCCTCCCGGTTGGTCGGGCATGAGGCGGGCCCCGATCACCTGGTCCCCTCCCGGTTGGTCGGGCATGAGGCGGGCCCCGATCACCTGGTCCCCTCCCGGTTGGTCGGGCATGAGGCGGGCCCCGATCACCTGGTCCCCTCCCGGTTGGTCGGGCATGAGGCGGGCCCCGATCACCTGGTCCCCTCCCGGTTGGTCGGGCATGAGGCGGGCCCCGATCACCTGGTCCCCTCCCGGTTGGTCGGGCATGAGGCGGGCCCCGATCACCTGGTCCCCTCCCGGTTGGTCGGGCATGAGGCGGGCCCCGATCACCTGGTCCCCTCCCGGTTGGTCGGGCATGAGGCGGGCCCCGATCACCTGGTCCCCTCCCGGTTGGTCGGGCATGAGGCGGGCCCCGATCACCTGGTCCCCTCCCGGTTGGTCGGGCATGAGGCGGGCCCCGATCACCTGGTCCCCTCCCGGTTGGTCGGGCATGAGGCGGGCCCCGATCACCTGGTCCCCTCCCGGTTGGTCGGGCATGAGGCGGGCCCCGATCACCTGGTCCCCTCCCGGTTGGTCGGGCATGAGGCGGGCCCCGATCACCTGGTCCCCTCCCGGTTGGTCGGGCATGAGGCGGGCCCCGATCACCTGGTCCCCTCCCGGTTGGTCGGGCATGAGGCGGGCCCCGATCACCTGGTCCCCTCCCGGTTGGTCGGGCATGAGGCGGGCCCCGATCACCTGGTCCCCTCCCGGTTGGTCGGGCATGAGGCGGGCCCCGATCACCTGGTCCCCTCCCGGTTGGTCGGGCATGAGGCGGGCCCCGATCACCTGGTCCCCTCCCGGTTGGTCGGGCATGAGGCGGGCCCCGATCACCTGGTCCCCTCCCGGTTGGTCGGGCATGAGGCGGGCCCCGATCACCTGGTCCCCTCCCGGTTGGTCGGGCATGAGGCGGGCCCCGATCACCTGGTCCCCTCCCGGTTGGTCGGGCATGAGGCGGGCCCCGATCACCTGGTCCCCTCCCGGTTGGTCGGGCATGAGGCGGGCCCCGATCACCTGGTCCCCTCCCGGTTGGTCGGGCATGAGGCGGGCCCCGATCACCTGGTCCCCTCCCGGTTGGTCGGGCATGAGGCGGGCCCCGATCACCTGGTCCCCTCCCGGTTGGTCGGGCATGAGGCGGGCCCCGATCACCTGGTCCCCTCCCGGTTGGTCGGGCATGAGGCGGGCCCCGATCACCTGGTCCCCTCCCGGTTGGTCGGGCATGAGGCGGGCCCCGATCACCTGGTCCCCTCCCGGTTGGTCGGGCATGAGGCGGGCCCCGATCACCTGGTCCCCTCCCGGTTGGTCGGGCATGAGGCGGGCCCCGATCACCTGGTCCCCTCCCGGTTGGTCGGGCATGAGGCGGGCCCCGATCACCTGGTCCCCTCCCGGTTGGTCGGGCATGAGGCGGGCCCCGATCACCTGGTCCCCTCCCGGTTGGTCGGGCATGAGGCGGGCCCCGATCACCTGGTCCCCTCCCGGTTGGTCGGGCATGAGGCGGGCCCCGATCACCTGGTCCCCTCCCGGTTGGTCGGGCATGAGGCGGGCCCCGATCACCTGGTCCCCTCCCGGTTGGTCGGGCATGAGGCGGGCCCCGATCACCTGGTCCCCTCCCGGTTGGTCGGGCATGAGGCGGGCCCCGATCACCTGGTCCCCTCCCGGTTGGTCGGGCATGAGGCGGGCCCCGATCACCTGGTCCCCTCCCGGTTGGTCGGGCATGAGGCGGGCCCCGATCACCTGGTCCCCTCCCGGTTGGTCGGGCATGAGGCGGGCCCCGATCACCTGGTCCCCTCCCGGTTGGTCGGGCATGAGGCGGGCCCCGATCACCTGGTCCCCTCCCGGTTGGTCGGGCATGAGGCGGGCCCCGATCACCTGGTCCCCTCCCGGTTGGTCGGGCATGAGGCGGGCCCCGATCACCTGGTCCCCTCCCGGTTGGTCGGGCATGAGGCGGGCCCCGATCACCTGGTCCCCTCCCGGTTGGTCGGGCATGAGGCGGGCCCCGATCACCTGGTCCCCTCCCGGTTGGTCGGGCATGAGGCGGGCCCCGATCACCTGGTCCCCTCCCGGTTGGTCGGGCATGAGGCGGGCCCCGATCACCTGGTCCCCTCCCGGTTGGTCGGGCATGAGGCGGGCCCCGATCACCTGGTCCCCTCCCGGTTGGTCGGGCATGAGGCGGGCCCCGATCACCTGGTCCCCTCCCGGTTGGTCGGGCATGAGGCGGGCCCCGATCACCTGGTCCCCTCCCGGTTGGTCGGGCATGAGGCGGGCCCCGATCACCTGGTCCCCTCCCGGTTGGTCGGGCATGAGGCGGGCCCCGATCACCTGGTCCCCTCCCGGTTGGTCGGGCATGAGGCGGGCCCCGATCACCTGGTCCCCTCCCGGTTGGTCGGGCATGAGGCGGGCCCCGATCACCTGGTCCCCTCCCGGTTGGTCGGGCATGAGGCGGGCCCCGATCACCTGGTCCCCTCCCGGTTGGTCGGGCATGAGGCGGGCCCCGATCACCTGGTCCCCTCCCGGTTGGTCGGGCATGAGGCGGGCCCCGATCAGATTTCAAAAGTATAAAAATTTAAGACGCGGAAGTATCATTTAATCAATTCGCCATATAAAAATGTTAAATTATTGAACCCATAATATTAGCACCATAACAAGTATTTACCCCTTTAATAACCATATAACATACCCAAATAATGATTTTAAAAAAGAATCAAAATCTTCTTTGTTCTCCAAACTTTTGTGAATAAAAACATGAGCTTCACTCACACAAACTAAATCCTCATTTTGCTTTACCAATAGGAAAATATTTGGCCACAGAAAATAGTGGGAAACGAGTTATTCTCTTTGTTGCAAAATGATGTTTTCACCACTAAGATAAAAACAAACTATACAACTATATATTTATCATATGTCTGAAATGTGGAGAGAAACAAAATCTGTGTTGGGATGAAATAATGAGATACATCTTTAAAAGACAATAGTGGAATTGCTTTTGTTTTTAGAATATAATATAATTCTCCAGGTCATTGAGATAACTGCAATACCAAATTCAAGGTGTTTTATCTCCCATGGTGGTTAAACAACTATGTAACAACACTAAAGAAATTGGTTTGGGTCACCATATTCTGAGACCTTTACATTTTTTTTTTCTGTTGATGGACCTTTGTGACAGTGTGATTTTGCGTAGCTTTTATTGATACAATTTTGGGGTATATTGAAAGGTTTGCCCAGGTTTGGGGCGCCATCTGCAGTCAGACTTGTGGCTCCTTAAAGTGCACAGTGTGCGAGCGGACAGAATTTCTCTAGTACTGGCGCCGCAAGATTGCAATTTGCATACACTCTATCACATGCCGACTGGATGTGTTCGGCCTCTCTCAATACAAGTGAATTGACCCGTTTTTGATACCTTTTTGGGTTGCATTAAATGTCATTGCTTTTGATTTGTGTTTTTTGTGAAGAAGAGCATTTCATTTTTTGTTTTGGGGGGTATTTTAACATAACGGTTGAAGTATAATTTAAACTTTCATATTTTTCAAAACTTTTTCAATTTTTTCTTTATTTTTAAGTTAACTTAGTGGACTTATGTGATCATTTAACCCCTTATACTATATTTTGTAATTTTGTATTATTGCAGTATATGCATGTAGTTTAATTGACATTCTCTTGTGAAGCCGAGCTTTATAGGAGTACTAAGATGGCAGTGATTGAATCCTTCTTTAAGGCCCCTGACTGCCATGGTAAATCTTCGGCAACCACTTCTATGGGGCGATGGGAAGAGGTACATGAGTGAAGTAGCTACCAGGACACTTAAATGCCCCTGTTAGTGATTAACCATGGTATTGACTGAACGGCAGCATTTAATGCTCCCTCCCTCCTGCATCTGACACAGCGGGCACGATGACGACACTTCACCGCACTCCATGCTGTGTCAGATAGTGTAGCTGCTGAGGTGAGTATATGCGCTGCAGAGACTGAAGCAGTGGGGGAACAAGGAGCGGTGAGTATTGTATTTTTCTTAAAAAAAAAATCAGTGAGTACGTGGTGCTCATAATACTGGAAAACTGTGGGTTGTTTTTTACCCTATGGGGGGTGGGGTTGTTTTTTACCCTATGGGGGGTGGGGTTGTTTTTTACCTTATGGGGGGTGGGGTTGTGTTTCACCCTATGGGGAGATGGGGTTGTGTTTCACCCTATGGAGGGGTGGGGGTTGCGTTTTACCCTATGGAGGGGTGGGGGTTGCGTTTTACCCTATGGAGGGGTGGGGGTTGCGTTTTACCCTATGGAGGGGTGGGGGTTGCGTTTTACCCTATGGAGGGGTGGGGTTGCGTTTTACCCTATGGAGGGGTGGGGTTGCGTTTTACCCTATGGGCGGGTGCATATTACTGTGTGGAGGACCATGGGGAGTGTATTATACTGTGAGGAGGACCATGGGGAAGTGACTTATGCTCTGTGGAGGACTATAGTGAGTATTTTATTGTATGGAGGATTATGGTGGCGTGTTACACTATATGGGGCCATTATAATATGTGAAGGGTTATGTGGGGGCCATTATAATATTTGAAGGGTTATGTGCGGGGCCATTATACAGTATGCAAGCAATTATACAGTGTTAAGGTTTGTGTGGGGTCCATCATGCATGGATTGAAGTGAATATCCAGCTCCAGTAAAAAAACAAATGGATTGTTGTGACACCATTTAGCTGTAGTTGGGGGTTTGGAAGGTGCAGAAAATGTGCAACACCGAACGCGTTTCGAACACTCTGCATGTTCTTAGACTCATATATTTTCTGCACCTTCCAAACCCCCAACTACACCTAAATGGTGTGTCAAACAATGCCATTGTTTCCATCGTTCTTATAAAGACTTTTTGTACTGGATTTGGATGCACCTTGCTTCTACATCTGGCGGAGTCTGGATCCTGTGCTTCGTTAAATGGAACCCGCTGGGAATCCTTCAAGGGTGAGCTGAATATTACTCTGACGTATGTGGTGTCCATCATACTGTTTGGAGGGCTAGTGCAGACTATTGTACAGTGTGGGGCCATTATACTGTATGTAGGCCCATTACAGTACATGGAGGGCTGTGTGGGGGTCACAGTTGGGGGATTACTGTGTTGTGGTCACCTTACTTTGCCTTGGGAGTTGAGGTGGGGGCATAGTTTGATGACCCTACTGTACATGTGGAGGTTAAGGTAGAGGAATTCACCATGGGGGGTATCATACTGTGTTTGGGGGGCACGGTGGCTCAGCGGTTAGCACTGCAGCCTTGCAGCGCTGGGGTCCTGGGTTCAAATCCCACCAAGGACAACATCTGCAAGGAGTTTGTATGTTCTCCCTGTGTTTGCGTGGGTTTCCTCCGGGTTCTCCGGTTTCCTCCCACACTCCAAAGACATACTGATAGGGAAATTAGATTGTGAGCCCGATGGGGACAGCGACGATAATGTATGTAAAGCGCTGCGGAATGTGTTAGCGCTATATAAAAATAAAGATTATTATTATTATTATTATTATTACTTTTGTTGGCATCATACGTTATGGTGGCAATGAGAGGGGAATCTAGGACTTCAGCAGGAGGAAAATTACTATGTAAAGGCTGGAAAGTTGTGAGATCTGCTCTTCTGTGACACCAACAAATATAATTTTTTTATTAATTTCTTTTGAAGGGAGAGACCTCAACTCAAACTTCTGCTATGGGCCCCGATGATTTCTATGTACGCCCCTGCCCCACGGCATCAATATACGCGCACAGCACTGCTACAGCAATACACAGAATTAACAAAATGAAGGTGAGTGACCCCCTAACCTATTAGCCCCCTGTGCAGCTGCACTGGTAGCACCAATGATATCCACTTAGTCTAGTAAAATCTGTCATCCCTTATCAAAGCTGAGCAACAAACTCTCCTAGTTACCCATAGCAATCAGAGATTAAAAGGGTATTCCCATCTCCAAGATCCTATCCCAATATGTAGTAGGTGTAATAATAATATTAGAAAAAACCTCAATTAGAAATGTAGAATAGTTTTTCTGCTTCGCTGTCTCTTCCCTCATGTGCAGGCATTGCAGGACCTTAGGTATCCATGGTTACGACCACTAGCAACTAGATAACTGGTGGTTGTAAGCATGGATATCTAATATTATTATTATTACACCTACTACATATTGGGAGAGGATTTTGGAGATGGGAATACCCCTTTAATAAAAGCTGAGCTCTGACTGGTTGCTATGGGTAACGAGAATAGTTGTAATGCTGCTACATAATCTACATAATTTCTCACCTTTCTCATCAGTCAGGTGGATGTGACGGGGTCCTGGGTCTCCTCCTCCGCTTCCATCCGCTCAGTCTTGTCATGGCTCAGTGAAGGCTAAGAAGCGGGTTATTCTGTTCTTCTTGGCTTCTCCTGTCCCTATTCTCCAATCGATTCTTCTTGCCTTCCTTGTGGTTTGTGAGCTCCCGTGTGTCTCCTCTCACCTGCGCTCCTGTGATGTCATCGCTATGTCATAGATTCCACATTCCGGCACCTGCCATTGTGATGTCATCGCTGTCATGGATTCCACATTCCGGCACCTGCCATTGTGATGTCATCGCTATGTCGCCATGCTTCCACATGCTGGTATGTGCCTCTGTGATATCACAGCTTTGGCCAATAAGTCACATGACTGGTACAAGTCGTATGGTTCAGGACATTGCAGTCCAATTGAAGAAATCATTGCTTGATTACAATCCGGTTTTCCACACCATTTACCTCACACACTTTATTTACACCAGTGCATTATTAATGGCCGTACAGAACTAGGCCTCAAAAAGGCTGGGTTTATTGAGGTCCTGACAAGACCAGGTAATGAAGGGTTTATTACAGGGTTTGATATGGAGGTTGGATGTGGAACTAGGAATGTGATAGGCTGGTGGTGGAGTTCTAGTGAGATTTATATAATAGGAGGGCAGCCATCTTTGGCGTGACATTCAGCGCTGGCTTCACTTTCCTCTCCTACAGACATCATTGACATCTGGAGGAAGTGGGAGAGCAGCTGCAGCGGTCAATTCCTCCAAAGTACGAGAGAGTGAAGACACCTCTGATTGGCCGCAGGGATCGCGGACCCCGGGAGAGCCAGTGCTGACACTGCTGGAATGGCACAGAGTAGAATAGTTATTATTTTACTCAGGGGAAACAGTGATTGAGAAGTTGTCTGAATAGTGGAAAAGCCTTTTAAGTTTGGGGGTGGCGCGTTCTCATGAAGCCTCAGCACCTCCTGATGGTGTTTAGGTTTTCTACAATAGGGGGCTAGTTAATGTTGTGACTTCGTTGCCACCTGCTGGTCATTCGGTGCAATGCAGCGTTTACTTTTTTATTATTATTATTTTTCATTATTGCAGACTTCATCAGAGGTCGTTAATCCAGAAGATACTTTGCATCAGGTCCTCAGAGTGCCCAGAGTCAGTTAGGATGGACCATTAGTGGGTTGTGGTGATGACCTCCGGTGAGACATGCCAGTTACACGCTTTCACACCTCACGTACGGTGACCTGGGTACATCTTTTAGGCCACCGGGTGTTGCAGTTGGGACCACAGTGTGAGGGGCCTGTAGCAGCATGGTCTGTTAGGGTTGATGATGCAGAAGGATGTGTTGGGACTTGGCCAGTGGCAGCAGAGACTGTTACCAAAAATAGGCTTGTCCGTCTGCAACAAAGTCTGACTTGGGAGCGTGTGTGTATGCTTTCAAGGACCATTAGGGCCTCATTTAAAAAATGGAAGTTTAAAAATATTTGGAAAAGGAAAACTGCAGCTATATCTACTTTACTGCCTCTTGAGTGTTTCGTCACTGAAATGTGGGAGCAGGGAAAAAGCATAGGGAGGTGGAGGGTGAGCAATGTAGGAGGGACTTTTGGAAATTGGCTACAGGCATTTATTATTCTCGGCAGGGTGCTAGGTGAGGAGAATCCTGAGCACTGTTCAGATCTGTTCTGTAGTGATAAGCTAACGTGCTCCGATAAGGCGTTATCCGAGTATTCTCGGGTGCTAAGAGTATCTTCGGCGTGCTTGAAAAATATGTTTGCGTCACCGCGGCTGCATGTCTCACGGCTGTTAGACCGCCGCAATACATGCAGGGCTTGCCAGTTTGTGTGGAGCCGCGGCGGTGTGAACATATTATTAGAGCACGCAAAAGATAATCTGTTAGCACCCGAGCATGCTCAGATGACACCTTTTCCAAGCACGTCTGCGCAACACTACTGTTCTGTTATCTTGATGCCAATTGGGAGGCTTATAGTGTGTATAATAATGATACTGGCTACTGGATGCCATACCATAATGATACTGGCCACTGGATGCCGTACCATAATGATACTGGCCGTTGGATGCCATACCATAATGATACTGGCCGCTGGATGCCATTCCATAATGATACTGGCCACTGGATGCCATACCATAATGATACTGGCCACTGGATGCCATACCATAATGATACTGGCCACTGGATGCCATACCATAATGATACTGGCCACTGGATGCCATACCATAATGATACTGGCCGCTGGATGCCATACCATAATGATACTGGCCGCTGGATGCCATACCATAATGATACTGGCCGCTGGATGCCATACCATAATGATACTGGCCAATGGATGCCATACCATAATGATACTGGCCAATGGATGCCATACCATAATGATACCGGCCACTGGATGAGCTTGAGAGCAGAAGTCGGTGCAGACTTCTGGACAAACCAGGTCTTCATAGGTAATTGAATAAAATGGAGGTTAATTTAGAATAAACTTACAATTAAAAAAGGTATAGATAAGGCTAAGATATAAAAACACTTCTACAGAAACCTCTAGGAATGAGCAGTGGGTCGGCCTTCTTGCAAAAGGGTGAAGTATATAAATGTAAATTTCTCTCCTGCATGGAGTTTCCACGCACGCCCAGACAATATAATGAAATGACATGGAAATCTGTATTCCAAGCAAAACATCCATATTCACAGGTGATTAGAATGAGAGAAAAATGTATTTTGAATAATAGTTACAGTTCAGAGATGGAGATGAGACATAAATTGTGTATACAGGACCCCTATGAATGAGAGAGGGACCTACTCTGTTACAGAAGAGAGCAGTATCTAAACCAAAGTTCTGGCTCACAGTAACAAAGTTTCCATGCATGTTCAGATTAAACATTACAATTAGTTCTGAAGGATAAGTCTGTTGCAGGAGACCTCCAGACACCTGGTTTCTGTGAGTACATTTTATCTATAGAATAACATGGTACAGAACTTTCTAACAATATCTGCAGGCTCAGCCTCGATTTCCTTTACAGAAACAAAACATGATTTAATAAAGCTAGACTATATCAGACGCATCACAAGTAATATAACATATTGGAATATTATGGATTATAATTACTGTATTGATTATTTTCTTTATTAGAAATATTTAAAGTAAAATATAATTAGTTCTTAAGCATAAATCTGACAAGGAGGCTTCCAGGCGGTTTGTTTCTGGAAGAATATCTGATCTATAGAGCAATGTCTTACAGAACCTTCTGACCATATCTGCAAGCTTAGCACAGAGGCAGATCTGTTTTCCGGCACCCGGAGCAGGAATTCAGTTTGGTGCCCCCCACACACACCGCTCATGCAGTTTGAATAGTAGTCATGTGACCGCTCATATACGATTTGCTTTTTGACAGTCACGTGACTAGCTGCTCTTCCTAATTCTCTCAATTTCAGTCAAAAACTACAGCCCCTATTTCATGAAGAGAAGCAGGATTAAAGGCTAGTTGTCACATAACCGTAAGTATGAAAATCACATACGAGTGGTCATGTGGTGTCTGCTGGACCCAGCTAGCAGAGCTGAATCCTGACATTGAGTATATTACACGCTCTTAGGATTGGGCATGCTACAGTACTTAATTGTATAATTAAAAGGGTTGTCCAGGTTTGTGATTAAAGTCGGAAGAACTCTAGGTGACTGCAGACTTCTGAATACTCGCAGCGCATGCACTGCACACTTTCACCTTTCCTCCAGTACAGGAGAATCCTGAAAGGTCATGTGCGTGCAAGTATGAGATTTTCATACTTCTGGCCACATTCCAACTAAACGTGACCAGCCTCACTCAAGTAGTTTGTATAGAATGAGGCCACGCATGTCTAGTCGGCATGTGATCATGTGTATGCAATTCGCATAATTGTGGTTTCAAGACTTCCTGCTCTCACCACTAGCACCAGAGAATCCTGACCGCATGCAGTGCACATGCGCACGATGAGAATTCAGAGGTGTGCTGTCAGTGATTGCAGACTTTCATCACAAACTTGAACAAACCCTTTAATTTTCCTAAAACAAATAAAAACAGTAACTCTTCTCAGACAGCACAACACTTTATTAACATGGCCATGTATCATGTAATCTTACAAGTTATGGACTGTTCCATGTGTACAGGATCAGAACCAATAGCTGCACAAAAATACATCAATAGAACTACCAGCAGTATGCAGAAATACAGCATCACAACCCTCATCAGTACAGTACAACATCATCAGTACATGTACTGTCTCCTCTTTGGTATGCCCTCACACTGTCTCTTCATGTTACCCCTTTCCCCACATTACCCAGTCTCTATTATGTGCCCGCACAAACTTTTCTCCCCCTACTCTGTCTCCTGACACATCCCTCCCTGTTCCTTATATTATTTCCACACACCCATTCCCCCTTGCTCCTCACCCCCGCTCACTATGCTGGGGGTAAGGAAAGGGCAGCAGTGTTTTCCTGGCCAGATCTTCTAGTCATATACCGGTGCGGTGCTTGTTTCTCCTGATCTAGGAGCTTTATATTGAGGTAGCCTGGCTAATCATCTCTTGTAGTACTTTCTATAGAAATGCTCAGTCCTACGCGTTTCATCATTCTTATATGAGACTCTCATGGTCATCAGGGGCTCACAGTCTATGATCTTTTTTGGTTTGATAGTACGATAGTTTTGTAATAAACTTATTGGCAGGGTTGCCGGCAGCGTCTGGCAGCTAAACCAGCGTGACTTTATAGGAGAGTTGGTGCCCCCTCTTGTGCGCCCCCCCTTCTGTCATCCAATCGAGTGACTCGGGTGCGTTGCAGGCGTATCATGTTGCGATCATATAATCATGCAGGGACTCGTCTCATTCTTCCAGGAGGATCTTTTTCTCACAGAGATGTCTTGGCTGCACTGCGATCTCACAGTATTAATATGTCTTTTATATCTAGGGAAGGAGACTGGTATATTGCATTGCATCTTATAATGTAGTCTCTACGAGTTTGTTGCGATATGAGTTGTTAATAGTGTTTGTTCGTAGTTTGTCATTTGTTTTGTTTACAGACAGATCTGCCTGTTTCATGTGCTACCTCGTCCCACCTACACTTACATCGATGCAGAACTTCCTTTCATCGTGACAAATGCCATCTGGCTATGTCACTGCTTCCGCACCAGCAAACGCTTGCGGACGTCTATTTCCTCAAAGTTCATTTCATTGGATCGTATCAATATGTCCATAATAGACATTGGGATGACTTTTATTCTGATTGTATCAGTGTCTGATTGTACCGATGTATCTGTATTATTAAGTCTTCAGATGAGTATTTTATAATATAAAAACAAAGGAAGAAATTCTGATGAAATTTGTCCAATTGTTATTAAAGTTCAATTTGTTCAAGAGGTCATTTTGTTATTTTAAAGTATAATAACTTTAATAGTTTTGGTCCTATAAGGCGCTGATTTGATAGTTATGTGGACCAATATCCATTATGAAGAACATGGACTGGATTCTACATATTATATTTTAGAGTTTTTAGGTCTAGCGAGGTTCAAGAGGTTTCATAGGGGGTGAAAATGTTATTATGTGTCAATGAAACATGAGAAGGACAATGTTTCATTTGTGTAGTGTGGGTTATAGGATTTCATTCTATGGATCCATCTACTTTCTTTCTGAAGCAGCAGTTGGTCCCAATTACCTCCTCTCGGGGGGCGTACTACTTCGATGGCTTGAAAGTATAAAGAAAACGGGTCCAAGGTGTGTTTCTCAAGCATGTGTCTCGAGAGAGTTGTGTCCTCCCTACGTCTGACATAACCGATATGGTGCAATATCCGTCTCCGGAACTCTTTTGGTTTTGCCGATGTAGTTCATCGGACATTGGCGAGTTGCCATATAGATTACTCCTTGCGTCTTGCAGTTTGTGAATTCGTGATTTTGGTCTTCTTGTCTGGTTGTGGCACTGATCCATTTCTTGCTTTTACAGATGTATTTGCAGGCTTTGCAGTCACCACATCTATAAGTCCCCGTGGTGTCACTGCTCAGCCACGTTGTTTTGCCCGTGTTGTCCTCCACAAAGTGGCTGCGCACAAGGTGATCTCTAAGGTTCCTGCCTCTCCTGTATGTGACCCTGGGGCTCTCAGGGACCACATCTTGCAGATCTTTATCTGATCTCAAAATTGCCCAAAGATCAGAGTATGTTCATCACCCCCTGATTTCGGTCGTCGTAGGTTCCTATTAGATGGATCTCATTATCTTGTTCTCGTGCTTTAGGGGTCAATAGAGAATTTCTGTCTCTTGTAAGGGCGTTGGCCTAGCACTTTTAGGATATCCCTTTTGTAGGAAGCGTTTTTGTAATTCCCTCGATTTTATCATGTACTCATTCACCGTTGACCAATTTCTCCTTAGGCGTATATATTGGCTTTTCGGTATTCCTCTATGTAGGGGAGCCGGATGGTAGCTCTGCCAGGATAGTAACCCACTTGTGGCTGTCAGTTTTCAGTGTTGTGGTAACCGGCCTTGGTTGGTATTTATTATTGTAATGTCAAGGAAGTTTAAATTGTGTTTCTGAATCTCACTGGTAAAATACAAGCCTAACTGGTTCTGCTCTCACTGTTCTACTTCAATACATCTACATTTGGCTGTGGAGATCTATGAATGATTACTTGAGTCAGGTAACCTAATGACTAGTAGATTCACAGCCATCTGGATAAAAAATCCTGTTATGTGATGTTGTGCTGCCACCTAGTGGCTTCCCATTCTTTTACATAACCGTCTACACCACAGGTCTCAAACATGCGGCCCGCGGGCCACATGTGCACAAAGGAAGCAGAGGGAACGGAGGACAGGTGAAAGGAATCTTTTTTTTTTTTACTTTTTTGTGTGTGTGAAGAACAGCGCAGAGGACAATTCTACTAGATGGGGACCTGGATGGGGCATATTACTGCAAGATGGGGACCTGGATGGGGCATATTACTGCAAGATGGGGGCCACCAGGATGGGCCACATTACTGCAAGACGGGGGCCACCAGGATGGGCCACATTACTGCAAGATGGGGACCACCAGGATGGGGCACGTTACTTCAAGATGGGGACCACCAGGATGGGGCACGTTACTACAAGGTGGGGACCAGGATGGGGCAAATTACTAGATGTTTGCCAGAATTACTATATATGGTGCTAATTCTGAAACTATATTACTCTATGTGGCCAAAAGAGGGAAACAAAATTGTAAAAATAAAAATAAAGCATGAAAAAATATTTTGCCACTAAAAATGCTGTTTTATATATAAACTAAAGTAAACACAAAAAGTGCACATTTATTATCGCCACATCCGTAACGACCCAAGCTACAAAAAAATAAAATAAACACAGCAAAAATGTTCAGACGGTGTATACAAAAAAAATGGCATCACTAAAAATGTCACTTTGACCTGCAAAGAATGAGGCCCCCCAAATTCTAATTTTTTCCATATGCGGCCCATATACCCAGCCGAGTTTGAGACCCCTGCTCTACACTGTCCGTGTGGAATGTCCATTGGACGCACACATTTTTGGATGTCGTTATATTTACAATGTGATTGGACATTTTTGCTAATATTTATAAGCTGTATGTAGAAACAGGAGGTCAGTTTTCCTTGTAGGAGTCATAAGTCACTGCAAAAGTCCCTGGCAGGGGGATGAGAGCGGCTGGGTCAGGAGGGGACCCAGCTAATTCTACATAGAGCAGAGAAAAGAGAATAATTAGCCCAGTAGAAAGGTATAATGAGCAGCTGTAAGTACAGTGCTGTATAATCTGATTACAATATAGTAAGAGGATAAGCTCTGATGGGAGAGGGTCTTTAAGCCGGTCATGTATTGGGTAATGAGTTGGGGTGTCAGTCTCCATCAGTGCTGGCTGAACACTGACTATCCTGCTCAGATTACTACACATGGCGCTGCTCCTCCTCCCTGTAGTATGGGCTCCGCAGGACGGTGCCGAGGCTCCAGATTCTACCTGCACAGCAACAAGGTCCCAACACTTCTACCTCTATAACTTGCCTAATGCAGACGCAAACCTGCAGCCTTTCCACTGAGATCTTGTCGGCCTTCTACACTGCCATGGCTTTGTCTGCACAATGTAGCTTAAAGGGATTGTCCACTTCTTAAGCATCCTAGAAGTCTACAATATAAGGTCGGTATTCCTCTAACCCTCTGCCTTATTTGGCTGCCATTGAAGGCAGTCAGCGAAATGGGTTCAATTTTCTATAGAAGTGGCAGAATTTAACCCCTTCCTGACCATGTTATTTCCCGGCTCTGCATTTTTCTTATTCTTCTAAGAGCAGTAGCTTTATTTTTCTGTCAATACAGCCATATGAGGGTTTTTGTTTTTATGCCGTTCACTGATCAGGTTAATTATTTTTATATTTTGATTGGATAACGCCCATATGTTTTATTTTAAAATGGGTCATAGAGGGGCAGGAGTGATTTGAATGTTCAGATTAAACTTTTTCCTTTTTGTCCCCTTAGGCTGTGTGCCCACGATTCCTTTTTAAGTGTTTCCGCAGCGGCAAAAACGCTGCAGAAATGCTTAACGCATGGTAGAAGGCCTGCCATGTTCCCCAATGATGATCCGCATGTGCTGTGCACATGCTGTGGAAATTTCCGCTGCGGATTATCATTGCGGAAAAAAAACAGCACTACCAATTATTTTGCGGAAGTGCTGCGTTTTCGCCACCATTATATAGTAACATAGTTTTTAAGGTTGAAGGAAGACCAAGTCCATCTAGTTCAACCCATAGCCTAACATCTTGATCCAGAGGAAGGCAAAAAAAAACCATGTGGCAAACACTAAGCTCCACATTGGGGAAAAAAATTCCTTCCCGACTCCATACGACAATCAGACTAGTTCCCTGGATCAACGCCCTATCAAGGAATCTAGTATTTATAACCTGTAATATTATACTTTTCAAGAAAGGCATCCATGCCCTTCTTAAATTTTAACAGTGAATCCCTCATTACAATATCATGCGGCAGAGAGCTCCATAGTCTCACTGCTCTTACAGTAAAGAATCCCCGTCTGTGATTATGATTAAACCTTCTTTCTTCCAGACGTAGAAGATGCCCCCTTGTCCCCGTCTCAGGCCTCAGAGTAAAAAGATCAGTAGAAAGGTCTTTGTACTGTCCCCTCATATACTTGTACATAGTAATAAGATCACCTCTAAGCCTTCTTTTTTCCACAGTAAATAACCCCAAGTGTAATAACCTGTCTTGGTATTGCAGACCCCCCAGTCCTCTAATAACCTTGGTCGCTCTTCTCTGCACCCGCTCTAGTTCAGCCATGTCTTTCTTATATACCGGAGACCAGAACTGTACACAGTATTCTAAGTGTGGTCGCACTAGTGACTTGTATAGAGGTAAAATTATGTTCTCCTCATGAGCATCTATGCCTCTTTTAATGCATCCCATTATTTTATTTGCCTTTGCAGCAGCTGCCTGACACTGGCCACTAAACGTGAGCTTGTCGTCCACCAATACACCCAGGTCTTTTTCAGTTCCAGTTTTGCACAGTGTTTTACAATTAAGCATATAATTATACATTTTATTTCCTCTGCCCAAGTGCATTACCTTACATTTATCCCCATTAAAGCTCATTTGCCATTTATCAGCCCAAGCTTCTAGTTTTCATAGATCCTCCTGTAATATAAAATTGTCCTCCTCTGTATTGATTACCCTGCAGAGTTTAGTGTCATCTGCAAATATTGAAATATTACTCTATATGCCCCCTACAAGGTCATTAATAAATGTTAAAAAGGGGGCCCAATACTGACCCCTGTGGTACCCCACTGTTAACTGAGACCCAGTCTGAGTGTTTTCCATTAATAACCACCCTTTGTTTCCTATCACTGAGCCAATTCTTAACCCACATACATATATTTTCCCCTATCCCCAATGTTCTCATTTTATGTATCAACCTTTTGTGTGGAACCGTATCAAAAGCTTTTGAAAAGTCCATATACACAACATTCACTGCATTTCCTTGGTCCAGTCCAGAACTTGCCTCCTCATAAAAACTGATCAGATTAGTTTGACAGGAACGGTCCCTCATAAACCCATGTTGATATTGGGTCATGAGGTTATTTTTCTTCAGATACTCTATCATAGCATATCTTAGGAGACC
Organism: Phyllobates terribilis; assembly: GCF_046119375.1. Lineage (NCBI taxonomy): Eukaryota > Metazoa > Chordata > Amphibia > Anura > Dendrobatidae > Phyllobates > Phyllobates terribilis. The sequence goes on from NW_027363254.1 coordinate 25,123, forward strand.
CTCCAGGATTTTACCCACAGTAGAGGTTAAGCTTACTGGCCTATAATTTCCAAGTTCAGTTTTTGTCCCCTTTTTGAATATTGGCACCACATTTGCTATACGCCATTGACTGGCATTAGAACGCATGGACTACGCATCACTGTATTTGTAGATGCGCAATCCACGTGTTCCAATGTGCGGATGGTACCCAGGTCTAGAGGAGAGGAGACTCTCCTCCAGACCCAGGTACCATAGAAACTGTGAAAAAAAGAATAAAATAAAAAATAAATATGATACTTACCTTCTGGCGGCCCCCGTTGCGCTCCTCCTCTCATGCCGGCAAATCGCGATGGACTGAAGGACCTGCACTGACGTCATATTCTTGTGACCTGCGCTGACGTCGGCAGGTCCTTCAGTGCACTGTACCGCGATCTGCCGGCAGTCAGCACCGAGTGAAGCAAGACTCCGGGGGCCATCGCAAGGTAAGTATAGATTTATTTTTTATTTTTTTGACATTCTCTCGGGTCACACTCCATTTGCATGGATTTATATAGTGTGACCAAGTTGACAAGCACTTTCCAAGTGATGCTAAAATCGCTTGAAAAGCGCTTGTCAACCCGCATGCATAAATGCATGTGAAGAACGCTTCACATCCGCATATCCCTGGCAGGAAAAACGCATGTACAATCCGCATGCGTTTTTTCTGCCAGGAGAGATGCAGAAAGGCTCAGGAAAAATCCGGAGCATTTCTGCATCGTGGGCACATAGCCTTAGGGGACGTGAACATGCAATCATCTGGTTTCTTGTGTTATGTACAGCAATACTGCAGTATATAGCCAGCATTCACAGATCTGTCATGACAGGCATGGGTCTTTTCAGCAGACTCCTTCCTGGCAGTGATGGCATCCCACGATCGTGTTACAGGGGCACAGTTGGGCACATGGCATGACTCCCTTCTCAGTTCGCTGTTAATGCTGCTGTCCATCTCTAACAGGTGGAGCTCTGCTCTACATGTGGCTATTAAAGGCAGATGATGGCTAAATATCACAGCCATCATCTTCCAGGCAAGAAGTCAGAGCTGGCATATGATGTAACTGCAAATCATGTTGGTAAGGGGTTAAAGTGCCACTTCAGTGGGGTTTTGACACGTGAAATACTTTTAGTGCAAAAATGACGTAGTCCTTTTGGGCATGAGGGTTGGGTGCTGGGATTACTAGTACACCTGACATCCAGGTGGGCATAATTCTGTTCCTTGTGTATTGGAAGACTTTTGCCTCTGCAGCTTTGGTGTTGGCAATCTTTCACTTTCATGCCCATTGATGCTCCACATGGTTGGCTCAGGAACCGTCCTCACATGATCTATATTTCCCTAAAGTAAAGTCACTTGTCAAAAGCCACCAGGACAAAGTGCGCGGTTCTGTATCATGTGGGAAAACATCAAGAAAAGCTCTAGGAAATGGCAACAAGCAAGTAATGACCCAGAAGAACGGGCAGCCTCTGAAAGGAGACCGGAAAGTGCCAAAGCCTGCGCCAATTGTTATACAGGTATAATGTATTACCGCAGCTCGGATCATACACCGCTCTTGTGTTCTCCCCTGTACTGATGTACAGACTTGTATCTACATAAAATTTGTTGTGCAATTTCCCCTGGGCACGCAGATACCCCATATGTGGGGAAAAAACACTGTTTGGGCTCACGGCAGGGCTTGGAAGGGAAGGAGCGCCATTTGACTTTTTGATTGTAAAATTTGCTTGAATAATTAGCGGACGCCATGTTGTGTTTGGAGAGCCCCTGATGTGCCCAAACATTGGAGCTCCCCCACAAAGTGACCCCATTTTGGAAACTAGACCCCCCAAGGCACCTATCTAGATGCATAGTGAGCAGTTGGAACCCCCAGGTGCTTCACAAATTGATTCGTAAAAATGAAAAAGTGGAAAAAAAATACTTTTCCATTTTTACGAATCAATTTGTGAAGCACCTAAGGGTTCCAAGTGCTCACTATGCATCTAGATAGGTGCCTTGGGGGGTCTAGTTTCCAAAATGGGGTCACTTGTGGGGGAGCTCCAATGTTTGGGCACACAGGGACTCTCCAAATGCAACATGGTGTCCGCTAACAATTTGAGCCGACAATTTGTTAGTGGACACCATGTTGCATTTGGAGGTACGACACAGAATTTGATAACATTAGGTCATCATATTGAATAAGTTGTCATTAGTCTTGAGCGCAAGTGCTCGCTACTTGAGTTTGCATCGGGTACTCAGGTATGCACCATGTACTACGTGTGCTCGAGTGAAATGCTCGAGTCCCCGCCCGGATGTTTCACGGTTATTAGACACCCAAAAAAAAACATGCAGGGATCGCTCGTGCATGGCAGGCAATCCACGCAAAGTTTTTTGGGCCGTGAAGCATATGGGGCGGAGACTCGAGCATGTCACTCAAATACCCACGATACTCAATGCATACCAGAACACCCGATGCAAACTCAAGTAGCGAGCACTTGCGCTCAACACTAGTCGCCATATCGTCATCTTTTTTTCTTACTTTTGAAAAAAATCCCAACCCCATCACAACCCTAACCCTAAACGTAGCACAACCCTAACCGTAGCACAACTCGAGAGTTTATTTTTTATGCCGTTCCTCATGCGGTATAAGTGATTAGATGACCTTATTCTTCAGGTCGGTGTGATTACAGAGATACCAGAATCATATGGGGTTTTTATGACTGACAGCTGTCACACACTAAGACGCATTTTTAGTAAAATCTAGTTTTTGCATCGCCATATTTTGAGAGCTATAATTTTTCCAGATTTTGGCAGACAGTCATTTGACGGCTTTTTTTTTGCGGGATGAGTTGACGTTGTTATTGGTGCCATTTTCAGGCACGTGACATTTTTTGATCGCTTTCTATTCCGATTTTTGGGAGGCAGAATAAACGAAAACCAACAATTCATGAATTGTTTTTTTTGTTTTTTTTTTTATTCTGTTCCGCGTGTGGTAAAATTGATAAGGCAGCTTTATTCTTCGGGTCAGTACGTTTACAGCGGTACCGCATTTATATCGTATTTCTATGTTTTGCACTTTTACATAATAAAAGCAATTTTATAGAAAAAATTATTTTTTAGCATAGCTTTATTCTGGGAGCTATAACTTTTTTATTTTTTGGCTGATGGAGCTGCATGGCAGCTTGTTTTTTGCGGGACGAGATGACTTTTTCAGCAGTACCATTTTTATTTATATTTGTCTTTTTGATCGCGTGTTATTCCATTTTTTGTTGGGCGGTATGGTGATAAAGCATTGTTTTTTGCTTCGTTTTTTATTTTTATTTTTTAACGTGTTCACTGAAGGGATTAACTAGTGGGACAGTTTTATAGGTCAGGTTGTTCCGGACGTGGCGATACCAAATATGTGTACTTTTATTGTTGTGTTTTTTTTTTTTATATAATGATATTCATTGATGGGTACATTATATTTTTATTTTTGGTGGATTATTTTTTTTTTTATTTTTTTTTTTTATATATATTTTTACAATTTATTTTTTTTTTTTTCACTTTCTGATAGTTTTTATACTTCATTACTTTGTCCCACTATGGGACTTTCACTTTTTTTTCTCTGATCACCTGCATGGCACAGGAATGCAGCACCATCCCTGTGTCATGCAGGCTGTCAGCGCTGGACAGGGAGAAGATTTTTGGAGATGCACTGCGCATGTCCAAAAAATCTTCCTGCTGTCTGGTGACCCGGATGTTGTCATGACAACATCGGGTCATCATGGCAACATCCTGGAAGCCACGGCAGACAGCGCTGGAAGCCGGAAGAGGAGGTGAGTATCTGCGATCACCTCCCCTTGCCACCGCAATGCTGCGATCGACTTCGATCGCAGCATCGCGGGGGTTAATGTGCTGGGAGCGGTGCGTGACCGCTCCCTGCACATAGTACCGGGTGTCAGCTGTGACAATCAGTTGACACCCGGCGGCAATCGCGCCCGCACAGCCTGTGTGCGCGCGCGATCGCCATGACGTACTAATACGGGTCTGGCTCTTAAGTCCCAGGGCACAGACGCGTATTAGTACGTCAAATGTTAAGGGGTTAACAATGCACAAGACTGTCACAAACACATGGACCACATTTTTGGGATGCTCACCTTTTTCCAGTTATGATGTTGTATCTTTCATAACTGGGAAACCACCAGAAACCTAGGAAATGGGTTCTGAGCTTCTGAACATCATAGAAATATCAAATTTGATATCAATCTCCATGAATATTGGTGACGGCAAACATTATGTATCCATCTTGGATGTGGGCCCCCCCATACCAAGATATGGAAGATGAAGGATTTTTATGTCTTGTGCAGCTGGGTGGGTTCACAAAACCGAGCCCCCGTGTGAGGTAAACAACATGGGTGTGTCCTAGTGTTTTGCCTCCTTACTAAAAACCAGAACATCCATGTTGGCTCATTCCAACCCAGGGACGTCAGATGCAAGCACTCCTAGCTGCGTGGAGGAATCACACCTAATTTCCGGGGAGCCGTCCCCCCCCCCCCACAGAATCTGAGACCATCACCTCGTGGCGCAGGTTTTGCTATTATTTACCCCTTTTATTTTAATAACTGTTTTGTGCATATATGTAAATTGTCTTTTATAATATCTTGTATATCTTTTGCAAACACTGCCAACTTTCAGGAGTAAATTATTATTTACTAGCTTCGTTCTTCTTGTCCTATGTTGAGCAAACCCGGTCCTCACCCGCTAATTCACGTTACCTAACGGGTACCCAATCCACCTGTTAAGAGATCGGTGGTGGCAGCATACGGTGTATTTATGTGATATTGTGGTTGAGGGTGGTGGGATTGAGGTATATATACATCCTGTCACATCACGTGCCGCAATAGTCGACATAAATGAGAGCAGCTGCGCCCTGTTGCTTATCCTCGGTCAATACCGTGTTTCACCAGCAGGATAAGGGGGTGCCAGAGTGCTGCAAGGTCTGACCAAGTTTTCCTGACAATTGGTGGCAAGCGGTGGGATCATAGGACATTAGTGATCTGGTTTGAGCAATCATTCCTCTCACTAAAAACTTGCACGGTTCTTACCTGGACCCTGCACAAAAGTTTTGAAGATTGAACTCAGTGTTTATTAGATCTGAGACAATACTGTATGTGCAGCAGTCACCCCTACCCTTCTTCGTTTTTTCTTTCTATTTGTATTTTGGTGATCAAGGTCATTGTTGGGGAGTTCTGGTACAGCCAGCAGAAAATGGACACTCTTATTGAAATATGTATAACCAAAGGCATGGACCCCCTCGGCAAAAACAAAGAACAAATGGCTGCTGCGCTGGCGCAACTGGAGGCAGAGCAAGCCCTTCTCCAGACCTCAGCAGGGCCAGGGGTCAGCCAAGATATGGACAGTACTGCTGCAGGGGTCCCACCTGTAGACGCATGCCGCGTCAGCGACCAGGGCAGCCTGGACCCTTATCTGCAGATGGCTCTACAGCAACTTCCTGCAGAGGATCATGAAGGACGGCTGAAAGTAATTCAGCAGCACCAGGAGGCTGACGAGCGGAGGCCCAAGCCCAGTGAGAGGCAGAGAGAGCCGAGTGGCAGGCCCAAGCTCAGAAGGCCCATGAACTGCAGATGGCCCAGCTCAGGATCTCACCATCCACCTCACGGCTGTTTAAACCCCGTCCAGAGCATTTTCCTGTGATGTTAAAGGACAGCGACCTCGACACCTTTCTGAGGGGTTTTGAAAAGACTTGCAGACAGTACCAGCTGCCTGTGGACCTGTGGGCCCGGTACTTAACTGCAGGGCTGCGAGGCAAAGCTCTGGATGTGTTTGTGGCTCTTCCTCAGGGCCTAGATGGGAACTATGATGCCATTAAGCAGGCCCTAATCCAGAGGTTCCAACTGACTCCTGAGGTGTACTGTAAAAAGTTCCGGAACCTCCAACGTGGACCGCACGACAGTTACAGCGATGTGGTGCATGGGCTCAGAACCACCTTCAAGCAGTGGATCCAAGGACTGTCAGCGACCACCTTTGAGCAGTTAAAGGACCTGATGGTGAAAGACCAGTTCCTGCATCTGTGTCCGACTGAGGTAATGGATCGGGAGCCACCAGATGCCAATAAAGCAGCGCAGATCGCAGACACCTACAAGGCCAACCGGAGGTGCGGAAGCCGGGCGTTGCCAGCTGGAAAGGGGGTAAGCCATCAACCGCCATCCCTGCCCCAGCATCCGACCTTCTGGAGGCCTTGTCCCCGTTACCAACGCCCGGCCTGCATCTGATGCCCGCAAGTGTTATTTCTGCAACCAGACTTGTCATCTCAGTGCCACTTGCCCAGAGAAGCAGAGGAAGAACCCCCCATCCAAGGTCCCAGGGCCTAATGCATCAATTCTTTTGGTGGGTGGGCAGGTTGGGAGGGCCTGTGAAAACTTGCAGTCTGTCACTGTGGTGGATACTGTCACTGTAGGCCTCAAGGACACTGGGGCCGAACGAACCCTCATCCGACCCGAAATGGAGTCCGCTGAAGAGCTTATTCCAGGAAAGACCCTGACTGTCACCGGGATTGGTGGTGTCCGATGCCCCTTGCCCAGGTTTTTATTGATTAGGGTGCGGGGAGTGGGGTGAAGGAAGTGGGAGTATCTGAAAACCTGCCTGCAAATGTTTTGTTGGGATCTGATTTGGGGAGGATATTTGCTTATTATATCCCTGACACCCCTGCCCGATCTGATACAGTTGTTACGGTTAATGCTGATAATGTGAATGTCAAAGCTTTACCTGATGATGATGTATTTGAAGGTACAGGAGAACTCAGCCATGTCACGCTGCAGGGTGATATTGCTGAAGATCCCCTAGCAGGAGCAAGTGTCAGTGCTATGGGTAATGGAGAGACGCACGGGGACCATGAAGCAGGTGGTGCTGTGCCAGCGACCAGTGTCACAACAGACGGTGATCTGGCTGATGGTAGCTGCCCCATAAGTAGCACTACGCCTGAGGTAATGGGGGAGGATGGGGAAGTGGCACGCATAGCCGCGCAGGCTGATGGGACGGTGTTATTCCCCGGGGAGACGGCCTATATAGCCGCTGTTACCCGCAGTCAGAGTGCCCAGAATGCAAGTAACGCCCTACCTTCTGGACCCTCCTCGGACAGAGGAATAACGGAATCAGTTAGGGACCCAGAGCCGGTCCCAGTGAGGACGTGGCCTTAACCTCACTTCTGGCTTCCTCCAGCCAGGAGTTTCAAGCAGCTCTGCACTCAGATGCTAGCCTAGAGGCGTTAAGGAGCCTCGCTGAGAAACCCACCTCCGAGTCGGATAAGGAGAGGGTATTGTGGGACCATAGGAGGTTGTACTGGGAGACAGTTCCCTGTACACCCCAACAGGAGTGGCTGAGGGGAAGACAGCTGGTCGTCCCCTACCAATTCAGGGGTGAGTTGTTGCAGATCGCCCATGAGATTCCACTTGCTGGACACTTGGGGGTCAGCAAAACCAAGGCCCGGCTGTCTCACTACTTTTATTGGCCCAAAATGAGGACAGATGTGGTGAACTACTGTCACTCCTGTACCACGTGTCAAAGAGTGGGAAAGTCAGGGCCGGCTCCCAATGCCCCCCCTGATATCTTTGCCAGTGATAGAGGAGCCTTTCCAGAGGATTGTTGTGGACATTGTGGAACCACTGGCCATACCCAGCAGCTCTGGAAAACGTTTCATCCTTACTGTGATAGACTATGCTACCCAGTATCCGGAGGCAGTAGCCCTGTCCTCAATTAGGGCGGATAAGGTGTCGGACGCCCTCTTGGCCATCTTTTCGCGAGTAGGCTTCCCCAGTGAGATGCTTACCGACCAGGGGACCCAGTTCATGTGTTGCTTAATGGAGGCCCTATGTAAGAAAATGCAGGTGCAGCATCTGGTATCGAGCACGTATCATCCCCAAACCAATGGTTTGTATGAGCGATTCAACGGTACCCTCAAACGGTTCTAGGATGTTTCGCCCCCAGGATGTTTCGCCCCCGGATGTTTCGCCCCCAGCTTTTTGCCCCCAGATGTTTTGGCCCCAAATTAGGCAGGGAATTTCGGCCTTGTGTTTTAGCCCTATGACCTCTTTCACAGTAGGCACTTTCCCAAGTGCTAAGCACTGGAAAATTGCTAAGAAGATTGCCAATTTTGAATATATAAGTCAATGGCTGGAAAAGCGAGGTGTTGTTTCGGCCAGCTCTTTTTATTTTATTACAGGAGCTATTTTTGAGCACTTAGCGTTCATCAATAGCCTGTATCTTATGGGTCATTACCGAGAGCGCTCACAAAAGTGCTCTCAAAAATGCTAGTAAAGCACGTGCTTTGGAGTTCTAAAACAGTGGCAGCATAAGGGTGCTTTCACACTTCCACTACATATGTACTACAGGCCTCCCGTTCGCTTCTGTAATGCCGCCGTTCCGCTAACCTGCAGCGGAATGAAAAGAAGAAAATGCTTTTCTTTTTGTTCTGACACTGATAGCGGAATGCGGTATTACGAAAGCGAATGGGCGGCTGCAGATCGCGGAACCCATCCGTTCACATCTATGGGCAATGCAAGCAGAAAGCCAGCATTGCCCCGGGGTCAGCTGGATGTCAGATCCAGAGCGGATCGACCTCTGGCAGCCCCAAACACAAGTGTGAAACCACTCTAAAATTACAGTGTGCAAGAGGCCTAAAATCAAAACAATTTTCAACTTTTACCTGACCCAGGGCCTGCTTTGTTGCAAGTTTTGTTGCAGATGTAACAAGTAGCAGGTCAGGTGTCCAGCAAGTTACATTAGACTAGCTTTTATTCCATTTGTACATCAGAATATAGCAGTGTCTGAAATCTCCACAAAGAGAGAAGTGTACTGCCACAAAAAATCAGTCCGCTTCCACATCAATTCACTTTCTACAACTATGAATTCAGTTCTGTCCAAACGTGGAAGGAGGAAGTTGGTCCATGAGAATCACATTTACTTATTTTCCAAACGAACCGCTGATGATGTCCATTTCATCTGGGTATGTGAAAAACGGTCGACTTGCATGGGACGTGTTTGGACCAATGAAGAATCTGGCAAAGTTGTGAAAGTAGTCAATCTTCACAGTCACGCAGCACCAGCTGCAAGACCTGAAGCAATCCGACTTGTTAATGTGGCAGTCACCAGGGCAAGGACAACACGGGAGACACCACAACAGATTCTCACAGACGTCGTTTCAGGAGCCCATTCTAATGTTGTAGCACTTCTCCCAAGGAAAGCATCACTGAAGAGAACCATACGATTAGCAAGGCAGCTTGGCAATATTCCAAGGTTCCCTCAAACCCTTGATCAACTTGTTATCCCCCAGGAGTTTCAGGAGATCAGTATTGATGGTGTCCAGCAGCAGTACCTTCTGCATGACTCTGGTAAGCTACTTAACTATTTAACATTGTATTAAAACAATTCCATTATGCATCATTTTTTTTTTAAACAAAAATATATCATTTTCCACTGGGACTATATATGTTGTCAAAAAGTATTGGTTGGCCCCTTTACACTAGATTTTGCTTCAGTTATGAAATCAGAAAATCTGGAGCAAAATGTGAGTTTTTAATGTGAGATATGAACAGAGGCTTCTGATTAGGATATTTTTTTGTGAATTCATCCCAAAATTATCTGTTTGATGCTTGTTACACTTTTTCTGTTATTTCCTCTACTAATACTTTCATTTTAAATTAGGAAATGGACACAGCCGTATGTTGATATTTGGAACAAGAGACAATCTCCATCTACTGGCACAAACTAAAGAGTGGTTTGCTGATGGCATGTTTTTCACTACACCAGCCTTGTTTAAGCAGCTTTACACAATCCATGTAGTCCATAGCGGCCTTGTTGTTCCGCTAGTGTGCACCTTGCTGACAGACAAGAGCTGTTCTACATACCAGAGGTTGCTGCAAGAGCTGAAGAACTTGCAGCCTGGACGGCAGCCAGACAACCTGATGTTGGATTTTGAACTAGCTGCAATACAGGCATTTGAAAGTGAATTCCCCAACCTTGAGAAGACTGGTTGCTTTTTCCACCTATCACAGTCGGTTTGGCGTAAAGTTCAAAATGAAGGACTCAAGATGCAATACCAAGGTGACCATGAATTTGCCCGTTGGATACGCATGATACCTGCCCTGGCCTTTATACCACCACAGAATGTTGTGCAATCATTTGAAGAATTGGTGGAAGATCCTGACTTTCCACAAGAAGCAATACCTATCGCCAACTATTTTGAAGACTGCTATATCGGTCGAATGAATCGCAGAGGAAGTCAAGCACCTTTGTTTCCAGTTCAACTCTGGAATGTGTATGAACGAACATTGAATGATCAACAGCGAACAAATAATGATGTCGAAGGATGGCACCGTAGCTTTCCAGAAACATGTGGTACTCTTTTCCAAAATATATACCGCTTCATTAGCTGTCTGAAACATCAGCAAGAGCTCCATAGTTTTGAAATTATTCAGATAATAGCAGGAAATCCCATCGCTGCAAGAAACAAAAAGTATGCCGCAATTTCAGCAAGGGTTAAACGTATCGAGCAAGATTTCAATAATAGAAGCGTGATGGATTATCTGAGAGGCATTGCCTACAGCTTTGGATTTTAGTTCATGGTCACATATTGTATGTTTTGAGAGCAGTGTTTTTAGCTGTAAAATCATTCAAGCATTATAACCTGTAATTTGTCTTTTCTCTTTTTCTCTAATCCTTCCCCTCTATACCTTTTTATGTTTCTTGTTACAACAGTTTTGATATATACAGTTAAAGCAGAACTCTCCAAAAAACATAAGTTCTGTTATAGTACCTGTGCCCATGATATTCATTTCCAAAGGAGACCTTCCAGCAGCTTCACTTCTGTGTGAAAAGTCTCCTCCAAGTTAAAGCTCCATGTGCTGCAGGATTTCAGTGGTGGCTAAGGAGGTTGTTTCTCCTTAGTAGCAGAACTTGTGGATGGATTCTAGAGGCTGTGGCTGCACAGGAGCATGCAACTACCGTAACAATAGATTCCCTATGATGTATAAAGGGCTGCTGGTTTACAGCCTTCTGCAGAGCCCTCCCCTATGTGTTCCGTCCTGTAACGGCTTTACACAGGCGGGGGGGAGCCCTCCTCTTGTCCAGGACAGAGCACATGAGCGGAGGGTGAAGGGGAGCTTTGCAGAGGGCTGTGAACAAGCAGCCCTGAATGTATCACAGGGAGCCAGGATCCGTTCTGCTACCAAGGGGGCTCGACCTCCTTAGTAACCAATGAAATCCTACTATTTTCCTGTCTGTTTGTAAAATGACTTATCTAGAAAACAATGTTTTAGAATAAAAAAAACTCATTTGATCAGAATTCTATATCTTAGACTCATATGGTGTATTATTAGTGATAAGCGAACCTGCCAAAGTTCAGTTCAGGCAGGTCTTTCCCGTATGCGAAAGATCCAGGAGCAAATTGCTAGAGACAAAACATCCAGGGATGAAATGTTCGGGGCGAAATGTTCGGGGCGAAACATCCTGGGGGCGAACTGCTGGGGGCGAAATGTTCGGGGCGAACTGCTGGGGGCGAAATGTACCCGGGGACGAATTGCTGGGGGCGAACTGCTGGGGGCGAAACATCCAATTCCCGGCCCCCACATAGTCCCCCATACAGAATTATGGGCACCACAAAGTCCTCTATAAAATGTAATGGGCCCTACATAGTCCTCTATACAGAATAATGGCCCCACATAGTCCTCCATACAGAATAATGGGCCCCACATAAACCTCCATACAGTATAATGGGCCCCACATAAACCTCCATACAGTATAATGGGCCCCATAGATTGTTCCATACTGAAATGGCCCCATAGATTGCTCCATGCTGTAATGGCCCCATAGATTGCTCCATGCTGTAATGGCCCCATAGATTGCTCCATATTGTATAATAGCCCCTAGATTGCTCCATACTGTAATGGCCCCATAGATTGCTCCATATTGTATAATAGCCCCTAGATTGCTCCATACTGTAATGGCCCCATAGATTGCTCCATACATTAATTGCCTCATAGATTGTTCCATGCAACATAATGGCCTCATAGATTGCTCCACACTGTAATGGCCCCATACATTGCTCCCTACTGTATAATGGCCCCCTAGATTGCTCCATGCTGCATAATGGCCCCCTAGATTGCTCCATACTGTATAATGGCCCCATAGATTGCTCCATACTGTATAATGGCTCCATAGATTGCTCCATATTGTATAATAGTCCCTAGATTGCTCCATACTGTAATGGCCCCATAGATTGCTCCATATTGTATAATAGCCCCTAGATTGCTCCATACATGAATTGCCTCATAGATTGTTCCATGCAACATAATGGCCTCATAGATTGCTCCATGCTGCATAATGGCCCCATAGATTGCTCCACACTGTAATGGCCCCATACATTGCTCCCTACTGTATAATGGCCCCCTAGATTGCTCCATACTATAATGGCCCCACATGATGCTGCATACTGTATAATGGCCCCATATATAACTCCATACTGTATAATGGCCCCACATGATGCTGCATACTGTATAATGGCCCCATATAGTGCTGCATACTGTATAATGGTCCCATATAGTGCTCCATACTGTATAATGGCCCCATATATTGCTCCATACTGTATAATGGCCCCATAGATTGCTCCATGCTGCATAATGACCCCATAGATTGCTCCATGCTGCATAATGACCCCATAGATTGCTCCATGCTGCATAATGGCCCCATAGATTGCTCCATGCTGCATAATGGCCCCATAGATTGCTCCATGCTGCATAATGGCCCCATAGATTGCTCCATACTGTATAATGGCTCCATACTGCATAATGGCCCCATAGATTGCTCCATACTGTATAATGGCCCCATAGATTGCTCCATGCTGTATTGGCCCCATAGATTGCTCCATGCTGTATTGGCCCCATAGATTGCTCCATACTGTATAATGGCCCCATAGATTGCTCCATACTGTATAATGGCCCCATAGATTGCTCCATACTGTATAATGGCCCCATAGATTGCTCCATGCTGTAATGGCCCCATAGATTGCTCCATGCTGTAATGGCCCTATAGCTTGCTCCATGCTGTAATGGCCCTATAGCTTGCTCCATGCTGTAATGGCCCCCTAGATTGCTCCATAAGTATAATGGCCCCCTAGATTGCTCCATAAGTATAATGGCCCAATAGATTGCTCCATATTGTATAATAGCCCCATAGATTGCTCCATACTGTAATGGCCCCATAGATTGCTCCATACATTAATTGCCTCATATATTGTTCCATGCAACATAATGGCCTCATAGATTGCTCCATGCAGCATAATGGCCCCATAGATTGCTCCATGCTGCATAATGGCCCCACATGATGCTGCTGCAAACTGTATAATGGCCCCACATGCTGCTGCATAATGTATAATGGCCCCATATAGTGCTCCATACTGTATAATGGCCTCATATATTGCTCCATGCCGTAATGGCCCTATAGATTGCTCCATGCCGTAATGGCCCTATAGATTGCTCCATGCCGTAATGGCCCTATAGATTGCTCCATGCCGTAATGGCCCTATAGATTGCTCCATGCCGTAATGGCCCTATAGATTGCTCCATGCCGTAATGGCCCTATAGATTGCGCCATACTGTAATGGCCCTATAGATTGCGCCATACTGTAATGGCCCTATAGATTGCTCCATAGGTATAATGGCCCCATAGATTGCTCCATGCTGTAATGGCCCCATAGATTGCTCCATGCTGTAATGGCCCCATAGATTGCTCCATGCTGTAATGGCCCCATAGATTGCTCCATGCTGTAATGGCCCCATAGATTGCTCCATGCTGTAATGGCCCCATAGATTGCTCCATGCTGTAATGGCCCCATAGATTGCTCCATGCTGTAATGGCCCCATAGATTGCTCCATGCTGTAATGGCCCCATAGATTGCTCCATGCTGTAATGGCCCCATAGATTGCTCCATCCTGTAATGGCCCCATAGATTGCTCCATCCTGTAATGGCCCCATAGATTGCTCCATCCTGTAATGGCCCCATAGATTGCTCCATCCTGTAATGGCCCCATAGATTGCTCCATCCTGTAATGGCCCCATAGATAGTTCCATCCTGTAATGGCCCCATAGATAGTTCCATACTGTATAATGGCCCCATAGATTGTTCCATGCTGCATAATGGCCCCATAGATTGCTCCATACTGTATAATGGCCCCATAGATTGCTCCATACTGTATAATGGCCCCATAGATTGTTCCATGCTGTATAATGGCCCCATAGATTGCTCCATACTGTATAATGGCTCCATACTGTATAATGGCCCCATAGATTGCTCCATACTGTATAATGGCCCCATAGCTTGCTCTATGCTGTAATGGTCCTATAGCTTGCTCCATGCTGTAATGGCCCTATAGCTTGCTCCATGCTGTAATGGCCCTATAGCTTGCTCCATGCTGCATAATGGCCCCATGGATTGCTCCATACTGTAATGGCACCATAGATTGCTCCCTACTGTACAATGCCCCCCTAGATTGCTCCATAATATAATGGCCCCATATATTGCTCCATGCTGCATAATGACCCCACATGATGCTGCTGCAAACTGTATAATGGCCCCATATATAACTCCATACTGTATAATGCCCCCACATGCTGCTGCATAATGTATAATGTCCCCATATAGTGCTCCATACTGTATAATGGCCTCATATATTGCTCCATACTGTATAATGGCCCCATATATTGCTCCATACTGTATAGTGGCTCCATACATTGCTCCATGCTGTAATGGCCCTATAGATTGCTCAATGCTATAATGGCCCTATAGATTGCTCCATGCTGTAATGGTCCCATAGACTGCTCCATACTGTATAATGGCCCCATAGATTGCCCCATGCTGTATAATGGTCCCATAGATTTCTCCCTACTGTATAATGGCCCCATAGATTGCTCCATGCTGTATAATGGCCCCATATATTGCTCCATGCTGTATAATGGCCCCATATATTGCTCCATGCTGTAATGGCCCCATAGATTGCTCCTTAAGTATAATGGCCCCATAGATTGCTCCATGCTGTAATGGCCCTATAGATTGCTCCATGCTGTATAATGGCCCTATAGATTGCTCCATGCTGTATAATGGCCCCATAGATTGCTCCCTACAGTATAATGGCCCCATAGACTGCTCCATACTGTATAATGGCCCCATAGATTGCTCCATGCTGTAATGGCCCCATAGATTGCTCCATGCTGTAATGGCCCCATAGATTGCTCCATACTGTATAATGGCCCCATAGCTTGCTCCATGCTGTAATGGCCCTATAGCTTGCTCCATGCTGTAATGGCCCCCTAGATTGCTCCATAAGTATAATGGCCCCCTAGATTGCTCCATAAGTATAATGGCCCCCTAGATTGCTCCATAAGTATAATGGCCCCCTAGATTGCTCCATGCTGCATAATGGCCCCATAGATTGCTCCATATTGTATAATAGCCCCATAGATTGCTCCATACTGTAATGGCCCCATAGATTGCTCCATACATTAATTGCCTCATATATTGTTCCATGCAACATAATGGCCTCATAGATTGCTCCATGCTGCATAATGGCCCCATAGATTGCTCCATGCTGCATAATGGCCCCACATGATGATGCTGCAAACTGTATAATGGCCCCATATATAACTCCATACTGTATAATGCCCCCACATGCTGCTGCATAATGTATAGTGGCCCCATATAGTGCTCCATACTGTATAATGGCCTCATATATTGCTCCAATGCCGTAATGGCCCTATAGATTGCTCCAATGCCGTAATGGCCCTATAGATTGCTCCATGCAGTAATGGCCCTATAGATTGCTCCATGCCATAATGGCCCTATAGATTGCTCCATGCCGTAATGGCCCTATAGATTGCTCCATGCCGTAATGGCCCTATAGATTGTGCCATACTGTAATGGCCCTATAGATTGCTCCATGCTGTAATGGCCCCATAGATTGCTCCATGCTGTAATGGCCCCATAGATTGCTCCATGCTGTAATGGCCCCATAGATTGCTCCATGCTGTAATGGCCCCATAGATTGCTCCATCCTGTAATGGCCCCATAGATTGCTCCATGCTGTAATGGCCCCATAGATTGCTCCATGCTGTAATGGCCCCATAGATTGCTCCATAAGTGTAATGGCCCCATAGATTGCTCCATGCTGTAATGGCCCTATAGATTGCGCCATACTGTATAATGGCCCCATAGATTGCGCCATACTGCATAATGACCCCATAGATTGTTCCATACTGCATAATGACCCCATAGATTGCTCCATACTGTATAATGGCCCCATAGATTGCTCCATACTGTATAATGGCCCCATAGATTGCTCCATGCTGTATAATGGCCCCATAGATTGCTCCATGCTGTATAATGGCCCCATAGATTGCTCCATACTGTATAATGGCCCCATAGATTGCTCCATACTGTATAATGGCCCCATAGATTGCTCCATACTGTATAATGGCCCCATAGCTTGCTCCATGCTGTAATGGCCCTATAGCTTGCTCCATGCTGTAATGGCCCTATAGCTTGCTCCATGCTGCATAATGGCCCCATGGATTGCTCCATACTGTAATGGCACCATAGATTTCTCCCTACTGTACAATGCCCCCCTAGATTGCTCCATAATATAATGGCCCCATATATTGCTCCATGCTGCATAATGACCCCACATGATGCTGCTGCAAACTGTATAATGGACCCATATATAACTCCATACTGTATAATGCCCCCACATGCTGCTGCATAATGTATAATGGCCCCATATAGTGCTCCATACTGTATAATGGCCTCATATATTGCTCCATACTGTATAATGGCCCCATATATTGCTCCATACTGTATAGTGGCTCCATACATTGCTCCATGCTGTAATGGCCCTATAGCTTGCTCCATGCTGTAATGGCCCTATAGCTTGCTCCATGCTGCATAATGGCCCCATGGATTGCTCCATACTGTAATGGCACCATAGATTTCTCCCTACTGTACAATGCCCCCCTAGATTGCTCCATAATATAATGGCCCCATATATTGCTCCATGCTGCATAATGACCCCACATGATGCTGCTGCAAACTGTATAATGGACCCATATATAACTCCATACTGTATAATGCCCCCACATGCTGCTGCATAATGTATAATGGCCCCATATAGTGCTCCATACTGTATAATGGCCTCATATATTGCTCCATACTGTATAATGGCCCCATATATTGCTCCATACTGTATAGTGGCTCCATACATTGCTCCATGCTGTAATGGCCCTATAGATTGCTCAATGCTATAATGGCCCTATAGATTGCTCCACAAGTATAATGGCCCCATAGATTGCTCCATGCTGTAATGGTCCCACAGACTGCTCCATACTGTATAATGGCCCCATATATTGCTCCATGCTGTAATGGCCATATAGATTGCTCCACAAGTATAATGGCCCCATAGATTGCTCCATGCTGTAATGGTCCCATAGACTGCTCCATACTGTATAATGGCCCCATAGATTGCCCCATGCTGTATAATGGTCCCATAGATTTCTCCCTACTGTATAATGGCCCCATAGATTGCTCCATGCTGTATAATGGCCCCATATATTGCTCCATGCTGTAATGGCCCCATAGATTGCTCCCTAAGTATAATGGCCCCATAGATTGCTCCATGCTGTAATGGCCCTATAGATTGCTCCATGCTGTATAATGGCCCTATAGATTGCTCCATGCTGTATAATGGCCCCATAGATTGCTCCCTACAGTATAATGGCCCCATAGACTGCTCCATACTGTATAATGGCCCCATATATTGCTCCATGCTGTAATGGCCCCATAGATTGCTCCATACTGTATAATGGCCCCATAGATTGCTCCATACTGTATCATGGCCCCATAGCTTGCTCCATGCTGTAATGGCCCTATAGCTTGCTCCATGCTGTAATGGCCCCCTAGATTGCTCCATAAGTATAATGGCCCCCTAGATTGCTCCATGCTGCATAATGGCCCAATAGATTGCTCCATATTGTATAATAGCCCCATAGATTGCTCCATGCTGCATAATGGCCCCATAGATTGCTCCATGCTGCATAATGGCCCCACATGATGCTGCTGCAAACTGTATAATGGCCCCATATATAACTCCATACTGTATAATGCCCCCACATGCTGCTGCATAATGTATAATGGCCCCATATAGTGCTCCATACTGTATAATGGCCTCATATATTGCTCCATGCCGTAATGGCCCTATAGATTGCTCCATGCCGTAATGGCCCTATAGATTGCTCCATGCCGTAATGGCCCTATAGATTGCGCCATACTGTAATGGCCCTATAGATTGCGCCATACTGTAATGGCCCTATAGATTGCTCCATAGGTATAATGGCCCCATAGATTGCTCCATGCTGTAATGGCCCTCTAGATTGCTCCATAAGTATAATGGCCCCATAGATTGCTCCATGCTGTGATGGCCCCATAGATTGCTCCATGCTGTGATGGCCCCATAGATTGCTCCATGCTGTGATGGCCCCATAGATTGCTCCATGCTGTGATGGCCCCATAGATTGCTCCATACTGTATAATGGCCCCATAGATTGCTCCATACTGTATAATGGCCCCATAGATTGCTCCATACTGTATAATGGCCCCATAGATTGCTCCATGCTGTAATGGCCCCATAGATTGCTCCATGCTGTAATGGCCCCATAGATTGCTCCATGCTGTAATGGCCCCATAGATTGCTCCATGCTGTAATGGCCCCATAGATTGCTCCATGCTGTAATGGCCCCATAGATTGCTCCATGCTGTATAATGGCCCCATAGATTGCGCCATGCTGTAATGGCCCCATAGATTGCTCCATAAGTATAATAGCCCCATAGATTGCTCCATGCGGTAATGGCCCCATAGATTGCGCCATGCTGTAATGGCGCTATAGATTGCTCCATAAATATAATGGGCCCATAGATTGCTACATGCTGTATAATGGCCCCATAGATTGCTCCATGTTGTATAATGGCCCCATAGATTGCTCCATGCTGTAATGGTCCCATATATTGCTCCATAAGTATAATGGCCCCATAGATTGCTCCATGCTGTAATGGCCCCATAGATTGCTCCATGCTGTAATGGCCCTATACATTGCTCCATGCTGTAATGTCCCTATAGATGGCTCCATGCTGTATAATGGCCCCATAGATTGCCCCATGCTGTATAATGGCCCCATAGATTGCCCCATGCTGTATAATGGCCCCATAGATTGCTCCATGCTGTATAATGGCCCCATAGATTGCTCCATGCTGTAATGGCCCTAGAGATTGCTCCATGCTGCATAATGGCCCCATAGATTGCTCCATACTGTATAATGGCCCCATAGCTTGCTGCATGCTGTAATGGCCCTATAGATTGCTCCATAAGTATAATGGCCCCATAGATTGCTCCCTTCTGTATAATGGCCCCATAGATTGCTCCATGCTGTAATGGCCCTATAGATTGCTCCATAAGTATAATGGCCCCATAGATTGCTCCATGCTGTAATGGCCCAATAGATTGCTCCATAAGGATAATGGCCCCATAGATTGCTCCATGCTGTATAATGGCCCCATAGATTACCCCATGCTGTATAATGGCCCCATAGATGGCTCCCTACTGTATAATGGCCCCATAGATGGCTCCCTACTGTATAATGGCCCCATAGATTGCTCCATGCTGTATAATGGCCCCATGGATTGCGCCATGCTGTAATGGCCCCATAGATTACTCCATAAGTATAATGGCCCTATAGATTGCTCCATGAGTCTAATGGCCCTATAGATTGCTCCATAAGTATAATGGCCCAATAGATTGCTCCATGCGGTAATGGCCCCATAAATTACACCATGCTGTAATGGCTCCATAGATTGCTCCATAAGTATAATGGCCCCATAGATTTCTCCATAAGTATAATGGCCCTATAGATTGCTCCATAAGTATAATGGCCCCATAGATTGCTCCATGCTGTATAATGGCCCCATAGATTGCGCCATGCTGTAATGGCCCCATAGATTGCTCCATAAGTATAATGGCCCCATAGATTGCTCCATGCTGTAATGGCCCTATAGATTGCTCCATGCTGTAATGGTCCCATAGATTGCTCCATGCTGTATAATGGCCCAAAGATTGCTCCATGCTGTATAATGGCCGAAAGATTGCTCCATGCTGTATAATGGCCCCATAGATTGCTCCATGCTGTATAATGGCCCCATAGATTGCTCCATGCTGTATAATGGCCCCATAG
The DNA here is from genome assembly GCF_046119375.1 of Phyllobates terribilis. Lineage (NCBI taxonomy): Eukaryota > Metazoa > Chordata > Amphibia > Anura > Dendrobatidae > Phyllobates > Phyllobates terribilis. The sequence goes on from NW_027363254.1 coordinate 45,425, forward strand.
ATTGCTCCATGCTGTAATGGTCCCATAGATTGCTCCATGATGTAATGGCCCCATAGATTGCTCCATGATGTAATGGCCCTATAGATTGCTCCATACTGTATAATGGCCCCATAGATTGCTCCATAAGTATAATGGCCCTATAGATTGCTCCATAATTATAATGGCCCCATAGATTGCTCCATGCTGTATAATGGCCCCATAGATTGCTCCATAAGTGTAATGGCCCTATAGATTGCTCCATAAGTGTAATGGCCCCATAGATTGCTCCATGCTGTATAATGGCCCCATAGATTGCCCCATGCTGTATAATGGCCCCATAGATTGCTCCATGCTGTATAATGGCCCCATAGATTGCTCCACGCTGTAATGGTCCCATAGATTGCTCCATGCTGCATAATGGCCCCATAGATTGCTCCATGCTGCATAATGGCCCCATAGATTGCTCCATACTGCATAATGGCTCCATAGATTGCTCCATACTGCATAATGGCTCCATAGATTGCTCCATACTGTATAATGGCCCCATAGATTGCTCCATAAGTATAATGGCCCTATAGATTGCTCCATAAGTATAATGGCCCTATAGATTGCTCCATAAGTATAATGGCCCTATAGATTGCTCCATAAGTATAATGACCCTATAGATTGCTCCATGAGTCTAATGGCCCTATAGATTGCTCCATGCGGTAATGGCCCCATAGATTGCGCCATAAGTATAATGGCCCCATAGATTGCTCCATAAGTATAATGGCCCTATAGATTGCTCCATAAGTATAATGGCCCCATAGATAGCTCCATGCTGTATAATGGCCCCATAGATTGCTCCATGCTGGATAATGGCCCCATAGATTGCTCCATGCTGTAATGGTCCCATAGATTGCTCCATAAGTATAATGGCCCCATAGATTGCTCCATGCTGTAATGGCCCTATACATTGCTCCATGCTGTAATGGCCCCATAGATTGCTCCATGCTGTAATGGCCCCATAGATTGCTCCATACTGTATAATGGCCCCATAGATTGCTCCATACTGTATAATGGCCCCATAGATTGCTCCATGCTGTATAATGGCCCCATAGATTGCTCCATGCTGTAATGGCCCTATAGATTGCTCCATGCTGTATAATGGCCCCATAGATTGCTCCATGCTGCATAATGGCCCCATAGATTGCTCCATACTGCATAATGGCTCCATAGATTGCTCCATACTGTATAATGGCCCTATAGATTGCTCCATAAGTATAATGGCCCTATAGATTGCTCCATAAGTATAATGGCCCTATAGATTGCTCCATAAGTATAATGGCCCTATAGATTGCTCCATAAGTATAATGGCCTTATAGATTGCTCCATAAGTATAATGGCCCTATAGATTGCTCCATAAGTATAATGGCCGCATAGATTGCTCCATGCTGTAATGGCCTCATAGATTGCTCCATGCTGTAATGGCCCCATAGATTGCTCCATGCTGTAATGGCCCTATAGATTGCTCCATAAGTATAATGGCCCCATAGATTGCTCCATGCTGAATAATGGTCCCATAGATTGCCCCATGCTGTATAATGGCCCCCTAGATTGCTCCCTGCTGTATAATGGCCCCATAGATTGCTCCATAAGTATAATGGCCCCATAGATTGCTCCATGCGGTAATGGCCCCATAGATTGCTCCATGCGGTAATGGCCCCATAGATTGCTCCATAAGTATAATGGCCCCATAGATTGCTCCATGCTGTAATGGCCCTATAGATTGCTCCATAAGTATAATGGCCCCATAGATTGCGCCATGCTGTATAATGGCCCCATAGATTGCGCCATGCTGTAATGGCCCCATAGATTGCTCCATAAGTATAATAGCCCCATAGATTTCTCCATGCGGTAATGGCCCCATAGATTGCGCCATGCTGTAATGGCCCCATAGATTGCTCCATAAGTATAATGGCCCCATAGATTGCTCCATGCTGTAATGGCGCTATAGATTGCTCCATAAATATAATGGGCCCATAGATTGCTACATGCTGTATAATGGCCCCATAGATTGCTCCATGCTGTATAATGGCCCCATAGATTGCTCCATGCTGTAATGGTCCCATATATTGCTCCATAAGTATAATGGCCCCATAGATTGCTCCATGCTGTAATGGCCCTATACATTGCTCCATGCTGTAATGTCCCTATAGATAGCTCCATGCTGTATAATGGCCCCATAGATTGCTCCATGCTGTAATGGCCCTATAGACTGCTCCATGCTGTATAATGGCCCCATAGATTGCTCCATGCTGTATAATGGCCCCATAGATTGCCCCATGCTGTATAATGGCCCCATAGATTGCTCCATGCTGTATAATGGCCCCATAGATTGCTCCATGCTGTAATGGCCCTAGAGATTGCTCCATGCTGCATAATGGCCCCATAGATTGCTCCATACTGTATAATGGCCCTATAGATTGCTCCATGAGTCTAATGGCCCTATAGATTGCTCCATAAGTATAATGGCCCAATAGATTGCTCCATGCGGTAATGGCCCCATAAATTGCACCATGCTGTAATGGCTCCATAGATTGCTCCATAAGTATAATGGCCCCATAGATTTCTCCATAAGTATAATGGCCCTATAGATTGCTCCATAAGTATAATGGCCCCATAGATTGCTCCATGCTGTATAATGGCCCCATAGATTGCGCCATGCTGTAATGGCCCCATAGATTGCTCCATAAGTATAATGGCCCCATAGATTGCTCCATGCTGTAATGGCCCTATAGATTGCTCCATGCTGTAATGGTCCCATAGATTGCTCCATGCTGTATAATGGCCCAAAGATTGCTCCATGCTGTATAATGGCCCAAAGATTGCTCCATGCTGTATAATGGCCCCATAGATTGCTCCATGCTGTATAATGGCCCCATAGATTGCTCCATGCTGTATAATGGCCCCATAGATTGCTCCATGCTGTAATGGTCCCATAGATTGCTCCATGATGTAATGGCCCCATAGATTGCTCCATGATGTAATGGCCCTATAGATTGCTCCATACTGTATAATGGCCCCATAGATTGCTCCATAAGTATAATGGCCCTATAGATTGCTCCATAATTATAATGGCCCCATAGATTGCTCCATGCTGTATAATGGCCCCATAGATTGCTCCATAAGTGTAATGGCCCTATAGATTGCTCCATAAGTGTAATGGCCCCATAGATTGCTCCATGCTGTATAATGGCCCCATAGATTGCCCCATGCTGTATAATGGCCCCATAGATTGCTCCATGCTGTATAATGGCCCCATAGATTGCTCCATGCTGTATAATGGCCCCATAGATTGCTCCACGCTGTAATGGTCCCATAGATTGCTCCATGCTGCATAATGGCCCCATAGATTGCTCCATGCTGCATAATGGCCTCATAGATTGCTCCATACTGCATAATGGCTCCATAGATTGCTCCATACTGTATAATGGCCCTATAGATTGCTCCATAAGTATAATGACCCTATAGATTGCTCCATGAGTCTAATGGCCCTATAGATTGCGCCATAAGTATAATGGCCCTATAGATTGCTCCATAAGTATAATGGCCCTATAGATTGCTCCATAAGTATAATGGCCCCATAGATTGCTCCATGCTGTATAATGGACCCATAGATTGCGCCATGCTGTAATGGCCCCATAGATTGCTCCATAAGTATAATGGCCCCATAGATTGCTCCATGCTGTAATGGCCCTATAGATTGCTCCATAAGTATAATTGGCCCATAGATTGCTCCACGCTGTAATAGTCCCATAGATTAATCCATAAGTATAATGGCCCCATAGATTGCTCCATGCTGTAATGGCCCTATAGATTGCTCCATGCTGCATAATGGCCCCATAGATTGCTCCATACTGTATAATGGCCCCATAGATTGCTCCATGCTGTATAATGGCCCCATAGATTGCTCTATGCTGTAATGGCTCTATAGATTGCTCCATGCTGTATAATGGCCCCATAGATTGCTCCACGCTGTAATAGTCCCATAGATTAATCCATAAGTATAATGGCCCCATAGATTGTTCCATGCTGTAATGGCCCTATGGATTGCTCCATGCTGCATAATGGCCCCATAGATTGCTCCATACTGCATAATGGCTCCATAGATTGCTCCATACTGTATAATGGCCCCATAGATTTCTCCATAAGTATAATGGCCCTATAGATTTCTCCATAAGTATAATGGCCCTATAGATTGCTCCATAAGTATAATGGCCCTATAGATTGCTCCATAAGTATAATGGCCCTTTAGATTGCTCCATAAGTATAATGGCCCTATAGATTGCTCCATAAGTATAATGGCCGCATAGATTGCGCCATGCTGTAATGGCCCCATAGATTGCTCCATGCTGTAATGGCCCTATAGATTGCTCCATAACTATAATGGCCCCATAGATTGCTCCATGCTGAATAATGGTCCCATAGATTGCCCCATGCTGTATAATGGCCCCCTAGATTGCTCCCTGCTGTATAATGGCCCCATAGATTGCTCCATAAGTATAATGGCCCCATAGTTTGCTCCATGCTGTAATGGCCCTATAGATTGCTCCATAAGTATAATGGCCCCATAGATTGCGCCATGCTGTATAATGGCCCCATAGATTGCTCCATGCTGTAATGGCCCCATAGATTGCTCCATGCTGAATAATGGTCCCATAGATTGCCCCATGCTGTATAATGGCCCCCTAGATTGCTCCCTGCTGTATAATGGCCCCATAGATTGCTCCATAAGTATAATGGCTCCACAGATTGCTCCATAAGTATAATGGCCCCATAGATTGTTCCATGCTGTATAATGGCCCCATAGATGGCTCCATAAGTATAATGGCTCCACAGATTGCTCCATGCTGTATAATGGCCCCATAGATTGCTGCATGCTGTAATTGCCCTATAGATTGCTCCATAAGTATAATGGCCCCATAGATTGCCCCATGCTGTATAATGGCCCCATAGATTGCTCCATGCTGTATAATGGCCCCATAGATTGCTCCACGCTGTAATGGTCCCATAGATTGCTCCATGCTGTAATGGCCCTATACATTGCTCCATGCTGTAATGGCCCTATAGATTGCTCCATGCTGCATAATGGCCCCATAGATTTCTCCATAAGTATAATGGCCCCATAGATTTCTCCATAAGTATAATGGCCCTATAGATTGCTCCATAAGTATAATGGCCCTATAGATTGCTCCATAAGTATAATGGCCGCATAGATTGCTCCATGCTGTAATGGCCCTATAGATTGCTCCATAAGTATAATGGCCCCATAGATTGCTCCATGCTGAATAATGGCCCCATAGATTGCCCCATGCTGTATAATGGCCCCCTAGATTGCTCCCTGCTGTATAATGGCCCCATAGATTGTTCCATGCTGTATAATGGCCCCATAGATTGCTGTATACTGGCCCCATAGATGGCTCCATAAGTATAATGGCCCCATAGATTGCTCCATGCTGTAATGGCCCTATAGATTGCTCCATGCTCCATAATGGCCCCATAGATTGCTCCATAAGTATAATGGCTCCACAGATTGCTCCATAAGTATAATGGCCCTATAGATTGCTCCATGCTGTATAATGGCGCCATAGAATGCTCCATGCTGTATAATGGCCCCATAGATTGCTCCATGCTGTAATGGCCCCATAGATTGCTCCATAAGTATAATGGCCCTATAGATTGCTCCATAAGTATAATGGCCCCATAGATAGCTCCATGCTGTATAATGGCCCCATAGATTGCTCCATGCTGGATAATGGCCCCATAGATTGCTCCATGCTGTAATGGTCCCATAGATTGCTCCATAAGTATAATGGCCCCATAGATTGCTCCATGCTGTAATGGCCCTATACATTGCTCCATGCTGTAATGGCCCCATAGATTGCTCCATGCTGTAATGGCCCCATAGATTGCTCCATACTGTATAATGGCCCCATAGATTGCTCCATACTGTATAATGGCCCCATAGATTGCTCCATGCTGTATAATGGCCCCATAGATTGCTCCATGCTGTAATGGCCCTATAGATTGCTCCATGCTGTATAATGGCCCCATAGATTGCTCCATGCTGCATAATGGCCCCATAGATTGCTCCATACTGCATAATGGCTCCATAGATTGCTCCATACTGTATAATGGCCCTATAGATTGCTCCATAAGTATAATGGCCCTATAGATTGCTCCATAAGTATAATGGCCCTATAGATTGCTCCATAAGTATAATGGCCCTATAGATTGCTCCATAAGTATAATGGCCCTATAGATTGCTCCATAAGTATAATGGCCCTATAGATTGCTCCATAAGTATAATGGCCGCATAGATTGCTCCATGCTGTAATGGCCTCATAGATTGCTCCATGCTGTAATGGCCCCATAGATTGCTCCATGCTGTAATGGCCCTATAGATTGCTCCATAAGTATAATGGCCCCATAGATTGCTCCATGCTGAATAATGGTCCCATAGATTGCCCCATGCTGTAAAATGGCCCCCTAGATTGCTCCCTGCTGTATAATGGCCCCATAGATTGCTCCATAAGTATAATGGCCCCATAGATTGCTCCATGCGGTAATGGCCCCATAGATTGCTCCATGCGGTAATGGCCCCATAGATTGCTCCATAAGTATAATGGCCCCATAGTTTGCTCCATGCTGTAATGGCCCTATAGATTGCTCCATAAGTATAATGGCCCCATAGATTGCGCCATGCTGTATAATGGCCCCATAGATTGCGCCATGCTGTAATGGCCCCATAGATTGCTCCATAAGTATAATGGCCCTATAGATTGCTCCATAAGTATAATAGCCCCATAGATTGCTCCATGCGGTAATGGCCCCATAGATTGCGCCATGCTGTAATGGCCCCATAGATTGCTCCATAAGTATAATGGCCCCATAGATTGCTCCATGCTGTAATGGCGCTATAGATTGCTCCATAAATATAATGGGCCCATAGATTGCTACATGCTGTATAATGGCCCCATAGATTGCTCCATGCTGTATAATGGCCCCATAGATTGCTCCATGCTGTAATGGTCCCATATATTGCTCCATAAGTATAATGGCCCCATAGATTGCTCCATGCTGTAATGGCCCTATACATTGCTCCATGCTGTAATGTCCCTATAGATAGCTCCATGCTGTATAATGGCCCCATAGATTGCTCCATGCTGTAATGGCCCTATAGACTGCTCCATGCTGTATAATGGCCCCATAGATTGCTCCATGCTGTATAATGGCCCCATAGATTGCCCCATGCTGTATAATGGCCCCATAGATTGCTCCATGCTGTATAATGGCCCCATAGATTGCTCCATGCTGTAATGGCCCTAGAGATTGCTCCATGCTGCATAATGGCCCCATAGATTGCTCCATACTGTATAATGGCCCTATAGATTGCTCCATGAGTCTAATGGCCCTATAGATTGCTCCATAAGTATAATGGCCCAATAGATTGCTCCATGCGGTAATGGCCCCATAAATTGCACCATGCTGTAATGGCTCCATAGATTGCTCCATAAGTATAATGGCCCCATAGATTTCTCCATAAGTATAATGGCCCTATAGATTGCTCCATAAGTATAATGGCCCCATAGATTGCTCCATGCTGTATAATGGCCCCATAGATTGCGCCATGCTGTAATGGCCCCATAGATTGCTCCATAAGTATAATGGCCCCATAGATTGCTCCATGCTGTAATGGCCCTATAGATTGCTCCATGCTGTAATGGTCCCATAGATTGCTCCATGCTGTATAATGGCCCAAAGATTGCTCCATGCTGTATAATGGCCCAAAGATTGCTCCATGCTGTATAATGGCCCCATAGATTGCTCCATGCTGTATAATGGCCCCATAGATTGCTCCATGCTGTATAATGGCCCCATAGATTGCTCCATGCTGTAATGGTCCCATAGATTGCTCCATGATGTAATGGCCCCATAGATTGCTCCATGATGTAATGGCCCTATAGATTGCTCCATACTGTATAATGGCCCCATAGATTGCTCCATAAGTATAATGGCCCTATAGATTGCTCCATAATTATAATGGCCCCATAGATTGCTCCATGCTGTATAATGGCCCCATAGATTGCTTCATAAGTGTAATGGCCCTATAGATTGCTCCATAAGTGTAATGGCCCCATAGATTGCTCCATGCTGTATAATGGCCCCATAGATTGCCCCATGCTGTATAATGGCCCCATAGATTGCTCCATGCTGTATAATGGCCCCATAGATTGCTCCATGCTGTATAATGGCCCCATAGATTGCTCCATGCTGTATAATGGCCCCATAGATTGCTCCACGCTGTAATGGTCCCATAGATTGCTCCATGCTGCATAATGGCCCCATAGATTGCTCCATGCTGCATAATGGCCTCATAGATTGCTCCATACTGCATAATGGCTCCATAGATTGCTCCATACTGTATAATGGCCCTATAGATTGCTCCATAAGTACAATGACCCTATAGATTGCTCCATGAGTCTAATGGCCCTATAGATTGCGCCATAAGTATAATGGCCCTATAGATTGCGCCATAAGTATAATGGCCCTATAGATTGCTCCATAAGTATAATGGCCCCATAGATTGCTCCATGCTGTATAATGGACCCATAGATTGCGCCATGCTGTAATGGCCCCATAGATTGCTCCATAAGTATAATGGCCCCATAGATTGCTCCATGCTGTAATGGCCCTATAGATTGCTCCATAAGTATAATTGGCCCATAGATTGCTCCACGCTGTAATAGTCCCATAGATTAATCCATAAGTATAATGGCCCCATAGATTGCTCCATGCTGTAATGGCCCTATAGATTGCTCCATGCTGCATAATGGCCCCATAGATTGCTCCATATTGTATAATGGCCCCATAGATTGCTCCATGCTGTATAATGGCCCCATAGATTGCTCTATGCTGTAATGGCTCTATAGATTGCTCCATGCTGTATAATGGCCCCATAGATTGCTCCACGCTGTAATAGTCCCATAGATTAATCCATAAGTATAATGGCCCCATAGATTGCTCCATGCTGTAATGGCCCTATAGATTGCTCCATGCTGCATAATGGCCCCATAGATTGCTCCATACTGCATAATGGCTCCATAGATTGCTCCATACTGTATAATGGCCCCATAGATTTCTCCATAAGTATAATGGCCCTATAGATTTCTCCATAAGTATAATGGCCCTATAGATTGCTCCATAAGTATAATGGCCCTATAGATTGCTCCATAAGTATAATGGCCCTTTAGATTGCTCCATAAGTATAATGGCCCTATAGATTGCTCCATAAGTATAATGGCCGCATAGATTGCTCCATGCTGTAATGGCCCCATAGATTGCTCCATGCTGTAATGGCCCTATAGATTGCTCCATAACTATAATGGCCCCATAGATTGCTCCATGCTGAATAATGGTCCCATAGATTGCCCCATGCTGTATAATGGCCCCCTAGATTGCTCCCTGCTGTATAATGGCCCCATAGATTGCTCCATAAGTATAATGGCTCCACAGATTGCTCCATAAGTATAATGGCCCCATAGATTGTTCCATGCTGTATAATGGCCCCATAGATGGCTCCATAAGTATAATGGCTCCACAGATTGCTCCATGCTGTATAATGGCCCCATAGATTGCTGCATGCTGTAATTGCCCTATAGATTGCTCCATAAGTATAATGGCCCCATAGATTGCCCCATGCTGTATAATGGCCCCATAGATTGCTCCATGCTGTATAATGGCCCCATAGATTGCTCCACGCTGTAATGGTCCCATAGATTGCTCCATGCTGTAATGGCCCTATACATTGCTCCATGCTGTAATGGCCCTATAGATTGCTCCATGCTGCATAATGGCCCCATAGATTTCTCCATAAGTATAATGGCCCCATAGATTTCTCCATAAGTATAATGGCCCTATAGATTGCTCCATAAGTATAATGGCCCTATAGATTGCTCCATAAGTATAATGGCCGCATAGATTGCTCCATGCTGTAATGGCCCTATAGATTGCTCCATAAGTATAATGGCCCCATAGATTGCTCCATGCTGAATAATGGCCCCATAGATTGCCCCATGCTGTATAATGGCCCCCTAGATTGCTCCCTGCTGTATAATGGCCCCATAGATTGTTCCATGCTGTATAATGGCCCCATAGATTGCTGTATACTGGCCCCATAGATGGCTCCATAAGTATAATGGCCCCATAGATTGCTCCATGCTGTAATGGCCCTATAGATTGCTCCATGCTCCATAATGGCCCCATAGATTGCTCCATAAGTATAATGGCTCCACAGATTGCTCCATAAGTATAATGGCCCTATAGATTGCTCCATGCTGTATAATGGCGCCATAGATTGCTCCATGCTGTATAATGGCCCCATAGATTGCTCCATGCTGTAATGGCCCCATAGATTGCTCCATAAGTATAATGGCCCTATAGATTGCTCCATGCTGTATAATGGCCCCATAGATTGCTCCATGCTGTATAATGGCCCCATAGATTGCTCCATGCTGTATAATGGCCCCATATATTGCCCCATGCTGTATAATGGCCCCATATATTGCCCCATGCTGTATAATGGCCCCATAGATCGCTCCATACTGCATAATGGCTCCATAGATTGCTTCATAAGTATAATGGCCCTATAGATTGCTCCATAAGTGTAATGGCCCTATAGATTGCTCCATAAGTATAATGGCCCTATAGATTGCTCCATAAGTATAATGGCCGCATAGATTGCTCCATGCTGTAATGGCCCCATAGATTGCTCCATGCTTTAATGGCCCTATAGATTGCTCCATAACTATAATGGCCCCATAGATTGCTCCATGCTGAATAACGGCCCCATAGATTGCCCCATGCTGTATAATGGCCCCCTAGATTGCTCCCTGCTGTATAATGGCCCCATAGATTGTTCCATGCTGTATAATGGCCCCATAGATTGCTGTATAATGGCCCCATAGATTGCTCCATGCTGTAATGGCCCTATAGATTGCTCCATGCTCCATAATGGCCCCATAGATTGCTCCATAAGTATAATGGCTCCACAGATTGCTCCATGCTGTATAATGGCCCCATAGATTGCTGCATGCTGTAATGGCCCTATAGATTGCTCCATAAGTATAATGGCCCCATAGATTGCTCCCTACTGTATAATGGCCCCATAGATTGCTCCATGCTGTAATGGCCCTATAGATTGCTCCATAAGTATAAAGGCCCCATAGATTGCTCCCTGCTGTATAATGGCCCCATAGATTGCTCCATGCTGTATAATGGCCCCATAGATTGCTCCTTGCTGTAATGGCCCCATAGATTGCTCCATAAGTATAATGGCCCCATAGATTGCTCCATGCTGTAATGTCCCTATAGATTGCTCCATAAGGATAATGGCCCCATAGATTGATCCATGCTGTATAATGGCCCCATAGATTGCTCCCTACTGTATAATGGCCCCATAGATTGCTCCCTACTGTATAATGACCCCATAGATTGCTCCATGCTGTATAATGGCCCCATAGATTGCTCCACGCGGTAATGGCCCCATAGATTGCGCCATGCTGCATAATGGTCCCATAGATTGCTCCATGCTGCATAATGGTCCCATAGATTGCTCCATGCTGCATAATGGTCCCATAGATTGCTCCATGCTGCATAATGGTCCCATAGATTGCTCCATACTGTATAATGGCCCCATAGATTTCTCCATGCTGTAATGGCCCTATAGATTGCTCCATAAGTGTAATGGCCCTAAAGATTGCTCCATGCTGTATAATGGCCCCATAGATTGCTCCATGCTGTAATGGCCCTATAGATTGCTCCATGATGTATAATGGCCCCATAGATTGCTCCATGCTGTATAATGGCCCCATAGATTGCTCCATGCTGTATAATGGCCCCATAGATTGCTCCATGCTGTATAATGGCCCCATAGATTGCTCCATGCTGTAATGGTCCCATAGATTGCTCCATGCTGCATAATGGCCCCATAGATTGCTCCATACTGCATAATGGCTCCATAGATTGCTCCATACTGTATGATGGCCCCATAGATTGCTCCATAAGTATAATGGCCCCATAGATTGCTCCATAAGTATAATGGCCCTATAGATTGCTCCATTAGTATAATGGCCGCATAGATTGCTCCATGCTGTAATGGTCTCATAGATTGCTCCATGCTGTAATGGCCCCATAGATTGCCCCATGCTGTATAATGGCCCCATAGATTGACCCCTGCTGTATAATGGCCCCATAGATTGTTCCATGCAGTATAATGGCCCCATAGATTGGTCCATGCTGTAATGGCCCTATAAATTGCTCCATGCTGCATAATGGCCCCATAGATTGCTCCATGCTGCATAATGGCCCCATAGATTGCTCCATGCTGCATAATGGCCCTATAGATTGCTCCATACTGTATAATGGCCCCATAGATTGCTCCATAAGTATAATGACCCTATAGATTGCTCCATAAGTATAATGACCCTATAGATTGATCCATAAGTATAATGGCCCTATAGATTGATCCATAAGTATAATGGCCCCATAGATTGCTCCATGCTGTAATGGTCCTATAGATTGCTCCATAAGTATAATGGCCCCATAGATTGCTCCATGCTGTAATGGCCCTATAGATTGCTCCATGCTGTATAATGGCCCCATAGATTGCTCCATGCTGTATAATGGCCCCATAGATTGCTCCATACTGTATAATGGCCCCATAGATTGCTCCATGCTGTAATGGCCCCATAGATTGCTCCATGCTGTAATGGCCCCATAGATTGTTCCATGCTGTAATGGCCCTATACATTGCTCCATGCTGTAATGGCCCTATAGATTGCTCCATGCTGTATAATGGCCCCATAGATTGCTTCATGCTGTAATGGCCCTATAGATTGCTCCATAAGTGGAATGGCCCCATAGATTGCCCCATGCTGTATAATGGCCCCATAGATTGCCCCATGCTTTATAATGGCCCCATAGATTGCTCCATGCTGTATAATGGCCCCATAGATTGCTCCACGCTGTAATGGTCCCATAGAGTGCTCCATAAGTATAATGGCCCCATAGATTGCTCCATGCTGTAATGGCCCTATAGATTGCTCCATGCTGCATAATGGCCCCATAGATTGCTCCATGCTGCATAATGGCTCCATAGATTGCTTCATACTGTATAATGGCCCCATAGATTTCTCCATAAGTATAATGGCCCTATAGATTGCTCCATAATTATAATGGCCCTATAGATTGCTCCATAATTATAATGGCCCTATAGATTGCTCCATGCTGTAATGGCCCTATAGATTGCTCCATGCTGTAATGGCCCTATAGATTGCTCCATGCTGTAATGGCCCTATAGATTGCTCCATGCTGTAATGGCCGCATAGATTGCTCCATGCTGTAATGGCCGCATAGATTGCTCCATGCTGTAATGGCCGCATAGATTGCTCCATGCTGTAATGGCCCCATAGATTGCTCCATGCTGTAATGGCCCCATAGATTGCTCCATGCGTATAATGGCCCCATAGATTGCTCCATGATGTAATGGCCCTATAGATTGCTCCATAAGTATAATGGCCCCATAGATTGCTCCATGCTGAATAATGGCCCCATAGATTGCTCCATGCTGTATAATGGCCCCCTAGATTGCTCCCTGCTGTATAATGGCCCCATAGATTGTTCCATGCTGTATAATGGCCCCATAGATTGCCCCATGCTGTATAATGGCCCCCTAGATTGCTCCATGCTGTATAATGGCCCCATAGATTGTTCCATGCTGTATAATGGCCCCATAGATTGCTCCATAAGTATAATGGCCCCATAGATTGCTCCATAAGTATAATGGCCCCATAGATTGCTCCATGCTGTAATGGCCCTATAGATTGCTCCATGCTCCATAATGGCCCCATAGATTGCTCCATAAGTATAATGGCTCCACAGATTGCTCCATGCTGTATAATGGCCCCATAGATTGCTGCATGCTGTAATGGCCCTATAGATTGCTCCATAAGTATAATGGCCCCATAGATTGCTCCCTACTGTATAATGGCCCCATAGATTGCTCCATGCTGTAATGGCCCCATGTAACGGGTCTGGGAGGCGGAACCTCTGAGCTACTATACAAGGGGGCGGTCCTTGTAAGGGAGCGGGTGGCGACCAGGCAGGCAGTCACAGCAGGTGACCGGGACAGTCTCTGGGTGTATGGGCAGGAGGTCACGGCAAGTGACCGGGGCAGTCTCTGGGTGAACGGGCTGGAGGTCACGGCAAGTGACCGGGGCAGTCTCTGGGTGAACGGGCTGGAGGTCACGGCAAGTGACCGGGGCAGTCTCTGGGTGAACGGGCTGGTACGACCTGTGATGGCTGAACCTCCAGGTAGGCTAGCAAGGCAGATGGAGGATGTGTGCTCCCAGGTGAGCAAGCGAGAGTCTCTGGAATAGCAGGTGGTCACAGCACGTGACAGCGAAGCCTCCAGGTAGGCAAGCAAGGCAGATGGAGGATGTGTGCTCCCAGGTGAGCAAGCGAGAGTCTCTGGAATAGCAGGTGGTCACAGCACGTGACGGCGAAGCCTCCAGGTAGGCAAGCAGGCAGGTAGAGGAGAAGCGCTCCCAGGTGAGCGGGCAAGAGTCTCTGGAATAGCTGGTGGTCACAGCACGTGACGGCGGAGCCTCCGGGCAGGCAAGCAGGCAGGTAGCGGAGGAGCGCTCCCAGGTGAGCGGGCAAGCTGGCCCATAGACAGACTGACAGGAGTAGAAAGGCAGACAGTCGGACCTCAGTCTAGCAAGCAGGCAAGTAGCTGATGTGCGCTCCCAGGTGAGCGGGCAAGCTGGTCCTTAGACAGACTGACAGGAGTTGAAAGGCAGACCGTCGGACCTCAGGCTAGCAAGCAGGTAGCAGGAATAACTGGCAGGAAACAGACAGCAAACTGGCAGGAATCAGGCAGGTAACTGGCAACGGGACCTGAGGGCTGAAGCAGAGTAGAACAGTGCAACAACATTGCTCGGGCACCTCCATTTTGGAGGAGGTGCCTTATATATGGTGAAGTCCTCCGGCCATTGGCCGGGGACTCCTTAGGACGGCGCGCGCGGCCCCTTTAAGAGGGAGGGAGAGCGCGCGCGCGCGCCCTAAGCACAGTGGCCGGGAAGGAGCGCGCGCTGCCAGCAGAGCGGGAGGAGGAAGCCGGGCACGGAGCAGGGAGGTGAGGGGACCAGCGTCCCTGCCTAGCAGAGGGCAGGGACGCCGGCGCTACACCCCATAGATTGCTCCATAAGTATAATGGCCCCATAGATTGCTCCATAAGTATAATGGCCCCATAGATTGCTCCATAAGTATAATGGCCCCATAGATTGCTCCATGCTGTAATGGCCCTATAGATTGCTCCATAAGGATAATGGCCCCATAGATTGCTCCATAAGTATAATGGCCCCATAGATTGCTCCATGCTGTAATGGCCCTATAGATTGCTCCATAAGTGTAATGGCCCTATAGATTGCTCCATGCTGTATAATGGCCCCATAGATTGCCCCATGCTGTATAATGGCCCCATAGATTGCTCCATGCTGTATAATGGTCCCATAGATTGCTCCATGCTGTAATGGTCCCATAGATTGCTCCATAAGGATAATGGCCCCATAGATTGCTCCACGCGGTAATGGCCCCATAAATTGCTCCATGCTGTAATGGCCCCATAGATTGCTCCATGCTGTATAATGGCCCCATAGATTGCTCCATGCTGTATAATGGCCCCATAGATTGCTCCATGCTGTATAATGGCCCCATAGATTGCTCCATGCTGTATAATGGCCCCATAGATTGCTCCATGCTGTATAATGGCCCCATAGATTGCTCCATAAGTATAATGGCCCCATAGATTGCTCCATGCTGTAATGGCCCTATAGATTGCGCCATGCTGCATAATGGCCAAATAGATTGCTCCATACTGCATAATGGCTCCATAGATTGCTCCATACTGTATAATGGCCCCATAGATTGCTCCATGCTGTAATGGCCCTATAGATTGCTCCATAAGTGTAATGGCCCTATAGATTGCTCCATGCTGTATAATGGCCCCATAGATTGCCCCATGCTGTATAATGGCCCCATAGATTGCTCCATGCTGTATAATGGTCCCATAGATTGCTCCATGCTGTAATGGTCCCATAGATTGCTCCATAAGTATAATGGCCCCATAGATTGCTCCATGCTGTAATGGCCCCATAGATTGCTCCATACTGCATAATGGCTCCATAGATTGCTCCATACTGTATGATGGCCCCATAGATTTCTCCATAAGTATAATGGCCCCATAGATTGCTCCATAAGTATAATGGCCCTATAGATTGCTCCATTAGTATAATGGCCGCATAGATTGCTCCATGCTGTAATGGCCTCCTAGATTGCTCCATGCTGTAATGGCCCCATAGATTGCTCCATGCTGTGATGGCCCTATAGATTGCTCCATAAGTATAATGGCCCCATAGATTGCTCCATGATGTAATGGCCCTATAGATTGCTCCATGCTATATAATGGCCCCATAGATTGCTCCATGCTGTATAATGGCCCCATAGATTGGCCCATGCTGTATAATGACCCCATATATTGACCCCTGCTGTATAATGGCCCCATAGATTGTTCCATGCTGTATAATGGCCCCATAGATTGCTCCATAAGTGTAATGGCCCCATAGATTGCTCCATGCTGTAATGGCCCTATAAATTGCTCCGTGCTTCATAATGGCCCCATAGATTGCTCCATGCTGCATAATGGCTCCATAGATTGCTCCATAAGTATAATGACCCTATAGATTGCTCCATAAGTATAATGGCCCTATAGATTGCTCCATAAGTATAATGGCCCCATAGATTGCTCCATGCTGTAAAATGGCCCCATAGATTGCTCTATGCTGTAATGGCCCTATAGATTGCTCCATAAGTATAATGGCCCTATAGATTGTTCCATGCTGTATAATGGCCCAATAGATTGCTCCATAAGTATAATGGCCCTATAGATTGCTCCATAATGGCCCCATAGATTGCTCCATACTGCATAATGGCTCCATAGATTGCTCCATACTGTATAATGTCCCTATAGATTGCTCCATAATTATAATGGCCCTATAGATTGCTCCATAATTATAATGGCCCTATAGATTGCTCCATAATTATAATGGCCCTATAGATTGCTCCATAATTATAATGGCCCTATAGATTGCTCCATGCTGTAATGGCCGCATAGATTGCTCCATGCTGTAATGGCCCCATAGATTGCTCCATGCTGTAATGGCGCTATAGATTGCTCCATAAGTATAATGGCCCCATAGATTGCTCCATGATGTAATGGCCCTATAGATTGCTCCATAAGTATAATGGCCCCATAGATTGCTCCATGCTGAATAATGGCCCCATAGATTGCCCCATGCTGTATAATGGCCCCCTAGATTGCTCCCTGCTGTATAATGGCCCCATAGATTGCTCCATAAGTATAATGGCCCCATAGATTGCTCCATGCTGTAATGGCCCTATAGATTGCTCCATGCTCCATAATGGCCCCATAGATTGCTCCATAAGTATAATGGCCCCATAGATTGCTGCATGCTGTAATGGCCCTATAGATTGCTCCATAAGTATAATGGCCCCATAGATTGCTCGCTACTGTATAATGGCCCCATAGATTGCTCCATGCTGTAATGGCCCTATAGATTGCTCCATAAGTATAATGGCCCCATAGATTGCTCCCTACTGTATAATGGCCCCATAGATTGCTCCATGCTGTAATGGCCCCATAGATTGCTCCATAAGTATAATGGCCCCATAGATTGCTCCATGCTGTAATGGCCCTATAGATTGCTCCATGCTGTAATGGCCCTATAGATTGCTCCATAAGGATAATGGCCCCATAGATTGCTCCATGCTGTATAATGGTCCCATAGATTGCTCCATGCTGTAATGGTCCCATAGATTGCTCCATAAGTATAATGGCCCCATAGATTGCTCCATGCTGTAATGGCCCCATAGATTGCTCCATACTGCATAATGGCTCCATAGATTGCTCCATACTGTATGATGGCCCCATAGATTTCTCCATAAGTATAATGGCCCCATAGATTGCTCCATAAGTATAATGGCCCTATAGATTGCTCCATTAGTATAATGGCCGCATAGATTGCTCCATGCTGTAATGGCCTCCTAGATTGCTCCATGCTGTAATGGCCCCATAGATTGCTCCATGCTGTGATGGCCCTATAGATTGCTCCATAAGTATAATGGCCCCATAGATTGCTCCATGATGTAATGGCCCTATAGATTGCTCCATGCTATATAATGGCCCCATAGATTGCTCCATGCTGTATAATGGCCCCATAGATTGGCCCATGCTGTATAATGACCCCATATATTGACCCCTGCTGTATAATGGCCCCATAGATTGTTCCATGCTGTATAATGGCCCCATAGATTGCTCCATAAGTGTAATGGCCCCATAGATTGCTCCATGCTGTAATGGCCCTATAAATTGCTCCGTGCTTCATAATGGCCCCATAGATTGCTCCATGCTGCATAATGGCTCCATAGATTGCTCCATAAGTATAATGACCCTATAGATTGCTCCATAAGTATAATGGCCCTATAGATTGCTCCATAAGTATAATGGCCCCATAGATTGCTCCATGCTGTAAAATGGCCCCATAGATTGCTCTATGCTGTAATGGCCCTATAGATTGCTCCATAAGTATAATGGCCCTATAGATTGTTCCATGCTGTATAATGGCCCAATAGATTGCTCCATAAGTATAATGGCCCTATAGATTGCTCCATAATGGCCCCATAGATTGCTCCATACTGCATAATGGCTCCATAGATTGCTCCATACTGTATAATGTCCCTATAGATTGCTCCATAATTATAATGGCCCTATAGATTGCTCCATAATTATAATGGCCCTATAGATTGCTCCATAATTATAATGGCCCTATAGATTGCTCCATAATTATAATGGCCCTATAGATTGCTCCATGCTGTAATGGCCGCATAGATTGCTCCATGCTGTAATGGCCCCATAGATTGCTCCATGCTGTAATGGCGCTATAGATTGCTCCATAAGTATAATGGCCCCATAGATTGCTCCATGATGTAATGGCCCTATAGATTGCTCCATAAGTATAATGGCCCCATAGATTGCTCCATGCTGAATAATGGCCCCATAGATTGCCCCATGCTGTATAATGGCCC
The DNA here is from genome assembly GCF_046119375.1 of Phyllobates terribilis. Classification (NCBI taxonomy): domain Eukaryota; kingdom Metazoa; phylum Chordata; class Amphibia; order Anura; family Dendrobatidae; genus Phyllobates; species Phyllobates terribilis. The sequence continues at coordinate 64,670 of NW_027363254.1, forward strand.
CCTAGATTGCTCCCTGCTGTATAATGGCCCCATAGATTGCTCCATAAGTATAATGGCCCCATAGATTGCTCCATGCTGTAATGGCCCTATAGATTGCTCCATGCTCCATAATGGCCCCATAGATTGCTCCATAAGTATAATGGCCCCATAGATTGCTGCATGCTGTAATGGCCCTATAGATTGCTCCATAAGTATAATGGCCCCATAGATTGCTCGCTACTGTATAATGGCCCCATAGATTGCTCCATGCTGTAATGGCCCTATAGATTGCTCCATAAGTATAATGGCCCCATAGATTGCTCCCTACTGTATAATGGCCCCATAGATTGCTCCATGCTGTAATGGCCCCATAGATTGCTCCATAAGTATAATGGCCCCATAGATTGCTCCATGCTGTAATGGCCCTATAGATTGCTCCATGCTGTAATGGCCCTATAGATTGCTCCATAAGGATAATGGCCCCATAGATTGCTCCATGCGGTAATGGCCCCATAAATTGCTCCATGCTGTAATGGCCCTATAGATTGCTCCATGCTGTATAATGGCCCCATACATTGCTCCATGCTGTATAATGGCCCAATAGATTGGCCCATGCTGTATAATGGCCCCATAGATTGACCCCTGCTGTATAATGGCCCCATAGATTGCTCCATAAGTATAATGGCCCCATAGATTGCTCCATGCTGTAATGGCCCTATAAATTGCTCCATGCTTCATAATGGCCCCATAGATTGCTCCATGCTGCATGATGGCTCCATAGATTGCTCCATACTGTATAATGGCCCCATAGATTGCTCCATAAGTATAATGACCCTATAGATTGCTCCATAAGTATAATGGCCCCATAGATTGATCCATGCTGTAATGGCCCCATAGATTGCTCCATAAGTATAATGGCCCCATAGATTGCTCCATGCTGTAAAATGGCCCCATAGATTGCTCTATGCTGTAATGGCCCTATAGATTGCTCCATAAGTATACTGGCCCCATAGATTGCTCCATGCTGTATAATGGCCCCATAGATTGCTCCATAAGTATAATGGCCCCATAGATTGCTCCATAATGGCCCTATAGATTGCTCCATAATGGCCCTATAGATTGCTCCATAATGGCCCCATAGATTGCTCCATACTGCATAATGGCTCCATAGATTGCTCCATACTGTATAATGTCCCTATAGATTGCTCCATAAGTATAATGGCCCTATAGATTGCTCCATAAGTATAATGGCCTATAGATTGCTCCATAAGTATAATGGCCCCATAGATTGCTCCATGCTGTATAATGGCCCCATAGATTGGCTCCATGCTGTAATGGTCCTATAGATTGCTCCATAAGTATAATGGCCCCATAGATTGCTCCATGCTGTATAATGGCCCCATAGATTGCTCCATGCTGTATAATGGCCCCATAGATTGCTCCATGCTGTATAATGGCCCCATAGATTGCTCCATGCTGTATAATGGCCCCATAGATTTCTCCATGCTGTATAATGGCCCCATAGATTGCTGCATGCTGTAATGGCCCTATAGATTGCTCCCTACTGTATAATGGCCCCATGGATTGCTCCCTACTGTATAATGTCCTCATAGATTGCTCCATGTTGTAATGGCTCCATAGATTGCTCCATAAGTATAATGGCCCCATAGATTGCTCCATGTTGTAATGGCCCCATAGATTGCTCCATGCTGTATAATGGACCCATAGATTGCTCGATGCTGTATAATGGCCCCATAGATTGCTCCATGCTGTAATGGCCCTATAGATTGCTCCATAAGTATAATGTCCCCATAGATTGCTCCATGCTGTAATGGCCCTATAGATTGCTCCACAAGTATAATGGCCCCATAGATTGCTCCATGCTGTAATGGCCCCATAGATTGCTCCATGCTGTATTGGCCCCATAGATTGCTCCATGCTGTATAATGGCCCCATAGATTGCCCCATGCTGTATAATGGCCCCATAGATTGCTCCCTACTGTATAATGGCCCCATAGACTGCTCCATACTGTATAATGGCCTCATATATTGCACCATGCTGTAATGGCCCTATAGATTGCTCCATAAGTATAATGGCCCCATAGATTGCTCCATGCTGTAATGGCCCCATAGATTTCTCCATAAGTATAATGGCCCCATAGATTGCTCCATGCTGTAATGGCCCCATAGATTGCTCCATAAGTAGAATGGCCCCATAGATTGTTCCATGCTGTAATGGCCCTATAAATTGCTCCATGCTGCATAATGGCCCCATAGATTGCTCCATACTGTATAATGGCTCCATAGATTGCTCCATACTGTATAATGGCCCTATAGATTGCTCCATAAGTATAATGGCCCTATAGATTGCTCCATAAGTATAATGGCCCTATAGATTGCTCCATAAGTATAATGGCCTCATAGATTGCTCCATGCGGTAATGGCCCCATAGATTGCTCCATGCTGTAATGGTCCCATAGATTGCTCCATTAGTATAATGGCCCTACAGATTGCTCCATAAGTATAATGGCCCTACAGATTGCTCCATAAGTATAATGGCCCCATAGATTGCTCCATAAGTATAATGGCCCCATAGATTGCTCCATGATGTAATGGCCCTATAGATTGCTCCATAAGTATAATGTCCCCATAGATTGCTCCATGCTGTAATGGCCCTATAGATTGCTCCACAAGTATAATGGCCCCATAGATTGCTCCATGCTGTAATGGCCCCATAGATTGCTCCATGCTGTAATGGCCCCATAGATTGCTCCATGCTGTAATGGCCCCATAGATTGCTCCATGCTGTATAATGGCCCCATAGACTGCTCCATACTGTATAATGGCCCCATAGACTGCTCCATACTGTATAATGGCCTCATATATTGCACCATGCTGTAATGGCCCTATAGATTGCTCCATAAGTATAATGGCCCCATAGATTGCTCCATCCTGTAATGGCCCCATAGATTGCTCCATGCTGTATAATGGCCCCATAGATTGCCCCATGCTGTATAATGGCCCCATATATTGCTCCCTACTGTATAATGGCCCCATAGACTGCTCCATACTGTATAATGGCCCCATATATTGCTGCATGCTGTAATGGCCCTATAGATTGCTCCATGCTGTAATGGCCCCATAGTTTGCTTCATACTGTATAATGGCCCCATAGATTGCTCCATGCTGTAATGGTCCCATAGATTGCTCCATGCTGTAATGGTCCCATAGATTGCTCCATGCTGTAATGGTCCCATAGATTGCTCCATGCTGTAATGGCCCCATAGATTGCTCCATGCTGTAATGGCCCCATAGATTGCTCCGTGCTGTAATGGCCCCATAGATTGCTCCATGCTGTAATGGCCCCATAGATTGCTCCATGCTGTAATGGCCCCATAGATTGCTCCATGCTGTAATGGCCCCATAGATTGCTCCATGCTGTAATGGCCCCATAGATTGCTCCATGCTGTATTGGCCCCATAGATTGCTCCATGCTGTAATGGCCCCATAGATTGCTCCATGCTGTAATGGCCCCATAGATTGCTCCATGCTGTAATGGCCCCATAGATTGCTCCATGCTGTAATTGCCCCCATAGATTGCTCCATGCTGTAATTGCCCCCATAGATTGCTCCATGCTGTAATTGCCCCCATAGATTGCTCCATGCTGTAATTGCCCCCATAGATTGCTCCATGCTGTAATTGCCCCCATAGATTGCTCCATGCTGTAATGGCCCCCATAGATTGCTCCATGCTGTATTATGGCCCCATAGATTGCTCCATGCTGTAATGGCCCTATAGATTTCTCCATAAGTATAATGGCCCCATAGATTGCTCCATGATGTAATGGCCCTATAGATTGCTCCATGCTGTATAATGGCCCCATAGATTGCCCAATGCTGTATAATGGCCCCATAGATTGCCCAATGCTGTATAATGGCCCCATAGATTGCTCCATAAGTAGAATGGCCCCATAGATTGCTCCATGCTGTAATGGCCCCATAGATTGCTCCATGCTGTATAATGGCCCCATAGATTGCCCCATGCTGTATAATGGCCCCATATATTGCTCCCTACTGTATAATGGCCCCATATATTGCTGCATGCTGTAATGGCCCTATAGATTGCTCCATGCTGTAATGGCCCCATAGTTTGCTTCATACTGTATAATGGCCCCATAGATTGCTCCATGCTGTAATGGCCCCATAGATTGCTCCATGCTGTAATGGCCCCATAGATTGCTCCATGCTGTAATGGCCCCATAGATTGCTCCATGCTGTAATGGTCCCATAGATTGCTCCATGCTGTAATGGCCCCATAGATTGCTCCATGCTGTAATGGCCCCATAGATTACTCCATGCTGTATTATGGCCCCATAGATTGCTCCATGCTGTAATGGCCCTATAGATTGCTCCATGATGTAATGGCCCCATAGATTGCTCCATAAGTAGAATGGCCCCATAGATTGCTCCATGCTGTAATGGCCCCATAGATTGCTCCATGCTGTATAATGGCCCCATAGATTGCCCCATGCTGTATAATGGCCCCATATATTGCTCCCTACTGTATAATGGCCCCATATATTGCTGCATGCTGTAATGGCCCTATAGATTGCTCCATGCTGTAATGGCCCCATAGTTTGCTTCATACTGTATAATGGCCCCATAGATTGCTCCATGCTGTAATGGCCCCATAGATTGCTCCATGCTGTAATGGCCCCATAGATTGCTCCATGCTGTAATGGCCCCATAGATTGCTCCATGCTGTAATGGCCCCATAGATTGCTCCATGCTGTAATGGCCCCATAGATTGCTCCATGCTGTAATGGCCCCATAGATTGCTCCATGCTGTAATGGCCCCATAGATTGCTCCATGCTGTAATGGCCCCATAGATTGCTCCATGCTGTAATGGCCCCATAGATTGCTCCATGCTGTATTATGGCCCCATAGATTGCTCCATGCTGTAATGGCCCTATAGATTGCTCCATGCTGTAATGGCCCTATAGATTGCTCCATGCTGTAATGGCCCTATAGATTGCTCCATGCTGTATAATGGCCCTATAGATTGCCCCATGCTGTATAATGGCCCCATAGATTGCTCCATGCTGTATAATGGCCCCATAGATTGCTCCATGCTGTATAATAGCCCCATAGATTGCTCCATAAGTATAATGGCCCCATAGATTGCGCCATGCTGTAATGGCCCTATAGATTGCTCCATGAGTCTAATGGCCCTATAGATTGCTCCATGCTGTAATGGCCGTATAGATTGCTCCATGCTGTAATGGCCGTATAGATTGCTCCATGCTGTAATGGCCGTATAGATTGCTCCATGCTGTAATGGCCCTATAGATTGCTCCATGCTGTAATGGCCCCATAGATTGCTCCATGCTGTAATGGCCCCATAGATTGCTCCATGCTGTAATGGCCCCATAGATTGCTCCATGCTGTATTATGGCCCCATAGATTGCTCCATGCTGTAATGGCCCTATAGATTGCTCCATGCTGTAATGGCCCTATAGATTGCTCCATGCTGTAATGGCCCTATAGATTGCTCCATGCTGTATAATGGCCCTATAGATTGCTCCATAAGTATAATGGCCCCATAGATTGCTCCATGCTGTAATGGCCCTATAAATTGCTCCATGCTTCATAATGGCCCCATAGATTGCTCCATGCTGCATGATGGCTCCATAGATTGCTCCATACTGTATAATGGCCCCATAGATTGCTCCATAAGTATAATGACCCTATAGATTGCTCCATAAGTATAATGGCCCCATAGATTGATCCATGCTGTAATGGCCCCATAGATTGCTCCATAAGTATAATGGCCCCATAGATTGCTCCATGCTGTAAAATGGCCCCATAGATTGCTCTATGCTGTAATGGCCCTATAGATTGCTCCATAAGTATACTGGCCCCATAGATTGCTCCATGCTGTATAATGGCCCTATAGATTGCTCCATAATGGCCCTATAGATTGCTCCATAATGGCCCCATAGATTGCTCCATACTGCATAATGGCTCCATAGATTGCTCCATACTGTATAATGTCCCTATAGATTGCTCCATAAGTATAATGGCCCTATAGATTGCTCCATAAGTATAATGGCCCTATAGATTGCTCCATAAGTATAATGGCCCCATAGATTGCTCCATGCTGTATAATGGCCCCATAGATTGGCTCCATGCTGTAATGGTCCTATAGATTGCTCCATAAGTATAATGGCCCCATAGATTGCTCCATGCTGTATAATGGCCCCATAGATTGCTCCATGCTGTATAATGGCCCCATAGATTGCTCCATGCTGTATAATGGCCCCATAGATTGCTCCATGCTGTATAATGGCCCCATAGATTTCTCCATGCTGTATAATGGCCCCATAGATTGCTGCATGCTGTAATGGCCCTATAGATTGCTCCCTACTGTATAATGGCCCCATGGATTGCTCCCTACTGTATAATGTCCTCATAGATTGCTCCATGTTGTAATGGCTCCATAGATTGCTCCATAAGTATAATGGCCCCATAGATTGCTCCATGTTGTAATGGCCCCATAGATTGCTCCATGCTGTATAATGGACCCATAGATTGCTCGATGCTGTATAATGGCCCCATAGATTGCTCCATGCTGTAATGGCCCTATAGATTGCTCCATAAGTATAATGTCCCCATAGATTGCTCCATGCTGTAATGGCCCTATAGATTGCTCCACAAGTATAATGGCCCCATAGATTGCTCCATGCTGTAATGGCCCCATAGATTGCTCCATGCTGTATTGGCCCCATAGATTGCTCCATGCTGTATAATGGCCCCATAGATTGCCCCATGCTGTATAATGGCCCCATAGATTGCTCCCTGCTGTATAATAGCCCCATAGACTGCTCCATACTGTATAATGGCCTCATATATTGCACCATGCTGTAATGGCCCTATAGATTGCTCCATAAGTATAATGGCCCCATAGATTGCTCCATGCTGTAATGGCCCCATAGATTTCTCCATAAGTATAATGGCCCCATAGATTGCTCCATGCTGTAATGGCCCCATAGATTGCTCCATAAGTAGAATGGCCCCATAGATTGTTCCATGCTGTAATGGCCCTATAAATTGCTCCATGCTGCATAATGGCCCCATAGATTGCTCCATACTGTATAATGGCTCCATAGATTGCTCCATACTGTATAATGGCCCTATAGATTGCTCCATAAGTATAATGGCCCTATAGATTGCTCCATAAGTATAATGGCCCTATAGATTGCTCCATAAGTATAATGGCCTCATAGATTGCTCCATGCGGTAATGGCCCCATAGATTGCTCCATGCTGTAATGGTCCCATAGATTGCCCCATGCTGTATAATGGCCCCATATATTGCTCCCTACTGTATAATGGCCCCATAGACTGCTCCATACTGTATAATGGCCCCATATATTGCTGCATGCTGTAATGGCCCTATAGATTGCTCCATAAGTATAATGGCCCCATAGATTGCTCCATCCTGTAATGGCCCCATAGATTGCTCCATGCTGTATAATGGCCCCATAGATTGCCCCATGCTGTATAATGGCCCCATATATTGCTCCCTACTGTATAATGGCCCCATAGACTGCTCCATACTGTATAATGGCCCCATATATTGCTGCATGCTGTAATGGCCCTATAGATTGCTCCATGCTGTAATGGCCCCATAGTTTGCTTCATACTGTATAATGGCCCCATAGATTGCTCCATGCTGTAATGGTCCCATAGATTGCTCCATGCTGTAATGGTCCCATAGATTGCTCCATGCTGTAATGGTCCCATAGATTGCTCCATGCTGTAATGGTCCCATAGATTGCTCCATGCTGTAATGGCCCCATAGATTGCTCCATGCTGTAATGGCCCCATAGATTGCTCCATGCTGTAATGGCCCCATAGATTGCTCCATGCTGTAATGGCCCCATAGATTGCTCCATGCTGTATTGGCCCCATAGATTGCTCCATGCTGTAATGGCCCCATAGATTGCTCCATGCTGTAATGGCCCCATAGATTGCTCCATGCTGTAATGGCCCCATAGATTGCTCCATGCTGTAATTGCCCCCATAGATTGCTCCATGCTGTAATTGCCCCCATAGATTGCTCCATGCTGTAATTGCCCCCATAGATTGCTCCATGCTGTAATTGCCCCCATAGATTGCTCCATGCTGTAATTGCCCCCATAGATTGCTCCATGCTGTAATTGCCCCCATAGATTGCTCCATGCTGTAATTGCCCCCATAGATTGCTCCATGCTGTAATGGCCCCCATAGATTGCTCCATGCTGTATTATGGCCCCATAGATTGCTCCATGCTGTAATGGCCCTATAGATTTCTCCATAAGTATAATGGCCCCATAGATTGCTCCATGATGTAATGGCCCTATAGATTGCTCCATGCTGTATAATGGCCCCATAGATTGCCCAATGCTGTATAATGGCCCCATAGATTGCCCAATGCTGTATAATGGCCCCATAGATTGCTCCATAAGTAGAATGGCCCCATAGATTGCTCCATGCTGTAATGGCCCCATATATTGCTCCATGCTGTATAATGGCCCCATAGATTGCCCCATGCTGTATAATGGCCCCATATATTGCTCCCTACTGTATAATGGCCCCATATATTGCTGCATGCTGTAATGGCCCTATAGATTGCTCCATGCTGTAATGGCCCCATAGTTTGCTTCATACTGTATAATGGCCCCATAGATTGCTCCATGCTGTAATGGCCCCATAGATTGCTCCATGCTGTAATGGCCCCATAGATTGCTCCATGCTGTAATGGCCCCATAGATTGCTCCATGCTGTAATGGCCCCATAGATTGCTCCATGCTGTAATGGTCCCATAGATTGCTCCATGCTGTAATGGCCCCATAGATTGCTCCATGCTGTAATGGCCCCATAGATTACTCCATGCTGTATTATGGCCCCATAGATTGCTCCATGCTGTAATGGCCCTATAGATTGCTCCATGATGTAATGGCCCCATAGATTGCTCCATAAGTAGAATGGCCCCATAGATTGCTCCATGCTGTAATGGCCCCATAGATTGCTCCATGCTGTATAATGGCCCCATAGATTGCCCCATGCTGTATAATGGCCCCATATATTGCTCCCTACTGTATAATGGCCCCATATATTGCTGCATGCTGTAATGGCCCTATAGATTGCTCCATGCTGTAATGGCCCCATAGTTTGCTTCATACTGTATAATGGCCCCATAGATTGCTCCATGCTGTAATGGCCCCATAGATTGCTCCATGCTGTAATGGCCCCATAGATTGCTCCATGCTGTAATGGCCCCATAGATTGCTCCATGCTGTAATGGCCCCATAGATTGCTCCATGCTGTAATGGCCCCATAGATTGCTCCATGCTGTAATGGTCCCATAGATTGCTCCATGCTGTAATGGCCCCATAGATTGCTCCATGCTGTAATGGCCCCATAGATTGCTCCATGCTGTATTATGGCCCCATAGATTGCTCCATGCTGTAATGGCCCTATAGATTGCTCCATGCTGTAATGGCCCTATAGATTGCTCCATGCTGTAATGGCCCTATAGATTGCTCCATGCTGTATAATGGCCCCATAGATTGCCCCATGCTGTATAATGGCCCCATAGATTGCTCCATGCTGTATAATGGCCCCATAGATTGCTCCATGCTGTATAATGGCCCCATAGATTGCTCCATGCTGTATAATGGCCCCATAGATTGCACCATGCTGTAATGGCCCCATAGATTGCTCCATGCTGTAGAATGGCCCCATAGATTGCTCCATGCTGTATAATGGCCCCATAGATTGCTCCATGCTGTATAATGGCCCCATAGTTTGCATTATACTTATGGATTGCTAGATAAGACAGAGGGCGCACGGTAGTGACGACAGACTCCGAAGACGCTGAAGACACAGGAGTTGCTGGGAACGGGAGAGGTAAGTATTTGAGGAGGGGGCCCCGATGCCAGCGCGCAGGGTAGGACTGGCCTGGTGTGATAGCTGGAAAAATTCCCGGTGGGCCCCGATGAGAGAGTGAGAGAATTGGTAGCGGGGGCTCTTAAAAAGTGCGGGCCCTTTAAAAGCGCAGCCGAAGGAAATGTAGCGTCGCGTGCGGCGCTCATACTATTCAGTGGTGACAGCGGGTGAGGCGCATAGTCACATGACTGAGGACGTGTTCTTGGTGGGCGGTGACACGCACCGCGCTCTGCTTTGCCGCTGGTGGCTGGCAGTGGTGTGTTGTCAGGTGACACGCTGACGTCGCGCTCTCCTCTCCCTGCTCCCCTGCCGGCTTTTGATACGCCGACGCCGCGCTCTGCTCTCCAGTCCCGGCTCCTGCTCCCTTGGAATTGGCCTTGTAACACCGGCTCCCGTCCGGGTATGGAACACCGCACCAGCACCGCGCACCGCCCTCTTCTCTCCTGCTCTCTTGCCTTTTAAGCCGGCTCCTGGGCTGAGTATGCGGTGACCAGCACTCTGCTCTCTCACCATAACCCTGGAAACAAGGCTGCAGGTCTGGCTACAGCTCTCCCTGCTTCAACTTCAAGTCAAGTGCAATATCCACGTTTTTCTGGGTGAGTGTTCCCAGCATTGGTCATCATCCATATATGGAGGGGTCGCAGGCTGGTCACATGGGGACATGGATGGGGACATGGGGCTGAAGGGGGGGCTGGTTGGACCCATGGGGACATGGGTCTGAAGGGGGGGCTGGATGGACCCATGAGGACATGGATGGGGACATGGGGCTGAAGGGGGGGCTGGCTGGACCCATGGGGACATGGGGCTGAAGGGGAGGGGGCTGGCTGGACCCATGGGAACATGGATGGGGACATGGGGCTGAAGGGGGGGCTGGCTAGACCCATGGGGAGACATATGGATGGAGGCACGGGGCTGAAGGGGGGGCTGGCTGGACCCATGGAGACATGGATGGGGACATGGGGCTGAAGGGGAGGGGGCTGGCTGGGCCCATGGGAACATGGATGGGGACATGGGGCTGAAGGGGGGGCTGGCTGGACGCATGGGGGACATATGGATGGAGGCACGGGGCTGAAGGGGGGGCTGGCTGGACCCATGGAGACATGGATGGGGACATGGGGCTGAAGGGGGGGCTGGCTGGACCCATGGGTAGACATATGGATGGAGGCATGGGGCTGAAAGGGGGGGGCTGGTTGGACGCATGGGGAGACATATGGATGGAGGCACGGGGCTGAAGGGGGGGGGGCTGGATGGACGCATAAGGAGACACATGGTGGTGAAGGGGGCCAAGTTGGGGACCTGGATGGACACATGGAGGTGAAGGGGGGCAAGCTGGACACATTGGGACCTGGATGGACACATATAGGTGAAGGGCAGCAAGCTGGACACATGGGGACCTGGATGGACACATGGAGGTGAAGGGCGGCAAGCTGGACACATGGGGTCCTGGATAGATATATGGGGTGGGGTGGGATGCATATATGAGTGGGACAGGATGGATATATGAAGGGGGGCAGGCTGGACACATGGAGACCAGAATGGATATATGGGGGGGGGTTCAGGATGGATAGATGGGGGGCCACGCTGGACAAGGGACTTTATTACTGTTTAGGGGCCAGATTGAGGAACTTTATTAGTTTATGATGGCGAGTGGGGAACATTATTACTTTAGAGTCCAATTAGGGACATTATTACTTCTGTAATATAATTTTATTTTTAGGAAACTGTTTTCCGTAAGAGGGGACAAAAGGGGGTCCTGTTACTGTGCAGGGCGCCACTATGTCGCTTTATTTCTTCAACTGGTGTAGTGTAGAAGCCTGGGGAAAAGTGGGAATGTGCTCTAAAAGAGATCAGTTATTGATAACTGTGTGTTATTTTCTGCAGAGATGATTCCTGGCTGGAAGAAGTGATGGTGGACTGTGCCAGATGAGGAAAAGCGAAGATGAAGAACTTCACCTAGAGACATCACTGGTGAGTCAGTGTATTACTGTACACTTACACTATATAGTATATACAGAGCTCCTGTGTATGTCACTGGTGACCAGTGTATTACCTATACACTATATACAGAGCTCCTGTGTATAATGTCACTTGTGATAACTGTATTACCTGTACACTACATACAGAGCTCCTGTGTATAATGTCACCGGTGATCACTGTATTACATGTACACTGACACTATATACAGAGATCCTGTTTATAATGTCACTGGGGATCACTGTATTACCTGTACACTGACACTATATACAGAGCTCATATGTATAGTGACAGTGTTGTTAGTATTGTGGTTTGTATTCCTGATCAGTAGTGTATTATTTGGTCACTATATGGTGGTAATATGTGGTCTGGTCATGGTGTGGTGATATTTGTCCCTTTTGTATGTGATATTATTGGTGTTGTTATAGTGGATTATGTTGTGTATGGCGGTCATTTGTTCTCGCTGAGATTAACTAGGAAAAGATTTTTTTCCATGAGGCCACGGCTTCACTATCAGTATTTGGTCAGTATTTTTTCTCAGTAGTGAGAGCCAAAAGCAGGAGTGGGTGATAAATACAGAATTGGTGACTTGTTTCTATTCTACCTTTTCTCTGATTGTTCCTCACCTGGTTTTGGCTCCCACTCCTGAGAAAAAATCCTGACTGAATACTGATAGTGGGGCTGTGGCCTTAGAGATGAAATACTTGGAGCAGAGCATCAGAGATGCACTCACAGGGGTTCTCCGGGGAGAACAAGTAATCCCCTCTCCACAGGATAAGTGATAACTTATTGATTGGTGGGGGTCTGACTACTGGGACCTGCAGCGATCGGCAGACTGTGGAGCTTTTCTCCCCATTACACTGGAGCTCATGTGCGACTCGACCACTGATCCATTCATTCCCTCAGGGGCTGTGAGCGCTGCTCTTTTTTGGAAGCCCCCAAGAGAAAGAATGAGGCTGTGGTCAGACGTCCCACCTGTCGCTGCATTTTAAATGGGGATAAGTGTCCTGTCAGGGATAAAACTTCCCCATTCTTCCAATCAATAAGTGATCACCTATCCTGTGTAGCCCATGAATCTGTGATGACTTGTTTTAACCAAAGAAGCTCTTTCATGTAAACTACAGAAATTGTCCATCCCTGTTGTAGTCTGTGCAGAGTAGATGTGAGGAGCCGCCGGTCACTGCTCCACTATAACAGGGAGAGCAGAGAAGAGAGATCTGCATATTGCTGGAGGTGGCCCCTAGAGTCAATGTCCCCTGTGGGCCCCAGACACCTCAGTCCGACCCTGCTGACATCTGATTAAGGCCTAAGGCCCCGTTCACATGTCAGGTTTTAATCAGTGTTTTTTTTCTAATTTTCATCTGATTTTGGTCAGTGTGTCAGTTTTTCTCCTCAGTGGGGCATATTTTTTTATATGTAAAGTAAAAAGCTAAAGGTTTCCTCGCCTCGCTTGCCCGGCCTATAGACACTGGAAAACAAGCAGTACAGGCAACATGGTTGGTTCTGGCCATTTTTCTGACACTCGTTGACTTCAATAGATGATCTTTATCTACAAATCGGATGAAAGTCGGACCGGTCTCAGTTCTGATTTGCAGATCAATCGTCCACAATAAATAGAGCTGTAAACCTGTCCACGGTCTATAACGGAGCATATTCTACCTGCTAGAGAAATAACCAGACGTGAAAAGAGCCATGTGCTATTATTACAGGGAAGGGGCCACGATTTTATGTTTTGTATTAATAATTATGTAATCAATTATTTTTAATACAAAATTAAATGTACCACTTTATTCGTTTTTTATTTATTTTTACATTGGCCACTAGGGGCTGCCATTTTTATTTGGGGGGTGTGTAAGAAGCGCTCTTACACACCTCATTTACGGCAGCCCTGGCCATAAGAGACAGTAGTCTGTCACCGACCCTTTCTCTAACATTAGAGGCCGCTCCTCCTGCCTCTAGCTGTGACCTGGGCACGCCCCCTTGGCTGTTCAGGTCGCAGCCGTGGGAGGAGATTGCAGCCATCTTTGTGGAGCCTGCAGTGTAAGCTGTACATTCCCCCTGTCGTCGCACGCACTGCTCAGTCAGAGCATGCCATGACAGGAACTGCCGGGGAGGAAATGCCTAGGAGTGGACGTCCCGAGTGAGTATCTGCAGCGGCGCCGTGCGGTGATCTCAGCCTCTCAGCTGTTATCACTGCCGACATCTTCAGGCAACACAGACACAGCGCTGCGTGGGAACGTGGAAGGTGAGTAGAAGCGTTTGTTTTGTTTTTTTTCCCTTCGCATTGAATATATGGGGGCATATACCCACCAGGATGGATGGAGGGGGGGGGGCATATACCCACCAGGATGGATGGAGGGGGGGGGGGCATATACCCACCAGGATGGATGGAGGGGGGGGGCATATACCCACCAGGATGGATGGAGGGGGGGGGGGCATATACCCACCAGGATGGATGGATGGATGGGGGGGGGCATATACCCACCAGGATGGATGGATGGAGGGGGGGGGCATATACCCACCAGGATGGAGGGGGGGGGGCCATATACCCACCAGGATGGATGGAGGGGGGGGGCATATACCCACCAGGATGGATGGAGGGGGGGGGCATATACCCACCAGGATGGATGGAGGGGGGGGCATATACCCACCAGGATGGATGGAGGGGGGGGGCATATACCCACCAGGATGAATGGAGGGGGGGGCATATACCCACCAGGATGGATGGAGGGGGGGCATATACCCACCAGGATGGATGGAGGGGGGCATATACCCACCAGTATGAAGGGGAGGATATATCCACCAGGATGGATGGATGGATGGAGGGGGGCATATACTGACCGGGATGGATGGAGGGGCATTTACACCTAACCAGGATGGATGGATGGATGAAGGGGCATATGCATTTACCCAGAATGGATGGATGGATGGATGGATGGATGGAGGGGCATATACATCTACCCAGGATGGATGGGGGGTGTGTGACGCCTAGCTGCGCTTGGTATCACAGATCTTAGCAGGGTGTATTGATGGATTCCTCCACAAGAGGCCCCCATAACCATTCACACATCTCCACCTTCCACCTCAGACCATCAGAGGGAGCCCGTTAGGGATAGATATATAAGGGAAGGTGGAGCCAGGCAGCAGTTAGTCTAGACTGGAGTCGACAGAAAGCAAACCTGTTGAGAGAGTTCCTGCAGTGCAAAAGCCTGAGAGAGGTCAGTCTGCAGTGGAGCACGTTCTAGACTCAGTTGTAGCTCAGAGGTGAGCTTTAGGTGTGCCGGCGCCATAAGATCGGTGAAGCGCGGCAAGCTGCCGTTAGTGTGTATAGCCTAGTGAGGGCCTGAGTAGGCCGAAGGCGAGTGGAGAGTTAATACATAGGGGGCAGAGGAGCTTAACTAGCTCACCCCGAAGAAGCAGTTACCGGACATCGGGTCCGAAGCTTACCGGGATCTCCACGACCCAGTAAGATATAACCAGAATCCCTGGAGAACTACAAGTCCCAGTATCGCAAAAGTGCTGATACGTAATAGAGCCAGGAGACACACAGGCCCCTTAAGTCGGGAGCGTGTAATCCAAGAAAAGGCCCTACCACAAGGTCAGCCAGCGCAGGACAGAGACAAAGTTAGGCCTTGCTCCAGGAAGGTCAGAAACTTACTACGCAGAGGCAAGAAACAGGAGGCCCAAAACCCGCTCATTGGGGAGGATCCTGACGTGCACCCTTCACCATACAGTGCTCTGGGACGTGCCTGAATTTCCATCAGTAAAAGGTACTGAAGTGACAATAGTGTCTGTCCCTGTTCTTGCTCTGACCCGGCTGGGTCTCTCCGTCCTGCTTTCCCCGTCCATACGCTGCCCTGAGGCCTAGCTCCACCTGTGGGAAGCTATACCATCGAGCTGCCTTATCACCGGCCTCAGTAGACTGCGCAGCGCTGGTGATCCTCACCAGAAACCACAGGTGGCGTCACAAACTCTTTTATAAACTAAACAAATCACCAACCCTTTTAAAGGAGAGACCCCAGGGTACGGGCCCGGGAGCCGACCACCGCGACATCCCTAAAGGCCCGGGTACCGAGTCATACCCATTCCCCTGGGCTAGTCAGGGGCATATAAACCTACCCAGCATGGATGGATGGAGGGGCATTTACACCTACCCAGGATGGATGGATGGAGGGGCATTTACACCTACCCAGGATGGATGGATGGAGGGGCATTTACACCTACCCAGGATGGATGGATGAAGGGGCATCTACACTTAACCAGGATGGATGGATGGAGGGGGCATCTACACCTAACCAGGTTGGATGGAGTGGCATATACACCTACCAGAATAGACTACCCAGGATGGATGGATGGATGGAGGGGCATCTACACCTAACCAGGATGGATGAATGGAGGGGGCATCTACACCTAACCAGGTTGGATGGAGGGGCATATACACCTACCAGAATAGACTATCCAGGATGGATGGAGGGGCATCTACACCTACCCAGAATGGATGTAGGGGCATATACACCTACCCAGGATGGCTGGAGGGGCATATACAGCTACCCAGGATGGATGGATGGATGGAGGGGCCGATACACCTACCCAGGATGGATGGAGGGGCATATACACCTACCCAGGATGGATGGAGGGGAATATACACCTACCCAGGATGGAAGGGCATATACACCTACCCAGGATGGATGGATGGAGGGGCATATACACCTACCCAGGATGGATGGATGGAGGGGCAAATACTCCTACACTGGATGGATGGAGGGGGCATATACACCTACCCAGGATGGATGGATGGATGGCTGGAGGGGCCGATACACCTACCCAGGATGGATGGATGGAGGGGAATATACACCTACCGAGGATGGATGGATGGATGGAGGGGAATATACACCTACCGAGGATGGATGGATGGAGGGGAATATACACCTACCCAGGATGGATGGATGGAGGGGCATATACACCTACCCAGGATGGATGGAGGGGCAAATACTCCTACACTGGATGGACGGAGGGGCATATACACCTACCCAGGATGGATGGAGGGGCATATACACCTACCCAGGATGGATGGATGGAAGAATGGATGGAGGGGTATTCGCATCTACCATGGATGGATGGAGGGGCATCTACACCTACCCAGGATGGATTGATGGATGGAGGGGCATCTACACCTACCCAGAGTGGATGGATGGAGGGGCATCTACACCTACCCAGAGTGGATGGATGGAGGGGCATTTACACCTACCCAGGATGGATGGATGGATGAAGGGGCATATACACCTACCCAGGATGGATGGATGGATGGAGGGGCATCTACACCTAACCAGGATGGATGAATGGAGGGGGCATCTACACCTAACCAGGTTGGATGGAGGGGCATATACACCTACCAGAATAGACTACCCAGGATGGATGGAGGGGCATATACACCTACCCAGAATGGATGAAGGGGCATATACACCTACCCAGGATGGCTGGAGGGGCATATACAGCTACTCAGGATGGATGGATGGATGGAGGGGCCGATACACCTACCCAGGATGGATGGAGGGGCATATACACCTACCCAGGATGGATGGAGGGGCATATACACCTACCCAGGATGGATGGATGGGCATATACACCTACCCAGGATGGATGGAGGGGCATATACACCTACCCAGGATGGATGGAGGGGCAAATACTCCTACACTGGATGGATGGAGGGGCATATACACCTACCCAGGATGAATGGAGGGGCATATACACCTACCCAGGATGGATGGATGGAAGAATGGATGGAGGGGTATTCGCATCTACCATGGATGGATGGAGGGGCATCTACACCTACCCAGGATGGATTGATGGATGGAGGGGCATCTACACCTACCCAGAGTGGATGGATGGAGGGGCATATACACCTACCAGAATAGACTGCTCAGGATGGATGGAGGGGCATCTATGCTTACCCAGATTGGATGGATGGAGGTGCATATACACCTACCCAGGATGGATGGATAGAGAGGTATCTACGCCTACCCAGGATGGATGGAATGAGGGGCATATACACCTACCCAGAATGGATGGATGGAGGGGCATCTACCCCTACCCACGATGGATGGATGGAAGGGCATCTACACCTACCCAGGATGGGTGGATGGATGGAGGGGCATCTACACCTACCCAGGATGAATGGATGGATGGAAGGGCATCTACACCTACCCAGGATGGGTGGATGGATGGAGGGGCATCTAGACCTACCCAGGATGTATGGATGGATGGAGGGGCATATACACCTACCCAGAGTGGATGGATGGAGGGGCATATACACCTACCAGGATGGATGGATGGAGGGGCATATACGCCTACTCAGGATGGATGGATGGAGGGGCATATACAGCTACCCAGGATGGATGAAGAGGCCGATACACCTACCCAGGATGGATGGAAGGGCATATTCACCTACCCAGGATGGATGGATGGAGGGGCATATACACCTACCCACTATGGATGGAGGGGCAAATACTCCTACCCAGGATGGATGGAGGGGCATATACACCTACCCAGGATGGATGGAGGGGCATATACACCTACCCAGAATGGATGGATGGAAGGATGGATGGAGTGGTATCTACACCTACTATGGATGGATGGAGGGGCATCTACACCTACCCAGGATGGATTGATGGATGGAGGGGCATCTACACCTACCGAGAATGGATGGATGGATGGATGGAGGGGCATATACACCTACCCAGGATGGATGGATAGAGGGGCATATACACCTACCAGAATAGACTGCGCAGGATGGAGGGGCATCTACGCCTACCCAGAATGGATGGATGGATGAAGGGTCATATACACTCACCCAGGATGAATGGATGGATGGAGGGGGAAATACACCTACTCAGGATGGATGGAGGAGCATTTACACCTACCCAGGATGGATGGATGGATGAAGGGGCATGTACACCTACCCAGGATGGATGGATGGATGGATGGAGGGGCATCTACACTTAACCAGGATGGATGGATGGAGGGGCATCTACACCTAACCAGGATGGATGGATGGAGGGGCATATACACCTAGCAGAATAGACTACCCAGGATGTATGGATGGATGGAGGGGCATCTACACCTAACCAGGATGGATGAATGGAGGGGGCATCTACACCTAACCAGGTTGGATGGAGGGGCATATACACCTACCAGAATAGACTACCCAGGATGGATGGAGGGGCATCTACACCTACCCAGAATGGATGAAGGGGCATATACACCTACCCAGGATGGCTGGAGGGGCATATACAGCTACTCAGGATGGATGGATGGATGGAGGGGCCGATACACCTACCCAGGATGGATGGGCATATACACCTACCCAGGATGGATGGATGGAGGGGCATATACACCTACCCAGGATGGATGGAGGGGCAAATACTCCTACACTGGATGGATGGAGGGGCATATACACCTACCCAGGATGAATGGAGGGGCATATACACTTACCCAGAATGGATGGAGGGGTATTCGCATCTACCATGGATGGATGGAGGGGCATCTACACCTACCCAGGATGGATTGATGGATGGAGGGGCATCTACACCTACCCAGAGTGGATGGATGGAGGGGCATATACACCTACCAGAATAGACTGCTCAGGATGGATGGATGGAGGGGCATCTATGCTTACCCAGATTGGATGGATGGAGGTGCATATACACCTACCCAGGATGGATGGATAGAGAGGTATCTACGCCTACCCAGGATGGATGGAATGAGGGGCATATACACCTACCCAGAATGGATGGATGGAGGGGCATCTACCCCTACCCACGATGGATGGAGGGGCATCTACACTTACGCAGGATGAATGGATGGATGGAAGGGCATCTACACCTACCCAGGATGGGTGGATGGATGGAGGGGCATCTACACCTACCCAGGATGGATGGATGGATGAAGGGGCAAATACTCCTACCCAGGATGGATGGATGGATGGAGGGGCATATACACCTACCAGAATAGACTACCCAGGATGGATGGAGGTGCATCTACGCAAACCCAGAATGGATGGATGAAGGGGCATATACACCTACCCAGATTGGATGGATGGAGGGGCATCTACCCCTACCCACGATGGATGGATGGAGGGGCATCTACACTTACTCAGGATGAATGGATGGATGGAAGGGCATCTACACCTACCCAGGATGGGTGGATGGATGGAGGGGCATCTACACCTACCCAGGATGGATGGATGGATGGATGAAGGGGCAAATACTCCTACCCAGGATGGATGGATGGATGGAGGGGCATCTACACCTACCCAGAATGGATGAAGGGGCATATACACCTACCCAGGATGGCTGGAGGGGCATATACAGCTACTCAGGATGGATGGATGGATGGAGGGGCCGATACACCTACCCAGGATGGATGGGCATATACACCTACCCAGGATGGATGGATGGAGGGGCATATACACCTACCCAGGATGGATGGAGGGGCAAATACTCCTACACTGGATGGATGGAGGGGCATATACACCTACCCAGGATGGATGGAGGGGTATTCGCATCTACCATGGATGGATGGAGGGGCATCTACACCTACCCAGAGTGGATGGATGGAGGGGCATATACACCTACCAGAATAGACTGCTCAGGATGGATGGATGGATGGAGGGGCATCTATGCTTACCCAGATTGGATGGATGGAGGTGCATATACACCTACCCAGGATGGATGGATAGAGAGGTATCTACGCCTACCCAGGATGGATGGAATGAGGGGCATATACACCTACCCAGAATGGATGGATGGAGGGGCATCTACCCCTACCCACGATGGATGGATGGAGGGGCATCTACACTTACGCAGGATGAATGGATGGATGGAAGGGCATCTACACCTACCCAGGATGGGTGGATGGATGGAGGGGCATCTACACCTACCCAGAATGGATGGATGGATGAAGGGGCAAATACTCCTACCCAGGATGGATGGATGGATGGAGGGGCATATACACCTACCAGAATAACTACCCAGGATGGATGGAGGTGCATCTACGCAAACCCAGAATGGATGGATGAAGGGGCATATACACCTACCCAGATTGGATGGATGGAGGTGCATATACACCTACCCACGATGGATGGATGGAGGGGCATCTACGCCTACCCAGGATGGATGGATGGAGGGGCATATACACCTACCCAGAATGGATGGATGGAGGGGCATATACACCTACCCAGAATGGATGGATGGAGGGGCATATACACCTACCCAGAACGGATGGATGGAGGGGCATCTACCCCTACCCAGGATGGATGGATGGAGGGGCATCTACCCCTACCCAGGATGGATGGATGGATGGAGGGGCATCTACACTTACCCAGGATGAATGGATGGATGGAGGGGCATCTACACCTACCCAGGATGAATAGATGGAGGGGCATCTACGCCTACCCAGAATGGATGGATGGAGGGGCATATACACCTACCCAGGATGGATTGATGGATGGAGAGGCATCTACACCTACCCAGAGTGGATGGATGGAGGGGCATATACACCTACCCAGGATGGATGGATGGGCATATACACCTACTCAGGATGGATGGATGGAGGGGCATATACACCTACTCTGGATGGATGGATGGATGGATGGATGGAGGGAGGGGCATATACACCTACCCAGGATGGATGGAGGGGCATATACACCTACCCACTATGGATGGAGGGGCAAATACTCCTACCCAGGATGAATGGAGGGGCATATACACCTACCCAGGATGGATGGAGGGGCATATACACCTACCCAGGATGGATGGAGGGGCATATACACCTACCCAGGATGGATGGATGGAGTGGTATCTACACCTACTATGGATGGATGGAGGGGCATCTACACCTACCCAGGATGGATTGATGGATGGAGGGGCATCTACACCTACCGAGAATGGACGAATGGAGGGGCATCTACACCTACCGAGAATGGACGAATGGAGGGGCATCTACACCTACCCAGGATGGATGGATAGAGGGGCATATACACCTACCAGAATAGACTGCGCAGGATGGATGGATGTATGGAGGGGCATCTATGCCTACCCAGAATGGATGGATGGATGAAGGGTCATATACACCTACCCAGGATGGATGGATGGATGAAGGGTCATATACACCTACCCAGGATGGATGGATGGATGGATGGAGGGTGAAATACACCTACCCAGGATGGATGGAGGGGCATATACTCCTACCCAGGATGGATGGATGGAGGGGCATATACACCTACCAGAATGGATGGATGGAGGTGCATCTACGCAAACCCAGAATGGATGGATGGATGGAGGTGCATATACACCTACCCAGGATAGATGGATGGAAAGGTATCTACGCCTACCCAGGATGGATGGATGGAGGGGCATATACACCTACCCAGGATGGATGGATGGAGGGGCCTCTACCCCTACCCAGGATGGATGGATGGAGGGGCATCTACACTTGCCCCTCCATCCATCCATTCATCCTGGGTAAGTGTAGATGCCTGTCCATCCATCCATCCTGGGTAGGTGTAGATGCCCCTCCATCCATCCATTTATCCTGGGTATCTACACCTACCCAGGATGGGTGGATGGATGGAGGGGCATCTACACCTACCCAGGATGTATGGATGGATGGAGGGGCATCTACACCTACCCAGGATGTATGGATGGATGGAGGGGCATCTACACCTTACCCAGGATGGATGGCTGGAGGGGCATCTACACCTACCCAGGATGAATGGATGGAGGGTCATCTACGCCTACCCAGAATGGATGGATGGAGGGGCATATACCCCTACCCAGGATGGATTGATGGATGGAGGGGCATCTACACCTACCCAGAATGGATGAATGGAGGGGCATCTACACCTACCCAGAATAGGTGGATGGAGGGGCATCTACGCCTACCCAGAATGGATGGAGGGGCATATACACCTACCCAGAATGGATGGATGGAGGGGCATCTATGCCTACCCAGAATGGATGGATGGATGGATGGAGGGGCATATACACCTACCCAGAATGGATGAATGGAGGGGCATATACACCTACCCAGGATGGATGGATGGAGGGGCCTCTACCCCTACCCAGAATGGATGGATGGAGGACCATATACACCTACCCAGGATGGATGGAGGGGCATCTACACCTACCCAGGATGGATGGATGGAGGGGCATCTACTCCTACCCAAGATGGATGGATGGCGGGGCATCTACTCCTACCCAAGATGGATGGATGGCGGGGCATCTACACCTACCCAGGATGGATGGATAAGCATATACACCTACCCAGGATGGATGGAGGGGCATGTACACCTACCCAGGATGGATGGATGGAGAGGCATCTACACCTACCCAGGATGGATGGATGGCGGGGCATATACACCTACACAGGATGGATGGATGGGAACGCATGGATTCCACTCAGTATCAGCAGATTCTTGACAATAATGTTCAAGAATCAGTGATAAAGTTGAAGTTACGCAGGGGATCGATCTTTCAGCAAGACAATGATCCAAAACACGGCTCCAAATCTACTCAGGCATTCATGCAGAGGAACAATTACAATGTTCTGGAATGGCCATCCCAGTCCCCAGACCTGAATATCATTGAACATCTGTGGGATCATTTGAAGAGGGCTGTCCATGCTCGGCGACCATCAAACTTAACTGAACTGGAATTGTTTTGTAAAGAGGAATGGTCAAAAATACCTTCATCCAGGATCCAGGAACTCATTAAAAGCTACAGGAAGCAACTAGAGGCTGTTATTTTTGCAAAAGGAGGATCTACTAAATATTAATGTCACTTTTCTGGTGAGGTGCCCATACTTATGCACCTGTCAAATTTTGTTTGAATGCAGATTGCACATTTTCTGTTAGTACAATAAACCTCATTTCAAGGCAGAAACATTACTGTGTCCAACAGTTATTACATATATCAAACTGAAATAGCTGTTGCAAAAACACCAATTTTTATAAAACATTAAGCTTAAGATTAATAGGGGTGCCCAAACTTTTTCATATAACTGTATGTTGTAATTATTTTTTTAATATGAACTATTGGCACAATAGTGAATGAATGTGACCTTTTTTCAGTCTCTATAACTATATAATGGAATCTTACTTATGGGCTATCTACTTTGTTTTAGGTTTTAAGCGCCACTTCTCTGACCGGACTTCTGGAAAAACTTCAGGACAGCAATGTGCTTCTGGATAAAATCATGAAAGGGCTGAATGCCTATCTGGAGAAGAAGAGGCTTTTTTCCCACGGTATAGTCCTTTCACTTGTTGCAATGATTCTATATACTCTTTAAATAATTATTTTTTTTCTTATTTAAACGCATTGAAATCATTTTTGTAATTGGATTTCATTAATAATTTTGCACTGTTTGCCTTCTATTGGCTCTGTGTTGCGCTGGCTATTGGACTTATTTTTAATCTGTCTTTTTTCAGCTCCTCTTAGCCGATTTGTGACCACAGATCACATCAAAGCTGAATGTGCAGGAAACAAAAAGCCTAACGGTGCAACATTTTTAATGAAACTGAATTGTCGCAAATACTCGCAATTAAATGGGTATTCCCATCTCCAAGATCCTATCCCAATATGTAGTAGGCGTAGTAATAATAATAATATTAGCAAATACCTCCAATTAGAAGTGTAGTATAGTTCTTCTGATTCGCTATGTCGCTTTCCCCATGTGCAAGGCATTGCAGTAGCTTCGGTATCCATGGTTACGACCACTCATATAGTGACAGTTATTTGCTAGTGGTCGTAACCTAAGCTACTGCAATGCCCTGCACATGGGATAAGCGACAAAGCAAATCAGAAGAACTATACTACACTTCTAATTGGAGGTATTTGCTAATATTATTATTATGACGCCTACTACATATTGGGGTAGAATCCTGGAGATGGGAATACACATTTCAGTTAAATAAAAAAAAGTTCCCAAAACTGGATAGCCCCTTTAAGCTAGCCATACGCATGAGATATGAGATACCCGTCGTCTGAATGGTTATTTGGCTACTTCTCCTGACTCCCACATATTCTGCTGAACAGTCATGTGTTTTTAATGGGGAGAGAGGAGAAAGTCAGTACTGGACACCTCCGGCAGCGGGTTATCTCCCCTGAGAACCAAAGACCGGGTATTGAAATCCCATCTGCCCGATCCTTCTGGCCCTGACATCCTCTATCGGGGGAGAGTCAGGAGACCCCCATACACATCAGTGGGTAGGCCGGTCCTGCTGCAATCGTCAGGTTTAAACTATTTTAATCCAATGTGTATGGGGACTGAATCTTTACTTTAAAGCTTTGCTTTTCTATTTTCTCACAGACACTAATACAAATGGCGCCTGACCCAATACTTTAATGACATTTTTATCATATTGTGCATTTTCGCTTTAGCTTTTTCTTCCTGTCCAACGATGAAATGCTAGAAATTCTCTCTGAGACTAAAGATCCTCTGCGGGTCCAACCACATCTAAAGAAGGGCTTTGAAGGCATCGCAAAGCTGGAGTTCCTTCCTAACCTGGACATCAAAGCCATGTACAGCACCGAGGGGGAACGCGTAGAGCTCATCCAGACCATCTCCACCTCCGAGGCTCGGGGGGCCGTGGAGAAGTGGCTCATCCAAGGGGAAGATGTCATGGTAAGGAGCGTGCATGATGTTATTGCTCGGTCACGAATGGTACGGATCTACCTACAGACCAAAAGCATTAATTGGAACTAATCTAGTACTTTTATATTTGTATAAGATTATTTGGCGGCAGTGAATGATTTGTGGATGATGTATCTCATTGCTATAGAGCCAGGTAGCAGATCTTCTACCTGCAATCGGTAGAAATGAATTTGCTAGATAATACTAGTAAGGTTGTCCCTCTCTTAAATGCTTCTGTCAACGTAATTTAACTTTGTTTTTTAAAAGGCATACCCTGAGACTGCAAGAAAAGACTGGGTGAGGGAATGGCCGGGACAGGTCGTGCTCTGTGTGTCTCAGATGTTCTGGACAAGTGAAGTGCATGAAGCTATCGGCAGTGGCCCAGAGGTACGGCATAAGCTCCTTTACTGATCAAGATTGCTTCACTAGAAACAGTCATGGCCGGAAGTGTTGGCACCCTTGAAGTATTTTCCATAAAATTATTGCAATTGCATGTGTATTTTTTGTTATACACATGTTTATTTCCCTTGTGTGTATTGGAACAACACAAAAAAAACAGAGAAAAAAAGGCAAATTGGATATAATTTCACACAAAACCCCAAAAATGGGACGGACAAAATTGTTGGCATCTTTCCAAAATTGTGGGTAAACAATTTTGTTTCAAGCTTGTGATGCTCATTCAAACTCACCTGTGGCAAGTAACAGGTGTGGGCAATATGAAAATCACACCTGAGACCCGATACAAAGGGGAAAAGTTGACTCAATCTTTGCGTTGTTACGTGCCACACTAAGTAGGGAGAACAGAAAGAGGAAAAGAGAACTGTCTGAGGACTTGAAAAACAAAATTGTTGACCAATATCTTCTTTTTGTGTTGTTCCAATACACACAAATTAAATTAACATGTGAACAACAAAACATGTGTAATTGTAATAATTTTCTGGGAGAAATACATATATATACATTCATAGACAGACTTCATGTGTTCTCCTGCTAATAGACTGTCATACCCAGGGACGCAGCTTATAGGAGTTTCCAGGGGCGGATATACCATTGGTGCAACAGAGGTAAGGGGACCCACATTCACATCAAAAGATGCAAGTAGCTTATTTCACAGTACGTTATTAGACTGCAAAGAGCCCATGTACTGTTCTTGCCCAGGGGTCTTCTCCTGGGGGTTGCAGTTGTACAGCGGCTCAATATCTTGAAGGTACCCAAAAGGCTCCATAGTATTGTTGGGATTTTGCATTGATTCATGCATCTTTTCTAGAGATGAGCAACTAAATTTGCAGGACCTTGGTCTAAGAGAGCAGGTTAGTAGTCTGTGGCTGTTGGATGGGAGCCTTGCTAACCGCCTCTTTCATGCCGGCATCCCTGGCTCCTCTTTTGATTAGCCGGCCAGGCGTGATGTCATTTGTGCCTCACACCACAACTATGACATCGACATCAAAAGAGGAGCCGGAGATGCCGGTTCATGGGGCTCCGGTCCTGCGGCCGTGGAATACTGACCGGACTGTTGGACCAGAGTCCTGCAAATCCATTCGCTCATCTCTACTCTCGTCATATCTACCAATAAGGGAAGACATTGTATGGGATTTCCCATAATACCAGCATAAAATGAATCCATCAGCATTGAGTTTTCCATGCTGTTTGTGGCAGGGTTTTATAGAGGTACATCTGGGTATTTGGGGCTCTGGGTTCAATCCAGTTCTCCAACTTCTATAAAGATATGTTGTAAAATTGTTGTGTACATTATAAAGTGCCTGCATATTGTGGAGTTCTCAATCTAGTCTGCAGCTTATAATCTGTATAGATTTCAGCCCCCTTGCAATATGTATGTTCTATGAATGTTTCTGCAGATGATTTCACCGTTACATCCTTCTTGTAGGGCCTGAAAAACTCCTATGATAATCTGCAGCTCCAACTAAATGATATTGTGGAGCTTGTGCGAGGAGGCAAATTGTCCCAGCAGACTCGCAGCACATTGGGGGCTCTCGTCACCATAGAGGGGCACGCTCGTGACGTGGGCATGGAAATGATCCAAACAGGTTTGTGCAATCATCATGGCTGGCACCAAACTTTCCAATACCATGTTCTATTTATTATACACTACATGGAGAAAGGTATTGTGCCCCCTCCACATTACACCTACAGGGGCTTTTATGGCCCCCTATTCTAAATCCATATCCAGGATGTTAATATGGAGTCCGTCCCTCTACAGATATCACAGCTCAATATGCAGAGCACCTTCATACATTTCACCCCATTCCTATGTTCTTTCCATATCTATGTTATATTCCCCCCTCTTTTCTTTGAGTTTTCATAGGACACAATTGATCTTGTCACAGTAAAGCAATCTTGGGGTGTACTTACAATGACGTCTATGGGGCAGTAGTCATTTATGCATATTGAGATGGTGGTCACTATACAGTTATATGAAAAAGTTTGGGCACCCCTATTAATCTTAAGCTTAATGTTTTATAAAAATTGGTGTTTTTGCAACAGCTATTTCAGTTTGATATATGGAATAACTATTGGACACAGTAACTGAACTGGAATTGTTTTGTAAAGAGGAATGGTCAAAAATACCTTCATCCAGGATCCAGGATCTCATTAAAAGCTACAGGAAGCGACTAGAGGCTGTTATTTTTGCAAAAGGAGGATCTACTAAATATTAATGTCACTTTTCTGGTGAGGTGCCCATACTTATGCACCTGTCAAATTTTGTTTGAATGCAGATTGCACATTTTCTGTTAGTACAATAAACCTCATTTCAAGGCAGAAACATTACTGTGTCCAACAGTTATTACATATATCAAACTGAAATAGCTGTTGCAAAAACACCAATTTTTATAAAACATTAAGCTTAAGATTAATAGGGGTGCCCAAACTTTTTCATATAACTGTATAGGAATGTTTTTGCATCTGTTGGTGTCGGCGTCCCCTGTATATGACTCATTGCCACAATTGATATTCTTTATAGTCAGTGGTTTGGATGGCCTAGGTGCGGTTTGTAATATTTTCTATCAATGGTGTGTGTGCCCTCCTCTGTGCGGTGTCCTTCCATAACCATGGATGTACTAATAAAGGGTTTTTTATGTCAATTCCTTTAATGACCTTTTGTTCAGTTTCTTTGTAGGTATTATGTAATTCTCTGAATGGTCAGCCATTCTAAGCCTGAGCAGACATATGGCAATGTAATTGATGTGTGACTGACATTGTTCTTCCCTATGTTGCGGTGACATATTTATGCTGCCATTGTGCAGTATTTGTTCTAATTAATCATCCTAAAGGTGTTTAGTGGGGTTGAGGTTGAGAACGTGTGTGAAACAGTTCTGCTCTTCTATTCCCTTAGGGTTGGAAGCTACAATTGTTTAAAATGTCTTGTGCTGAAGCATTAAGATATCTTTTCACTGGATCTAAGGGGCCTAGACCAACCCCTAAAAACAAGGCCATACCCCCACCAGCAAACTGTACAGCGGGCACAATGCAGTTAATAGGGTAACGTTCTCCTGGCATTCACCAAATCCAGACTCGTCCATCAGATGCCAGATAGAGAAGTGTGATCCGTCACTGCACAGAACAGGTCTCCTCCAGAGTCCTGTGGTGGCGGCTTCACACCACTCCATCTGACGCTCGGCATCGTGCTTGGTGATGTAAGGCTGCATGCAGCTGCTCGGCCATGAAGCTCCTGGCGGGGGCACAGTGTTTGTGATGTTGTTACCAATGGAGTCAGGAGAGCGTTCTGCCCTCTGCTCCTCAGCACTCAGTGACCCCGCTCTGTAATGTTCCGGGGTCTCCTGAGTTGCTGTAGTTCCTTCCACTCCTTAATAATATCACTCACATGTGATGGGGGAAGATTTAGGAGGGAAGAAATTTAATATCCAGACTTGTTACCCCGGTGGCTCCTATTACAGGACCGCGCTGGTATCAGAGAGCTCTGCACCACCAGCCGTTCTGTCATATGTTAGTAACAGCACACAGCATGGGAGGGCGGATGTTATACACCGGGGGGCGTGGGGATTGATGTTATACACTGGTGGGGGCGAGAGTCTTAATGTTATACAAGGCCGAGGGGCCAGATGTTATACCCTAGGGGTACGAGGGGCTAGATGTTATACATGTCCGAGGGCTGGATGTTATACACTGAGGGGCAAGGGGACGGATATTATACACCAGGGGCGAGGGGACGGATATTATACACCAGAGCCGAGGGGATTGATGTTATACACTGGGGGTACAAGGGGCTAGATGTTATACAAGTCCGAGGGCTGGATGTTATACACTAAGGGGCGAGGGGACGGATATTATACACCGGGGCGAGGGGACGGATATTATACACCGTGGGCGAGGGGACGGATATTATACACCGTGGGCGAGGGGACGGATATTATACACCGGGGCGAGGGGACGGATATTATACACCGTGGGCGAGGGGACGGATATTATACACCGGGGCGAGGGGACGGATATTATACACCGTGGGCGAGGGGACGGATATTATACACCGTGGGCGAGGGGACGGATATTATACACCGTGGGCGAGGGGACGGATATTATACACCGTGGGCGAGGGGACGGATATTATACACCGTGGGCGAGGGGACGGATATTATACACCGTGGGCGAGGGGACGGATATTATACACCGTGGGCGAGGGGACGGATATTATACACCGTGGGCGAGGGGACGGATATTATACACCGTGGGCGAGGGGACGGATATTATACACCGTGGGCGAGGGGACGGATATTATACACCGTGGGCGAGGGGACGGATATTATACACCGTGGGCGAGGGGACGGATATTATACACCGTGGGCGAGGGGACGGATATTATACACCGTGGGCGAGGGGACGGATATTATACACCGTGGGCGAGGGGACGGATATTATACACCAGTTGTGAGGGGACGGATATTATACACCAGGGGTCAGGGGACGGATATTATACACCAGGGGACGGATATTATACACCGTGGGCGAGGGGATGGTTGTTATACACTGGGAGCGAGGGGACGGATATTATACACCAGGGGTCAGGGGACGGATATTATACACCAGGGGTCAGGGGACGGATATTATACACCGTGGGCGAGGGGATGGTTGTTATACACTGGAAGCGAGGGGACGGATATTATACACCGGGGGCGAGGGGACGGATATTATACACCGTGGGCGAGGGGACGGATATTATACACCGTGGGCGAGGGGACGGATATTATACACCGTGGGCGAGGGGACGGATATTATACACCGTGGGCGAGGGGACGGATATTATACACCGTGGGCGAGGGGACGGATATTATACACCGTGGGCGAGGGGACGGATATTATACACCGTGGGCGAGGGGACGGATATTATACACCAGGGCCGAGGGGACGGATATTATACACCAGGGGTCAGGGGACGGATATTATACACCAGGGGTCAGGGGACGGATATTATACACCGTGGGCGAGGGGATGGTTGTTATACACTGGGAGCGAGGGGACGGATATTGTACACCGTGGGCGAGGGGACGGATATTATACACCGTGGGCGAGGGGACGGATATTATACACCGTGGGCGAGGGGACGGATATTATACACCGTGGGCGAGGGGACGGATATTATACACCGTGGGCGAGGGGACGGATATTATACACCGTGGGCGAGGGGACGGATATTATACACCGTGGGCGAGGGGACGGATATTATACACCGTGGGCGAGGGGACGGATATTATACACCGTGGGCGAGGGGACGGATATTATACACCAGGGCCGAGGGGACGGATATTATACACCAGGGGTCAGGGGACGGATATTATACACCAGGGGTCAGGGGACGGATATTATACACCGTGGGCGAGGGGATGGTTGTTATACACTGGGAGCGAGGGGACGGATATTATACACCGTGGGCGAGGGGACGGATATTATACACCGTGGGCGAGGGGACGGATATTATACACCGTGGGCGAGGGGACGGATATTATACACCGTGGGCGAGGGGACGGATATTATACACCGTGGGCGAGGGGACGGATATTATACACCGTGGGCGAGGGGACGGATATTATACACCGTGGGCGAGGGGACGGATATTATACACCAGGGGCGAGGGGACGGATATTATACACCAGGGGCGAGGGGACGGATATTATACACCAGGGGTCAGGGGACGGATATTATACACCAGGGGTCAGGGGACGGATATTATACACCGTGGGCGAGGGGACGGATATTATACACCGTGGGCGAGGGGACGGATATTATACACCGTGGGCGAGGGGACGGATATTATACACCGTGGGCGAGGGGACGGATATTATACACCGTGGGCGAGGGGACGGATATTATACACCGTGGGCGAGGGGACGGATATTATACACCGTGGGCGAGGGGACGGATACTATACACCGTGGGCGAGGGGACGGATATTATACACCGTGGGCGAGGGGACGGATACTATACACCGTGGGCGAGGGGACGGATATTATACACCGTGGGCGAGGGGACGGATATTATACACCAGGGGTCAGGGGACGGATATTATACACCGTGGGCGAGGGGATGGTTGTTATACACTGGGAGCGAGGGGACGGATATTATACACCGGGGGGCGAGAGGCCGGATGTTATACACCAGGGGGAGGGAGCGAGGGTGCAGATGTTATACACCGGGGCTGGGGGCCGGATGTTATACCCTGGGGGTCGGATGTTATGCAAAGGAGGGCTTGGGGTTGGATGTTATACAGTGGGGTTGAGGGGATGGATTTTATACACTGGCGGGGGGGCGAGGGGACGGATGTTATACACCAGGGGGAGGGAGCGAGGGGACGGATATTATACATCGTGGGCGAGGGGATGGTTGTTATACACTGGGAGCGAGGGGACGGATATTATACACCGGGGGGCGAGAGGCCGGATGTTATACACCAGGGGGAGGGAGCGAGGGGACAGATGTTATACACCGGGGCTGGGGGCCAGATGTTATACCCTGGGGGCCGGATGTTATGAAATGGATGGCTTGGGGTTGGATGTTATACAGTGGGGTTGAGGGGATGGATTTTATACACTGTCGGGGGGGGCAAGGGGACTGATGTTATACTAAACTAGGGGCAAGGGGCGGATGTTATACACCGGGGGAGGCGAGAGGCCGGATTTTATAAACTGGGGGCTGAGAGTCCGGATGTTATACACCGTGGGCAATGGGACTAAATGAAAAAAGCAGAATTCGGTGACTAGGAGTTTTGTCCTATAATGTATGGGCATTTGCCTTCCCTTTAGAAACTCTCCCTTGTGATTCTGCAGTGTCTTAGAGGTTGACTATCTTTTCCTACATTGCTCAGGAGTTTCTCATGAAACAGACTTCCAGTGGCTTGCCCAACTCTGCTATTACTGGGAGAATGAGAATGCGAGAGTGCGAATCATCAACTGCAATGTGAAGTCCGCCTATGAGTACCTGAGCAACTCCCCACGCCTGGTCATCACTCCGCTCACTGACAGATGCTAGCGGACTC
This sequence comes from Phyllobates terribilis, assembly GCF_046119375.1. NCBI lineage: Eukaryota > Metazoa > Chordata > Amphibia > Anura > Dendrobatidae > Phyllobates > Phyllobates terribilis. The sequence continues at coordinate 97,809 of NW_027363254.1, forward strand.
TGCTATGATGTGATGGGTTATGCTCAGAAATCTTTTTGACTTTTGTATGATGCATGAAACTTCTTAGAAAGTTTATTGATATTTCATACCAGTTCTTTCATGTTTCATTGGTAGATCGGTGCTTTTTATCTAAATCTTGGTGGAGCTCCAGAAGGTCCGGCCGGCACAGGAAAAACTGAGACCACCAAAGATTTGGCCAAGGCGCTGGCCGTGCAGTGTGTGGTCTTTAACTGCTCTGATGGTTTGGACTACATAGCAATGTCAAAGGTACATACAATGTTAAGCTGCTCCATTGCAGATAATAAACTGACTCCAACCGATGTTCTGCTGACATCTTTTGTTTGTATAGTACAGACCAAAAGTTTGGACACACCTTCTCATTTAAAGATTTTTCTGTATTTTCATGACTATGAAAATTGTACATTCGCACTGAAGGCATCAAAACTATGAATTAACACATGTGGAATTATATACTTAACAAAAAAGTGTGAAACAACTGAAAATATGTCTTATATTCTTGGTTCTTAAAAGTCGCAGGTTAACAGCAGCTCAGATTAGAGACCAGGTCAATGCCACACAGAGTTCTAGCAGCAGACACATCTCTACAACAACTGTTAAGAGGAGACTTTGTGCAGCAGGCCTTCATGGTAAAATAGCTGCTAGGAAACCACTGCTAAGGACAGGCAACAAGCAGAAGAGACTTGTTTGGGCTAAAGAACACAAGGAATAGACATTAGACCAGTGGAAATCTGTGCTTTGGTCTGATGAGTCCAAATTTGAGATCTTTGGTTCCAACCACCGTGTCTTTGTGCGACGCAGAAAAGGTGAACGGATGGACTCTACATGCCTGGTTCCCACCGTGAAGCATGGAGGAGGAGGTGTGATGGTGCTTTGCTGGTGACACTGTTTGGGATTTATTCAAAATTGAAGGCATACTGAACCAGCATGGCTACCACAGCATCTTGCAGCGGCATGCTATTCCATCCGGTCTGCGTTTAGTTGGACCATCATTTATTTTTCAAAAGGACAATGACCCCAACACACCTCCAGGCTGTGTAAGGGCTATTTGACCAAGAAGGAGAGTGATGGGGGGCTACGCCAGATGACCTGGCCTCCACAGTCACCAGACCTGAACCCAATCGAGATGGTTTGGGGTGAGCTGGACCGCAGAGTGAAGGCAAAAGGGCCAACAAGTGCTAAGCATCTCTGGGAACTCCTTCAAGATTGTTGGAAGACCATTTCCGGTGACTACCTCTTGAAGCTCATCAAGAGAATGCCAAGAGTGTGCAAAGCAGTCATCAAAGCAAAAGGTGGCTACTTTGAAGAACCTAGAATATAAGACATATATTTTCAGTTGTTTCACACTTTTTTGTTAAGTATATAATTCCACATGTGTTAATTCATAGTTTGATGCCTTCAGTGTGAATGTACAATTTTCATAGTCATGAAAATACAGAAAATCTTTAAATGAGAAGGTGTGTCCAAACTTTTGGTCTGTACTGTATATACTTTTTTTTAGTTTTTCCAAGGGCTGGCATCATCGGGAGCATGGGCGTGTTTTGATGAGTTTAACCGTATTGAGCTGGAGGTGTTGTCCGTGGTGGCCCAACAGATTCTCCGCATCCAGAGAGCCATCCAGACGAAGATGGACATGTTCAACTTCGAAGGAACAGAACTGAAGTTTAACCCAAATTGCTTCGTAGCCATTACCATGAATCCTGGCTACGCGGGACGTTCTGAGCTGCCGGATAACCTCAAGGTAAAGAGTCCCAGTGCCTTGCATCGGGTCCTTCCACAACATTTCTATAGGATTAAGCTCAGGACTATGACTCGGCCATTCCAAAACTTTATGTTTATTCAACCATTCTTTTGTAGAACGACTTGTGTCTTTGGGCCATTGTCTTGCTGCATGACCCACGTTTTCTTGAGATTCAGTACATGAACTGATATCCTGATATTTTCCTTTAGCATTTGCTGATAGATTTTAGAATTCATTGTTCCATCAATGATGGCAGCCGTCCTTGGCCAAGTGCAGCAAAACAGGCCCAAAGCATGTTACGATTACCATCTTTGTGTTTCATAGATGATAGGAGGTTCTTATGCTGTAATGCAGTATTTTCTTTCTGCAAACATATAGCTTCTCACTTAAAATCTCTATCTTGGCCTCATCCTTCCACAAAGCATTATTCCAGTTACCTATTGATGTGCCCAGGTGAGTTTTAGCAGTGACCTTTTAAATCGCATTGCCTTTCTCCTTGCAATCCTGCCATGCTCGCCATTGTTGTTCATTGTCCTTCTGATGGTGGACTCATGAACAATTACATTAGCTAATCTGAGGAGAGGCCTTTAGTTGCTTAGAGGTTACCTTGAGTTCCTTTGTGACCTCACAGACTGATGTAGCTTTAAGTCAAATTTATGCAGTAATACAGAAATTTTTGAGGGGTTCACAAACTTTCAAGTAAATACTAGGTTTACAAAAGAAACATAAGATTTCATCAAAGGGATTATTCTCCCCCAAACCTATATGAGATTGTACATTTCCTATGTATAATCACAACACCTGATGCCCTCATTTCTGCAAGCTCCTTAATATTGATGTCCCGTTCTCCTATTTTCCAAAATGGACACAGTAGAGGTGTGGAGAGAGATTTGGAAAGTGTTAAAGGAGTATCCCCATCTCCAAGATTCTATCCCAATATGTAATAGGTGTAATAATAATATTAATAGCAAATACCTCCAATTGGAAATGTAGTATAGTTCTTCTGATTAGCTATGTTGCTTAACCCATGTGCAGGGCATAGCAGTAGCTTAGGTATCCATGGTTACGACCACTAGCAAGTAACAAACTGTTACTATGAGTGCTCGTAACCATGGATACCTAAGCTACTGCAATGTCCTGCACATGGGGGTAAGCAACATAGCTAATCAGAAGAACTATACTACATTTCTAATTGGAGATATTTGCAAACATTATTATTATTACACCTATTACATATTGGGACAGGATCTTGGAGATGGGAATACCCCTTTAACCACACTTTGACTGACTTTCCTCTGATGTGGAATAGACACATCACTTTTAGGTCTGGGGTGGAGGATAGTGTAAATGGACATAATGGGTTCCCCGGCTCTATGCCTAGTTTACAGTAATTTAGTTTCATTTGTTGACTGACCCATCTGGTTTGCGCATTTCAGGTTCTTTTCCGGACTGTAGCAATGATGGTCCCCAACTATGCTCTGATTGCGGAGATCTGCCTTTATTCTTACGGTTTTCTGCACGCTAAACCTCTCTCGGTGAAGATGGTAATGACTTACCGGCTGTGCTCGGAGCCGCTCTCGTCCCAGTTTCATTATGATTATGGGATGCGTGCAGTAAAGGCTGTGCTGATCGCTGCTGGCAATCTGAAGCTGAAATTCCCCCATGAAAATGAAGAGATTCTTGTAAGTTCTGAACTGTTGGTCGCTTTACATCTCGTATAGGATAGCATTACCATCTTACCGAGAAGCATTTGGATCACAAAAATTAGAGCTGTATGATTTTATAGTAGCAGACAGAGACTTGCAAATAATTTCTGCACATTACTGTTCCTGGCTTGTTAGATCTCATCTGTGCAAAAGTGTCAAAACTATAGTTGTTAAACACGTAGCTTGTTCATCTTATGGGACAGTTTTGATTTTTAACTTAAACACATGTATTTTAGGCTAAAAATCATTCTAACAATTGGGTTTTATTAAAAACGTTGCATCGCTTGGCTTTCACCGGCTTTTTGATTCCCTGCACATTCAATTTTGATGAGGTCTGTGGTCATAAATAAACTGAGAGGAGCTCAGAAAAAGACAGATAAAACATTTACAAACTCCCCGTCAGCCAGCAAAAACGAGTTCACTGACAGTATCTCACTTAACTCATTCTGCAGCCGGCAATTAACAGTGCAACACAGAGGCCACATGTATTCCCTATGGAAAAACAATTCTGCAGCATATTTTAGTGCAACTCAGCAGCGTTCCATTCCTCTTTTATCATTCCTGGAAATGTAGGAATTAATTGAAATCTGTCAATAACGAGTCCCCTACACAGTCTGACAATGTCACCACTGTTTGGGCACAGTCAGATTGTATAGGGTTGTCCCCTATATAGATTATATATACATTATATATCATTTACACATACATTTCCAGGAGGTATAACAGAGGGACGATACAATGTAGAGTTTTAGGAAAAGAGGTTTCATCCTTATTTTTTGGAGAATACTATTCTTTACTAATACAGACATACCACAAGAACTGACGGCTCCTTTGTAATGGGGTTCCTCACTTTTAATATTGTTTCATGTCATATTGTATATGAATTATTTTATCATTTAATCCTTTTTCATTCTATTTAGCTCTTGCGGTCAATTAAGGATGTAAACGAACCCAAATCTTTGTCTCCTGATATTCCTCTGTTCAATGGGATTACCAGTGACCTGTTCCCTGGCATTCAACTTCCGGAAGCCGACTATAAGGTATTAAAATATAATAGTGTCTTAAAGGGGTTTTCCAAGACTTAAAGAGGACTTGTCCCTCGCCATAAATATGTAAATGCCGCTGTTCTCCTGACTCCGGCATTGTTTTTCTTTTCTTCCTGCTCCTCTCCGTTCCTGACATCTGTCACTCTCCTCTAGCCCTTTAAGCCAACTGGGCAAGGCCTTCCTGAAGACTCCCACAGAGAGGACTTGATGACCACGCCCACTTGGCTATTAAAATTATGAACTAGATTTCTATAAAGAGGCTATATCTCAGGAATGGAGAGGCGCAGGAGCAAAAGAAAAACAACACCGGATTCAGGAGAACAGCGGCATTTACACCAGGTAATAAAATTGCATATTAATGGCAAGTGATAGGTCCTATATAGCGGGCCAGCTATCATTTGGATGACCGTTATCTTTCCCGGCTCCCCCATATTCAGGAATGCTCGCTCCTGTTTTCTCTATGACCGAGTCGCTGCCAGAATCTTATGGCAGCTGCTAATTTCAGGGTCAGAAAGTAAGGATCGGGTGATTAAATTCCAACCGCCCGATTTTTATGTCCCCCAACATAATCTGTCATGAGGCCCCCATACACAGTAGATGGTAGACCAATCCCATTGAAATCACCCGATCCTGATCCACTGCTTTGGAATTGGGTTACATGACCTTGTCACTCATCGTCCGGTCCCATTAGTGCAACCTGGGCAGCTGCACAGGGGCACCAGAGGTAAGGGGGCTCACTTATACCTCCAATGCAAGATGATCTGATGTAGAAAAAAAAATGGTTAAAACATCTGTGAGTGATTTATCACTAGTTTAGTTGTAGGTTATGGAGAATTTTTTTTTAGATGAATGAATTGATTCGCAGGAGACTAATCCAATGGCCAGGTGTCATGGGTGCGTCAGATGTGACAGACAGTCACGCTGCAGTTGGTTGCAGGAGATCCCTTCGTTTGGCATTACAGACATCTTCTTAGCGATCTCACTGTAGGACCCAGCGGCTACCTCCCTCCTGCTCTAATTGACAATCAGGCCTGGGTGTTTAAATACTTCCTGGTTGCTACACAGAGGTGCCAGTGATATTCACATGTCCCCTTGTGAAGGCTTGGAGCAAGTGCAGCTCTTACTTCCTCTCTGGTGCTAAGAGGATGTGTGTGCCATCTCTCTGAAGTCGACTCAAGCTAAGCTACTTCCCCTGTGTCTGTCTCCCCTTGCTGTCTTTAGTTGTCAGTGGGGATCGACTAGTGCTCACCCCCCCTTCCCTATCCAGGGCCAAGCGCTAAGGAAATACAGGGATAGGTTCCTGTGCGGCAATTGGTGAGGAACCAATATAGAGTCGGTAGGGGAGACAGGGTGATTGCAGATCAGCCTAGGAGGTCTCCATTTCCCCCTTTCCCTAGTGTCTGGGCTCCCTTCCCCTCATCCCTTTGTGTCGTACTTTGTATTCCTACACTGTGCGTGACATCAGGTCAGTGGTGGGCACTGAATGAGACCCCTGAGAGCCACCTTATTTCTTCCTGCCCCCCGGCTCTTCTTCAGATTAGCCGGCCTGGCATGACATTATGGTTGCAGCATGATGTACACCAGGCCATATAATCAGAAGAGGAGCCGGAGATGCCGGCAGCTAAGAGGCGGCTCTCAGAGGTCCCGTCCAGCGGCCACAGAATACTGATCTGGGTCCTGAAAATGTATTCTCCCACCTCTAATTGGATCCACTGTAAACAGACTGATGAAATATTTTACCTTCCTTTTGCTCAGGATTTCCTTGAATGCGCACAGGAGAGCTGTGCTGGACACAACATCCAGCCCGAGAAGGTCTTCCTGGAGAACATGATCCAGACGTATGAGATGATGATTGTCAGACACGGGTAAGCTGGAACTACAGAAGTCCATGGGACGGGGGATTTATTCTTCGCTGTTTCCATTTTATACAATGGACCATGCTGCATTTTGTTTATCCCGTACAGTTTTATGTTGGTTGGAGAGCCGTTCTCTGGAAAAACGAAGGTCCTCCACGTCCTCGCTGATACGCTGTCTCTTATGAATGAGCGAGGGTGCGAAGAAGAAAAAGTGATTTACCGGACAGTGAACCCTAAAGCCATCACCATGGGGCAGCTGTTCGGGCAGTTTGATCCAGTGTCACATGAGGTTCGTCTATGATTGGAATTATTGTTTATAATACTAATATCTTTGCTGAAAATGGGAAAATCTCCCCTTTTATGGCTTATGGACATGGTAGAAGGGGTTCCTTCAGAGACATAGACCCCAGCCATACATTGCCGGGCAATCATTTTATTATGACTTACTCCCTGTTTGCACAAAAATTTTATTTTCCTCATCAGACATGGAAGCAACAAATTGTATTATTTATGCCAGAAATTAGCATAAATTTGCATACTTCCAGCCACATTCTGACTAGACTGTGTCTGGCCTCACTCAATACACTTGCTTTGAGTGAGGTCACGCACTTCTAGTTGGCATGTGACCGCATATATGCAAATCACTTACTTGCGGTCTCTTCCGGTGCCGGCACGTTCACTTCAATAGGGGCCACGTGTAGTCAATACATGTGTATCATCAATATCATAATCCCAGGCGTTCCCTTTAATAATCCTTTCAATTGTGGGATTGTATTGGATTTTATGGGAAGAGCAATTTTATTGATGCCTCTCTTCATTTGCAGTGGACCGATGGGATAGTCGCTAATACTTTCCGGGAGTTTGCGTTATCTGAGACCCCGGAAAGAAAATGGGTTATCTTTGATGGACCTATTGATACGCTAGGGATAGAAAGTATGAACACAGTCCTAGATGATAATAAAAAGGTAACTCTCTATTTTACTTTGTGAAAACTTTTTTTTTTAAATTTAACCACTTCCCGACCACCCACTGTAGATAAACGTCGGCGCTGCCAGGGCTCTGTGCAGCGCGGACGCTTAAAAACGGTGGGTGGTCCCGCAGCGCTCAGCACCCCGAGGGTCCTGCAAGCGCTACGGGTGCGGTGCAGAGCGATAGCTCTGACAGGGAACATGATCGGGACCTGATTGGATCAGGTCCCAGTGATGTTAACCCTTTGCTGTCTTCTATATGCCGCGATCTATAGTGATCGCGGCATATAGAAGACAGCAGGAGGAGAAGGGGGTCTTCTACTTACCTCTCCGACGACCCCTGATACCTTCCAGGACCTGACGTTGCTATGGCAGCTGGAGGTCACATGACCGCCTCCAGATCTGCCATATATGGTGTCCTGCCAGGCTCAGCCTGCAGCTGAAGCCTGGCAGGAGACTCTGACTGTGAAACAGTCAGCAAAGATCTCATGTAATGTAATATATGTTTATTACATTACATGAGATCAGTGATCAGAAAAATAAAAATTAATGTCCCATACAGGTACTAAGTAAAAATGTAAAAAAAAAGTAACAAAAAATGTTTTCAAACTACTAAAAAAAAAAAATCACAAAATAAATAAATAAAATATTAAACCGATAAATCCGTATATTTATGCAAAAACAAAAAAAGTACACATATTTGGTATCGCTGCATCTGAAACAACCCGAGCTATAAAACTGTCACACTAATTAACTCCTTCTGTGCACAACGTAATAAAAATAAATAAAAAACGGAGCATGACACATGACTGTCGGCCCAAATATGGAAAAATTATAGCTCTCAAAATATGGCGACGCAAAAACTAGATTTTACAAAAAAAAGCGTCTTTTAGTGTGTTACAGCTGTCAGTCATAAAAACCCGATATAAATCTGGTATCTCTGTAATCGCACCGACCCGAAGAATAAAGTAATCTCTTCACTTATACTGCACGAGGAACGGCGTAAAAAATAAATAAAACCAATTCTTCACCTGCTACTGATTTGTTTATTATGTCTCCCAATGTGCTCACCACACATCTAGATAAGTTCCCTAAGGGGTCTAGTTTCCAAAATGGTGTCACTTGTGGGGGGTTTCCACTGTTTAGGCACATCAGGGACTCCCCAAATGCGACATGGCGTCTGCTAATTATTCAAACAAATTTTACATTCAAAAAGTCAAATGGCGCTCCTTCCCTTCCGAACCCTGCAGTGTACCCAAATAGTGGTTTTCCCCCACATATGGGGTATCGGCATACTCAGGAGAAATTGCACAGCAAATTTAATGGTGCAATTTTTCCTGTTATCCTTATGATAATGCAAAATTAGGGGATGAAAAACATTTTTTGTGGGAAAAATGTGAAAATTTTATTTTTACGGCTCAATATTATAAACTTCTGTGAAGCACCTGGGGGTGCAAGGTGCTCACCACACATCTAGATAAGTTCCCTAAGGGGTCTAGTTTCCAAAATGGGGTCACTTGTGGGGGAGCTCCACTGTTTAGGCACATTAGGGACTCTCCAAACGCAACATGGCGTCCGCTAATTATTCAAGCAAATTTTACAATCAAAAAGTCAAATGGCGCCTCTTCCCTTCCGAGCCCTGCCGTGCGCCCAATCAGTGGTTTTTCCCCACATATGGGGTATCTGCGTGCCCAGGGGAAATTGCACAACAAATTTTGGGGTCCATTTTTTCCTGTTACCCCTGCGAAAATAAAATTATTGGGTCTAAAGTAACATTTTTGTGAAAAAAGTTAAATGTTCATTTTTTTCTTCCACATTCCAAAAATTCCTGTGAAGCACCTGAAGGGTTAATAAAGTTCTTGAATGTGGTTTTGAGCACCTTGAGGGGTGCAGTTTTTAGAATGGTGTCACTTTTGGGTATTTTCTGTCATATAGACCTCTCAAAGTGACTTCAAATGTGATGTGGTCCCTAAAAAAATGGTTTTGTAAATTTTGTTGGAAAAATGAGAAATCGCTGGTCAACTTTTAACCCTTATAGCTCCCTAACAAAAAACAATTTTGGTTCCAAAATTGTGCTGATGTAAAGTAGACATGTGGGAAATGTTATTTATTAACTCTTTTGTGTGACATATCTCTCTGATTTAAGGGCATAAAAATTAAAATTTTGAAAATTGCAAAATTTTCAAAATTTTCGTATTTTTCAAAAATAAACGCAAGTGATATCGAAGAAATTTTACCACAATCATGAAGTACAATATGTCACGAAAAAAGAATCTCAGAATCAGGGGGATCCGTTGAAGCGTTCCAGAGTAATTACCTCATAAAGTGACAGTGGTCAGAATTGTAAAAATTGGCCTGGTCATTAACGTGCAAACCACCCTCGGGGGTAAAGGGGTTAAACACTGCACCCCTCAACGTATTTAAAATTGCTTTCATATAGTTCATTAACCCTTCTGGTTCTTTCCAGGAAGTAATGGAAAGTGGAATGACAAGAATGAAACAGTTTATTTTTACAATCTAGATTTTGATAACTTCTGAACAGGCAATTATAGCCGGCATACTTTAAAGGTAGTTATTTGGCCATGAACTGCCAAGGCAAACATCAGGACCACACAATCAAGATATCAAGGTGCCGATAAAGTTAAAAGGAAGCCCCTACACTGTTAACTATTTAGATTCTATAATCACTATTGACAACAGAATCGAAGGGGTTAAACGTCCATGGTCTGTGCCAACACTGATCATGGCTGATGCAGCAAGTTGTCAGCTATAATGTACAGGTGACAGCTACAGGATAGTCACCTGTCGGGGAACGCTAGTCTCTTATATTGCAGATCAGTAAAAAGACGTCTATTGGTCAATAAGGGGTTAAGGATAACAAAGTCAATGTTTTGGAGCGGCCATCACCAAGCCCTGATCTTAGTCCTATTGAAAATGTATGGGCAAAGCTGAAAAGGCCGGTGCGAGCAAGACGACCTACAAACCTGGATCAGTTACACCAGTTGTGTCAGGAGAAATGGGCCCAAATTCCAACCTAAGAGTATGTGCCCACGTAGCGTTTTACAAGCGTATATGCTGCGGACTTTCCTCAGGGTAAACGCTTGTGAAACGCTAGGTAATCTGCCCCCCATGGTCCCCAAGGGGAATCCGCAAGTTCTATGCCCATGCTGCGGATTTTTCCGCAGCGTTTTTGATGCGCGCAATAATCCACAGCATGTCAATTAATTTTGCGTTTCCGCAAGCGGAATTGCCTTTGCAATGCAATAAAAAACGCAAGACAATTCCGCATGTGGAAAACGCGCGATAAACGCAGGATAAACGCGCGTGGAATTCCGCATGTGGAAAACGCGCGATAAACGCGCGTGGAATTCCGCATGCGTTTTTCCGGGAGAGGACATGCGGAAAGCAGCGTGGGCACATAGCCTTATATTGTGAGAAGCTTGTGGGAGGAAATCCCAAATGTTTCACCCAAGTCATTCACTTTAAGGACAATGGTACCAAATACTAATGAAATGGATGTAAAGTTTTGACTTTGTTTTAAGCATTTTTATTACTTACTGCATTCTCGCTCTCTCATTATTCTGGCATTTGGCAAATATTACAAATGATGGTAATCCTAATTGACCTAAAACAGGAAAGGTTTATTCTGATTTCATGTCAGATATTGAGAGAAACATGCATATACTGTGTGTCTTTTTATATAGTGTATGGAAACTTCTGGTTTCAACTGTATATGAGATATTGAAATTTAATTGGTCATATTGTAATTTATTTTGAATGAAGTAAGTGAATTCCCACATTAATTTGACATTATATAATAATGTCTTTATATTTAAATAAATCTCAAGTGATTTCAACAATACAACAGGATGTTATTTTCTTATAATAAAAAAATTAAAATAAAAAATTCTATTGTGGTGTTAATTTTGTAATATTGATTTCTTTATCTGTTTCATTTATGTCTCAGTGTTTGAAAAAGGCCTTTTGCATAAGGCTGAAACGTTACATTGAATTTTGGGATTTCTTTATGAAATAAAGAATTGCATTATCATTCTGAATATTTGAGTGCCGAGTATCTATATATACACTGGCATGCCAGGCATGTCAATCTCCACAAGGAGAAAAATGACCCTTTAGATCCCAGTGAGAAGCCTCTCATACAGTCAAATCGGATCTCATGCTTTGTACTGACGAGGAGCAATACCCTGAAACACCGTGGCTGCAAATTGAGATTCTGGTTTGGCTTTTATCCCAAGTCATGTGACAAGGCTCGTTAAAGGGTCGATATTGACTTTTAGGATTGCTACTTCCAATAGACTTGTCACTTATCTCACTTTTAGCAAATCAGAATATACCGTAGATCATATATAATAGAAATAATCATTATCCACTGTCTGTCTTTCCAAAAGTGATAATAGGAAGTGCAGCCATATCGGTTGTGACCTTTGAATTAATTTCTCAGAAACAGACAGTGAACAGTCATTTTGTCAGGATGTTATATCAATGACTAAGTCATTAGTTTCCAAGAAGCTGCTTTAAAATTGACAAACTACTTCTTCCTATTTTTGCAGCGGTGCAATATTGCCATCTTATTAGAGAAGAGCAGTTAAAGAGAATGTGTTATCAAACAATAACCAATTGTTTAAATTACCTTTTTACATGAAATTTATTATTTTTTTTTAATTTTTTTTCACTATAGTAACCATCTAAACTAAAAAAACACACCCACAGATCCTGCAATTATCACCCTGGCCAAAATTAGTTTCATATTTCCTGTTGTATGCAGAAGATTTTTCATCAGTTTTATTATCATGACTGAAAATGACAATGAAAGATGACACCTCTATATAAAGCAGATAAAGTAGCCACCATTCACTATAAATGATAGTCACAGCTCACCTCCTCACCCTTCCTTCACAATGAGTCTATTCTTAGGACTAGTGGCCAGTGTGAAAATTGTAAGACTTCAGGATTGGTTTTTTTTGATTGTGATGTTAAAAAGTGAAAATCTAAAAAAAATGACATTTACAGTAAATTTAATGTAATCCCTTCTCACCATGGACAGTTTTAGTTTTTGTGCTTTTTCTTTGTTCCTCTCCTTCTTTCTCCCCTTTCGTGTGACATAGCTGTATGAGGGCTGTTTTTTTACCCTACAATATACTGGAAAACTGGAACAAAAATTCCAAGCGAAGTTAAATGGGATTGCGTTTTTCATTGTTTTTGGGTTTTGTTTCTAAGGTTTCATTGTGCAGTGAAAATGACCTGTGAACATGATTCTTCATGTCGAGCAAACTTGAAAAACCAGATATCAAACTTGTATAGTTTTATTTTGATGGTGAAAATATTTCAGCGATTCGGTCGATAGAGCTTTATGAGGGCTTGTTAATTGCTGAGGTTTTCATTAATAACATTTTTTGGGTTATATACGATGTTTCAATCCCACTTTTTCATGTACCAACATGGCAGCCATGGGGGCGGTCAGCAGGCTCATGGTTGCCACTGAAATCCATAAGCAGCACTTTCACTTGGTGAAGGGGGGTGGAAGGCAACATCCCATGGGCATCCAAAATGGTGAACCTCTGGGACATCGCACCTTAACTACCACGGTCAGGGATTTACTGCAGCATCTAAGGGGTTAACAGCAGCAACCAGAGCTGCTCTAATAGCGGCTTTTACAGACAAATACCGGCAGTATAACACAGCTGGAATCTGCAGGTATATTGCGGGTGGAGTTGCAGAGTCCACTCCACACACTCGCACCCAACATGCACTATACATGTAGGGCAGATAGGGGTTAAACAACAGAGGACACGTTCCTTTTAAGCACTTAAGAATGTATTTATTTTTTACTTTGCAGATAGTATACTGGCATATGCTTTGTACTTAAAGGGAATGTCTGCATTAGTTAATGTCTTTTTGTTAGAAGGGCCCCAATATGCTGACTAAAGGATGATCTGTTGCTGGCAATCTCAGCGATAAGCCATTTGTTGAAAAATCTGGCAACAAGCATTTAATTCTCTTGCACTGCCACCAAAAGAAAGAGGAGGTACTGCACAGTATCCAGTGAAATCAATAAGCTGACTATGTAATGAATGAAGTACTGGGACCTTCAAAGTGGGAATGACTCCATGTAACTGCTCTCTAGTCTGCATAAAATGGGTTCAGGTTTACAACGGAGAATCCCCACTATTAACCTGTATAGTGCCCCAAGTATGTGCAAGTGTTTCTAAACCAGACAACCTCATTAAGTCTCATAACACCTTTGTCAATAAACAGGTATTCTCAAATTACTAAATTGCTTTAATTCGTTAAACAGCATGAAAATACGCAAGTTTGCCACTGACTTGCTTTTTCTATCTGCTGTCATTCTCCTGCAATGAGAGCTTTTATCTTACATAGTGTAAAGCTCATTTCCATGGAGTTCAGCAACTAGTAGACCTTGGTAGAGAGTGTGCAGTAGTCACATTCCAGGAGAAAAGTTAATTCCTAACATACCGTTATCTCTGTCCAGCCCATTCATTTCTATACACCAGTTAGCTGCTCCCTGCCTTCTCCCTTTTGGCTCTTGACGAGATGCTCTTATCCATCCTGTAGAATCACAATTCCTGCACCCAGTATCTAGGCTCTCATTGTCTGTGGCTGTGTGCTTGCTCAAATACCCTGTTGTCTCTATGTGTAAAAAATAGTGATATTGATAGAGTACATTCCAGAACCAACCACTGATGGCTGAATGTGTTACAGCAGAACTTGTGCTGAGCTTTATAGTCCTAATAATACTACAGCTCTGCTGCTCATCAGAGCTATCACTCAGGGAGAAGAGCCCGTCCTGCCAGAAATCAGGAAGTAAGGAGACTGCACAGCTCTGAGCTGCTCAAGAGATCACTTATGAAAACTCCTTTTAGGCATCAAACATTTCCTTTGTTCAAATAGAAAGAATATAGATCTACATATTTTAGAATGTGTATAAACTACATGTCTGAAATAAAAATAAATGATTCTAAATACAGTACAGACCAAAAGTTTGGACACACCTTCTCATTTAAAGATTTTTCTGTATTTTCATGACTATGAAAATTGTACATTCACACTGAAGGCATCAAAACTATGAATTAACACATGTGGAATTATATACGTAACAAAAAAGTGTGAAACAACTGAAAATATGTAGAATCATAGAATCATAGAATGGTAGAGTTGGAAGGGACCTCCTGGGTCATCTGGTCCAACCCCCTGCTCAAAGCAGGATTCACTAAATCATCTCAGACAGATGTCTGTCCAGCCTCTGTTCGAAGACGTCCATTGAAGGGGAACTCACCACCTCTCGTGGCAGCCTGTTCCACTCATTAATCACCCTAACTGTCAAAAAGTTTTTTCTAATATCTAATCTGTGTCTCCTCCCATTTAGTTTCATCCCGTTGCTTCTAGTCTTTCCCTGTGCAAATGAGAATAAAGATGATCCTTCTACAATGTGACAGCCCTTGACATATTTGTAGACAGCTATTAAGTCTCCTCTCAGTCTTCTTTTTTGCAAGCTAAACATTCCCAAATCCTGCAACCGTTCCTCATAGGACATGGTTTGCAGACCAGTCACCATTCTGGTCGCTCTTCTCTGAACTTGTTCCAGTTTGTCTATGTCTTTTTTAAAATGTGGTGCCCAAAACTGTACACAGTATTCCAGATGAGGTCTGACCAAAGAGGAGTAAAGACCGATAATGACTTCACGTGATCTAGACTGTATGCTTCTGTTAATACATCCCAGAATTGTATTTGCCTTTTTTGCTGCTGCATCACACTGTTGACTCATGTTCAGTCTATGATCTATTAGTATACCTAAGTCTTTTTCACATGTACTGTTGCTTAGCTCTATTCCTCCCATTCTGTATATGCTTTTTTCATTTTTATTGCCCAGATGTAGTACTTTGCATTTTTCCCTGTTAAAAACCATTCTGTTGGTTGCTGCCTACTGCTCCAGTTTATTTAGGTCTTTTTGAATCCTCTCTCTCTCTTCTCTAGTATTAGCTATCCCTCCTAGCTTTGTGTCATCAGCAAATTTAATCAGTTTACCCTCAATTCCTTCATCTAAATCATTGATGAAGATGTTGAACAATACAGGTCCCAGGACAGAGCCCTGTGGTATCCCACTTGAGACATTCATCCAGCTGGATGTGAAGCCATTTACAACCACCCTTTGAGTCCGATCACTAAGCCAGTTATGAATCCACCTAACAGTTGCCTGGTCCATTGCATACTTGGTCATTTTTTCAATAAGGATGGTGTGAGATACTTTGTCAAATGCTTTGTTGAAGTCAAGATATACTATATCTACAGCATTTCCCTGATCCACCCAGTCAGTGATTCTGTCATAGAAGGAAATTAAGTTAGTCTGACATGACTTGTTAGTTACAAACCCATGCTGACTCTGGTTAATCACTTCATTCTTATCCAGGTACTTACATACATGTTGTTTAATAATTTGTTCAAAGATCTTTCCTGGTATAGAAGTCAGACTCACCGGCCTATAGTTCCCTGGGTCCACCTTCTTCCCCTTTTTGAAGATAGGAACAACATTTGCTCTTCTCCAGTCTTCTGGGACTTCTCCTGTTCTCCAAGAATTTTCAAAGATTATGGAGAGTGGTTCTAAAATTTCTTCTACGATCTCCTTCAGTACTCTGGGGTGTAATTCATCTGGACCTGGAGACTTGAACTCATTTATGTTAGCTAAATATTCCCTCACAATCTTTCTGTTTACAGATAACTTGGATTCTTCTATTCCTTTAAAAGGACAGTGAAAATCAGTTGATGTTACATTTTCTTTCTGAGAGAAAACAGATGCAAAATAGGAATTAAAAAGTTCGGCCTTCTCAACATCCTCTCTTACCATTTCTACATTTTCATCTTGTAAAAATCCTATAGCATCTTTGACTTTTCTTTTACTTTTGACATACCCCCAAAATCCTTTTTTATTGCTTTTGACATCTCTTGCAAGCCTTAATTCATTGTCAGCTTTAGCTAACCTGATACGTGCCCTGCAGGATCTACAGACTGCATTATAATCTTCTTTAGATATGCCTCCCTCTTTCCATTTAATAAACATTTCTTTCTTTCTTTTTAGCATGTGTTTAAGTTCTGTGTTCATCCATCCTGGTTTCCTTAAATGCTTCCCATTCTTCCTACTTTTCGGGATTGTTAACGATTGTGCTTTGAGAATCTCATTTTTAAAAATTTCCCATCCTTCCTGGACATTTTTGTCCTTAAGGACATCCAGCCATTGGATCCCTCCTATTCTCTTTCTGAGTCTCTTAAAATCTGCCTTTCTAAAATCTAACCTTGAAGTTTGAGTCTTCACATGTCTTCCTCCTCTAGTTATCCAATATTCTATAATAGCATGATCGCTGCCTCCTAGGGTCCCAGCCACCTTTACCTCCTCAACCATTTCCTCCCTGTTTATAAGGATTAGATCCAAAGTAGCAGATCCCCTTGTTTTCTCCCCTACCTTTTGGAAGATAAAGTTGTCAGCAAGAGAGGATAAGAATTTGCTTGACCTGTTAGTTTTACTTGAGAGAGATTCCCAACAAATGTCTGGATAGTTGAAATCTCCCATGACCACTACGTCATATTTTTTGGAGAACTTGGTCATTTGATACATAGAGTTCATCCATATCTTCAGCTTGCCCAGGTGGCCTGTAGTAAATGCCTACAATGGTGTCCTTTCCGTTGTTCTCTACTTGTATTCTTACCCAAACAGTTTCCACAGAACTCCCAGTCTCTGAAGCTTCAATCTCTGTGCAGATATACGCTTTTCTAACATACAATGCGACACCTCCTCCTCGTTTATCAATTCTGTTTTTTGCAAATAAGTTGTATCCTTTTAACCTTTTATTCCAATCATGTGTATCGTCCCACCAAGTTTCAGTGATTCCAATGACATCATATTTCTTTTCCTGCATTAGTAGTTCCAATTCTCCTTGTTTGTTGCCCATGCTTTGTGCATTTGTATAAAAACATTTTAGTTTGTGATTGGTTTCTCTTCCTCCCATATTTTTATTTAGATTTTTTTGTCTTTGTTCTTTCTTTCCACTTCCAGTAGCAGAGATCTCAATAGTATTTGTCAGCTGTATGGCTTTTTCTGGCCTTTTGCTTCCCTTCCCACATTGTTCTAGTTTAAAGCTCTCCTGATGAGTGTAGCAAGGCAACTTCCAAATACATGTTTTCCAGTCTTCGTAAGGTGCACCCCATCTCTAGCAAGTAGTCCATCGTATAGGTAATTCATCCCGTGATCCAGAAATCCAAATCCTTGTTGACGGCACCATCGACGTAGCCAGTTGTTCACCTGTAGAATCTTATTCCACCTCATTGTTCCATGGTCATCCACTGGGAGGATGGATGAGAAGACCACCTGCGCTCCCAATTCTTTCACTTTCTTGCCTAAGTCTTCAAAGTCACTGCAGATGGTTTCCAGGTCCTTTCTTGCGGTGTCATTTGTCCCCACATGTATTAGCAGGAATGGGTAGTGATCTGTAGGTCTGAAGAGTCTTGATATCCTGTCAGACACATCTTTAATTTTTGCTCCAGGAAGACAGCACATTTCTTTTGAGGTTATGTCTGGTCTGCAGATAGCGGCCTCTGTTCCTCTTAACAGGGAATCCCCCATGACCACCACTCTTCGTTTTTTCTTCACAACATTCTTCTTTCTCCATCCAGGAGGATTCTGAGGACTTACAAGGTTATTCGTTGCTGGCAAAGTCTTATCTTGCTGTATTTCTTCAAGGTTCTCCTGCGTGAGAGCCTGGTACTGGTTCCTGAGCAGTATGGGTGCTGACTGCCTCTCGATCCTCCTGCTTCTGTGGGTCACATGCTTCCATTCTTCTGTTTCGTCAGGTGCAGTTCGAATTTCTTCTCTTTCTGAATCATGAAGAGATAATTCTGCTCTGTCTAAGAACTCTTCACCTTCCTTAATGATTTTCAAGGTAGTTAACCTCTCTTCTAGATTTCGCAACTTTTCCTCCAACAGGGACACAAGCTTGCATTTCTGGCATGTGAAGTTTGGCTTTTCCACTGGCAAGTCTGTGAACATGTAGCAGGATATGCAGCTCACCAAATGGCTCCTGGACTCTTCCATGTTCTTACTGTTAATGTTCTGAAAACAGTGAAAAATGCTTCAAAATGCGCGCGCCGTTAGGCGCGCGGTTTACCGATGTCTTCTTTTCAGCTCCAACAGCCAAAATCCAGTGTTCTTTGAGCTCGCGGAGACTCTTCACTTACCCCAAAATGCAGTGGAAATATGCAAATGATCTCCTCAGGACTCCTCCCCTGGTTTACCGATGTCCTCTTTTCAGCTCCAACAGCCAAAATCCAGTGTTCTTTGAGCTCGCGGAGACTCTTCACTTACCCCAAAATGCAGTGGAAATATGCAAATGATCTCCTCAGGACTCCTCCCCTGGTTTACCGATGTCTTCTTTTCAGCTCCAACAGCCAAAATCCAGTGTTCTTTGAGCTCGCGGAGACTCTTCACTTACCCCAAAATGCAGTGGAAATATGCAAATGATCTCCTCAGGACTCCTCCCCTGGTTTACCGATGTCCTCTTTTCAGCTCCAACAGCCAAAATCCAGTGTTCTTTGAGCTCGCGGAGACTCTTCACTTACCCCAAAATGCAGTGGAAATATGCAAATGATCTCCTCAGGACTCCTCCCCTGGTTTACCGATGTCCTCTTTTCAGCTCCAACAGCCAAAATCCAGTGTTCTTTGAGCTCGCGGAGACTCTTCACTTACCCCAAAATGCAGTGGAAATATGCAAATGATCTCCTCAGGACTCCTCCCCTGGTTTACCGATGTCTTCTTTTCAGCTCCAACAGCCAAAATCCAGTGTTCTTTGAGCTCGCGGAGACTCTTCACTTACCCCAAAATGCAGTGGAAATATGCAAATGATCTCCTCAGGACTCCTCCCCTGGTTTACCGATGTCCTCTTTTCAGCTCCAACAGCCAAAATCCAGTGTTCTTTGAGCTCGCGGAGACTCTTCACTTACCCCAAAATGCAGTGGAAATATGCAAATGATCTCCTCAGGACTCCTCCCCTGGTTTACCGATGTCTTCTTTTCAGCTCCAACAGCCAAAATCCAGTGTTCTTTGAGCTCGCGGAGACTCTTCACTTACCCCAAAATGCAGTGGAAATATGCAAATGATCTCCTCAGGACTCCTCCCCTGGTTTACCGATGTCCTCTTTTCAGCTCCAACAGCCAAAATCCAGTGTTCTTTGAGCTCGCGGAGACTCTTCACTTACCCCAAAATGCAGTGGAAATATGCAAATGATCTCCTCAGGACTCCTCCCCTGGTTTACCGATGTCTTCTTTTCAGCTCCAACAGCCAAAATCCAGTGTTCTTTGAGCTCGCGGAGACTCTTCACTTACCCCAAAATGCAGTGGAAATATGCAAATGATCTCCTCAGGACTCCTCCCCTGGTTTACCGATGTCCTCTTTTCAGCTCCAACAGCCAAAATCCAGTGTTCTTTGAGCTCGCGGAGACTCTTCACTTACCCCAAAATGCAGTGGAAATATGCAAATGATCTCCTCAGGACTCCTCCCCTGGTTTACCGATGTCTTCTTTTCAGCTCCAACAGCCAAAATCCAGTGTTCTTTGAGCTCGCGGAGACTCTTCACTTACCCCAAAATGCAGTGGAAATATGCAAATGATCTCCTCAGGACTCCTCCCCTGGTTTACCGATGTCCTCTTTTCAGCTCCAACAGCCAAAATCCAGTGTTCTTTGAGCTCGCGGAGACTCTTCACTTACCCCAAAATGCAGTGGAAATATGCAAATGATCTCCTCAGGACTCCTCCCCTGGTTTACCGATGTCTTCTTTTCAGCTCCAACAGCCAAAATCCAGTGTTCTTTGAGCTCGCGGAGACTCTTCACTTACCCCAAAATGCAGTGGAAATATGCAAATGATCTCCTCAGGACTCCTCCCCTGGTTTACCGATGTCCTCTTTTCAGCTCCAACAGCCAAAATCCAGTGTTCTTTGAGCTCGCGGAGACTCTTCACTTACCCCAAAATGCAGTGGAAATATGCAAATGATCTCCTCAGGACTCCTCCCCTGGTTTACCGATGTCTTCTTTTCAGCTCCAACAGCCAAAATCCAGTGTTCTTTGAGCTCGCGGAGACTCTTCACTTACCCCAAAATGCAGTGGAAATATGCAAATGATCTCCTCAGGACTCCTCCCCTGGTTTACCGATGTCCTCTTTTCAGCTCCAACAGCCAAAATCCAGTGTTCTTTGAGCTCGCGGAGACTCTTCACTTACCCCAAAATGCAGTGGAAATATGCAAATGATCTCCTCAGGACTCCTCCCCTGGTTTACCGATGTCTTCTTTTCAGCTCCAACAGCCAAAATCCAGTGTTCTTTGAGCTCGCGGAGACTCTTCACTTACCCCAAAATGCAGTGGAAATATGCAAATGATCTCCTCAGGACTCCTCCCCTGGTTTACCGATGTCCTCTTTTCAGCTCCAACAGCCAAAATCCAGTGTTCTTTGAGCTCGCGGAGACTCTTCACTTACCCCAAAATGCAGTGGAAATATGCAAATGATCTCCTCAGGACTCCTCCCCTGGTTTACCGATGTCCTCTTTTCAGCTCCAACAGCCAAAATCCAGTGTTCTTTGAGCTCGCGGAGACTCTTCACTTACCCCAAAATGCAGTGGAAATATGCAAATGATCTCCTCAGGACTCCTCCCCTGGTTTACCGATGTCCTCTTTTCAGCTCCAACAGCCAAAATCCAGTGTTCTTTGAGCTCGCGGAGACTCTTCACTTACCCCAAAATGCAGTGGAAATATGCAAATGATCTCCTCAGGACTCCTCCCCTGGTTTACCGATGTCCTCTTTTCAGCTCCAACAGCCAAAATCCAGTGTTCTTTGAGCTCGCGGAGACTCTTCACTTACCCCAAAATGCAGTGGAAATATGCAAATGATCTCCTCAGGACTCCTCCCCTGGTTTACCGATGTCCTCTTTTCAGCTCCAACAGCCAAAATCCAGTGTTCTTTGAGCTCGCGGAGACTCTTCACTTACCCCAAAATGCAGTGGAAATATGCAAATGATCTCCTCAGGACTCCTCCCCTGGTTTACCGATGTCCTCTTTTCAGCTCCAACAGCCAAAATCCAGTGTTCTTTGAGCTCGCGGAGACTCTTCACTTACCCCAAAATGCAGTGGAAATATGCAAATGATCTCCTCAGGACTCCTCCCCTGGTTTACCGATGTCCTCTTTTCAGCTCCAACAGCCAAAATCCAGTGTTCTTTGAGCTCGCGGAGACTCTTCACTTACCCCAAAATGCAGTGGAAATATGCAAATGATCTCCTCAGGACTCCTCCCCTGGTTTACCGATGTCCTCTTTTCAGCTCCAACAGCCAAAATCCAGTGTTCTTTGAGCTCGCGGAGACTCTTCACTTACCCCAAAATGCAGTGGAAATATGCAAATGATCTCCTCAGGACTCCTCCCCTGGTTTACCGATGTCCTCTTTTCAGCTCCAACAGCCAAAATCCAGTGTTCTTTGAGCTCGCGAAGACTCTTCACTTACCCCAAAATGCAGTGGAAATATGCAAATGATCTCCTCAGGACTCCTCCCCTGGTTTACCGATGTCCTCTTTTCAGCTCCAACAGCCAAAATCCAGTGTTCTTTGAGCTCGCGGAGACTCTTCACTTACCCCAAAATGCAGTGGAAATATGCAAATGATCTCCTCAGGACTCCTCCCCTGGTTTACCGATGTCCTCTTTTCAGCTCCAACAGCCAAAATCCAGTGTTCTTTGAGCTCGCGGAGACTCTTCACTTACCCCAAAATGCAGTGGAAATATGCAAATGATCTCCTCAGGACTCCTCCCCTGGTTTACCGATGTCCTCTTTTCAGCTCCAACAGCCAAAATCCAGTGTTCTTTGAGCTCGCGGAGACTCTTCACTTACCCCAAAATGCAGTGGAAATATGCAAATGATCTCCTCAGGACTCCTCCCCTGGTTTACCGATGTCCTCTTTTCAGCTCCAACAGCCAAAATCCAGTGTTCTTTGAGCTCGCGGAGACTCTTCACTTACCCCAAAATGCAGTGGAAATATGCAAATGATCTCCTCAGGACTCCTCCCCTGGTTTACCGATGTCCTCTTTTCAGCTCCAACAGCCAAAATCCAGTGTTCTTTGAGCTCGCGGAGACTCTTCACTTACCCCAAAATGCAGTGGAAATATGCAAATGATCTCATCAGGACTCCTCCCCTGAGGATGTCTCATATTCTAGGTTCTTCAAAGTAGCCACCTTTTTCTTTGACAACTGCTTTGCACACTCTTGGCATTCTCTTGATGAGCTTCAAGAGGTAGTCACCAGAAATGGTCTTCCAACAATCTTGAAGGAGTTCCCAGAGATGCTTAGCACTTGTTGGCCCTTTTGCCTTCACTCTGCGGTCCAGCTCACCCCAAACCATCTCGATTGGGTTCAGGTCTGGTGACTGTGGAGGCCAGGTCATCTGGCGTAGCACCCCATCACTCTCCTTCTTGGTCAAATAGCCCTTACACAGCCTGGAGGTGTGTTTGGGGTCATTGTCCTGTTGAAAAATAAATGATGGTCAAACTGAACGCAAACCGGATGGAATAGCATGCCGCTGCAAGATGCTGTGGTAGCCCTGCTGGTTCAGTATGCCTTCAATTTTGAATAAATCCCCAACAGTGTCACCAGCAAAGCACCATCACACCTCCTCCTCCATGCTTCATGGTGGGAACCAGGCATGTAGAGTCCATCCGTTCACCTTTTCTGCGTCGCACAAAGACACGGTGGTTGGAACCAAAGATCTCAAATTTGGACTCATCAGACCAAAGCACAGATTTCCACTGATCTAATGTCCATTCCTTGTGTTCTTTAGCCCAAACAAGTCTCTTCTGATTGTTGCCTGTCCTTAGCAGTGGTTTCCTAGCCGCTATTTTACCATGAAGGCCTGCTGCACAAAGTCTCCTCTTAACAGTTGTTGTAGAGATGTGTCTGCTGCTAGAACTCTGTATGGCATTGACCTGGTCTCTAATCTGAGCTGCTGTTAACCTGCAATTTCTGAGGCTCGTGACTCGGATAAACTTATTCTCAGAAGCAGAGGTGACTCTTGGTCTTCCTTTCCTGGGGCAGTCCTCATGTGAGCCAGTTTCTTTGTAGCGCTTGATGGTTTTTGCAAGTTCACTTGGGGGCACTTTCAAAGTTTGCCCAATTTTTCAGACTGACTGACCTTCATTTCTTAAAGTAATAATGGCCACTCATTTTTCTTTAATTAGTTGCTTTTTTCTTGCCATAATACAAATTCTAACAGTCTATTCAGTAGCAATATCAGCTGTGTATCCACCTGACTTCTGCACAACTGATGGTCCCAACCCCATTTATAAGGCAAGAAATCCCACTTATTAAACCTGACAGGGCACACCTGTGAAGTGAAAACCATTTCCGGTGACTACCTCTTAAAGCTCATCAAGAGAATGCCAAGAGTGTGCAAAGCAGTCATCAAAGCAAAAGGTGGCTGCTTTGATGAACCTAGAATATAAGACATATTTTCAGTTGTTTCACACTTTTTTGTTAAGTATATAATTCCACATGTGTTAATTCATAGTTTTGATGCCTTCAGTCCAAAACTTATCCAAAATTAATGGATATGCTTCAGATTTTTCCGCAATGATAATCCGCAGTGTAAATTTCCGCAGCATGTGCACAGTGTTGCACAGCTTCTGGATACCCACAGTTGCAGTATACAGTTAGGTCCATATATATTTGGACAGAGACAACATTTTTCTAATTTTGGTTCTAGACATTACCACAATGAATTTTAAACAAAACATTTCAGATGCAGTTGAAGTTCAGACTTTCAGCTTTCATTTGAGGGCATCCACATTAAAATTGGATGAAGGGTTTAGGAGTTTCAGCTCCTTAACATGTGCCACCCTGTTTTTAAAGGGACCAAAAGTAATTGGACAATTGACTCCAAGGCTATTTCATGGGACAGGTGTGGGCAATCCCTTCGTTATGTCATTCTCAATTAAGCAGATAAAAGGCCTGGAGTTGATTTGAGGTGTGGTGCTTGCATTTGGAAGGTTTTGCTGTGAAGTAAACATGCGGTCAAAGGAGCTCTCCACGCAGGTGAAACAAGGCATCCTTAAGCTGCAAAAACAGAAAAAACCCATCCGAGAAATTGTTACAATATTAGGAGTGGCAAAATCTACAGTTTGGTACATCCTGAGAAAGAAAGAAAGCACTGGTGAACTCATCAATGCAAAAAGACCTGGGTGGCCACCGAAGACAACAGTGGTGGATGATCGCAGAATAATCTTCACGGTGAAGAGAAACCCCTTCACAACAGCCAACCAAGTGAACAACACTCTCCAGGAGGTAGGCGTATCAATATCCATATCTACCATAAAGAGAAGACTGCATGAAAGTAAATACAGAGGGTTCACTGCACGGTGCAAGCCACTCATAAGTATCAAGAATAAAAAGGCTAGACTTGACTTTGCTAAAAAAAAACATCTAAAAAAGCCAGCTCAGTTCTGGAAGAACATTCTTTGAACAGATGAAACCAAGATCAACTTCTACTAGAATGATGGAAAGAGAAAAGTATGGCGAAGGCGTGGTACAGCTCATGATCCAAAGCATACCATATCATCTGTAAAACACGGCGGAGGCAGTGTGATGGCTTGGACATGCATGGCTGCCAGTGGCACTGGGTCACTAGTGTTTATTGATGATGTGACACAGGACAGAAGCAGCCGAATGAATTCTGATGTATTCAGATCCGTACTGTGTGCTCAGATCCAGCCAAATGCAGCCAAACTGAGGGGTCGTCGTTTCATACTACAGATGGACAATGACCCAAAACATAAAGCCAAAGCAACCCAGGAGTTTATTAAAGCAAAGAAGTGGAATATTCTTGAATGGCCAAGTCAGTCACCTGATCTCAACCCAATTGAACATGCATTTCACTTGTTAAAGACTAAACTTCAGACAGAAAGGCCCACAAACAAACAGCAACTGAAAACCACCGCAGTGAAGGCCTGGCAGAGCATCAAAAAGGAGGAAACACAGCGTCTGGTAATGTCCATGAGTTCAAGACTTCAGGCAGTCATTGCCAACAAAGTGTTTTCAACCAAGTACTAGAAATGATCATTTTATTTATAATTATTTAATTTGTCCAATTACTTTTGGTCCCTTTAAAAACAGGGTGGCACATGTTAAGGAGCTGAAACTCCTAAACCCTTCATCCAATTTTAATGTGGATACCCTCAAATGAAAGCTGAAAGTCTGAACTTCAACTGCATCTGAATTGTTTTGTTTAAAATTCATTGTGACAATGTCTAGAACCAAAATTAGAAAAATGTTGTCTCTGTTCAAATATATATGGACCTAACTGTAAAACTTCACAGAGCAGATTACATGGGATAACAAGCTTTTACTTCTCAGAACCAGAGGTAAAGGAAAAAACGCACAGTCACACAGTACTGCACCAGGAAGTAAGAACAAAATAGAAAATACAAGAGAGACTTTTTTTCTTTCACAATACAGTAAACAAGGAAACTTTACACAACATCGCCATCTACTGTCAGATCAGCATAAAGTCCTCCTTCACACAAACAAAGAAGTCCACAACTGTTGCATATACCAACACACAGCACATGCGGGTTATCATTGAGGACCATGGGGCACGCATTACCAAGCGTTTAAGCGTTTTCGCTTTGAAAATTCCGCAGCAAAAACGCTTGAAAAACGCACAGTGGGCACGCAGCCTCAAAGTCACTTCAAAACTGAACAGGTCCCTATAAAAATACGTTTTGTAAATTTCCTTGAAAAAAATGAAAAATAACTGCTACATTTTTAAATCTTCTAAAATGCTAACAAAATAAAACAACATTTTACAAATGGTGCTGATGTAAAGCAGACATGAGGGAAATGTTATTTATTTCTGTTTTTGTGTGGTATGACTATTGGGATTAAAGGCATAATCAATCATAGTTTGAAAAGTGCAATTTTTAAAAAATTTTTGTCACGTTTCTGATATTTTTATAAATAAACGGAAACCATATCAGCCTAAATTTACCATTATTATAAAGTATCATGTATCACAAAAACAGTCTCAAAAGCTATGGGATATGTTATTGCTACATAAAGTGACACTGGTCAGATTTAAAAAAATTGGTTTGGTCACAAAGGGGTTAAGCCACTTTGTTACCATTTTCGCAGTATGCTTCGGGTCATTGTCCATTTGAAGGACCCATTTCTGCTCAAGCTTTAACTTCCTGGCTGATATCTTGAGATGTTGCTTCAGTATTGCCACATAATCTTCTTTTCTCATGATGCCATCTATTTTGTGATGTGCACCAAGTCCCTCTTGCAGCAAAACAACTCCACAACATGATGCTGCCACCCCATGTTTCACAGTTGGGATGGTGTTCTTAGGCTTCTAAGCTTCTCCCTTTTTCCTCCAAACTTAACGATGGTCATTATGAACAAAAAGTTCAATTCTAGTTTCATCAGACCACAGGACATGTCTCCAAAAATTATGGTCTTTGTTCCTGTGTGCATTTGCAAACATGAATCTGGATTTTTTATGTTTCTTTTGGAGTAATGGCTTCTTCCTGGCAGAGTGGTCTTTCAGCCCATGTTGATACAGTACTCGTTTCACTGTGAATTGTCACTCTGACAATCTTACTAGCTTCTGCCATCCTCTTCATAAGTTCTTTTGCTTTTGTCCTGGGGTTGATATGCACATGTCGGACCAAAGCACGTTCATCTCTGGGACACAGAACCCGTCTCTTTCCTGAGTGGTATGATGGCTGGACATTCCAATCTTTTTTGTACTTGCATATAATTGTTTGTACAGATGAACGAGACACCTTCAGATATCTTGAAATTGTACCCAAGGATAAGCCAGACTTGTGCAAGTCTACAATTCTCTTCCTGATATCTTGGCTGATTTATTTACACTTTCCCATGATGCTACACAAAGAAGCAGTGTGTTTCAGGTGTGCATTAAAATACATCCACAGGTGTGTCTCTAATTAACTCAGATGTTGCCCAAAAAACTATTAGAAGCTTCCAAATACATGGCATCATAATATGGGCAGTCCAGAATTGTTTAAATACATAGTAATCTTAGTGTATGTAAACTTTTGACTTTGCAGTAAGTAATAAAAATGCCTTAAAACAATCTCTCTCTCATTATTCTGGCATTTGGCAAATATTAAAAATGATGGTAATCCTAATTGACCTAAAAAGGGAAAGGTTTATTCTTATTTCATGTCACATATTGAGAAAAACATGCATATGTGTCTTTTTATATAGTGTATGTAAACTTCTGGTTTCAATTGTATATATGTATATATGTGCACATCTCATTGCTATAGCAAATCAGTGGGAGTCATCAACAGTGATAAAATAATAGAAAAAAAGGAAGAAAATTGAATCCTTAGAGGAAAAGTAAGATGATTTGTCTAAAAAATGCCAGTGTAAGGAGGCTTGTAAGCTCCCCGGGGAGCCATTGCATGGTTTATAAGCCTCCTTACTCTGGCATTTCACTCTCCTCATTGGGATCTAAGGGGTAAAGTTTTTCCTTCTGAAGTCTCTCACACAGCTAAATCAGATCTCATGCTTTGCACTGCCGAGGGGCAACACCCTGAAACACCATGGCTGTAAATTGAGATTCTAGTTTGCCATTTATCCTAAATCATGTGGCAAGGCTTGTTAAAAGGTTGATATTGACTTTTAGGATTGCTACTTCTAATAGGTTGCACTGGAAGAGACAGTTTGCAAGTTTTGGGTAGAATTTCTCTTCAATAAAAATACTTTTTGATTACACCAGTGATTTTTTTCCTTTCTTACAGACTGGACCAGTCATTGGGGAAGCCCTCACTGTTTCTTTCTGGATAGATTCCACTTCCTACCACTATGAAATGGAATAAATGCTATGTTTTAGAGAAATTAACAATAGTAATGGTAATAATCTGACACCATATGATAGCAAATCCAAGCAACATGCCGTCATTTGTAACAATGGGAAAGCCTTTTTTTAAGAGGTTGTCCAGAATAAGGATGCCATATTTCATCGCTTTGTGGAAAAATAGGTAAATCGTTTCTCATGTTATATTCTCTGAACTGTAAATCATAAACAGTTGCACAAATTTGGTTGAATGCCAGTGGACCCAAAAAATGCTAATTTCTATTAGTAAATTTAAAAATGACCTTTTTTTTTACTTTTATTTATTTCCAGATAAAGTGAAAGATCGAGGCACTAATACAATTGGGTCAAGATTGAACCGTGTCGAGGACAAGGTAAGAAAATAAGATAAAACCATATATATTTATATTATGCACAGCTACTACTTACACATACACACATGGAGTACAGGATATACAGACAATTACCACATACTACATACAGAATATTCCTCACTCTCTGAAAAAGTGTAAAATACATAATGGTGCATCCAGACACCAATTCTACAGTGCTGCTCACACACTGCAAAGAGTCTAAATACCTGTGGTCATCTGTGACTTGCACACACAAGTTAAGGTGGCCACACACAATAACTGAAAGGTGATTGCTGGTTCGGCCGTCCACTACCTCTCCCAACTCTCATACACGAGAAGGTTTGGCTTGGTTAAATGTTCATGTGTTTTCAAAGGGGAGAACTGTGAAAATCACTGCCAAACGGCTCTGGCAGCAACTTATCACCTGAATAACAAAAGGGTCGGGCATTAAGGGTCAGGCAGCTTGAATTTTACCTCCTCTGACCTCATCTGTCAGGGAAGAGTCTGGATGTCCCCTTAGACTATTAGCTTAGTCTATTGTGTATGGAGGCTTAAAGGGGTTTTCCATTACTCAGACAACACCTTCTCAATCCATATGTGTGTCCCCCAGTAAAATAATAACACCTATACTCACCTCCAGTGCCAGCACTATTCCAGCGGTGTCTGCACTGGCTCTCCTGGGGATTGCGTGTGTCATGGGTGTGTCAGAAGTGACAGACAGTCATCCTGCAGTTGGTTGCAGGAGATCTCTTCGTTTGGCCTTACAGACAACTTCTTAGAATATGTATCTCTACGACCCAGCGGCTAGCTTCCTCTGGCTAATTAACGCCCTGGCCTGGATGTATAAATACCTGTTATGAGCCAGAGGGAGGTGCCAGCGATATTCATTACCCCTTGTGAAGGCTTGAGCAAGAGCAGTACTTCTTCCTCTCTGGTGCTAGAGAACGTGTGCGCATTTGTCTGGAGTCGACTAAAGCTAAGCGATTTTCCCTTGTTTGTCCCCCCTTGTTGTCTTTAGTGTTCAGTGGGGATCAACTAGTGCTTTCTGTTCCCTAGCCTGAGCCTAATGGCAGGGAAAGACAGGCTGAGGTACGCGTGCGGCGATTGGTGAAGAACCAATAAAGGGACATTAGTGGAGACAGGGTGACACTAGATCAGCCTAGGAGTTCTCCACTCCCCACTTTCCCTAGTCTGGGTCCCCTTTCCCTTTTCCCTTTGTGTTGCACTTAGTCTTTCCCACACCTTGCGTGACAGCATGACATTACATCTCATGATTCCTAGGGGCAATCAGCGCTGACTTTACTCTCCCCACCTTTGGCCAACTTGCATACATCCAGAGGAAGTGAGAGCTGTTGCTGCTCTTACTTCCTCCGGATGTACAGGTATGTGCTATAACTGGAGGCAGGGAGAGTGAAGCCAGCGCTGATTGGCAACAGGGATCACTTGACATAATGTCACGTGATCCCAAGGAAAGCCAATGCCGACACGGCTGGAACACTGGAGGGGAGTATAGGTGTTATTATTTTACTGAGGGCAAAAATATATTTATGGAGAAGGAGATGTCCGAGTAGTAGAAAACCCCTTTAAGTGTTGGCTACTACTTTCATGGATGTGGACAGAAAGCTCTTTCTGAGTTCATTAAGTAGTTCAATCTGATAAAGGTTTCCAATAGAGTTGGTGCGAGTCAATTCGCAGGACCCAGTCCATCAGACACATCCATAATCTGTGACCGCTGCATCGGAGCCCTGAGAACCACCTCCTACATCCCGGCATCCACAGCTGTTCTACTGATTAGCCGGCCTGATGCAATGTCACATATGCATCATGCTGTAACCATAAAGATGCAGCTAATCAGAAGAGAAGCAGGGAATCTTGGAAGGTAGAAGGCAGGTCTTGAGGCTCCTGTCCAGCATCCAAAGATTACTGACGTGGCCGATGGACCGAGTGCTGCGAAACGAATCGCACCAACTATAGTTTTCAAATAAAACAACAATGTCTAAATGGCTAACCAATATTGCATTAAAGGATCTATCTACTTTATTTCTCCCCAAAACTGTGCCTCTCTTGTCCATGGGGTATGTCTGGTATTGCAACTCAGTGCCCCATTGATTTGGTTAGGGATAAGCTACAATATCAGGCAGCGCTCATGGGTAGTGTGAAATGTGTATGGAGTGTGGTCTGTATCTATGCTATTCTCTTTGTTTGAATTTTTTTTATACATTTGTAGGTAACTCAAATGGATCATAAACTCAATCTCATAACCGATATGATTCACCACCTGATAGCAAACCAACAAAGCGGTCAGTCTACCAACAGAACACCGCACCGGAGCAACTCTCTGAACGACGGGAGCAACCTCTCCAGTACTCTGCCTACCTACCAACAGTTAACAGTGCCAAGACGAGACCAAGATAATGCATCTTGATGAACAAACACAAACTAGTTCTTCTACTGTCCTCAATGCAGATATTCATTATTTTAATGAATGCATTTATAAGCAGAAAGTAAAATGAATGATGAAATTAGACGGAGTATGGAGTAAGTGTGTAACACTGTAAAGGACGTCTTGTCTATTCTCTGTAGATCCTATCAGGGTTCATTGAAGGTTTCTTAGAGGAAGGGACATGGAACATATGTGTATTGCTCCATGTAGAAACATGCAAGAAAGCATCTGATACATTGATGAATCCTTTCTCAGGAAGATTGTAGCTCATCGGCCTGTGGGATCGTAAATCGCTACGGGTCATGCTGTAAAACTGGCAATACAACTGAACAATTACCCTGATTTTTTTTATTGTATTAAAATACACTTTTTACATTGATTTTCAATTTTTGGGGGAACTAAAATGAAAATTCTTTTGAGAAAAACAGAAATAAATATTGTACTGTAGAAAATTACACTTCTTTTTTTTTACAATGTATTTTTGGTAAAAATGGTATTAACCCCTTAAGCCCCGCGGGTGGTTTGCACATTAATGACCGGGCCAATTTTTACAATTCTGACCACTGTCACTTTATGAGGTAATTACTCTGGAACGCTTCAACGGATCCCCCTGATTCTGAGATTGTTTTTTCGTGACATATTGTACTTCATGATTGTGGAAAAATTTCTTCGATATCACTTGCGTTTATTTGTGAAAAAAATGGAAATTTGGCGAAAATTTTGAAAATTTTGCAATTTTCAAAATTTGAATTTTTAAGCCCTGAAATCAGAGCGATATGTCACACAAAAGAGTTAATAAATAACATTTCCCACATGTCTACTTTACATCAGCACAATTTTGGAACCAAAATTTTTTTTTGTTAGGGAGCTATAAGGGTTTAAAGTTGACCAGCGATTTCTCATTTTTCCAACAAAATTTACAAAACCATTTTTTTAGGGACCACATCACATTTGAAGTCACTTTGAGAGGTCTTTATGACAGAAAATACCCAAAAGTGACACCATTCTAAAAACTGCACCCCTCAAGGTGCTCAAAACCACATTCAAGAACTTTATTAACCCTTCAGGTGCTTCATAGGAATTTTTTGAATGTGGAAGAAAAAAATGAACATTTAACTTTTTTCACAAAAATGTTACTTTAGACCCAATTTTTTTTATTTTCACAGGGGTAACAAGAAAAAATGGACCGCAAAATTTGTTGTGCAATTTCCCCTGGGCACGCAGATACCTAATATTTGGGGAAAAAACACTGTTTGGGTGCACTGTAGGGCTCGGAAGGGAAGGAGCGCCATTTGACTTTTTGATTGTAAAATTTGCTTGAATAATTAGCGGACACCATGTTGCATTTAGAGAGCCCCTGTGTGCCCAAACATTGGAGCTCCCCCACAAGTGACCCCATTTTGGAAACTAGACCCCCCAAGGCACCTTTCTAGATGCATAGTGAGCACTTGGAACCCCCAGGTGCTTCACAAATTGATTCGTAATAATGAAAAAGTGAAAAAAAAAACACTTTTTCATTTTTATGAATCAATTTGTGAAGCACCTGGGGTTCCAAGTGCTCACTATGCATCTAGATAGGTGCCTTGGGGGGTCTAGTTTCCAAAATGGGGTCACTTGTGGGGGAGCTCCAATGTTTGGGCACACAGGGACTCTCTAAATGCAACATGGTATCCGCTAACAAATTGAATGGAAAATCGGCTCAAATTGTTAGCGGACACCACATTGCGTTTGGAGAGCCCCTCTGTGCCCAAACTTTGGAGCTTCTCCACAAGTGACCCCATTTTGGAAACTAGACCCCCCAAGGCACCTTTCTAGATGCATAGTGAGCACTTGAAACCCCCAGGTGCTTCACAAATTGATTCGTAATAATGAAAAAGTAAAAAAAAACACTTTTTCATTTTTATGAATCAATTTGTGAAGCACCTGGGGTTCCAAGTGCTCACTATGCATCTAGATAGGTGCCTTGGGGGGTCTAGTTTCCAAAATGGGGTCACTTGTGGGGGAGCTCCAATGTTTGGGCTCACAGGGACTCTCCAAATGCAACATGATATCCGCTAACAATTTGAGCCGACAATTTGTTAGCGGCTATCATGTTGAATTTGGAGAGTCCCTGTGTGCCCAAACATTGGAGCTCCCCCACAAGTGACCCCATTTTGGAAACTAGACCCCCCAAGGCACCTATCTAGATGCATAGTGAGCACTTGGAACCCCAGGTGCTTCACAAATTGATTCATAAAAATGAAAAAGTGTTTTTTTTTTTCACTTTTTCATTATTACGAATCAATTTGTGAAGCACCTGGGGGTTCCAAGTGCTCACTATGCATCTAGAAAGGTGCCTTGGGGGGTCTAGTTTCCAAAATGGGGTCACTTGTGGGGGAGCTCCAAAGTTTGGGCACAGAGGGGCTCTGCAAACGCAATGTGGTGTCCGCTAACAATTTGAGCCGATTTTCCATTCAATTTGTTAGCGGATATCATGTTGCATTTAGAGAGTCCCTGTGTGCCCAAACATTGGAGCTCCCCCACAAGTGACCCCATTTTGGAAACTAGACCCCCCAAGGCACCTATCTAGATTCATAGTGAGCACTTGGAACCGCAGGTGCTTCACAAATTGATTCATAAAAATGAAAAAGTGTTTTTTTTTTCACTTTTTCATTTTTACGAATCAATTTGTGAAGCACCTGGGGATTCCAAGTGCTCACTATGCATCTAGATAGGTGCCTTGGGGGGTCTAGTTTCCAAAATGGGGTCACTTGTGGGGGGGCTCCAATGTTTGGGCACACAGGGGCTCTCCAAACGCAACATGGCGTCCGCTAACAATTTGAGCCGATTTTCCATTCAATTTGTTAGCGGACACCATGTCGCGTTTGGAGAGCCCGTGATGTGCCTAAACAGTGGAGCTCCCCCACTAGTGTCCCCATTTTGGAAACTATACCCCTCAAGGATTTTATTAAGGTGTATAGTGAACATTTTGAACCCAGAGGTACGGCACAGAATTTGTTTACATTAGGTCATCATATTGAATAAGTTGTCATTATTCTTGAGCGCAAGTGCTCGCTACTTGAGTTTGCATCGGGTACTCAGGTATGCACCATGTACAGCGTGTGCTCGAGTGACATGCTCGAGTCCCTGCTCCGCATGTTTCACGGTTATTAGACACCCAAAAAAAAACATGCGGGGATCGCTCGTGCATGGCAGGCAATCCCCGTAAAGTTTTTAGGCCGCGAAGCATATGGGGCAGAGACTCGAGCATGTCACTCAAATACCCACGATACTCAATGCATACCAGAGCACCCGATGCAAACTCAAGTAGCGAGCACTTGCTCTCAACACTAGTCGCCATATCGTCATCTTTTTTTCTTACTTTTGAAAAAAATCCCAACCCCAGCCCTAGCCCCAGCACAACCCTAGCCCCAGCACAACCCTAGCCCAATCCTAACCCAAGAGTTTATTTTTGACGCCGTTCCTTGTGCGGTATAAGTGATTAGACGACTTTATTCTTCGGGTCGGTGTGATTACAGCAATGCCAGAATCATATGGGGTTTTTATGACTGACAGCTGTCACACACTAAAAGACGCATTTTTTGTAAAATCTAGTTTTTGCATCGCCATATTTTGAGAGCTATAATTTTTCCAGATTTTGCCAGACAGTCATGTGACAGCTCGTTTTTTGCGGGATGATTTGACGTTGGTATTGGTGCCATTTTCAGGCACGTGACATTTTTTGATCGCTTTCTATTCCGATTTTTGGGAGGCACAATAAACAAAAACCAACAATTCAGGAATTGTTTTTTTTTTTTTTTTATTTTATTCTGTTCCGCGTGTGGTAAAATTGATGAGGTAGCTTTATTCTTCGGGTCAGTACGTTTACAGCGGTACCACATTTGTATCATTTTTCTATGTTTTGGCGCTTATACACAATAAAAGCTATTTTATAGAAAAAAATATTTTTTAGTATCGCTTTATTCTGAGAGCTATAACTTTTTTATTTTTCGGCTGATG
The DNA here is from genome assembly GCF_046119375.1 of Phyllobates terribilis. Lineage (NCBI taxonomy): Eukaryota > Metazoa > Chordata > Amphibia > Anura > Dendrobatidae > Phyllobates > Phyllobates terribilis. Next base: position 132,885 of record NW_027363254.1, read on the forward strand.
GAGCTGTATGGCGGCTTGTTTTTTGCGGGACGAGATGACGTTTTCAGCGGTATCATTTTTATTTATATGCGTCTTTTTGATCGCGTGTTATTCCACTTTTTATTTGGCGGTATGGTGATAAAGCATTGTTTTTTGCTTCGGTTTTTTTTTTTTTTTTTTTTACCGTGTTCACTGAAGGGGTTAACTAGTGGGACAACTTTATAGGTCGGGTTTTTCCGGACGCGGCGATACCAAATATGTGTACTTTTATTTTTGTTTTTTTTTTTTGTTTTTTTTTTATAATAATAATTATTGATGGGTACATTATATTTTTATTTTTGGTGTATTATTTTTTTTATTTTTTTATAATATTTTTGCACTTTTTTTTTTTTTTTTTTTCCACTTTCACACAGTTTATACACTTTATTACTTTGTCCCACTCTGGGACTTTCACTTCTTTTTTTCTGATCGCCTGCATGGCACAGGAATGAAGCACCATCCCTATGCCATGAAGGCTGTCAGAAGTGCACAGTGTGAAGATTGCTTGGAGATGCACTGCGCATGCCCAAGCAATCTTCCTGCTCTCTGGTGACCCGGATGTTGTCATGACGACATCGGGTCGTCATGGCAACACCCGGGAAGCCTTTGCAGACTGCGCTGGAAGCCGGAAGAGGAGGTGAGTATCGCCGATCACCTCCCCTTGCCCCCGCAATGCCGCGATCGACTTCGATCGCAGCATCGCGGGGGTTAATGTGCTGGGAGCGGTGCAGGACCGCTCCCTGCACATAGTACCGGGTGTCAGCTGTGACAATCAGCTGACACCCGGCGGCGATCGCGCCCGCACAGCCTGTGTGCGCGCGCGATCGCCATGACGTACTAATACGGGTCTGGCTCTTAAGTCCCAGGGCACAGACGCGTATTAGTACGTCAGATGTTAATAAGGGGTTAAAGGGATTTTTCCACAAACAAAATTCATTTTAATCAATAGATCTTGGAATAATAATAAGTTCCACAATTGGATGAGTTTAAATAAAATGTTCCGGTGCTGAGATAATCTTAGAAATATGCCTCCGCTGTGTACTGTGTAATGTCTGACCATACAGGAACATGGTCTGAACATACCACATCTCCTGGACGGGGAGGATGCAAAAGAGTATACAGACATTACAGCAGGGGATCACAGCCGATTCTTTATGTGAGGTAAAACAAGTTTTTAAACAGGCAGGGAAATGTTTTACCTCACAGAATCAGCTGCCATCCTGTGGTGTCCTGTCTGTATACTCTTTTGCTTCCTCCCATGGCCAGCTGTGTTATGTGCAGACCATGTTCGCTCCAGTGGGAGTCTGTTTATGACACGACACAGTAAAAGTGCAGTCATCAGTAATGATGTCAGGTACAAAGCTATTATAGTAAGGCCCAGTGTAGTGTGGAAGTCCAATGTGACACTGAAGATGTCCGCCTAGAGATAGATGCTAGTTATTGAGCTGCAGCTGTTGATCCATGTAACGCATAGGTTCACCTTTATACACCATTTCACCCATTTACCCAGATCATCAATCTTCAGAACGTCTTCAAATGTAGCATAAGTTTGTAAAAAATGATTCTGTACTTGTATCATAGCTCAAAGCTGCATTCACACTGAATTCCTACTGAATGTAAAGGTGTGGGGTGACACATGATTAGCTACAGCTTAGTTCTGCTGTACTGCTTTTTGTAGGGTCCTGTTCTGTGCTCCGGCCCTCCGTCTGTAGGTCCATTATGCATTCATTTGCTTTTCATGGCAAAAAAGGTGCAGCATGCAGCGCTATTCCTACCATCCAAACAATGCAGACCTTGAAGACCACTCAGTGGCTTGCGTCAATGGGATCCAGGGGTGCCATATGGCAATGGATCCGCAGGGATCCAGCATTGAATTTTATTTCCCCGAATAACTGACTTAATGATGCCCCTTCTAACACATCAGATGACTGTATGATGCCAAGAATACAAATAAAGTAAAGAGCATAATTGCTGTCCAGACACTGAACAAGCAGGCTATGCAGTAAAATTAAGAATGATCAATGGAGATATGGAAGAGAATAAGGTATAACTCAGGGCCAGTGCAAGACAAGCAATTCTATCTAGTAACAAAGTTGCTCAATTTATTATGTAGAATATAAATGGATGTATTATAAAATTGTTTTGCGGATGATTCACTGCTCTGAGTGTTAGATTTTCAAAGTGGTAAAAGGGTTTATCTGCCAGTAATGATATTTACCTGGGGACATCCACCTATTGGAGACAGGCCATTAAAACTGGCCAAACTTTCTCCTTACTTTCTTGGCCACTGAGGGGCTTTTTGGACTGCAAATGGTTGATAAGTGTTGGTAAGAGTTTTCGAAGTATCTACTATATAATTGTCTTATCCCGTCTGTCTGTCTGTCTGTCTGTCTGTCTGTCTGTCTGTCTGTCCAGGAAATCCCGCGTCGCTCATTGGTCCGGCAGCGGCCAATCAGCGCCGCGGGATTTCAGAAAAAAGATGGCGGCCGTTAGCGGCTCTTCTGCGGGACGGAGCTCAGCGGCGTTGCAGCCGGGAGATGAGCGCCACGAGGCACTCATCTCCCGACCGGTACCAGCAGGAGGACTCCGACCGCCGGACCCATCTGCGGGACGGCGATGCAGCCTTGAGATGAGCGGCGCGAGGCGCTCATGTCTCGGCCGGCAGCAGCGGAAGGACCGCCGGCCTCGCTGACATCCATGCGGAAGGGAGGACCGGGGAGCGGCGCTGCGGGTCGGGATACTTCTGCTGCGAGCGCCCGCTCATGTCCCGGGTTCTCGCAGCGGAAGTAGCCGCACAGGCAGCGCCGCTGCCCGGCCCTCACCAAGACGATTCGATGATTGGTCGCGGTCTTCGGACCCGACCAATCACTGATCTTAGCGCAAAAGTTAAATACCGCTGTGCTGATTGGTTGCGGACGCTGCCCGCGACCAATCACCGATTTGGGTGCGAAATTTAAATATCGGCCGCGACCAATCAGCACAGTAGTGGTTAACTTTAGCCGCAAGATCAGTGATTGGTCGCGGGCCAAGACCGCGACCAATCACCGATTTGTGCGGCACATTTAAATAGCGGCTGCGACCAATTGGATGTCAGCGCCGCTCCCCGGTCCTCCCTTCACACCCTTGCCGCATGGATGTCAGCGGCGCTGCCTGTGCGGATACTTCCGCTGCGAGAACACGGGACATGAGCGGGTGCTCGCAGCAGAAGTATCCCGACGCGCAGCGCCGCTCCCCGGTCCTCCCTTCACACCCTAGCCGCTGATGTCCCCACAGTATCCGCATGGTGTTACAAAGATCCGGACATTTGTGTTAAAAATCGCAGATTGGTCGCTGGCGGTGCACGCGACCAATCACCGATTTGGGCGCCACATTTAAATAGCGGCCGCGACCAATCACTGATCTTGCCGCCACATTTAAACACTGCTGTGCTAATTGGTCGTGGACGCCAGCCTCGACCAATCAGCGAGCTTGGCGCCAAATTTAAACAACGCTCTGCTGATTGGTCGCGGACACCAGACGCGTCCAATCAGCGAGATTAGCGCCAAATTTAAACAACGCTCTGGTGATTGGTCGCGGACACCAGACGCGTCTAATCAGCAAGATTGGCGCCAAATTTAAACAACGCTCTGCTGATTGATCGCGGTCGCTGGCCGAGATCAATCAGCAGTATTGGCGCAAAATTTAAACAACTCTCTGCTGATTGGTCGCGGCCGTCAGCCGCGACTAATCAGCGATTTTGGCGCCAAATTTAAACACCGCTCTGATGATTGGTCCCCGCCGGCGACCAATCAGCGATTTTGGCGCCAAATTTAAACCCCGCTCTGCATCGCTTTGCTGATTGGTCGCGGTCGCCGGCCGCGACCAATCAGCGATTTTGGCACCAAATTTAAACAATGCTCTGCTGATTGGTCGAGGCCGGCGACAGCGACCAATCAGCAGAGCGATGCAGAGCGGGGTTTAAATTTGGCCACAAAGTCGCTGATTAGTCGCGTCTGACGGCCGCGACCAATCAGCAGAGCGTTGTTTAAATTTTGCGCCAAAATCGCTGATTGGTTGCGACCAATCAGCGATTTTGGTGCCAAATTTAAACCCCGCTCTGTATCGCTCTGCTGATTGGTCGCGGTCGGCGGCCGCGACCAATCAGCAGTATTGGCGTCAAATTTAAACACCGCTCTGCTGATTGGTCGCGACTAATTTAAATTTAAACACGCTCTCCAGTCCTCACTAACACGGTTCGCAGATTGATCGCGGCTGCCGCCCGCAACCAATCGCCGATATTGCCGCCAAATTTAAACACCGCTTTGCTGATTGGTCGCGGTTGCTTAACGCGACCAATCAGTGATTTGGGCGCCAAATTTAAACACCTCTCTGCTAATTGCGCCCCGTCGGCCGCTTACCTATTCTAGAATACCCGATGCGTTTGAATCGGGCCACCATCTAGTATATGTCATAAGTGTCTATGGTTGGAGAACCCCTTTAAAGAAAAACATTGGTCAACAATTTTAGGAATTGTAAGGAAGGTTAGAAGATGTTTGGCTACGGTCACAGTCTGGTGGTTTCACATTTTATATAATTTAGGCTTTGCATGTGTTAGTTCACTATATCGCACCTCTGATCTCTCTATTGGACCATGTAAAACATAAAAAACCTATTGACAGGAGAAAGGATCTGCAGGATCGGTGATGGTAGTTACTGGGAACCCCACCAATCACTAGAGTGGGGATCCCTATCCTCTCTTATGGAGGAAATAGTATGGAGCCGTTGCCAGGCATGCGCACTGCCACACTCCATTCAGTGTCTATGGGACTGATGGGGACAGCCGAGAACATCAGCAGCCGCGTATGTGTATATATAATATAATATATATATATATATATATATATATATATATATATTATATATATATATACACAGTACAGACCAAAAGTTTGGACACACCTTCTCATTTAAAGATTTTTCTGTATTTTCATGACTATGAAAATTGTACATTCACACTGAAGGCATCAAAACTATGAATTAACACATGTGGAATTATATACTTAACAAAAAAGTGTGAAACAACTGAAATTATGTCTTATATTATAGGTTTTTCAAAGTAACCACCTTTTGCTTTGATGACTGCTTTGCACACTCTTGGCATTCTCTTGATGAGCTTCAAGAGGTAGTCACCGGAAATGGTCTTCACTTCACAGGTGTGCCCTGTCAGGTTTAATAAGCGGGATTTCTTGCCTTATAAATGTGGGACCATCAGTTGTGTTGTGTAGAAGTCTGGTGGATACATAGCTGATAGTCCTACTGAATAGACTGTTAGCTGCTTTTTTCTTGCCATAATACAAATTCTAAGTAAAGAAAAACGAGTGGCCATCATTACTTTAAGAAATTAAGGTCAGTCAGTGCGAAAAATTGGGAAAACTTTGAAAGTGTCCCCAAGTGCAGTTGCAAAAACCGTCAAGTGCTACAAAGAAACTGGCTCACATGAGGACCGCCCCAGAAAAGGAAGACCAAGAGTCACCTCTGCTTCTGAGGATAAGTTTATCCGAGTCACCAGCCTCAGAAATCGCAGGTTAACATCAACTCAGATTAGAGACCAGGTCAATGCCACACAGAGTTCTAGCAGCAGACACATCTCTTCAACAACTGTTAAGAGGAGACTTTGTGCAGCAGGCCTTCATGGTAAAATAGCTGCTAGGAAACCACTGCTAAGGACAGGCAACAAGCAGAAGAGACTTGTTTGGGCTAAAGAACACAAGGAATGGACATTAGACCAGTGGAAATCTGTGCTTTGGTCTGAGCCGTGTTAATAATATGATCCCACCAATAGTGACTCTGTATGGCCAATTTGACAATAAACTGTGTTGGTATTGTACTTTTTATTTTTCATCACTAGATGGCAGTGCAGCAGTGTAAATGTGTGAGAGAATGGGATGATGGCGCCATTACTGATCATTATGTAAAATCAGGAGCTGACCTTCTTTATTAGTAAATTACGATGTAATTCAGGTTAATGATTCTTATGATTTTGCTAATAAAAACACTATTGCATTGTACACGTGTCGTTGTGTGATTGATCTAGATCCCAGCAGCCTCAATTGTCCGCTATTATTGAGAAGTCTTGGCTGCTAGATATGGCAGGAGGGGGGTCGGCCGCCACCAGCACCTATTTCAGTTAGAGGTGCATGCAAGGACACACATTCAGCTGAAATGTATTGAGACGCAGAGACCATCTGTGTCCCTGCACCGCAATACACCCTGCCAGCCAATCAGAGGCTGGCTGTTGACGTTGGTGTGCCAGTCACAGGTCGCACATGACCGTGACGTCATGCACCATGCCAGCAAGACGAAGTTAGATGCCAGTTCCTTCAAGTGCTATAGAAGAATACGCTGCGAGTTGTGGGAGTGGAGGAAGGGAAGAAGAATAATTTATTTATTTTTAAATGTATTGGAGAAGAACAGCAAACATTATTAATGGAAGGGGCACAGGATGGGGGACATTATACCAGGAAGGGTACAATAAGAAAGCACAGCAACACACTGCAAGGGACAATACATATGCAGACACTGAGAACATAAGAGCTAAACTGCATTATTGCTAAATAAAATGTACTTACAAAAAATGAAGGATCTTAGCGCACAAATTGGCCAATTCATGTATGCCCATCAACCACGACAAGGTAGCCTCCGCATGATGGTTAACTAACCTCTTAAACATGCCTCTCTTGGGCTATAAGCCTACAATATTAATGGGCAAACATGCCTCTCTTGGGATAGAAACCTACAAATTTAAGTGGGCAGCTAGAAACCAACACTAATTAAAAGCACCCGTGGGCTGATGGGTGCTTATACCAGGAAGGGTTCCAGGATGGAGTGCATTATACCAGGAAGGGTTCCAGGATGGAGTGCATTATACCAGAAAGGGTTCCAGGATGGAGTGCATTATACCAGGAAGGGTCCCAGGATGGAGTGCATTATACCAAGAAGGGTCCCAGGATGGGGAACATTATACCAGGAAAGGGCCCAGGATGGGGGACATTATACCAGGAATGTGCTCAGGATGGGGGACATTATACCAGGAATGTGCTCAGAATGGGGTACATTATACCAGGAAGATGCCCAGGATGGAGTGCATTATACCAGGAGGTGCTCAGGAAGGGTAACATTATACCAGGAAGGTGCCAAGGATGTAGTGCATTATACCACGAAGGTGCTCAGGATGTAGTGCATTACACCAGGAAGGTGCTCATGATGTAGTGCATTATACCAGGAAGGTGCTCAGGATGGGGGACATTATACCAGGAATAGAGCAGAATAGAGCACATTATACAAGGAAGAGGCCCAAGATGTACAGTTGAAACCAGAAGTTTACATACAGTATATAAAAAGACACATATGCATGTTTTTCTCAATATCTGACATGAAATCAGAATAAACCTTTCCCGTTTTTTTAAATGCCTTAATACATTCTCTCTCTCCTTATTCTGGCATTTGGCAAATATTAAAAATTATGGTAATCCTAATTGACCTAAAACGGGAAAGGGCATCAGCGTTCCCATGTAACTTCCCAGGCCTATGCTCTACGTGAAAGTTGAAGTCCTGAAGAGCTAGGAACCATCTAGTTACCCTGGCATTGTTACCCCTCTTTTCCCTCAACCATCTCAACGGGGCATGGTCTGACAACGGGCACAGGACAGTGTATGGAACTATGCTTTAAACCTGCAGGAGGCGCTGAGGGCCATCAAACAGGTAGACCCTGACAGTGTGCGTGATGAAAACAGACTGTTAACTGAGCAGTTTATTGAGGGTTTACTGTCCAGCGCCCACCGAACCCAGCTGCGCATAGTGGCTCTGCAAAACCCTGACTTAGACTTTGCTAAGTTTAAGGACAGGGCCATCTGGGTGCTACGAGAACCAGCACCAGGTGGCGCTACAGCTCACCGCCGCCCAGATATCACCTACCACCAGGAGGTGGCACCCTTTTCCCCGAAGCCTGTAGGAGCTGATGCGCAAACTCTGGACAGTGCCCCGTCAACAGACCTGCACCATCAGGTCCAAGAGCTAACTAAAAGTGTAGCAGCACTAACCAAAACTGTACAGTCCTTGCAGGTGTATCCCAAAGGAAAGATCCAGCTGGCTTCCAGTCCGGAGGACATCCCGTGGCGCCAACAGAAGAGGATTCCACCATCCAGAGGGAGGAACAGCGACCGCTACGACCAGGACGGACAACCCATCTGCCGCCGCTGCAATCAGCCAGGACATTATGCAAGGTACTGTCATTTAAACGAGCAAAACCTGGGGCAGAGGGCCAACCCCCAGGCATAAGACCACCAGGCCCATCAAGCTGGCGAGACAAATATGTGGGAGGACGACCGGTCCTACCTATCGTGCTGGACGGCTTTCCAATGAGCGCGTTGCTGCACACTGGATCCCAAGTGACCACCATCCCCTACATTCTTTTCAAACGGTACTGGACTGACTCTGATATTACCCGCCATCCAGATGAACATTTGAGCCTTTATGCCAGCAATGGTCAACCCGTACCTCAGGTGGGGTTCAAAGAAGTGACCATAAAGTTGGCAAAGTGGAACTGCCAGCACAAGGACTGATTATTGTCGACATTGATCGCCGAGAAAGTCATCCCATGATAACCATGGGCACTAATGTCATTGAAAATTGTCTTGCAGAGATAATTGTCTTGTTACAGCAGGTTGCGGAGACCGCCAGATCCAGCCAGCAGCCGGTTCTACAAAGAGAGATCAGAGCCCTGATGAAAAGACAACAGGTAGAACTGTCTGGTGGTGAAATTGGCAGTGTCAGGATGAGTGACCCATTCCCTATTGCCATGCCCCTAAGAAGTGAAATTATGATATGGTGCCGGGCAGCTATTGGTCTAAGGGGTAGAGATTACCAGGCCATGGTAGAGCCCGTCTACTCTGACAGTAGGCCCACCATTTTGACAGCCTGGGGGGTGGTTGATGTCCGCCATGGGAGGGTACCCGTCCGCATCCTAAACATTGGGGAGAGAGAAGTCCATTTGCCCCGGTATGCCACTCTAGCCAAACAGTTCACTGTCAACCAGAATTCTATAAAGACAGTGGAACCCTTGCCTCCATCCCAACAGGCAGAGGATAACGGCTCCAAGGAACAAATGGAGGACTGGTGCCAGAAGCTGCATGTGGGCACTGACTCCACCTCTCCACACTGAAAACAAGGAGTGTACCGGGTGGTACTGGAATACAAAAGGGTCTTCTGTAAACATCCACTTGACTTCGGGCAGGTAAAAGGGGTTCAACACCATATCCCCACGGGAGACCATCCACCCATTAAAGAAAGGTACCGGCCTGTACCCCCTGCACACTACCAAAATGCCAAAGGGATGTTGCGAGAAATGAAGGAGGCTGGGGTAATAAGAGACAGTTGTAGCCCCTGGGCAGCTCCATTAGTTCTTGTAAAGAAAAAGGATGGCGCTATGAGAATGTGTGTAGACTACAGGAAAATCAACCGCATAACACACAAAGATACATACCCGTTACCCAGAATAGAGGAATCACTAGCTGCATTAAAGTCTGCTAACTATTTCTCCACTTTGGCTCTTACTAGTGGGTATTGGCAGGTTCCTGTAGCAGAGGTGGATAAGGAAAAGACCGCATTCACCTCCCTGATGGGCCTCAGCGAGTTCAACTGCATGCCATTCTAGCTCTGCAACGCCCCAGGAACCTTCCAGCGGTTGATGGAGTGCTATCTGGGACATAAGAATTTCGAGACAGTCCTGCTGTACCTGGATGACGTCATTGTATACTCCCAGACGTATGAGAACCATCTGAAGCACCTGGCGGAAGTGTTTGACTCACTGGCTGGCTTTGGTCTAAAGGTGAAGCCCTCAAAATGTCATCTGCTGAAGCCCAAGTACAGTACCTGAGGCATGGGGTGAGCGCTGACGGTGTAGCTCCAGATCCCGATAAAATCACAGTAATCAAGGACTGGCCAAGACCCTCCACCGTAAAGGAAGTGCGGCAGTTCCTCGGGTTGGTAGGCTACTACCGAAGATTTATTCCAGGCCTCACCAAGATGGCAGCACCCATGCTGGACCTCCTGATAGGCCAGTCCAGGAAGGCCAAAAACCAGAAGCCGCCATTCAAATGGGACAAGCTGGAAGATGAGTCCTTCCACCAGCTGAAAATGGCCCTCACGGGGGACGAGATCCTGGCTTACCATGATTATGGCCAGCCATTCATCCTCCACACGGACGCGAGCAACGTGGGACTGGGAGCGGTGCTGTCCCAGATCCAGCAGGGCAGAGAACGGGTAATCACTTATGCCAGCAGGAAGCTCCGGCCCTCAGAAAGGAACCCTGAAAATTACAGCTCCTTCAAGCTAGAGTTCCTCGCAGTGGTATGGGCAGTGACAAAGCGCTTTAAACATTACCTTGCCTCTTCCAAGTTCACCGTATTCACAGACAAAAACCCGCTGACACACCTGGACACTGCGAAACTTGGTGCCCTGGAGCAGAGATGGATGGCCCGACTCTCCAATTATGAGTTCACCATCAAGTACCGGGCTGGGCGCAAGAATGCCAATGCAGATGCACTGTCCAGGATGCCTAACTTGCCAGATGGGGGAGAAGACCCAGAAGAACTGGAAGAGATAGAAATCCCCGCTTTCCACCATCATGGGATAACTCAGTGCTCCCACTGTGTGAAAGACAGGTACTCTTCCACCAAAGAGGCCACGTTCAATCCCTTGCCCCACCACGGCTGGGCAGAAACACAAGACAGTGACCCGGCCGTCCACCTAGTCAAAGAGTTGCTGACACGAGCCGACTCATACCCTGACCCAGATGCTCCAGAGGAGACCAAACAGCTGTGGAAAGAGAAGAGTCAGCTGTTCATCTATGAAGGGAAGCTGTGTCGAAGAACTGTCAACTCCCAGACGCATGAGCTGGTCTGGCAGGTGGTAGTCCCAAGGCGGGACGCGTCTATGGTCTTGGAAGTGTACCACGATGGAGCAGGACACTTCGGATGGAAAAAGCTGGAAGTCCTGCTGCGTGAACGGTTCTATTGGGTCGGCATGAGAGGAGCAATCGAGAGGTGGTGTCGAGACTGCGGACCGTGCAACCTGAGAAGGAAAGACCGTGACAGCCAGGGCGCTCCCCTGCAGCCCATCATCACCAAGCAGCCGCTCGAACTGGTAGCCCTAGACCATGTGAAGCTGTCCCCAAGCAGGTCAGGCTATGTCTACGCTCTCACCATCGTAGATCACTACTCCCGGTTCCTGGTAGTAGTGCCAGTCAAGGACCAAACAGCTCAGACAGCAGCCAGAGCTTTCCAACAGCACTTCTGCCGCCCGCATGGTTACCCAGAACGTGTGCTAACTGACCAAGGTCCGGCCTTCGAAGCGGAGGTATTCCAGGAGTTCTGCAACCTGTACGGCTGCAAGAAGATCAGGACAACGCCTTATCACCCCCAGACCAACAGGATGTGTGAAAAGATGAACCAGGTGGTGATAGACCTACTGAAGACATTGCCCCTGGAGGAATGCAGTCTGTGGCCAGAAAAGTTGCTAGACCTAGTGGACCTCTACAATCATATCCCAGTGAATTCCACCAACTGCACACCAGCTTACCTGATGAGAGCGAGACCTGGTAAGCTGCCCATCGATCTGGATATGGGAGTTCTGACACCAGAGGACGCCTCACCAGACGCAGATTGGGACACTGAGCGGCAACAGCAATACTGCAAGGTACAGGAAAGTGTTGAAAGAAGTCAGTTCCAAGCAAGAGAAAGGCAAGAGAGGACTTACAATCAACATGCACCTGCTGCCCCCTTGTCACCTGGAGAGCAAGTCCTAAAGAGGAAGAGGCGACTCCACAAGTTGGATGACCAGTGGGAAAAAGAGCCGTACACCATTCTACCATCAAGTCATGATAATACCAAGGTGTGCCTCATAAGTAAGGACGGAGGTGAGACAACAGCAACAGTTTCCAGAGACCACCTGAAGAAATGTCCCGAGCAGCTACAGCATGCTGAAGAAGGCCAAGATATCCCTCAACCCGCAGAGGAAGTGTAAGAAATGGTCAGCACGGTACTCAGAGAATTTCCCCGGTCATGGATACAAGTGAATAATGCCATTGTTGTGCCTGTCCTTACATTTCTCCAACCAGCACCTCAAGCACCTACAGAAGTCTCAGTAGAGTTGGAAGAACCATTGGCCCCGGAGACAGAAGATTCCTCATCAGCAGACCAGGAGAATCTACCCTCTGCTAGTAGCGAGCCTGTCGTACCCACAGTAAGCCAAAGGATCCGTAGGAAGCTGCCCAACCTACCAGTGACACCTCAAAATACCAGTAGTGCAGGTCACACAGTGCCCACCACACCAGGGGTAGGGAAAGGGGACCAGAGTGGAACACAGACAGACAGTGTGTTGCGCAGGTCCACCAGAATCACCAGAGGTCAAATTCCTGCTCGTTGGAAAATTTAAATGTAACTATAACTGTAATGTTGAATTGTTTTGTGTGTGTATTGAATATGCTTTTCCAGTTACCCTACAGGGTCCAAAAAGACTTTCAGGTTATGGACAATGAATAACCAAAAACTCTGCCTGTAAATAGTTGCACCTGTAAAGTGCCCCTTTGGTGCCAGACCACAGAACAAAAACCCGTGGAGGTGGCTGAAGATGTGGTCCAACTCCGGATCATCAATGCCCTGTAGCCCCCCTAGGGCCTACGTTGAGGGTTTGGGACAGGTCCCTCTGATTGCACCTTGTTTCAGTGAAATGGACACCTGGTTGCGGATGATACCGTGACCTTTAAAGACTCTAATGGTTGTAAATATGTTAATGTATTGTTACCTGTTGCATTTTTGCAAAATATGTTCAGTCCCGGAGCACTGAAATTTACTAGGGTGGAATGTGGCACCCCAGAGGGTCTGGTTGCCACAGTGGTAGTAATACCATGTCTGGGAGCAAAACAGGAGTTTCCTGGTCAGGGAACGCACTACATGCAACACCTCCTGCTCCAGACCAGAAAAGGGGAGGATCCTGCCCTATATAACTGGATCTGGAGGCGGGGTTAGTCAGTCTAGTGAGAGTCTAGTTCAGTGTCAGGAGTCAGTTAGGACTAAGGAGCAAGGAGCTGAGGACTGGAGCTGTGCAGAGCTCGTCCTGGCCAGTGGATACAGAAGACCTGACACCGGAGTCCGAGGCTGTGAGGATTGTATATCCAGCAGCAGAAACCGCAAGGCAGGAGATTGCAGGTCTCCTGGCTGACAGAAGCCCGGAGGCTCAGCCACACGAAAGGACCAGTACCACCACAGAGGAGCGAGGAATACACGGGATCCGAGTCGCCAGCCATACGGGTGAGCAGCACGTTACACTCAGGGACGTGGGCTACAGCACGACTATAAGCGGGATAGCCAAAAGAGTACAGTCGGAACGGCAGGCCTACAACTCCACCTGGCCAGGGGATTCTAGGATTGCTCCCAGACTGACCAGGCCCTCATCCCTAGCAAGTACTCCCGTTGGGGCCTATATAATTACCACCAGTAAAGACCCTAGGACTGCACTGCAAAGACTCCGTGTTATTATTACTGATCCAGGCACTATCACCACCATCATCCATACACGCTGCCCTGAAGCTACACTCTTCCTGTGAGGAGTTACACTACCTTGCTGCGCATACCACGAGCTTCAGCGGACTGCCCTGCAGCGGCGGTTACCAATAACCGCAATCCACAGGTGGCATAGTCAGACTATCAATAACTGAGACACATAGATTACCCTGGTTTGACCGCCCTGGGTCACGGACCGGGTCGCTGCCACAGTGACTACAACCCCCAGCATCTACAGGCCCGGCTCCGGGTCTCCCCACGGCCCAGGGGGCGCGTCATTTATGTCACTTAATTGTGTGCCAGGCAGTGGAGCTGCTGAGGCCAAGAAGACATGCTGCACAGACCGGAGCAGTGGGGGAACGGGGAGAGGTGAGTATTGTATTTATTTTTTTACATCATTGAGAACATGGTGGTCACAAGGCTGGAGGGCTATGGGGGGTGCATTATAGTATATGTACTCTATGGGGCAGCATTATACTCTATGGGGGCTGCATTGTACTGTATTGAGGACTATGGGGAGTGCATTGTACTATATGAGGGCTGCATTATACAGTATTGAGAACTATAGAGAGTACATTATACTGTATAGAGGATTATGGGGCACATTATACTATATGGAGTACTATGGGGCATATTGTACTTAAGGAGCACAATGCTGCCTATTCATGGAGTGATTGGATTGTTTATGCCAAAACAAAGCTCATTGTTCTCAGCAGCACATCGTTTGGTGTAATCTGCAGATATACTGCTAATAAAATGATACTGTAAGGGGACAGATTGATCTACTAGTGACTGTTCTGTCCCCATCATTCTTCCTCAGCCGGTGTAAAGAACCCGGGAAACAAGCGTCGAATGACTTCAATATTGTCGATCGCGCTCGTTTAATGGCCTGAACTCAGCGCATGTAAATACAACCAAAATATTTCTGTGTGATGGTGCAATATGTGAGCATTTGGGGCCCCACTATCTCTAAAACAGGCCCTGAGTACAACCAAAGCTAGTCCATACATAGCCCATTCAAAAAGTGTGAAAATATATGTATATGTGGCACCCCAGGGGGTCTGGTTGCCACAGTGGTAGAAATACCATATCTGAGAGCGAGCATGGGTTTTCCTGGTCAGGAGCACATTTGCATGCAACGCTTCCTGCCCCAGTCCAGGGAGGGGAGGAACCTGCCATTTATAAACTGGATCTGGGGCGGGGTTAGTTAGTTAGTTCCAGAGAGAGGGACAGAGCAGCAAGGAGCCCTGTAGGAGACAGGAGCTGAGAGACAGGGACTGGAGCAGCAGAGCTCGTCCTGGCAGAAGACGCAGAGAACCGGACACCGGAGTCCGAGGCTGTGAGGATATTCACATCCAGCAGCAGAAACCACCTGGCAGGGGATTTCAGGTCCTCTGGCCGTAGAAAGCCCGGAGGCTCAGTCACACGCAAGGGACCGGCACCGCCATCGAGGAGCGGAAGGAACCAAAGGCCCAAAGTCACCAGCCATACGGGTGAGCACCACACGGTACACTCAGGGACGTGGGTTACTACACGACTAGAGCAAGGTAGCCAGGAAGAGTGCAGTCAGACGGGAAGGCCTACACCTCCACCTGGCCAGGGGGATTCTTGTTCGCTCACAGACTGACCAGCCCTCTAATGCTAGCCAGTACTCCCAGCAGGGTCTCCTTCATCACCAACAGTAAAGACCCTGAACTACACTGCACGGACTTTGAGTCATTTCTGCTGCGCCTATGCACCACAACCCTCACCATCTACACCCTCTGCCCTGAGGCTATACTCCTCCCGTGGGGAGTTATACTACCCCCTGCTGCGCACACAACATCAGCCTCAGCGGTCTGCCCCGCAGCGGCGGTTCTCAGTGACCGCAATCCACAGGTGGCGTAGTCGGACATTTCAACATTAAAAACCAAGTAAACAGATCCGCCACTGGTTTGACCACCCTGAGCCACGGGACCGGGTCGCCGCCACGGAGACTACAACCCCTGACATCACACAGAGACCCGGCTCCGGGTATTCCCACACACATGGCCCAGGGGGCGCATCAACTTTGGCGTAGTTGGCAGGATCTCGTGCCCGCAACCATCGGGTACTGCGTGCCTGAAGAAAGACTGTGATACTTACCGTGGTGAAGTTTCCCGCCATCCGCAGACGTTTTACCGCCATCCGCAGCCATTTTCCCGCTATTGGGCGCCATTTTTGGGACGCCGCGCGGGAAGAAGAGGGGCGTGGACGCCAAAAGCGCGCAAGAGCTGAAGCCCCGCCTTACGTACTGACACTGCGCAAGTTCCTGGAAGGAGCCCAGCGGACACCGACGTCACCAGCGCGCGACGCAAGGTCCTCGACCCCGACGATTGCCTGCGGAGCCGCGGCCTACGAGAAGAAGCAATGGAAGGTAGGCCATGGTTAACTAGGGGGGAGGAAGACACCAGGAATGGAGGGAGCTCCTACCGCCAGCGCGGCTGCTGCCGCAGTGATGCCGTTCACGATGCCGTATATCCCTGGAGCGGCATGGTTACCCCAGTACTCAGGGGAGTCGCATACCCTGAGCAACTTTAAAGAAAGACTGTATAGCCTATTCAAAGTATACCCCCTGTCCGAGGAACATAAAGTGAGCATCCTGATAGGTCAGTTAATTGAAGCAGCCCAAAGAGAAGTGAAGTCCTGGTCAGCCAGGGAAAAGGGGACTGTAAAGGAAATACTGGCACTTTTGATACCCGCACCTCAGCAGAGATCAAGCTAAAATTTTATGGATGCAAACAGCGGGCACAAGACAGTATACGGTACTATGCTTTGAATTTGCAGGAGGCCCTGAGAGCCATTAAGTAGGCAGACCCTGACAGCGTGCGGAATGAGGATAAGCTGTTGACTGAACAGTTCATTGAGGGTCTACTGTCCAGCGCCCACCGAACCCAGTTGCGTGTAATGTCCTTGCAGAACCTTGATTTGGACTTTGCGCAGTTTAAAGACAGGGCCATCCGGGTGCTCCGAGAACCGGCACCAGGTGGCGCTGTAACCCACAGGCGCCCTGCTATCACCTATCACCAGGAGGCGGCACCCTTGCCTGCAGAGCCTGTGGGAGCTGATGCACAGGCTTTGGACAAAGCCCCGGCTGTAGACCTGCACCATCAGGTCCAAGATCTGACCAAAAGCGTTGCCGCGCTAACAAGAACTGTGCAGTCTTTACAGGTGTCTTCCCCAGGAAAGATCCAGCTGGCTTCCAGTCCGGAGGATGTCCCTTGGAGCCAACGGAGGAGGATCCCATCATTCAGAGGAAGGCCCAGCGACCGCTCTGACCAGGACAGACAACCCATCTGCCGTCGCTGCAACCAACCAGGACATATGGCAAGGTACTGTCATTTAAATGGGCCCGACCTGGGGCAGAGGACCGACCCCCAGGCATAAGATCATCAGGCCCATCGAGCTGGCATGATAAGTACGTAGGGGGACGACCGGTCTTGCCTGTGGTGCTGGATGGCATTCCTATGAGTGCACTACTGAACACCGGGTCACAGGTAACCACCATCCCCTATGTGCTCTTTAAGCGGTACTGGAATGACTCAGATATTACCCGCTACCCAGATGACGATTTGAGCATCATCGCAAGCCATGGTCAGCCCGTGCCGCAGGTGGGATTCAAGGAAGTGACCATAAAGATTGGTAAAGTTGAACTGCCAGCGCAAGGACTGATTATTGTGGACATTGACCGTCGTGAAAGCCACCCTAAGATAACCTTGGGTACTAATGTTATTGAAAATTGTCTTGCAGAGATAATTGTCATATTACAGCAGGTTGCGGTGAACGCCAGCTCCAGCCAGTAGCATGTCCCACAAAAAGAGATCAGAGCCCTGATGAAAAGGCAGCAGGTAGAACTGTCTGGTGGTGAGATTGGTAGTGTAAGGATGAGTGACCCGTTCCCTATCGCCATGCCCCCAAAGAGTGAGATGATGATCTGGTGCCGGACAGCAATCGGGTTAAGAGGAAGGGACTACCAAGCCATGGTAGAACCCGTCTACTCAGACAGTAGGCCCACCATTTTGACGGCACGGGGGGTGGTCGATGTAGAATCATAGAATCATAGAATGGTAGAGTTGGAAGGGACCTCCTGGCTCATCTGGTCCAACCCCCTGCTCAAAGCAGGATTCACTAGATCATCTCAGACAGATGTCTGTCCAGCCTCTGTTTGAAGACGTCCATTGAAGGGGAACTCACCACCTCTCGTGGCAGCCTGTTCCACTCATTAATCACCCTAACTGTCAAAAAGTTTTTTCTAATATCTAATCTGTGTCTCCTCCCATTTAGTTTCATCCCATTGCTTCTAGTCTTTCCTTGTGCAAATGAGAATAAAGATGATCCTTCTACAATGTGACAGCCCTTGACATATTTGTAGACAGCTATTAAGTCTCCTCTCAGTCTTCTTTTTTGCAAGCTAAACATTCCCAAATCCTGCAACCGTTCCTCATAGGACATGGTTTGCAGACCAGTCACCATTCTGGTCGCTCTTCTCTGAACTTGCTCCAGTTTGTCTATGTCTTTTTTAAAATGTGGTGCCCAAAACTGTACACAGTATTCCAGATGAGGTCTGACCAAAGAGGAGTAAAGACCGATAATGACTTCACGTGATCTAGACTGTATGCTTCTGTTAATACATCCCAGAATTGTATTTGCCTTTTTTGCTGCTGCATCACACTGTTGACTCATGTTCAGTCTATGATCTATTAGTATACCTAAGTCTTTTTCACATTTACTGTTGCTTAGCTCTATTCCTCCCATTCTGTATATGCTTTTTTCATTTTTATTGCCCAGATGTAGTACTTTGCATTTTTCCCTGTTAAAAACCATTCTGTTGGTTGCTGCCCACTGCTCCAGTTTATTTAGGTCTTTTTGAATCCTCTCTCTCTCTTCTCTAGTATTAGCTATCCCTCCTAGCTTTGTGTCATCAGCAAATTTAATCAGTTTACCCTCAATTCCTTCATCTAAATCATTGATAAAGATGTTGAACAATACAGGTCCCAGGACGGAGCCCTGTGGTACCCCACTTGAGACATTCATCCAGCTGGATGTGAAGCCATTTACAACCACCCTTTGAGTCCGATCACTAAGCCAGTTATGAATCCACCTAACAGTTGCCTGGTCCATTGCATACTTGGTCATTTTTTCAATAAGGATGGTGTGAGATACTTTGTCAAATGCTTTGCTGAAGTCAAGATATACTATATCTACAGCATTTCCCTGATCCACCCAGTCAGTGATTCTGTCATAGAAGGAAATTAAGTTAGTCTGACATGACTTGTTAGTTACAAACCCATGCTGACTCTGGTTAATCACTTCATTCTTATCCATGTACTTACATACATGTTGTTTAATAATTTGTTCAAAGATCTTTCCTGGTATAGAAGTCAGACTCACCGGCCTATAGTTCCCTGGGTCCACCTTCTTCCCCTTTTTGAAGATAGGAACAACATTTGCTCTTCTCCAGTCTTCTGGGACTTCTCCTGTTCTCCAAGAATTTTCAAAGATTATGGAGAGTGGTTCTAAAATTTCTTCTACGATCTCCTTCAGTACTCTGGGGTGTAATTCATCTGGACCTGGAGACTTGAACTCATTTATGTTAGCTAAATATTCCCTCACAATCTTTCTGTTTACAGATAAATTGGATTCCTCTATTCCTTTAAAAGGACAGTGAAGATCAGTTGATGTTACATTTTGTTTCTGAGAGAAAACAGATGCAAAATAGGAATTAAAAAGTTCGGCCTTCTCAACATCCTCTCTTACCATTTCTCCATTTTCATCCTGTAAAAATCCTATAGCATCTTTGACTTTTCTTTTACTTTTGACATACCCCCAAAATCCTTTTTTATTGCTTTTGACATCTCTTGCAAGCCTTAATTCATTGTCAGCTTTAGCTAACCTGATACGTGCCCTGCAGGATCTGCAGACTGCATTATAATCTTCTTTAGATATGCCTCCCTCTTTCCATTTAATAAACATTTCTTTCTTTCTTTTTAGCATGTGCTTAAGTTCTGTGTTCATCCATCCTGGTTTCCTTAAATGCTTCCCATTCTTCCTACTTTTCGGGATTGTTAACGATTGTGCTTTGAGAATCTCATTTTTAAAAATTTCCCATCCTTCCTGGACATTTTTGTCCTTAAGGACATCCAGCCATTGGATCCCTCCTATTCTCTTTCTGAGTCTCTTAAAATCTGCCTTTCTAAAATCTAACCTTGAAGTTTGAGTCTTCACATGTCTTCCTCCTCTAGTTATCCAAAATTCTATAATAGCATGATCGCTGCCTCCTAGGGTCCCAGCCACCTTTACCTCCTCAACCATTTCCTCCCTGTTTATAAGGATTAGATCCAAAGTAGCAGATCCCCTTGTTTTCTCCCCTACCTTTTGGAAGATAAAGTTGTCAGCAAGAGAGGATAAGAATTTGCTTGACCTGTTAGTTTTACTTGAGAGAGATTCCCAACAAATGTCTGGATAGTTGAAATCTCCCATGACCACTACGTCATATTTTTTGGAGAACTTGGTCATTTGATACATAAAGAGTTCATCCATATCTTCAGCTTGCCCAGGTGGCCTGTAGTAAATGCCTACAATGGTGTCCTTTCCGTTGTTCTCTCCTTGTATTCTTACCCAAACAGTTTCCACAGAACTCCCAGTCTCTGAAGCTTCAATCTCTGTGCAGATATACGCTTTTCTAACATACAATGCAACACCTCCTCCTCGTTTATCAAGTCTGTTTCTTGCAAATAAGTTGTATCCTTTTAGCCTTTTATTCCAATCATGTGTATCGTCCCACCAAGTTTCAGTGATTCCAATGACATCATATTCCTTTTCCTGCATTAGTAGTTCCAATTCTCCTTGTTTGTTGCCCATGCTTTGTGCATTTGTATAAAAACATTTTAGTTTGTGATTGGTTTCTCTTCCTCCCATATTTTTATTATTTAAATTGTTTTGTCTTTGTTCTTCCTTTCCACTTCCAGTAGCAGAGATCTCAATAGTATTTGTCAGCTGTATGGCTTTTTCTGGCCTTTTGCTTCCCTTCCCACATTGTTCTAGTTTAAAGCTCTTCTGATGAGTGTAGCAAGGCGACTTCCAAATACATGTTTTCCAGTCTTCGTAAGGTGCACCCCATCTCTAGCAAGTAGTCCATCATATAGGTAATTCATTCCGTGATCCAGAAATCCAAATCCTTGTTGACGGCACCATCGACGTAGCCAGTTGTTCACCTGTAGAATCTTATTCCACCTCATTGTTCCATGGCCATCCACTGGGAGGATGGATGAGAAGACCACCTGCGCTCCCAATTCTTTCACTTTCTTGCCTAAGTCTTCAAAGTCACTGCAGATGGTTTCCAGGTCCTTTCTTGCGGTGTCATTTGTCCCCACATGTATTAGCAGGAATGGGTAGTGATCTGTAGGTCTGAAGAGTCTTGATATCCTGTCAGACACATCTTTAATTTTTGCTCCTGGAAGACAGCACATTTCTCTTGAGGTTATGTCTGGTCTGCAGATAGCGGCCTCTGTTCCTCTTAACAGGGAATCCCCCATGACCACCACTCTCCGTTTTTTCTTCACAACATTCTTCTTTCTCCATCCAGGAGGATTCTGAGGGCTTACAAGGTTATTCATTGCTGGCAAAGTCTTATTTTGCTGTATTTCTTCATGGTTCTCCTGCGTGAGAGCCTGGTACTGGTTCCTGAGCAGTATGGGTGCTGACTGCCTCTCGATCCTCCTGCTTCTGTGGGTCACATGCTTCCATTCCTCTGTTTCCTCAGGTGCAGTTCGAATTTCTTCTCTTTCTGAATCATGAAGAGATAATTCTGCTCTGTCTAAGAACTCTTCACCTTCCTTAATGATTTTCAAGGTAGTTAACCTCTCTTCTAGATTTCGCAACTTTTCCTCCAACAGGGACACAAGCTTGCATTTCTGGCATGTGAAGTCTGGCTTTTCCACTGGCAAGTCTGTGAACATGTAGCAGGATATGCAGCTCACCAAATGGCTCCTGGACTCTTCCATGTTCTTATTGTTAATGTTCTGAAAACAGTGAAAAAAGCATAAAAAAAAGCTTCAAAATGCGCGCGCCTACCGGCGCGCGGTTTACCGATGTCCTCTTTTCAGCTCCAACAGCCAAAATCCAGTGTTCTTTGAGCTCGCGGAGACTCTTCACTTACCCCAAAATGCAGTGGGAATATGCAAATTATCTCCTCAGGACTCCTCCCCTGGTTTACCGATGTCCTCTTTTCAGCTCCAACAGCCAAAATCCAGTGTTCTTTGAGCTCGCGGAGACTCTTCACTTACCCCAAAATGCAGTGGGAATATGCAAATTATCTCCTCAGGACTCCTCCCCTGGTTTACCGATGTCCTCTTTTCAGCTCCAACAGCCAAAATCCAGTGTTCTTTGAGCTCGCGGAGACTCTTCACTTACCCCAAAATGCAGTGGGAATATGCAAATTATCTTCTCAGGACTCCTCCCCTGGTTTACCGATGTCCTCTTTTCAGCTCCAACAGCCAAAATCCAGTGTTCTTTGAGCTCGCGGAGACTCTTCACTTACCCCAAAATGCAGTGGGAATATGCAAATTATCTCCTCAGGACTCCTCCCCTGGTTTACCGATGTCCTCTTTTCAGCTCCAACAGCCAAAATCCAGTGTTCTTTGAGCTCGCGGAGACTCTTCACTTACCCCAAAATGCAGTGGGAATATGCAAATTATCTCCTCAGGACTCCTCCCCTGGTTTACCGATGTCCTCTTTTCAGCTCCAACAGCCAAAATCCAGTGTTCTTTGAGCTCGCGGAGACTCTTCACTTACCCCAAAATGCAGTGGGAATATGCAAATTATCTCCTCAGGACTCCTCCCCTGGTTGTATGCCATGGGAGGGTACCCGTCCGCATCCTAAACATTGGGGAAAGAGAAGTATACTTGCCCCGGTATGCCACTCTAGCCAAATTGTTCACCGTTAACCAAAACTCCATAAAGGCCGTGGAACCCTTGCCTCCATCTCAACTAGAGGAGGGTAACGGCTCCAAGAAACGAATGGAGGACTGGTGTCAGAAGCTGCATGTGGGCACCGACTCCACTCCCTCACACCAAAAACAGGGAGTCTACCGGGTGGTGCAGGAGTGCGAAAGAGTCTTTAGCAAACACCCGCTAGACTTTGGGCAAGTAAAGGGGGTAGAACACCACATCCCCACAGGAGACCATCCACCCATAAAGGAAAGATACCGACCTGTACCCCCTGCACACTATCAGAATACCAAGGGGATGTTGCGAGACATGAAGGAGGCTGGGGTAATCAGGGACAGCTGTAGCCCCTGGGCAGCTCCACTAGTTCTTGTGAAAAAGAAAGATGGCACCATGAGAATGTGTGTAGATTACAGAAAGGTCAACCGTATCACACACAAAGATGCGTACCCGTTACCTAGGATAGAGGAATCTTTAGCTGCATTAAAGTCTGCTAACTTCTTCTCCACTTTGGATCTTACTAGCGGGTACTGGCAGGTTCCTGTAGCAGAGGCAGACAAGGAGAAGACCGCGTTCACCACCCCGATGGTTCTCAGCGAATTCAACTGTATGCCATTCGGGCTCTGCAACGCACCAGGAACCTTCCAGCGGTTGATGGAGTGCTGCCTGGGGCACAGGAATTTCGAGACGGTCCTGCTATACCTGGACGATATCATCGTGTATTCCAAAACATATGAGGACCATCTGAAACACCTGGCAGAGATGTTTGACGCCCTGGCAGGCTACGGCCTAAAGGTGAAACCCTCCAAGTGTCATCTACTGAAACCAAAACTACAGTACCTGGGACACATGGTGAGTGCTGACGGAGTAGCTCCAGACCCTGATAAAATTACAGTGATTAAGGACTGGCCAAGACCCTCCAGCATAAAGGAAGTGCGGCAGTTCCTCGGGTTGGTAGGCTACTACCGAAGATTCATCCCCGGGTTCACCAAAATGGCAGCCCCTATGCAAAACCTCCTGTTGGGTCAGTCAAAGACCAAGAATCAGAAGCCACCCTTCAAATGGGACAAGCTGGAGGATGAGTCTTTCCGCCAGCTGAAGATGGCCCTCACGGGGGATGAGGTCCTGGCTTACCCTGATTACGTCCAGCCTTTCATCCACCACACGGACGCGAGCAACATCGGACTAGGGGCGGTGCTGTCCCAGATCCAACAGGGCAGAGAACGGGTAATTGCTTATGCCAGCAGGAAGCTCCGGGCTACAGAGAGAAACCCCGAAAATTATAGCTCCTTCAAGCTAGAGTTCCTGGCAGTGGTGTGGGCAGTTACAGAACGCTTTAAACATTACCTTGCCTCTTCCAAGTTCACCGTGTACACGGACAACAACCCGTTGACACACCTGGACACTGCGAAACTTGGTGCCCTGGAGCAGAGATGGATGGCCCGCCTATCCAACTATGAATTTACAATCAAATACCAGACGGGACGCACAAATGCCAACGCAGACGCCCTGTCCAGGATGCCGAACTTGCCGGACGGAGGGGAAGATCCAGAAGAACTGGAAGAGATTGAACTCCCTGCGTTCCACCGTCATGAGATTACCCAGTGTTCCCACTATGTAAGGGACAAGCACTCTGCCACGTTCAATCCCTTACCCCACTACAGCTGGGCGGAGACGCAAGACAGTGACCCAGCCGTCCGCCTGGTAAAGGAGATGCTGACACAGGCTGATGCCCGCCTTGACCCAGACGCTCCGGAAGAGACCAAACAGCTGTGGAAGGAGAAGAGTAAACTGCTTCTCTACAAGGGGAAGCTGTGCCGGAGAATTGTTAACTACCGGACACATGAGCTGACCTGGCAGGTAGTGGTCCCGAGACGAGACGCGGCTATGGTCCTGGAGGCATACCACGATGGAGCAGGTCACTTTGGATGGAAGAAGTTGGAGTTCCTGTTGCGTGAACGGTTCTTCTGGGTAGGCATGAGAGGGGCCATTGAGAGATGGTGCAGAGACTGCGGCCCGTGCAACCTGAGAAGAAAGGACCGTGCCAGCCAGAAGACTCCCCTGCAGCCCATCATCACCAAGGAGCCACTAGAACTGGTAGCCCTGGACCATGTGAAGCTGGCTCCAAGTAGGTCCGGGTACGTCTACGCTCTCACCATCGTAGACCACTACTCCCAGTTCCTGGTGGTTGTCCCTGTCAAGGACTTAACAGCTCAGACAGCAGCTAGAGCCTTCCAGCAGCACTTCTGCCATCCACACGGGTATCCAGAGCAAGTGTTGACTGACCAAGGTCCAGCTTTCGAAGCGGAGGTCTTCTAGGAGTTCTGCAACCTCTATGGCTGCAAGAAGATAAGGACAACGCCCTATCACCCCCAAACCAACGAATTGTGTGAGAAGATGAACCAGGTGGTGATAGACTTGCTGAAAACGTTGCCCCTGGAAGAACGCAGTCTGTGTCCTGAAAAACTGCCTGATCTGGTGGACTTGTATAACCACATCCCAGTAAATTCCACCAACTGCACCCCGGCTTACCTAATGAGAGCAAGACCTGGTAAGCTGCTTATTGACCTGGATATGGGAGTCCTGACACCCGAGGATACATCGCCAGAGGCAGACTGGGATACAGAACGGCAGCAGCAGTACCGGAAAGTGCAGGAGAGTGTTGAGAGAAGTTTGTCTCAAGCAAGAGAAAGGCAAGAGAGGACTTACAACCAGCATGCTCCCGCTGTTCCCCTGGCACCTGGAGAGCAGGTCTTGAAGAGGAAGAGGCGGCTCCATAAGTTGGATGACCAGTGGGAGAAAGACCCGTACACAGTACTGCCCTCAAGTCATGAAAACCCGAAAGTATGCGTTATCAGTAAGGATGGAGGAGAGACCACAGCCACTGTCTCTAGAGACCACCTGAAGAAGTGTCCCGAGCAGCTGTAAAGCACTGATGAAGACCAAGATAGCCCTCAACCCGCAGAGGAAAGGGAAGAAATGGTCAGTACAGTACTCGGAGAATTTCCCCGGTCCTGGACACAAATTAACAACGCTATTGTGGTACCCGTCCTTACCTTTCTCCAGCCAGCCCCTCAAGGGCCTACAGAAGAGCAAGTAGTATTGGAAGAGCAACCGGCCCCGGAGGCAGAGGATTCCATACCAGCAGTCCAGGAGAATCAACCCTCTGCTAGTAGTGAGCCTGCTGTGCCCGTGGTAAGCCAAAGAGTACGCAGAAAGCTGCCCAACCGACCCGTAACATCTCCAAACACCTGTAGTGCAGACACTAGCGAGCCCACTACACAAGGGGTGGAAACAGGGGACCCAGAAATAACACCATCAGATAGTGTGTTACGTAGGTCAACAAGGAGCACTAGAGGTCAGAAGCCCGCTCGCTGGAGAATCTAGGAGAAATGATATATACCTGTATATTGCAAATGTTGTAATGTTTTATGTTTGTTACCTCAATACTGATTATGTTTCTCAAGTTACCCGACAGGGTCTATGGACGGACAGGTATGGACAATGAATAACCGGAACTGTACCTTGTAAATAGTTGCACCTGTTAAGTGCCCCTTTTGGGCCAGACCACAGAACAAAAACCTGTGGAGGTGGCTGAAGACGTGGTCCAACGCCGGATCATCGATGCCCTGTAGCCGCCCCAGGGCCTACGTGGAGGGTTTGGGACAGGTCCCTCAAAATGCATCTTGGGTGACATGGACACCTGGTTACGGAAGCGCCGTGACCTATCAGGACTGAACTCCTTGTACATATATTGTTGTGTTATTGTTTATACCCTGTTATGTGTGTTTTCAAAAAAAAAAAGTGTTTAGTCCCGGAGTACTAAAGTTTACTAGGGGGGAATGTGGCACCCCAGGGGGTCTGGTTGCCACAGTGGTAGAAATACCATGTCTGAGAGCGAGCATGGGTTTTCCTGGTCAGGAGCACATTTGCATGCAACGCCTCCGGCCCCAGTCCAGGGAGGGGAGGAACCTACCCTTTATAAACTGGATCTGGGGCGAGGTTAGCTAGTTAGTTCCAGAGAGAGGGATAGAGCAGCAAGCAGCCCTGTAGGAGACAGGAGCTGAAAGCCAGGGACTGGAGCAGCAGAGCTCGTCCTGGCAGAAGACGCAGAGAACCGGACACCGGAGTCCGAGGCTGTGAGGATATTCACATCCAGCAGCAGAAACAACCTGGCAGGGGATTTCAGGTCCTCTGGCCGCAGAAAGCCCGGAGGCTCAGTCACACGCAAGTGACCGGCACCGCCATCGAGGAGCGGAAGGAACCAAAGGCCCCAAGTCACCAGCCATACGGGTGAGCACCACACGGTACACTCAGGGACGTGGGCTACTACACGACTACAGCAAGGTAGCCAGGAAGAGTGCAGTTAGACGGGAAGGCCTACACCTCCACCTGGCCAGGGGGATTCTTGTTTGCTCACAGACTGACCAGGCCTCTAATGTTAGCCAGTACTCCCAGCAGGGTCTCCTTCATCACCAACAGTAAAGACCCTGAACTGCACTGCATGGACTTTGAGTCATTTCTGCTGCGCCTATGCACCACAACCCTCACCATCTACACATGCTGCCCTGAGGCTATACTCCTCCCGTGGGGAGTTATACTACCCCCTGCTGCGCACACAACATCAGCCTCAGCGGTGTGCCCTGCAGCGGCGGTTCTCAGTGATCGCAATCCACGGGTGGCGTAGTCGGACATTTCAACATTAAAAACCTAGTAAACAGATCCGCCACTGGTTTGACCACCCTGAGCCACGGGACCGGGTCGCCGCCACGGAGACTACAACCCCTGACATCACACAGAGACCCGGCTCCGGGTATTCCCACACACACGGCCCAGGGGGCGCGTCATATATAAAGGCATATACGACTAGTAATGCTAACTGTAGAATACCATGCTACAAACATAACAAATGCTAATAAATGTACAGAAAAAGTAATGGATGATACATCAAGCTCATGTGTAGAAATGAAGCCTACCTAGTGATGTCCGGAGCCTCTCCGTAGACTTCAATAGGCAGCTTCTATTGTATTCCTCACTGAGTTATCAGTCTGTCTTGTCTTTAGCTTGATGGATTTTACCTATTCTTCAGAGGACGCTACATTCACAAATCCTTGTCTATTTCTATATCCTTGTAAAACAGAACCTTTTTCTCCCATGTGTCTCCGCATTGTCTCCATTTTATATCCGTGTTGTATAGATATATTTTTTCCTCATACATTTGTAAAAACTGAAGCAGGTAGACAGTCTGAACTTTTATTTATCCATTGACTATTAATGGATCTATTAAAAATGGATGAAACACTGATGGAGCACTAAAGGAAAAGAAAAGTCTTCAGTGCTTCATCCGTTGTACATGGATTTCCTTAGACTTTAATGGCTGAGTCTGATCTGCAAAATGAATGAGAATAGAACCTGCTCTGAGTCTCACGGATTAGACACGGAACTGTTATTAAAAAACAGACGGCACATGGACTAGTGCAATAAATGTCATGCCACGTTCACACATTCAGTATTTGGTCAGTATTTTACATCAGTATGTGTAAGGCAAAACCAGGAGTGGGTGATAAATGCAGAAATGGTGACGTGTTTCTATTATACTTTTCCTCTGATTGTTCCTCACCTGGTTTGGACTTAGAAATACTGAGGTAAAATACTGACCAAATACTGAACGTGTGAATATGGCCTGAAAGTGGTGGTCTGATATTTCATTAAATTAACCTGGTGTCTACAGCTCTGACTAGTGATGTAGAGGTGAATGAATCTCACTTTGCATTCCTATGAGAGTCACATCAAGGCTCATTATATAGAGAAATTGTCTTCCACACCGCGTATAAGATCCTGTAGGATTCTGAGAGTCAGAAGTAACGTGGGACGACCGAAAGACCAGAATGGAGTGGACAGCTCCCCAACAAAGCGATTGATAAAACTGATTTCCCCTATGAGCAAAGGAGCATTGCTTTAATCACAGCTATGGTTGAAAAAACCCAGTAAACAGTCTTCATTTTTCTCTTCTTCGCAAAAAAGCCTTTAAATTTGACAAGTCAATGATTTCCATTGTACTGACTGCAATAGTGTATGGCACTATTCCTGCAAGAGGATCCAAACTGAACCACCAGTGCAGGCCCGGGACAAGGGGTAGGCACCCGCCTAGGACGCTACCTCTCTGAGGGGGGAGCAGTTTAAGAAAAAAAATTGACATTATTGAACGCCTGCAGTCAACTGGCACCTTCCTCCTGCCGCAAACATTCAGCATGCTGACAGCCAGTACACAGGAACAAAGGTGAGCGGAGTCAGTGGGTCACTAACACCGCTCAACGCCTGCGCCCTGGTTCTCATTCCCTCTCTGCATTGAAATGCATTTGTGTCTTTAAGACAATGTGAACGCTGCCCCCAGGACAGGAGCAGAGGAGCTGTAATCAGGTCGATGTTCTGGCGGTAATTCCCGCAATACGTAGGCTATGGACAGTCTGCCCCCTGTTAGAGGATGGCGCCACACAGGAATACGGCAGTAGAACAACCATCGGTTTTGTTACAAGCTGCATCTATTGTATCTCATTAATTGAAACCAAACGGCCCCCATTATAATTAAGCTATATTAGTTTCCATGACTATTCTTGGGTCTGACATTGTAAAGGAAGTGGTCATCAGAGCTTGTTACCTGATGGATCAGACGAGGAAGTTAGAGGTCCAGTTACCATAGTTTCTCACCTATTCCTTTTCTTGGGGGGGAAGCCATTTGCGTCATCTGCCTAAGGCAGCAAAATACCTTATCATGATATTAATAAAAATACCAAAAAGCATGTCAGTAATATAACCAAAAGCAACATAGATGTTTTATATATTTATTTTTATGCATAAAAGTTGTTAATATTATGCAAATATATAAAAAGAAAGTGTGTAGATACAGTCACTTTCTGTGGAAAGGAGTAGATGATGATGATTCTGCTCCTCAGGCCTCGGCTTACACTTTTGCCGCTTTTGGACATCCAGGTCTGGATCACACATGAGAGAGGAGAAGAGCAGGAATGTGTGACTTGTGATCTGTGTAGTTGGAGTTTTCCTGGATTCCTACAGCATCGCGATCAGCCAAATGGCCTTCTGTCTGACCATGGTCAGGAAGGTGAAGGAGCAGCCGCTTCCTTCTGTCTGACCATGGTCAGGAAGGTGAAGGAGCAGCCGCTTCCTTCTGTCTGACCATGGCCTGGTAGAGGAAGGAGCAGCCGCTTCCTTCTGTCTGTACAAGACCAAGTAGGAGAAGGAGCAGCCGCTTCCTTTGTCTGTACATGGCCAAGTAGGAGAAGGAGCAGCCGCTTCCTTCTTTATGTCCATATCTTGTAGTCGTCTCCTTACCACCACATTGTAGATGAGTCGTCCAGATGGTGACATAACAAGTATGGCTGAAAGAAGTCCTTCAATTTCAGCCTTTAATTACTTGCTATGTTGATCCAGAGGAAGGCGAAAAATAACCCTGAGGACTCGTTGTTGCATCATCCTCATATCAAGGGAAAAAAATTCCTTCCTGAACCCAAATATGGCGATCGGAATAAATCCCTGGATGTTTGGTGCTCAAATCTACTTGGATGTTATGTGGTGGAAGCTCGGTAGGTTTGTCACAGTCCGGTAAATAAGAAAGTCCAGTGTAATTGTCTCATCCGATTAATGTAAATCTTCATTCCTGGATGTTACTGGAATGGGGCTGATTTTTATCAGCCTAATACTCCTGCTATAAGAAGAGAAATATACACGTCTGAGAATCAGCCCCTCACATACAGTATATACAGTACTAGGGGGATATAGCGATAAGGTGTATAGTGGGTAAGTGTGTTACTGGGTAGTGATAACACTTTGGATGTCTGTATGTGCTGTACTTACATAGTAATATGGGAATGGTGGGTCGGCTCTGCCGGACTCCACATCGCTCCAGTCTATAGAATAGAAAAACGGATGCGATCTGATGGATGATGTAATGGCAGATCGGGCAGATGGAGTTTTGCAGAGGAGCTAGAAAATGAAAACAAAGCATTAGTCATTATATTATGTATTATTACTGATAAATTATTACACAATGTCTATGGACTGTCCATATCTTATCTTCTATATCTTCTTGTAATCCCCCATTATCATTGTCCATCTGATCTTACTCACTCGTTTTATGATATCCATGGTATGACAGCAGATCCCAGATGGAAAAGAAGGGATGTCGTCATACAGAGACTGGTGGTATTCGTCCATTGTGCCTCTGGTATAGAATGGCCAGTCACCTACAGTCATCATATATAAGATTACGCCAAAGGAAAAGGAGTCTGCCAGATGGTTGTATCCTTCACCGTCCATTACCTATGGGAACATGAGATTGGAGAGAATCTGAATATACCGGGAAGGGGATTTACACACAGAGACTATGAGGACCCGTCTGTGATTAGATATGAGCAGAATACATTGGGATCAGATTATCCCTCAATCCTACTATCGACATCAATCACACAGAGATGTTCCTTACCTCGGGCGCTATGTAACCCTTAGTGCCAGCAGTATATTCCACTATGTCACCCTCAAATACATTCATGGCTGCTAAGCCAAAGTCTGATATTTTGATGTGTCCGGTGTCTTGGAGGAGGATGTTCTCTGGCTTCAGGTCACTGCAGGGAGAAGGAGCAGACACTGATTGTGAGGACAATTCATGGAAAGAACTTTCTACAATAGATATGTAAGGAGACAACAGAGAGTCACAGGTGACAGATTTATGAAGGTGAAATGATTACCTATGTATGACGCCGCGTTCATGCAGGAACTGGAGTCCGCACACCATCTCTGCCGCAAAGAGTCTGTGGAGTAGAAAGGATGGATCAGTGGTTACATGCACAATCATACAGAGAACATGAGGAGATCACACACGTGTCCTTTTCACATCATTAGTTTCTCCTGTTGTCATTGTCCATTGATCTAAGACTACAATGTGCCGGCAGCGGATTATTCACATTCAGTACCGGACATTTACCTTATTGTCTTTGTGTTAAACATTATTGAATCTTTCATGTGGCCAAACAGGTCTCCTCCGACCATATAGTCCATGGCTATTTCATACTCCGTAGGTGTTTCCCTAAACGCCCGCATAGTCATTAGGTAGGGGCACCCGGCAGCCATTCTCAGGACTTCTAGCTCTGTAGAGATTAAGTCCTCACAAGAACTTTTGTCCATGATTTTGATGGCCAGTAGTCCTTCACTGACTGGATCTGATGCCAAGATGACCTGGAAAAAAATCACAACAGATCAGACCAAACTCTCATCTATTACTGTGTAGTAGTTCACTAGTTAATCCCAATTATCATTACATATGAGCATCCTGTAATGAATATGTACATCTCTCCTGTGTATCTGGTGCAGGATACATTGGGAACACGGACAATATAAATTGATACTTACTTTTCCATAGTTTCCTTTTCCAAGAACTTTCCAGAACTCGAGATTGGAAAAGTCTATAGGTTGGTCTGTGTGGACCAGTTCTCTTGGGTCAGAAATCTGTAAACTGGCATCATCAAGGCTTTGTGCCGGTATGTCCGTTGTGTCGTAGGGCGTCTTATCGATTCCATCTGCTGAGATGATATAAAAAATTTGAACCCCTTAGTGAACACATTATTGGAAATGAATATCTGAGCCTGCTGAAAGCCCCTGTCTTTTCCTCTTCCTGTTAAGACCAGCCTGGCTTTCATATGAGATTTTTAATTTAGCTATATTCAGTTCTATCACAGTATCTAGTAGAAGCGATCAGAAAATCGCAGGTTCAAGTCCCCAAAGGAGACTAAAGAAAAGAAGTAACAAAAAAAAGTAAAAAAAATAATAAAATGTAAAAAAAATACTTCCCCATTAATAATAATAATAGTAATAATTTGAATATCTAGTATAACCACATCCGGAACATTAATTAACCCAAACAGTAAACACTGAAATGAGAAAATAAATGTAAAGACCAGAATAGGGTTTTTGTAAGGGCGCAGTATACATCTAATAAATTGTAATAAAAGATATCACAATGTCTTGTCTACCCGAGAAAGTTATCTATAAAAGCTACAACTTGTCACGCAAAAAAAACCAAATCAAGTCCTCGCACAGCTCCATCCAGCTATCAAAATCCAAAAGATATAATGTCTCAGAATATAGGGACACAAACCAATTTATTTTTTATAAAATTCCTAATTTTCTTCTACCAGTTCAGTGAATTATAACCCCTATGCCTGTTCAGCATTATCATAGTTGTAACTGACATGGAGAATCATTTTGTCAGGTCATTTTTACCACTCAATGAACACAGTAAAAAAAAACAATGGCGGAATCACTTTTTCATTTTGAATCTTTTTCCCCATTTTCCAGAACATTGAATAGTAAAATAAATAATGTTCAAAACTACAGCTCGGTCCACTAAAAAATCAAGTCCGCATACAGCTACATTGGGAGACAAATTAAAAAATAAATAGTTATGGGTTTTCGAAGGAGGAAGGAAAAAACAACGAAATGTTACCCGGTCAAGAAGGGGTTAACAAATATAGCTAAAAGAAAATATTATAATTTTAAATAGAATTATGCAAATGAGCAGGAAATGTCTAATATTTGGGCTCTCATTTATCAAAACTGTCCAATAATAAAAATGTCCCTGTTGTCCATAGCAACGAATCACAGCATAGATTCCATCTCTTAACATTCTATGGAACAATGAAAGCTGCATTGTGATTGGTTGCTATGGGCAACAAGGACAGTTTTTCTGCACTTGTGATAATTGATGCCAGTACATAATATTAGGAGTATAATCCTCCTCACCCCCAGTCTTATTACACTGAGCAGATCCATCTTACCTGGTCCATCTGTATCCAGTGATGTGTTTGGTGGAGAAACACTCAGCTGTTTGTTCTCTGGGATGGAGATGTTTTCAGCTGATGACCTCGACCTCCGCAATGCACCATTCCCATTTATAATGGGGTTGGCATAGATGAGACGTCTTCTACATTGGACAACCCAGTCTCTGCTGTTCCTGATCCTCTTCTGGGCTGCCACTCTTTGTAGTTTCGGTGCCTCCAGACTTTCAGATCTGGAGGATGTCACTTGTCTCGGTGTCTCTTGGAGAACCTCTTCCAGCTCTAACTCTGCGCTGATGTTTCTCCTCTTATTGAGGATGGCTTCTTTGTTTCTCCTCCGTATTTCAGGGACCAGATCTCCGAGTTTTTTCAAGGAGATAAGAATGGCCTTCTGAAGCTCAGCGGAGGCTGCAGAGTGAGACTCCGTGAGGGTCTCCATTTTCCTTCTCTCTGTAAGGATCTCATGTCTTTTGGTCTTTCTCATTTTGTCTAGAATTTGACGTTTGGACGCCATTTTTGAGGCGTCAGTTTCAATGTCCGGTAGTATAAAGTCTTTTCGCCCTAAAGCGAACAATAGTACCTGCTCTTCATTTATTCCTCTCTTCTCTCTGAGAACCCGATCTCTTTGGGCTCTTCTGTAATTATCCATTTTAAAATCAATTTTTGCTTCGTTTGTCACAAAAAACAAAAGGGGCTGCCTCACCCTTGGGAGTCTGTAAGGCAGTGGTTTCCCTTAGGACGGAACACTGGGATATAGAATGCGGTGATGTCATCACATCACTTGTGACATCATTTTTATTCTAATGTCACAATGATAGATAGATAGATATCAAATTTGAAGGATGGGGAACCAAACTTTTGCAGATGTATACATACAGTATACAGATATACACGGGGTGCACAATTTTTATTTTTAATGATTCATTTTAGTATTGAACAACTACAGTGCTGCTGGTTAATCATAAAGGTTAATAAAATCCGAAACCTGAATATTTACAAAAATAAAAGTGAGGTTTTGTCTTTCTTAGGCCACATTCACACATTCGGTATTTGCTCAGTATTTTGCATCAGTATCTGTAAGCTAAAACCAGGAGTGGAAGAATCAGAGTTAAAGTATAATAGAAACACGTGACTACTTCTGTATTTATCACCCACTCCTGGTTTTAACTTACAAATACTGATGTAAAATACTGACCAAATACTGAATGTGTGAATGTGGCCTTAGGGGAATATCTCTGTGTGCAGAACTGTTAATCAAATAAATCAAAATGTTAAAAAATACATTTCTGACATTTAAAAAAATATATCTGTGATCATGACGGTGTATGGCCCAAATCGTTCTCCTGAAACCATCCCTCATATTAATTATTTTCTTTCTCCCCAAGCAGTGTCTCATACCACTTAACTTATAATAAATGATACACAGGAGACTTTCTTTTTTGGATATAATTTGCCATATCGGCCATTTATTAACAAACAACAATAACCAATGAGAGAATTGGCGGAGGTCCTTGGGGCTACAAGATCCGGCACATGTAGAACAAAGCATTTTTCCATAGAATTATTTTACTCTCAGCCGTGACCCTAAGCTCAAGGGCACCACACCACAATCAGTGGTAAAGGAAACACCACCACTGGCTCCAAGAGTACACCCCTGTCCAGAGCCCCACTAAGTGCCAGATCAGCCAATTAGTAATTCCATCCTGAAGGGAACCATCTCTGTAAATTCCCACCCATAAAAAATTCCACCAACCCCAAAGACCCCCCCTGTAATGCACACGCCCGGGCTGAGCGGCGTGTGCATGTGATTCCACTGGACCATGCCGGAGAGTGAATGCCTGGAGGGGCGTAACTAGGTATTCACCCGATCCAACCAGGGTCGCACGAAGGCATAAGACGCCAGTGCACCAAGGAGGAACCGAGCAGAGGGACCAGGTGCTACTCCAGGACAGACCCCGGACACGGCTGTTGACCCACACAGGGGAATACAGGAACAGACTGGTTAGGCTGGCACACAGACTGGTGGGAATAGGCAGGCACGACTGGTATGCAGGCAGGCGGGTATGCAGGCAGGGGGGTACAGGCAAGCACGGCTAGAGTGCAGACAGGAAGGCACTAGCAGGTAGGAACACAGGCGGGATAGGACCCAGTACACACTGGGACTCTGGAACAGAACCACAGATGTGGCGGACAAACACAGCAGAGTGAGGCCGCCCAGAGAGGAGAGCGAGAGCAGGGCAGGACGAGACCGCCCGGAGCGGTGAGCAAGAGAAGGGCAGGACGAGACCGCCTGGAGAGGTGAGCAAGAGCAGGGCAGGACGAGACAGCCTGGAGCGGTGAGCAAGAGCAGGGCAGGACGAGACCGCCTGGAGCAGTGAGCAAGAGCAGGGCAGGACGAGACCGCCTGGAGCGGTGAGCAAGAACAGAGCAGGACGAGACCGCCTGGAGCGGTGAGCAAGAGCAGAGCAGGACGAGACCGCCTGGAGCGGTGAGCAAGACCAGAGCAGGATGAGACCGCCTGGAGCGGTGAGCAAGAGCAGAGCAGGACGAGACCGCCTGGAGCGGTGAGCAAGAGCAGAGCAGGACGAGACTGCCGGAG
The DNA here is from genome assembly GCF_046119375.1 of Phyllobates terribilis. NCBI lineage: Eukaryota > Metazoa > Chordata > Amphibia > Anura > Dendrobatidae > Phyllobates > Phyllobates terribilis. Next base: position 168,911 of record NW_027363254.1, read on the forward strand.
CAGTGAGCAAAGGAGTCAGAGCAGAGCGAGACTGAGCAGGGGGAACAGGGCTCTGTTCACACGGAACAGACAGGAAGGGAAAGGCAGAGCCAGACACCCACAAGGTACCTGCAGTGAAGCAGCGAGTGGACCACAAACACACAAACGGGAGTACAGAGACAACAAGCAGGAGTTAGGTACGAGTTCAGACTCTGCAGAAAAAGGAAAGGAACGGACATAGAGGCAAAACAGGTAAAGGATAGGAGAGAGTTCAGACTGGAACTGAGTGTGCGGAAGAGACCGACACTGCAGCGGGATACAGGAGCGGGTCTGGGAATACGGCCCCCAGAGAGGCGGGACGAACAGGCAAGGAGCGTGTTCAGACAGGACAGACAAGATACAGGAGCGGGTCTAGGTAATCGGCCCCTAGAAGGCAGGAGGAACAGGCTAGGAGCGTGTTCAGACAGGACAGACAAGATACAGGAGCGGGTCTAGGTAATCGGCCCCTAGAAGGCGGGAGGAACAGACTAGGAGCGTGTTCAGACAGGCCTGGAAATACAGCCTCCAGGATAGGCAGGCAAGAGAACACAAAACGGGACCTGGCACCTTCAGAGTGAAAGCACACACTGAATGAAACACAATGCTCAGGCGGGGATTGATTGGAGCAGCTGGGTTATATACCAGGTGACAGACAGCAATAGGCTGAGGACGCACAAGGGGTGTGACCCACAGCAGGTACAAAAAGCAGGAAGTGATCGGGCGCCGCCCTTAAGCAGCAGAAACAGACACAAACAGACAGCATGGAGGGAAGCCAGAGAGACATTCTGGACTGGAGATCAAGTGCGCGCTCTTGCACAGTGGGAGATGGACCACCATGCAAGGGTGCCGCCAGGTATGTTACAGTACCCCCCCCTTATGCCCCCTCTTCTTCAGGCCTGCCAGAATCTTCCGCAGGGAATTCGAGGGCCAATCCTTCACTTTAAGGAGATCACTCCCACTGTCCACAGGAAAAACTGGTCTCATCTGGTTAGCTAGGATGCTACCTCCTATCCAGCCATCCTCAGCAACAGACGAAACGGGTGGAGTACCAGGAACAGCACACAAGGAAGTCTCTCTCCACATATTTTCAGGTGGCACCCCAGAGGGTACAGGAGACAACTGGAAGTCCTCCACCGGGTTGGAGGGTAGCAGAGACTTGGGGGTAAACTCTGCTTCGAGGTACATCTTGTCAAGCTCACAGGAAGAAATAGACGGGTTATCAGGTACAGGATGAGGAAAAATCACTGTCTCTTTGTTATCTGGTGGTACCCCGGAGGATTCAGGAAACAACTGGAGGTCCTCCGCCGGGTCAGAAGAGTGCAGAGGCTCGGAGAAAACATCTGCTTCAGAGTACACTAGGTCGGACTCACTGGACGAAGCAGGCGAGGTATCGGGTACCGAGTATAGGAAAGTCTCTGTCCATTCACCACCAGGTGGCACCCCGAAGGGTTCTGGAGACAACTGGAGGTCCTCCGCCCGGTCGGAGGGGTGTAGAGACTCGGGAGTAACCTCTGCTTCGGAGTACACTAGGTTGGACTTACTGAACGAAGCGAGCGAGGTATCAGGTACAGAGTATAGGAGAGTCTCTGTCCTTTCGCTACCAGGTAGCACCCCGAAGGGTTCTGGAGACAACTGGAGGTCCTCCGCCTGGTCAGAGGGGTGTAGAGACTCATGGGTAACCTCTGCTTCAGAGTACACTAGGTTGGACTCACTGGACGAAGCGAGCGAGGTATCAGGTACAGAGTATAGGAGAGTCTCTGTCCTTTCGCTACCAGGTAGCACCCCGAAGGGTTCCGGAGACAACTGGAGGTCCTCCGCCTGGTCGGAGGGGTGTAGAGACTCATGGGTAACCCCTGCTTCAGAGTACACTAGGTTGGACTCACTGGACGAAGCGAGCGAGGTATCAGGTACAGAGTATAGGAGAGTCTCTGTCCTTTCGCTACCAGGTAGCACCCCGAAGGGTTCTGGAGACAACTGGAGGTCCTCCGCCTGGTCGGAGGGGTGTAGAGACTCATGGGTAACCTCTGCTTCAGAGTACACTAGGTTGGACTCACTGGACGAAGCGAGCGAGGTATCAGGTACAGAGTATAGGAGAGTCTCTGTCCTTTCGCTACCAGGTAGCACCCCGAAGGGTTCTGGAGACAACTGGAGGTCCTCCGCCTGGTCGGAGGGGTGTAGAGACTCGGGGGTAACTACTACTTTGGGGTACCCATTGTCAGGCTCACAGGACGGAGCGGACAAAGTATCGAGTACCAGGTGTAGAGAAGTCTCTCTCCATTTGTCATCGAGTGGTATCCCGGAGGATTCAGGAGGCAACTGGGGGTCCTCCGCCAGGTAGTAGAGGTGCACAGACTCTGAGGTAATCACAGCTTCGGAGCATCCTTGGACATGCACACCGGTTAAAGTGGGTGAAGCATCTGATGCCGGGTGCAGGAAGTTCTCCTGTGTGGAGTCTGGATGGGCAGTAGTCTCTTCGGGCAGGAGAACTGGTGCACTACCCACGCACATTACCTGTTGGGGCTTCTCCGGGATACAGGGAGATGAAGCTTCAGTAGGGACTTCAAGGTTGGGGTCAGGAGGTCTCAGGGAGGACAGACCCTGGCGTGACGGCTTGCCTCTACGTCTAGCATGTCTGGACTGCCTCTTGAGGTTGGGAGAAGTATTCCGGAGAGCGGAGTCACCCTGTGAGGATTCTGGGTGGGCAGTAGTCTCATTGGGCTGGAGGACTATTGCGCTACCCACACACATTACCCATCGGGGCTGCTCCGGGATATTGGGAAGTGAAGCTTCAGCAGGAGCCTCCGGGTTAGGATCATCGAAGACCATTAGAAAGGCCACCAGGAAGGCCATTATGTCCAGGACGATAGGATCCTGTGTTTCCCATAGGGGGTTGATCCATTCCAAGGCATCACCCGCTAGGTTAGACATAATGAATGCCACCTTAACCCGATCGGTGGGAAAACATAGAGGGTAGAACTTGAAGTGTAGCATGCATTGCTCCACAAATGCACGACTTTGTCTTGGATCCCCATAGTAACGTGGCGGATCCGCAGGAACGAGAGCAGATAGATCCATCTGGACGGGTGCGTAATTAGCCAGGAACTCAGCTAGAGAAAAAAAAATTGTATTTATTTATTTTTAATGCATGTATTCGCTGGAAAACGTCTCAGAGAGCGAAGGCCGTGGGGCTCAACGGGAACCATGGCCTGAGCATGCTGTAATGCACACGCCCGGGCTGAGCGGCGTGTGCGTGTGATTCCACTGGACCGTGCCGGAGAGTGAATGCCTGGAGGGGCGTAACTAGGTATTCACCCGATCCGACCAGGGTCGCACGACGGCATACGTCGCCAGTGCACCAAGGAGGAACCGAGCAGAGGGACCAGGTGCTACTCCAGGACAGACCCCGGACACGGCTGTTGACCCACACAGGGGAATACAGGAACAGACTGGTTAGGCTGGCACACAGACTGGTGGGAATAGGCAGGCACGACTGGTATGCAGGCAGGCGGGTATGCAGGCAGGGGGGTACAGGCAAGCACGGCTAGAGTGCAGACACGAAGGCACTAGCAGGTAGGAACACAGGCGGGATAGGACCCAGTACACACTGGGACTCTGGAACAGAACCACAGATGTGGCGGACAAACACAGCAGAGTGAGGCCGCCCAGAGAGGAGATCGAGAGCAGGGCAGGACGAGACCGCCCGGAGCGGTGAGCAAGAGCAGGGCAGGACGAGACCGCCTGGAGAGGTGAGCAAGAGCAGGGCAGGACGAGACCGCCTGGAGCGGTGAGCAAGAGCAGGGCAGGACGAGACCGCCTGGAGCGGTGAGCAAGAACAGAGTAGGACGAGACTGCCTGGAGCGGTGAGCAAGAGCAGAGCAGGACGAGACCGCCTGGAGCGGTGAGCAAGAGCAGAGCAGGACGAGACCGCCTGGAGCGGTGAGCAAGAGCAGAGCAGGACGAGACCGCCTGGAGCGGTGAGCAAGAGCAGAGCAGGACGAGACCGCCTGGAGCGGTGAGCAAGAGCAGAGCAGGACGAGACTGCCGGAGCAGTGAGCAAAGGAGTCAGAGCAGAGCGAGACTGAGCAGGGGGAACAGGGCTCTGTTCACACGGAACAGACAGGAAGGGAAAGGCAGAGCCAGACACCCACAAGGTACCTGCAGTGAAGCAGCGAGTGGACCACAAACACACAAACGGGAGTACAGAGACAACAAGCAGGAGTTAGGTACGAGTTCAGACTCTGCAGAAAAAGGAAAGGAACGGACATAGAGGCAAAACAGGTAAAGGATAGGAGAGAGTTCAGACTGGAACTGAGTGTGCGGAAGAGACCGACACTGCAGCGGGATACAGGAGCGGGTCTGGGAATACGGCCCCCAGAGAGGCGGGACGAACAGGCAAGGAGCGTGTTCAGACAGGACAGACAAGATACAGGAGCGGGTCTAGGTAATCGGCCCCTAGAAGGCAGGAGGAACAGGCTAGGAGCGTGTTCAGACAGGACAGACAAGATACAGGAGCGGGTCTAGGTAATCGGCCCCTAGAAGGCGGGAGGAACAGGCTAGAAGCGTGTTCAGACAGGCCTGGAAATACAGCCTCCAGGATAGGCAGGCAAGAGAACACAGAACGGGACCTGGCACCTTCAGAGTGAAAGCACACACTGAATGAAACACAATGCTCAGGCGGGGATTGATTGGAGCAGCTGGGTTATATACCAGGTGACAGACAGCAATAGGCTGAGGACGCACAAGGGGTGTGACCCACAGCAGGTACAAAAAGCAGGAAGTGATCGGGCGCCGCCCTTAAGCAGCAGAAACAGACACAAACAGACAGCATGGAGGGAAGCCAGAGAGACATTCTGGACTGGAGATCAAGTGCGCGCTCTTGCACAGTGGGAGATGGACCACCATGCAAGGGCGCCGCCAGGTATGTTACACCCCCTACTGCCCCAGCCACTGTGACTCACAGTAAAAATTTATAACCTTCATCATAAGCCCGAGTCATAAAACATAACAATATACAGTACAGACCAAAAGTTTGGACACACCTTCTCATTTAAAGATTATTCTGTATTTTCATGACTGTGAAAATTGTACATTCACACTGAAGGCATCAAAACTATGAATTAACACATGTGGAATTAAATAGTTAACAAAAAAGTGTGGAACAACTGAAAATATATCTTATAGTCTAGGTTCTTCAAAGTAGCCACCTTTTGCTTTGATGACTGCTTTGCACAATCTGGGCATTCTCTTGATGAGCTTCAAGAGGTAGTCACCGGAAATGGTCTTCCAACAATCTTGAAGGAGTTCCCAGAGATGCTTAGCTCTTGTTGGCCCTTTTGCCTTCACTCTGCGATCCAGCTCACCCCAAATCATCTCGATTGGGTACAGGTCTGGTGACTGCGGAGGCCAGGTCATCTGGCGTAGCACCCCATCACTCTCCTTCTTGGTCAAATAGCCCTTACACAGCCTGGAGGTGTGTTTGGGGTCATTGTCCTGTTGAAAAATAAATGATGGTCCAACTAAACGCAAACCGGATGGAATAGCATGCTGCTGCAAGACGCTGTGGTAGCCATGCTGGTTCAGTATGCCTTCAATTTTGAATAAATCCCCAACAGTGTCACCAACAAAGCACCCCCACACCATCACACCTCCTCCTCCATGCTTCACGGTGGGAACCAGGCATGTAGAGTCCATCCGTTCACCTTTCCACTGGTCTAATGTCCATTCCTTGTGTTCTTTAGCCCAAACAAGTCTCTTCTGCTTGTTGCCTGTCCTTAGCAGTGGTTTCCTAGCAGCTATTTTACCATGAAGGCCTGCTGCACAAAGTCTCCTCTTAACAGTTGTTGTAGAGATGTGTCTGCTGCTAGAACTCTGTATGGCATTGACCTGGTCTCTAATCTGAGCTGCTGTTAACCGGAGATTTCTGAGGCTGGTGACTCGGATAAACTTATCCTCAGAAGCAGAGGTGACTCTTGGTCTTCCTTTCTTGGGGCGGTCCTCATGTGAGCCAGTTTCTTTGTAGCGCTTGATGGTTACTGCAACTGCACTTGGGGACACTTTCTAAGTTTTCCCAATTTTTCGCACTGACTGACCTTCATTTTTTAAAGTAATGATGGCCACTCGTTTTTCTTTACTTAGCTGCTTTTTTCTTGCCATAATACAAATTCTTACAGTCTATTCAGTAGGACTATCAGCTGTGTCTCCACCTGCCTTCTGCACAACACAACTGTTGGTCCCAACCCCATTTATAAGGCAAGAAATTCCACTTATTAAACCTGACAGGGGACATCTGTGAAGTGAAAACCATTTCCAGTGACTACCTCTTGAAGCTCATCAAGAGAATGCCAAGAGTATGCAAAGCAGTCATCAAAGCAAAAGGTGGCTACTTTGAAGAACCTAGAATATAAGACATATTTTCAGTTGTTTCACACTTTTTTGTTAAGTATATAATTCCACATGTGTTATTTCATAGTTTTGATGTCTTCAGTGTGAATGTACAATTTTCATCGTCATGAAAATACAGTAAAATCTTTAAATGAGAAGGTGTGTCCAAACTTTTGGTCTGTACTATATATTTCCATTAGATATCTCTAAATTCCCTGAAAAAAGAGGGTGTGCAGGTGAGACTTTTCCCATTGCTGTCCCCACAGGAATGGCCCCTTTTCCCACACTTTTCCTTTTATACTCCCTTTTACTATCCCCTCCCACTCCCTATTGATCCAATCCCATAGACCCCATTCAAACTTTATTTTTCTCTCCTGGCCCAATCACCGTCATGTGGGCCTCTGCTTATAAGTACGGCTCTGGCCCCTTTAATATAGCCGCCCTTCTGTTCACTACCAGTCATAAGCTGCCCATCCATGGAGTCTGTTGCAATCATCCTTTTCGGTAACACCAACCACAGCCTCCCAGACCCCGGCATTGGATGCATCGATACATAATGATTTAAAGATTCACAATTGGATTCAGGTCTGGGCATGAGTGGACACAGACAATTCCAACTGTTTTGGAAGTGGTAGTGGCCCCTCTTACCTTTTGGACCCCTGTGTAGCTACACAAGTTGTACCCGGTTTGCACCTGGGTCTGGGGAAAGTGAGCTCATCAATGTTTTCATCATCCAGGAACTGCCTTCCCAGTATGGCACATGAGGAAGGGTATTGTCCTGCACTAGGAGGAACCAACAGTCCACTGCACCACGGTAAGGTCTGACATTGGCTCTAAGGATTTTATCCGTGTACCTAACAGCAGTCAGGTTGCCGTTGGCTATCACATGGTGCCCATCATGCTGGGTGACGGTGCAGACTGAATAACATTCACCACGGCGTCTCCAGACTTTCACATCTATCACTTGCTCAATGTGAACCTGCTATCACCTATACAGAGAACGTAGGACCTGACAATTCTGGTGTTCTCAGGTGTATGCCAATTGAGTTGCAAGGTGCTGAGCTGTGAGTAAGGTCCTATTACAGGACGTCGGGCCCTCATACCGCCCTCATGGAGTCTGTTTCTGACAATTTTGGGTGTAATGTGCTTCAGGTTATGTTGTAGGGCCTTTGCAGTCCTCCTGTTCATCCTTACACAAAGGAGCAGATATTGGTCCTGATGTTCAGTTGATTCTCTTCTACAGTTCTGCTCCATAAATTTAGAAGCTGCTTAAGGGGTGCACGTGTGTGGGGTGCATGTGTAGCGCCCCTGAGGGTTCGGTCGCCACAGAGGTACTGCATCTCACCCAGAAGTGTGGTATCTCACCCTCAGGCAAGGAAGGAGTACAGCTCAGGACCCTAACACCTGCATTCATTACACCACACTTCAGAGGGCAGGGCGAGATTGCTCCTACAGGAGAGCACAATCCCTGGACCCTGGCTGGAGTGGGGGGGGGGGCTAGTAAGGGGGAACCATGTAGTGGGTGTGGGTGGAGGACGTAGTTAAGGGGAGCACATAGAAGAAAGATATAAAATAGTGAAGCCATCTTAGAAAGTCAGTTCAGTCAGAGGAGGAGAGTGGAAGGTGCAGGGGCTCTGTAGGAGCTCTGCTCCAGAGCCGGGCCTAATCAGTGAGGCCCAAGGTTGAAGAGAAGGAGAGAAGAGAGTAGATGGAGCAGAAAGGCTCCAGGAACAGAAGAGAGGACCCCAGGGGTACGGGCAATGCGAGAAGCCACCCGTGCGCCCGAATCTACCGGGAGGTTGAGGGGTCAGGCTGCACACAGGGAACCGGTCCCTCAACTAGTAGAAGATTGCACGTCTCAGCTAGAAACCGGAGGCTGCAGAACTTTATGTCCTGTAGCCAACATTCCATACCAGTCTCACCAGGAAGGTAGCTATATAGGACCCAGGGGATGGAGCAGACGTTGTCCGCCAAGGCCCGCAGGTACTAGACTGGAACACTTGGTATGAGGTTCAAGGAGACAGCCAGAGAGAAGACACAGAAGGGGGTCCTGCTGTGTACTCCGGAGCTATCTGAGGGTGGACTGAGCCCCTCACTGAGTAAGCGCAGCACGACGAGGGAGATTGCTTTGGCGCCTGTAATCTGGACTGCAACAACTGTGAGTAAAGACCCTGGGACGGCACTATCTTGTCTCTGTGTTTCTTGCTGCGCCATCAACCCCTGCACTTCAACGCCCAGCACAACCTGCAACATCATCTACACTGCCCTGGAGCTAGCTCTTCCTGTGGAGAGCCGCACCATCCCTGCTGCAGTAACATCAGCTTCAGAGGACTGCTCTGCAGCGGCGGCTCCCGTTAGACGCATTCCACAGGTGGCATCATGAACTCTATAAAAACTCTATAAATCCCCTATACATAACCCCTTTTATTGACCGCTCTGGGTCACGGACCGGGTCACCGCCACTGAGATATTCCCCCAGCATCTAACGGCCCGGCACCGGGTACCCCACGACCCAGGGGGCGCGTCACATGCACGTGTCTTGCGCTGAATGTCATCGGCGCCAAGTGTGGGCAGTTATTACATTTGGCAGTTAGTCATTGCAGGAGTCAGGTAACCACACTTTATACCCTCTTTAACTATGCACTGAAAGATAGTACACATTCACAATAAGCAATATTTCTATGTGTTTTCACTCTCTCCCCTATAGTCCTCTACTTTCTACTAACCCCCCTAATACCTACACCTCGTAATGAACTGTTCATCTCTCCCCCCATCCTACCCCTTCAATTCACCTCCTCTTCAGAATTCTTCTTTAATATTCAATCCTCTGTCTCCAAACACAGACAGCCACTTCATGCTCTCTCCTGCTCCCACCTACTAACATTTTCTCTTCTCCTCTTCACTGCTGGCGATATCTCTCCAAATCCTGGCTTTCCTCACCACATCCCCACAGTCACTTCTACCTCCTACCCACAACCTACCACAAATTTCCATAACCTCTCTAACCTTATACCCATCCGTCCAGCCCCCGCTTCCCCAGTCCCACTAACAGGAGCTCTCTGGACGCTCGCTCTGTCTGCTACAAACTTTCCTACATCCATGATCTTTTCATTACTAACAAACTCTCCTTCCTCGGCATCACAGAAACCTGGCTCACCCCCTCTGACACAGGTTCTCCAGCTGCACTTTCCTATGGTGGATCCCATCTTTCCCACACTCCAGCGGCAATCATGGCGGAGGAATTGGTATCCTCCTGTCAGATAACTGCTCCTTCTCCCCAATTCCACTGTCGCCCTCTGTTACTTTCCCCTCTTTCGAGGCGCACTGTTTACACATCTACTCCCCCTCCAACCTCCAACTGGCTGTCATTTCCAGGGCCAGCCACCAATTTCTTCGACCACTTCACCACCTGGCTGCTTCACTTCCTTTCCGCTGACATCCCCACTATCATCATGGGTGAATTCAACATCCCCATTGACACTTCCCACTCATCTGTCTCTAAGCTTCTATCCCTCACTTCCTCCTTCCTCCTCAATGGTCTTCCGCAGCCACCCAAAAAGATGGCCACACACTGAACCTCATCTTCATCCGCCTCTGTTCCTTATCTAACCTCTCCAACTCACCTCTCCCTCTATCTGACCACAACCTACTAACATTCTCTTCCCTCTCCTCTCCAGGTGCACAATCCCCACTTGACAAACTTGCATATGTAGCACCCTGAGGATTCGGCTGCTACAGGGGTATTACACCTCAAGCCAGAGGTGTGATATTCCACTCCCGGGTAAGGATGGAGTGTGGAACTGAGCTCAGTTAGCTGCATGCACTACACACATCCCATTTCCGAGGAACAGACCGATGGTACTCCCACTAGAGAAATGTGCAGGTACGACAGTGTCTGTTCCTGGCTGGAGTGGGAGGGGGGGTGGAAAATCCCAGTAGTGTAGGGGCAGATAGGGGGAGCAGTCTGGGTAGTGCTAGGAGCTCATTGGGTGCTGGTCACCTGAGCTCACACATAGAGGGAGTATATAAGGTGGGCACCATCTTAGATCAGGGTCAGTCAGTAAGTCTTTGCAGAGGAGTCTTTTGCAGAAGGCTGGTCAGTCTGTCAGTCTTTTGCAGAGCAGTGGAGGAAAGCAGAGGAGCAGAGCAGCCCCAAGGCCAAGAGTGAGAGAGGAGAAAGAAAGACCCAGAGGGGGAGAAAGAAGGAACTCCAAGAGCCCAAATTAGACCAGAGGGTGAAGAGTTGGCAACAGGGTACCGGATCCCAAGCTGGCAGAGGCTACAGCACACCTTAGCCAGGAACCGGAGGTCGTGGGCAGGATTGATCTGCCACGATCACCCACTAAATCCACCCGGAAGGCAGACCAGGAATAGGGTCAGGGAACCCAGAGACAAGGGTTTACCACCAAGAGGCCCGAGGGAGCCGGACATAGGTGGATCCCTGGTGGGGAAGGCCAGAGAAGAGGACAGGACAGAAAGGGAGCTCAGGACCACGCTCCAGAATCACCTGGGGGTTGGTCGAGTCCAGGACCTGGTGGACGCAGCACGGCTCGGGTGGTCACTTAAGGCCGGAGTGACCAGAACAACTGCAGTAAGTAAACAAACCCTGAACTGCACAGCCCGACTCTGACTCTCATTTCCATCCCCGCTGCACCACCACAACCCCCATCCTCTGCAACTGACCCCCTGAGGCTATACCCCTCCCGTTGGGGGTTATACTACCTGAGCTGCACATACATCACCAGCCTCAGCGGACCCTGCTGCAGCGGCGGCCGTACTGACCGCAATTCAACGGGTGGCGTAGTCGACACAAAAGAACATCTAGTAACATCATAAGGACTGCCACACACTGAGCTTGACACCCTGGGCACGGACCGGGTCACAGCCACTCGGAGACTACAACCCCCATCTGATCCGGCTCCGGGTATCCCAAACAACACTGGCCCAGGGGGCGCGTCAACTTTGGCGTAGTCGGCAGGATAACGTGCCCGCAACAACCGGGTACTGCGTGCCTGAAGAAAAGTACACCGTTACCTTAAAAAGAAGTCTCCTGCCGGTTCCGGAGGGTCCCCGCCATCGGGCCCCATCACAGGTCGTTTCCCGCCGGTTGTCCGCCATTTGCAGCTTTTTCCCGCCATCCATGGAGTTTCCCGCCACTGGGAGACGATTCCCGCCATTTCCGAAGATTTCCCGCCTTGGGGGAGCGGACGCCATTATGGGCGTGCCAGAGGGTGGCAAAAGGCCACCTCCCATCGTGGGCCAGGTCGAAGAATGGCGCCAAAAGCGGAAACCGCGCCCACCAACAGAGACTGTGATGCTGGAAGTGTCCATCAGCGTAAGAGAACTGCCCCTGGAACTGAAGTTGCCCCGGGACCACCCCCAATGTGGGCGGAGACAGAACAAGAGAACAAAGATGGGTGTCGCTTGGAGCAGTCTGGAGAGAGCGCACCCGGAGACAAGACGTCTGGAAGAGAGTCCAGAGAAAGCACACCCGGAGATGGAGGGAGAGCCAGGCAGCACCGACCCAGTGGTCAGGAGCCTGATGCGGGCCGCCACTCCAGGCAGCACCGACCCAGTGGTCAGGAGCCTGTTGCAGGTCGCCGCCACTCCAGAAGGCCTGCTGGAGATCCTAGCACAGCTCCCCCGAGACCGGGAGTGTGCACAGACCGCGCTGGAGGGCCTCGCACGGAGGATGGCCCGGGTGCAACGAGAGACGTTGGCGGAGTGGAGCCGAGAGATGGCCCAGCAGACCGAGACTCGTCAGCGGAGCACGCCACCCGAGACGAGGAGACAGACCGCCTCTGAGGATGGCGCAGGAGGACTGAAGGCCGGAGACGGCGCCGAGAAGGGAGCCGAACGAATGGAGGCAGGTAAAGGGGACGTCACAACCCCGAGCCGGGAAACCGCGTGCCTGCCCCAGCTCCCCGTCGCAGAGCCCGAAGTACCCCCTGCCGTGCCCGTCGCTGCAACGTCACCGCCGCAGACTAGGCCTCAAACGGAAGCCGCGACCCCTGTGACGTCACACGCCTCGACCCCGAGCGTGGCCAAGCAGGAAGTACCATCGGCCTGGTCGCAAGGCCTAGTACCCCCGGGCGCCGCAATACCAACAGCGCCCCCTACCTCCGCGGAGCCACCGGCCTGGTCGCAGGGCCGAATAACCCAGGGCGCCGCCGTTCTTACGGTGCCCTTTGCCTTTAAGGTGCCCCAGGCCTGGTCGCAAGGCCTGGTCAACCCGGGCGCCGCTACCACCACAGCGCCCATAGCACCTAAAGTACCGCACCTGGGTGAAGACCTGTTGGCCCAGCATACGTGCCCGGATGGGCAGCCCTTCATATGGCCACCGGAGTTTCACCATCCCCAACTCCGGAAAGAAAGACCCCTAGATGAGCCCCTGATTCCGGCTCCGAAGCCTGTAAAGAGGACCTCACTCCCGCTGGAGGAGGCACAGTTTGAGTGGGACCCCACCGGAGAAGACCTCATGGGGTTCACTCAGGAGACTCGGGCGGCCGCAGCGGAGCGTGCAGAGTGCTGCCGGCAGCAGCTCGAGGTCTTTGAGAGGGAGCGGAGAGAGAGGCGGGTCCGGGAACAACAAGCCCAAATAAGGAGCGCGGAGCAGAAGAGCCGGACCAGGAGAAACCCCCGTGCAGCGCATGGTCCCCGTACCATCGGGACTGTGATAAAGTTCAATCTGCAGCATGGGTGGGGTTTCATCAGGGATCACCGCACCCCAGGCGACGTCTTCGTGACCAGGAGAGACGTTGAGTCCCACCTACCGGAGGGACACAGAGGTCGTGACCTGTATTTAGGGGACGAGGTCACCTTCACCCGGCACAAGTGTGCCAAAGGACCCTACGCCCTCCATGTGCATCGCCTGACGGGGGAGGAGTTGCGGTGTGAGGAGGAGCAAGAGGACCCGGACGGGTCTGAAACTGAAACTGTCCACAAAGAAAGAGCAGGAGGACGCCGTCGTTGAGTACGGTAGTGAAGAGACTGTATAAAGTTACCCGTCAGGGTATAAGAACTGTTACTGCTGCTAGTTAAAATATAGTCCCCGTTGGGACCAGCCAAGAGTGAACTGTTAACCCCGTGTGTCCCTATTCCCACTGACCGAGGACTGAGAGCGGTCATCCCTAGTTCCTAATACCTGGCCGAGGACTGAGAGCGGCCATAATTCCCTTGTATATAGTTGCGCTTTTTAAGGCGCCCCTACCGGTTTTATAGAGAACTGTTTTATTCCAAGAGAGACTGTCGCACTTTACCCGGTCACAAGTTGCACCGTGACCGGAGGTACCAGAAGACAAGACTGTTTATATGAAAAGTTTATTGCTGCTGATGATGTTTTATATGTTTTATATGTTTATGTTTTATGAAAAAAAATGTATGTTTGTGGATGTTTATATCTTACAGCCCGAGGACGTGCTGTGATTTACCAGGGGGGAATGTAGCACCCTGAGGATTCGGCTGCTACAGGGGTATTACACCTCAAGCCAGAGGTGTGATATTCCACTCCCGGGTAAGGATGGAGTGTGGAACTGAGCTCAGTTAGCTGCATGCACTACACACATCCCATTTCCGAGGAACAGACCGATGGTACTCCCACTAGAGAAATGTGCAGGTACGACAGTGTCTGTTCCTGGCTGGAGTGGGAGGGGGGTGGAAAATCCCAGTAGTGTAGGGGCAGATAGGGGGAGCAGTCTGGGTAGTGCTAGGAGCTCATTGGGTGCTGGTCACCTGAGCTCACACATAGAGGGAGTATATAAGGTGGGCACCATCTTAGATCAGGGTCAGTCAGTAAGTCTTTGCAGAGGAGTCTTTTGCAGAAGGCTGGTCAGTCTGTCAGTCTTTTGCAGAGCAGTGGAGGAAAGCAGAGGAGCAGAGCAGCCCCAAGGCCAAGAGTGAGAGAGGAGAAAGAAAGACCCAGAGGGGGAGAAAGAAGGAACTCCAAGAGCCCAAATTAGACCAGAGGGTGAAGAGTTGGCAACAGGGTACCGGATCCCAAGCTGGCAGAGGCTACAGCACACCTTAGCCAGGAACCGGAGGTCGTGGGCAGGATTGATCTGCCACGATCACCCACTAAATCCACCCGGAAGGCAGACCAGGAATAGGGTCAGGGAACTCAGAGACAAGGGTTTACCACCAAGAGGCCCGAGGGAGCCGGACATAGGTGGATCCCTGGTGGGGAAGGCCAGAGAAGAGGACAGGACAGAAAGGGAGCTCAGGACCACGCTCCAGAATCACCTGGGGGTTGGTCGAGTCCAGGACCTGGTGGACGCAGCACGGCTCGGGTGGTCACTTAAGGCCGGAGTGACCAGAACAACTGCAGTAAGTAAACAAACCCTGAACTGCACAGCCCGACTCTGACTCTCATTTCCATCCCCGCTGCACCACCACAACCCCCATCCTCTGCAACTGACCCCCTGAGGCTATACCCCTCCCGTTGGGGGTTATACTACCTGAGCTGCACATACATCACCAGCCTCAGCGGACCCTGCTGCAGCGGCGGCCGTACTGACCGCAATTCAACGGGTGGCGTAGTCGACACAAAAGAACATCTAGTAACATCATAAGGACTGCCACACACTGAGCTTGACACCCTGGACACGGACCGGGTCACAGCCACTCGGAGACTACAACCCCCATCTGATCCGGCTCCGGGTATCCCCAACAACACTGGCCCAGGGGGCGCGTCACATACCCTTGCAGAAATCTCAAACACCTTGACCTACACTCACTCTCTTAATCCCTTCTCCCTCTTACAGACATAAGTTCCTTACACAATGCAGATGTTGCTGCTGCTTCATATAGCACCACAACAGCTACAGCTCTAAATTCGGTCACCCCCCTTACATATAACAAAGCTCGCACAATCAACAGGCAACCCTGGCACACCAGCCTGAAAAGAACTGAGACTGACCTCCAGGGTTGCTGAGCAGAAATGGGAAAAGTCCCACTCCAACGAGCACTCTATCGCATTCAAACAGTCCTTCACTACTTTCAAGTCCACACTCACTGCAGCAAAACAAACCTACTTCTCATCTCTCATAACTTCCCTGTCACACAACCCTTAACAGCTATTCAACACTTTCAATTCTCTCCTCCGCCCCCATCGCCTCCTCCCTCTACTTTCATCTCAGCCGAGGACTTCGCCTCATTCTTCAAGCAGAAGATTGATACCATCAGACAAAGCTTTTTCCTAAAGTCCCCACAGCCCCTCCTCATATCTTCTCAATCCTCCTCCTCCAAAACCAGCTTCTCCGCCAGTTCGGAAGATCAACTTTCCTCCTTACTCTCTAAGTCACACCTCACCACCTGTGAACTTGACCCTATCCCATTCCACCTCATCCCTAACCTTACAGTCTTCATCCCAACTCTAACCCACCTCTTCAACCTGTCACTAACAACTGGTGTCTTCCCCTCATGTTTCAAACATGCCTCCATCACACCCATCCTCAAAAAACCCTCCCTTGACCCATCCTCTCTGACTAGCTATCGCCCCATATCACTTCTCCCCTATGCCTCAAAACTACTGGAACAACACGTCCATTTTGAACTGTCCTCCCACCTCTCCTCCTGCTCCCTCTTTGACCGCTTACAATCTGGCTTCCAACCGCACCATTCTACTGAAACTACCCTGACTAAAGTCACCAACGACCTACTAACCGCCAAATCCAAGCGACACTATTCTGTCCTTCTCCTCCTGGAACTGTCATCTGCCCTTGACACAGTGGACCATTCCCTATTACTACAGACTCTCTCATCTCTTGGTATCAAAGACTTGGCCCTATCTTGGATCCAGTCATACTTAACAGACAGAACCTTCAGTGTTTCTCACTCACACACCACCTCCTCATCTCGCACCCTATCTGTCGGTGTTCCCCAAGGTTCAGTCATAGGACCCCTGCTCTTCTCCATCTACACCCTCGGCCTGGGACAGCTCATAGAGTCCCACGGCTTTCAGTATCATCTCTATGCTAACGACACACAGATGTACCTCTCTGGACCTGATATCACCTCCTTACTAACCAGAACCCCACAATGTCTGTTCGCTATCTCATCCTTCTTCTCTGCTAGATTTCTAAAACTTAACATGGATAAAACAGAATTCATCATCTTTCCCCCATTTCACTCAGCCCCCCCCATCTGACTTTGGTGCCACAGACCCATATGGGTGCATGGATGGACTTCTCCACAAGAGGCCCTCACTACATTCACACACCTCCACCTTCCACCTCATACCAGCAGAGGGAGCCCTGATAGGGACATATAAAGGGAAGGTGGAGCCAGGCAGCTCAGTTGGTTAGTCAGAGTTAGTTAGTCAGAGTCAGTCTGAGTTTAGTCAGTGCTCAGAGCAGAACAGAGCAGTCAGACAGAGAGAGTCTGAGAGCGTGCCGATGCTCAGAGGGCGGTGAAGACGCAGCACGTCAGCTGCCGAGTAGTGACGTCCCCGAGTGTGGCCGACGACGAGGAAGAAAGGAGAGTGGAACCAAGGGGGCAGAGGAGCATTGTAAGCTCACCTCGTTATACATACCGGACTCTGGGTCCGTGCCTACAGGGACTCTTTACACCCAGTAGGGTCAACCGGAATCCCAGGAGGACTACAAGTCCCTGGCAAAACTTGAAAGCTAGACACACACAGGACCAGGAACCACGAAGGCCCCGACATCCAGGGAAAGTGGTTACCAACCTGAGGTCCTACTTCTGAGCAACAGGTGAAGTAACACATAATCTAGGCCCAGTTGCAGGCTGGCCAGGAGCATACACAGAGGCAAACACGGATCAGGAGGCCGCCTTATACCCGCTCAGTGGGGCGAAGTCCTGAAGTGCACCTATCCTATGGAGTACCCTGGACCATACCTAACAATTGCATGAGTAAAGGTAACGAAGCAAATTCCCTGTCTCTGTCCGTTACTCCTACTGCGCCATCGTTCCCCCTGCACCACAACGCCCAGCGCAACCTGCATCGCTTACACTGCCCTGAGGCCTGCTCCACCTGTGGGGAGCCGTTCCATCTCTAGCTGCCCTAACATCTGCCTCAGAGGACTGTTGCAGTGCTGGTGATCCTCACCAGGTACCACAGGTGGCATTGTGGCGCCCCTGAGGGTTCGGTCGCCACAGAGATACTGCACCTCACCCAGAGGTGTGGTGTCTTCCTTCTCTCAGGTAAGATAGGTGTGCTGCACGGAACCCCAAACACCCACATCCAACACTACACCACTCCAGGCCAGCAGGAGGAGCAAGACGCAATGTAGTTTCTGCTGAGCCCCGACCCTGGCTGGAGTAGGGGGGAATCCAAAGGTAGGGGGAACCAGTAGTGGATGTGGGTGTAGGAAGCAGATACAGGAAGCACTTATACAGTAGGTATATAATAGGAAGCCATATTTGGAGTTGAGGCCAGTTAGTGAAGACTGTCTGGGAGCAGAGGCTCAGTCAGAACTCTGTTCCGCAAGTTAGGGCTCAGGATAGAGGCTCCGGAGTGGAGCAGGGAGTAGGCTCCATTCTCCAAAAAGGATCCCAGGTGGTACGGCGCGTGCAGGACGGCACCCGTACGCCCCGCTCCTGCCAGGTGTCAGGAGGGATCGGTTTGCTTCATTCTAATCCCCAGGGGGTCAGGTTGGTCCCGGATCCGACGTACAGGAAGGACTTCAGCATACCCCAGCGGGATTGAGAGTGGGCAGCGTAGGGCAGCGGTGAGAAGGACCAAGTGTAAAGATGGTCAAAGTAGGGTTCTGCCAGGCACTCCTAAGCTGCTTGAGGAAGGACTCAACCCCTACCTGGTGAACGCAGCGCGACGCGGGAGGCCTTCACCTGTAAAGTGCACTTGTGAATTGCCTAAGAACTGTAAGTAAAACCTTGGACGACTGCATCGAATAGCCTCTGTCTGTTTCTTCACCGGCGCCATTTTCCATCACCGCACTACAACGCCCAGTGCACCATTCATCTATTTACACTGCCCTGAGGCCCGCTCCGCCTCTGGGGAGCTGTACCATCTTTAGCTGCCTTGACATCTGTCTCAGAGGATCGTCACCAGACACCACAGGTGGCGTCACGAACTCTCTGAACTTCTACTAATAATTGATACCCCTTTGAGCACTGACCGCCCTGGGCCAGTCACCGTGATAACCCTGGCGATCAGCTGCAGGCCCCCGGGGGCGAGTCAGCGTCACAAAATGTCCCTAACAATTATATCCCCTTTTTGCACTGACCGCCCTGGGTCACGAACCGGGCCAGCCACCGTGATATCCCCCCTGCAAGCAGCCATAAGGCCCGGCTGCCGAGTACCCCATGGCCCTGGGGGCGAGTCATATCCATCAAAATCAATGGCTGTCCACTTTCCCCAGTCCCATAAGCTCGCTGCCTCAGGGTAACCCTGGACTCTAACCTCTCCTTCAAACCACATATCAAAGCCCTTTCCTCTTCCTGCCGACTCCAACTCAAAAACATCTCCCGGATCCGCATATTCCTCAACCATGAATCTGCAAAAACACTAGTGCACGCCCTCATCATCTCCCGCCCCGACTACTACAAAATCCTGCTCTGTGGCCTCCCCGCTAACACTCCCGTACGCCTCCAATCTATCCTAAACTCTGCTGCCCGACTAATCCACCTGCCTCCCGCCTACTCCCCAGCCTCTCCTCTCTGTCAAATGCTTCACTGACTCCTCATTGCCCAGAGACTCCAGTTCAAAACCCTAACCGTGGCATACAAAGCCATCCACAACCTTTCTCCTCCATACTTCTGTGACCTAGTCTCCCGGTACACACCTACACGCAACCTACGATCCTCACAAGATCTCCTTCTCTACTCCCCTCTTATCTTTTCTTCTCACAATCGCATACAAGATTTCTCCCGTGTAACCCCCCTACTCTGGAACTCTCTACCCCAAAGCATCAGACTCTTGCCTACTGAGGAAACCTTCTAAAGGAACCTGAAAACCCACCTCTTCCGAAAAGCCTACAACCTGCAGTAATCATTGCTCCACCACACCGCTGCATGACCAGCTCTACCCTCACCTACTGTATCCTCACCCATCCCTTGAAGATTGTGAGACATCGCAGGTAGGGTCCTCTCTCCTCCAGTACCAGTTTGCCATTGTGTTTTTGTTCAAGATTTTTGCAATTGTGTTTGCTATGTATACCCCCTTTTTCACATGAAAAGTGCCAAATAATAATAATAATAATGTGCCACAGACAGTGACCTGGAATCTCCTCCATGCTCTGGAGACTGTGCTGAAAGACATGGCAAACCTCTTTGTTATCCTTTAGGCACTGGACAACCTGTGCAACCTGAATGGGCTGCAGATACCGCCTTATGATAGCAGTATTTACAAGAACTCATGCAAAATGCAAAACTAGATACTATAATACCATTCCCTTTTTGGGGGCTGTCTTATTTTTGTCTCTCTGCTTCAAATTTCACAAAAAATTGGATTTTCCAGAACCCAAATTTTTGCAATTCAATGCTCATTAGGCATCAAGAGACATCATGACATCACTGGGTAACGCTCAACAGGACGTCATTTAAGTCCCAGTGAGCACTGGAGGTTCTGAAGAGTGAAGTCAGATGGGAGAAAGGGAGTAAGCGAGCCAGCGGAGGACTGGGCAGAGACAGGAGAGGTGCAACATAAGTATATTGTACTTCTTTTATAACCTGTCTGTTTATTGTGCCCTGCATTCTGGAGAGACCTCAGAGAGAAATAGAAAGATTTTGTTACATGCACACCGCTAGGTTTAGATAGGGGCGAGACAGGTTTCATGAATTCTTTGGAATCCTTGGGGAACTGTTTACTCAGGGCGACCATAGACCATGTGCTGCAGCTTCTCTCAGTCATACAGGGGTACTTGCCCTCAGGCACAGACATGTAACTGGATTCACTTGCTGACCAGACACATTTGACACGAGTCCTCATGAACAGTTAAACAGTTGCATTTAATGAAGCCGCATGTGACGCGCCCCCTGGGCCTTGGGGTACCCGGTGCCGGGCCGGTAGATGCTGGGGGATGTTACAGTGGTGGTGACGCGGTCCGTGACCCAGGGCGGTCAATAAAAGGGGTTTATTTATAGGGGATTTATAGTGTTTGTATAAAGTTTGTTACGCCACCTGTGGTATGCGGCTACAGGAAGCCGCCGCTGCGGAGCAGGTCCTCTGGAGCTGATGTTAGTGCAGCAGGGATGGTGTGGATCTCCACAGGTAGAGCTTAGCTCCAGGGCAGTGTGGATGTTATAGGTGGTGCTGGGCGTTGTAGTGCAGGGATTGATGGCGCAGCAATAATCAGTCCACAACTTAATGACGGTTTCCTCTTATCTTTACTGCTGGTGAGTAGACAAGCCGGGACTAGGGTACTGGCTAAAAGTGGAAGTCCGGGCAGCCTGGAAGCAAGTAAAGAATCCTCCTTGCCAGGTGAAGTTGGAGGCCTTCCCTTTCCAATAAACTCTTTGGCCCTGCTGCTTGTAGCTGTGCGGTGGCCCTCGTCCCTGAGTGCAACGGTTCTGTGCTCACCCGTATGGCAGGCAGCTCGGGCCTTGCTGGTGCGTCGCTCCCACGTGGCGGTGCTGGGCCCTGCAGTGCTGCTGAGCCTCCGGCCGTCTGATGGGGCCAGGAGACCTACAATCTCTTGCCCTCCGGTTTCTGCTGCTGGGCCTTCAGTGCCCCACAGCCTCGGACTCCGGTGTCCGGTTCTTCTGTGCTGGTCCTTCTGGGGTGAGCTGCCGTGCAGCTCCAGTCCCCAGCTCCTCTCTCTTCGATGTCCTGACTTCAACTCCTCACACTAAGTCTCACTAACCCCGCCTCCAGATCCCAGTTGCCAAGTGGAGGAACTCCCCTTGCTGGTCTTGAGCCAGGAAAGTGTTGCATGCTTAGCAAAACCTGATTAGGGGACCCCTACTTACTTCCAGGCATGGCATAACCTCTTGTGAGGGAGGCAATGCCACTGTGGCAACCGGACCCCTGGGGTGCCACATTCCCCCCTAGTTAACTTCACTACTCCTGGACTGAGGATACCTTTAAAATTAACAATTAACAATTCAAACAGGTTACAACAGTCAAAAATTACAAAAACCCAACAAAATTTGAAAGCAGTCACTACGGCGCTTAGTCTTTACGCCACAATCCTGGTAACTGTAATTTGGCTGGTGGGAACTGCATCAACCCACTTTGTGTGTCATCCCTGGGCATGGCTTCGGGGCACTCTTTCGTTGGGCCTGGTCTTCAGCCACGCCTGCGGTTTATTTTCTAGGCCTGTTAGTAACTATATCCAACATTGTCCTGACCACACCTAGTCCTGTGGTCCAATTGTCCATAAATTTAACAAATATACTTTTCCATTTTATTTAACGGGTACAACTATATACAACATACACTTTTATTCTCTTACACTTTAGTTTCTGCAGCGGGCATGGAGCTGACGTTTTGAACGTCTCTGGTGTTAAGACTCCCATGTCTAAGTCAATGGGTAGCTTACCAGGTCTTGCTCTCATCAGGTAAGCGGATGTACAGTTGGTGGAGTTCACCGGGATGTGATTATATAGGTCCACCAAATCTGGTAACTTCTCTGGCCACAGGCTACATTCTTCAAGGGGCAACATCTTCAACAGGTCTATCACCACCTGGTTCATCTTTTTACACAACCCGTTAGTCTGGGGATGATACGGCGTCGTTCTGATTTTCTTGCAGCCGTACAAGTTACAGAATTCCTGGAACACTTCTGTTTCAAAGGCTGCACCTTGGTCGGTAAGTACCCGTTCAGGGTAACTGTGCGGGCGACAAAAGTGCTGTTGGAACGCTTTGGCTTCCATCTGAGCCGTCTGGTCTTTCACTGGCACTACTACCAAGAACCGGGAGTAGTGGTCTACTATGGTGAAAGCATAGACATAGCCTGACCGGCTTGGGGCTAGCTTCACGTGGTCCAAGGCTACCAGTTCAAGTGGCTGTTTGCTGATTATGGGCTGCAGGGGAGCCCTCTTGCTGTCACGGTCTTTTCGTCTCAGGTTGCATGGACCACATTCTCGACACCATCTCTTAATTCCTTTCCTCATGCCAGCCCAGTAGAATCTCTCACGTAGCAGGACTTCCAACTTCTTCCACCCGAAGTGTCCTGCTCCATCGTGGTACGCTTCTACGACCATCAACGCATCCCGCCTCGGGACTACCACCTGCCAGACCAGTTCATGTGTCCGGGAGTTGATGCTTCTTCGACACAGCTTTCCTTCGTAGATGAACAGTTTGCCCTTTTCCTTCCACAACTGTTGGGTCTCCTGTGGAGCATCTGGATCAGGGTGCGAGTCAGCTTGCATCAGCAACTCCTTGACTAGGCGGACAGCGGGTCGCTATCCTGCGTCTCTGCCCATCCATGGTGGGGCAATGGGTTGAACATGGCCTCTCTGTTGGCGGGGCGCTTGTCCCTCACACAGTGGGAGCACTGGGTCACCACATGACGATAGAAAGCGGGTATCTCTATCTCCTCCAGCTCTTCTAGGTCTTCTCCCCCATCTGGCAAGTTGGGCATCCTGGACATCGCATCAGCATTTGCATTTTTCTGCCCCGCCCGATACTTGATGGTAAACTCGTAGTTAGACAGTCGGGCCATTCATCGTTGTTCTAGGGCACCAAGCTTCGCAGTCTCCAGGTGCGTCAGCGGGTTGTTATCTGTGAAGACTGTAAATCTGGAGGAGGCGAGATAGTGTTTGAAGCGCTCTGTTACAGCCCAGACTATGGCGAGAAACTCCAACTTGAAGGAACTGTAGTTGTCGGGGTTCCTTTCCGTGGGCCAGAGCTTCCTGCTGGCATATGCAATCACTCGCTCTCTGCCTTGCTGTACCTGGGACAGCACCGCTCCCAATCCCACGTTGCTGGCATCGGTATGAAATATAAAGGGTTGGCCATAGTCGGGGTAGGCCAGGACTTCGTCTCCGGTCAGAGCCATCTTCAGTCGGGTGAAAGATTCGTCTTCTGGTTTATCCCATTTGAACGGAGGTTTCGGGTTCTTGGCCTTCTTGGACTGGCCTACCAGGAGGTCCTGCATGGGTGCTGCTATCTTGGTGAAACCCTTGATAAATCTTCTGTAGTAGCCTACCAGCCCGAGGAACTGCCGCACTTCCTTGATAGTGGAGGGTCTGGGCCAGTCCTTGATTACGGTGACTTTTTCAGGGTCTGGCACTACACCTTCGGCGCTTACCACATGACCTAGGTACTGCACCTTGGGCTTCAACAGGTGGCATTTGGACGGCTTTACCTTCAGCCCAAAACCAGATAGGGCTTCGAACACCTCGGCCAGGTGCTCCAGGTGGTCTTCATATGTCTTTGAGTAGACAATTACGTCGTCCAGGTAGAGCAGGACAGTTTCGAAGTTCTTGTGTCCTAGGCAGAACTCCATTAACCGCTGGAAGGTTCCTGGGGCGTTGCAGAGCCCGAATGGCATGCAGTTGAACTCGCTGAGGCCCATTGGCGTGGTAAACGCAGTCTTTTCTTTGTCCGCCTCTGCCACAGGAACCTGCCAGTACCCACTGGTGAGATCCAAAGTGGAGAAATAATTAGCAGATCTTAGTGCAGCTAATGACTCCTCAATTCTGGGTAATGGGTAGGCATCATTATGTGTAATGCGGTTAATTTGCCTGTAATCAACACACATCCTCATGGTACCATCCTTCTTTCTAACGAGAACTAATGGAGCTGCCCAGGGGCTACAACTATCTCTGATCACCCCAGCCTCCTTCATCTCCTGCAACATTCCTTTGGCACATTGATAGTGAGCTGGGGGTACAGGCTAGTACACGAGTCCTCATGAACAGTTGAACAGTTGCATTTAATGAAGCCACATGTGACGCACCCACTGGGCCTTGGGGTACCCGGTGCCGGGCCGATAGATGCTGGGGGATGTCACAGTGGCGGAGACCCGGTCCGTGACCAAGGGTGGTCAATAAAAGGGGTTTATTTATAGGGGATTTATAGTGTTTGTATAAAGTTTGTGACGCCACCTGTGGTATGCGGCTACAGGGAGCCGCCGCTGCGGAGCAGGTCCTCTGGAGCTGATGTTAGTGCAGCAGGGATTGTGTGGCTCTCCACGGGTAGAGCTTAGCTCCAGGGCAGTGTGGATGTTATAGGTGGTGCTGGGCATTGTAGTGCAGGGGTTGATGGCACAGCAATAATCAGTCCACAACTTAATGACGGTTTCCTCTTATCTTTACTGGTGGTGAGTAGACAAGCCTGGACTAGGGTACTGGCTAGAAGTGGAAGTCCGGGCAGCCTGGAAGCAAGTAAAGAATCCTCCTTGCCAGGTGAAGTTGGAGGCCTTCCCTTTCCACTAAACTCTATGGCCCTGCTGCTTGTAGCTGTGCGGTGGCCCTCGTTCCTGAGTGCAACGGTTCTGTGCTCACCCGTATGGCAGGCAGCTCGGGCCTTGCTGGTGCATCGCTCCCACGTGGCGGTGCTGGGCCCTGTAGTGCTGCTGAGCCTCCGGGCGTCTGATGGGGTCAGGAGACCTGCAATCTCCTGCCCTCCGGTTTCTGTTGCTGGGCCTTCAGTGCCCCACAGCCTCGGACTCTGGTGTCCGGTTCTTCTGTGCCGTTCCTTCTGGGGTGAGCTGCCGCGCAGCTCCAGTCCCCAGCTCCTCTCTCTTCGATGTCCTGACTTCAACTCCTCACACTAAGACTCACTAACCCCGCCTCCAGATCCCAGTTGCCAAGGGTAGGAGCTCCCCTTGCTGGTCTGGAGCCAGGAAAGTGTTGCGTGCTTAGCAAAACCTGATTAGGGGACCCCTACTTACTTCCAGGCACGGCATCACCTCTTGTGAGGGAGGCAATGCCACTGTGGCAACCGGACCCCTGGGGTGCCACACATGGCCAGTGCAATTTAAGTCTCTTGAGCAACAGGCTCCAGTAACAAACAGTTTCATCTTAAAGGCACATTAACAAACAGTCTTTCTTACTAGCACAGTACATCACAGATCAAGTCTCTTTAGCAGCACACTTCTATGCCCCATAACAGTAATGATCCCACCAGCAGTCCCCGGTCCACTGTGTCATAGGCTTTAGCCTCTAGTGCAGTGAGGTACGAAGGATGGTTAGAACGCAAGGATGAGTCCAGTCCTCAGATGTGGTGTTCAATCCTTGCTTCTGCTAAACAACAGTTAACTCCTTTCTCCACTACTTTCTCTTGTAGATACCACTAGCAATTAAAAGGCAGTCACAGTGGGAGAGTCCCAGAACCCTGATCAGCCTGGTGAAGAGGTCTGTATCTTTTAAAGGGTTTGTCCACTACTTTCATATTGATGCCTTATCTGTAGAATAGGGCATCAATGTATGATCGTCTGGGGTCCTGCACCCGACACCCCTGCCGATCGGCTGTTATTGGTGGCGGCAGCCGCCGGCAGGAAGTGCTTACCTGGCCATCAAGTTACAGTGGCCAGTGCTTGTTACTGCACATCTGCCTCCTATTCAATTCAATGGGAGGTGGATGTGCAGTTTCCCGCGGCGGCCACTACAGATGGACGGCCAAGCACCGCAGGTAAGCACTTCTGGCCGGCGGCGGCACCGATGACAGCTGATCAGCAGGGGTGCCGGGTACGGCATCACGGCCGATCATACATTGATGACCTATCTTTTGGATAGGGCATCAATGTGAAAGTAGTGGACAACTTCTTTAAGCTCGCTCTCCAGCTCAGAACTGACACTACCCAGTCTCACTGGGGCAGGCCTGACCACTCCCCTTAGCTGCACCTTGTTAACCCCCCTAGTTGCTGGATGCTTAAAGCGCACCTGCCAGCAGGATTGTGCTTAGTAAATTACATAGACTGACAGGTGGACTCCGTTACACTGAGTAAAATGATACCTTTCATGATGAAATCCGTCCAGCGGTTCTTTTGTAATCTTTATTTACAGTTCTGCCATAATGATATGCATGTGCTCTGGTGCTCTCATTATGTATTCATGTATTCCTATCTCTGGCCTCTGACAGGTCACTGTGCTTTCAGTGACCTGCCTACTATTTTAAATACTGACTGTGTAATTTCCCTGCCCATGTGAAATTTACATATCCCAAAATGGCAGCCCGATGCCCGCGCAGTAGCATCTTTCGGTTGCCGAGAGATGCTACTGCGCACATGCGGCGCCATATTTCTGCACCCACGCTCTTTTTCCAAAAGCAAAATGGTGCTTGTGCGTGCGCAGTAGTATCTCTTGGCAACCGAAAGTTGCTACAGCGCATGCGTGGGTGTTGGGCGGACATTTTGGGATATGTAGATTTCACATGGGCAGAGAAATTACACAGCCAGTATTTAAAATAGTAGGCAGGTCATTGAAAGCACAGAGACTTGTCAGAGGCCAGAGATAGGAATACATGAATACAGAAGCAGAGCACCAGAGCACATGCATATCATTATGGCAGAACTGAAACTAAAGATTATAAAAGAACCACTGGACGGATTTCATAATCAAAGGTATCATTGGCACCCACCTGACAGTGTATGTAGTTTACTAAGCACAATTCTGCTGACAGGTACGCTTATCAACACCTTATGTAATATCTACCTGTCACACTCTTCCCTCCTTTTTGAATGTCGTCCTCGACAGTTGCCTTCTACCTGGTTACCTTAACCAGCATCTTGGAGTTGTGGTAGTTCTCCCCTAACTATCCTCAGATAGTGTTCCCCCAATACTGCCTCTTTACTTAAAGGTGAGTTGGTAGTTAGGCACTATGGACCCCTTTAAGCAATTTACACATACAGCACACTTACCCTATCTACATCTCTTGTCAATCGGTCTCCTGCAAGAAATACACAGATTTAACCACAATTTTAACCAATAACTATTCTTCAGCTGGAGCTTTTTGCTCGTCTTCAACCGGCTCTCCCTAACTACCACTCAACATTTTTCAAATTCAAGTGCAAAAATGTTAAATATAGCATAGTCTTTGTAAAATATTTGGCATCAAATAGAACACATATTTTCAACACAACCCATTTTCTTGAGGGAGTGTGCCACTTTAAGAACACAGTCCTTTGTTTCTTAAGGCACGGGGTCCTCGGTCCTTCTAGGTAAGGACCCTGGAACAGGCAAGGGAGACAGTCCTTTAAAACGGGGGCAGAAACAATGTCCGTTTCTTGTAAACATCTAAGGCACAGTCCATAAAGTGAAATTTGGAAAACAGTTCCTGGACAGGATACGGCACAGTCCATAAGTTGAGAGTGAAGACTCCCCAACTCGCTTGAGGTGCCCGCATATCCAGCAGAAAAGGACACAACAGGTGCAAATAAAAAAAATAAGGCAAAACCAAAAATAAATATCAACTTGTCCAGCTACTACCGTAGTTTTTAATATACCATAGGCCTATCCGGCCTTAACAGGAAAGCAGTAGCGGTCCTTCTACTGTGGTCACAGTCTCTGGTGGCTTTACCAGCCTTCAAGGAAAGAACACGTCACATTACCTAGGCAGAGATGAGGAACTATCACTGGAACACGGCGTGCAACCAACACAACTCGGTGATTTTTTTTCTTTTTGAGAGAGAGCAACACTGTCCTAGTCCTTTTTATTCTTTGGTTGGCACCAGTCCACAGTAAATGGACACTGCGCGGCATTGATAGTGGGGAGTTGAACTGATGCTGGGAGGGGTTCCTCTCTTGCCACCCCAGCAGAAGTGGCCCCCTCCTTGGTTGTGGCCTGAGGGACAGGTTTGCTCTCCCAGTTGGGACGAATCCTGAAGCGGGGCCCAGTAGAGATGGGGAAGAGTCCTCTCATTTGACACGAAGCTCTTGGTTCTTCTGCATCTGCCCAATCCTCGGGGTGGTACTACTCCATTTCAACTATGCGGGAGACTGAAATGGTGTACCAGCCCCGAGGTCCCCACATCTTTAAGAATCTGACCTTGTCTCCTGGCCAGAGACTCCGGGTCCGTCCTAGGGCATAATCCCTCTCCACCGACCTCCTGTTGACAAATATGTCCAGGCGAAGCCAAATCCCTTTAGCTGATAAAAATTTATGACCGTACCTCTGATCATCCGATCCTCCAGGCAGTCCCTTCCCGGGTACTCTCTCCACTCCTGGGCACACTCCTCCATCCGTCTCTTCTCCTGGATGATCTTTTCTTTCCATGCAGCCAGGCGTTGTTGGAAGTTGTATTCTTCCTGTTCTTCTTTGGAGATGATGGGCACAGGAACAGACCTTTCAGCCTGGCCAGGCTGAGCAACAACATCGGCAGGTGGTGGGATAGGTGCCCCTGGTGGAGTAGGTGGTAGGGTAGGTACTGGTTTCCTGGTGTTGATAGGCAAGGGGAACGCATATGACTCCTGTTTCCTCCAGGCCCCCATCCTTTCACCTCCTCTGGCTATCCAGGCTATATCATGTATTTCCCGGATCCATCCCCTCACTCCCCCATACTTGGGATTCACACAGTAGGCCCTAGGGGGTGAGAATGGACCCCGTGGAGGTGGCAGTTTGGTCATCCACTGCTCTCCAGGTAATGCTAACAGAGAGTAATCCAACTCCTCTTCCTCCGCTGGCGGCTATACGACCGGTCCCTGCTTGGTGGTGACCATCATATGGGTATGGAATGAGGCCGGGGGTTCCTTCACCCTTGCGCTGGGTGAGTGGCGGTCCCCGAGCGGATCATCACTACTGGTATCAGTTGGAGAGCGGGGGCTAGTGACTCACCGGCAGGAACACAGAGCGCCGCCATCTTCCTTCCGGTCCCGCTGTGCACGCTGGTCCCGATCAGAAGTCCCGTCCCTCTCTCGAGAGCGGAGGTCGGGGCGGACGTCACAGCCCCAGTGGTGGCTTCCAGTGCGGTGGGCCGGGTCACGGTCAGGGTACCTGTGGGCAGCAGGTCCTCCGGTGAGTCCGGTACTGGTCGGAATGGTTCTGGAACAAGCAGCGGTCCTTCAGGTGGGTCCGGTGCTGGGCAGGAATACGCGGTGGCCTGCGGCCGGATGACAGCCGGGGCTCCGGACATCGGCTCACGGTCCACAGTTGGTGGTGGGATGGGCACAGGGTCTGACGGCAGACCTCGGGGTCCCAACTCCTGCCTTCGGGCTGCCTCCGGATTCTGATGAGGCGGTGCGGCCGTGCCCTGGCCTGACTGGGTATTGCCCGGTACCTCGCAGTTGTGGGTGAGGTGATGAAGGGCTGCGTCCTCCCCTGCTTCTCTTCTTGCTGCAGACTGCTGGGACATAGCACACCTTCCTAGCTCCGACATACTGGCAGGCACTATGACTCGCACTCTCCTCTCCTTTTCACTCCTGACCAGAATGGAGTTCTTCTGGCCAGAAGAGCTCCAGCTCACTCTTACTCCTCCTCCTCTGGGACAGTACCTCACTGGCCATTGGTCCAACATGCTGGTGGTTGGGGTGTCTTTTCTCTGAGGCCAGCCTTCCCCAGCTTGTTCCACTGCAGGAGGTTTGGCCCTGTTTGGCACTCTTTTATCATATACTCCTACAAGATGGGATGTCCTTCTTCTTCCCCACTGTGCTTTTAACAAAAACAGACACCATTTTAACTGTACAATATGTGTCAAGTCTTGCATTTTGCAGGTGCCTGTTTCTCTGTATTTTATCTCCTTATTTCTTCCCAGTCATCACTGGCTGTCTTCCCTTTTCAATGGTATACCAGGGTTGAATTGAGGTGCTTTGCTGCTATGTTTTTCCAGACACTTTGCCTCTTCTCCCTCCTATACGCTAATTCCCGCTCAGGACTCCCCGTACGGGCCACCAATGTTACGTGCACACCGCAAGGTTTAGATAGCGGAGAGACAGGTTCATGAATTCTTTGGAATCCTGGGCGAACCGTTACTCAGGGTGACCATATACTGCAGTTTCTCTCAGTCATACAGGGGCATTGACCCTCAGGCACAGACATATAGCTGGATTCACTTGCTAACCAGACACATTTGACACGAGTCCTCATGAACAGTCGCATTTAATGAAGCCGCACGGCCAGTGCAATTTAAGTCCCTTGAGCAACAGGCTCCAGTAACAAATAGTTTCTTCTTAAAAGCAGATTAATAAACAGTCTTTCTTACTAGTACAGTACAGCACAGATCAAGTCTCTTTAGTAGCACACTTCTATACTCCCACAACAGCAATGCTCCCACCAGCATTCCCCGGTCCACAGTGTCACAGACTTTACCTTCTAGTGCTGTGAGGTACGATGAGGCGATTAGAATGGAAGGATGAGTCCAGTCCTCGGATGTGGTGTTCAATCCTTGCTTTTGCTAAACAACAGTTTACTCCTTTCTCCACTACTTTCTACTATAGATACCACTAGCAACTAAATGGCAGTCACAGTGGGAGAGTCCCAGTATCCTCATCAGCCTGATGAAGAGGTCTGCATCCTTAAGGATAGGTGCCCACGATGCCCAGCTCGCGGTACACTACACCGAAGGACCTGCCGTCACATGACTATGATGTCAGCGCAGGTCCTTCAGTCCACCGCGATCTGCCGGCAAGTGAAGACGATCGCAGCGGGGACCATCAGAAGGTAAGTATAATATATATTTTATTCTTTCTTTTACAGGTTCTATGGTACCTGGGTCTGGAGGAGAGTCTCCTGTCCTCCAGACCCTGGTACCATCCGCACACTGAAACGTTTGGATTCCGCATCTACTGATGTAGTGATGCGGATTCCATGCATTCCAATGAAAGTCAGTGACGGCAAAAACGCTGTGCTTCCGCAAAATATTTGGTAGTGCTGCGTTTTTTCCCACAATGATAACCCGCAGCGGAAATTTCCGCAGCATGTGCAAAGCACATGCGGATTACCATTGGGGAACATGGCAGGCTTTCTACCATGCATTTTTGCAGCGTTTTTGCCGCTGCGGAAACGCTTAAAAAACGCATCGTGGGCACACAGCCTTAAGCTGGCTCTCCAGCTCAGAACTGACACTACCCAGTCTCACTGGGGCAGGCCTGACCACTCACCTTAGCTGCACCCTGTTAACCACCCTAGTTGCTGGATGCTTAACAACATCTTATGTAACATCTATGACGCGCCCCTGGGCCTGTGTCGCGCTGCGTTGCGCACGCGGGAGCTTACCCGGAGCCGGATCTGTTGAGGGTTGTAGTCTCGTGGCGGTGACCCGGTCCGTGCCCAGGGAGTCAAACTGAGCGGCGATGTATCAGCGGTAGATGTTGGACGACTACGCCACCCGTTGAGTACAGCTAAGGAGCTGCTGCTGCAGGGCAGACCGCTGAGGCCGGTGGTAGGATTGTGCAGCGTGATAGTATAACCCCCAACGGGAGGGGTATGGCCTCAGGGCAGCCGACGTGGATGATGGGGGTAGCAGGAACCACTCGGAGACGGTACGGCGTAGTTCAGGGTCTTTACTGGTGACAAAGATAGACCCTCCCGGAGTACTGGCTAGCGATTGGGGCCTGGTCAGTCCTTGAGCAGATGGGATCTCCCCTGGCCAGGCGGAGTTGTAGGCCTCCCAAACTAACTGTACTCTTCTGGCTACCTTGCTAGAGGCGGGTATAAGTAGCCCACGTCCCTCATTGTACCGTGTGGTGCTCACCCGTATGGCCGGTGACTCGGGGCCTTCTAGTAGCTTCCGCTCCACGACGGCGGTGCCTGTCCCATGCGTGTGACCGTGCCTTCGGGTTTCTTGGCCAGAGGACCTGGAATCCCCTGCCTGACGGATTCTGCTGCTGGGTAGGAGTTAGTCCCCACAGCCTTGGACTCCGGGTCCGGTAAGAAATCTTCTCAGTCAGGGCGAGCTCTGCAGCTGCCAGCCCCTGACTCCTTGTAACACTGCTCCCACAGAGCTCCTGATGTTCTGTTCCTATATTTGCTCCTTTTCTCTGTCTATACTTCTTCTCTACTCACTAACCCTGCCTCAGCCCTAGGTTTATATAGGGGAAGTTCTTCCCCTCCCAGGACTGGGCAGGAGGTGTGGCATGCATAGGATCCCTGACCAAGAGACCTCCCACCTGCTCTCAGACGTAATATCTCTATCACTGTGGCAACCAGACCCCTGGGGTGTCACATTCCCCCCTAGTGAACTTTAGTACTCCGGGACTAAACATATTTTTAGAAAAAAACATAACAAGGTATAAACAATAATAATACAATAAGAAAAACACATAAAGATGGTTACGGCGTGTCCGCAACCGGGTGCAGTTTTGAAGAAAACAAAGGTGTCCATTTCACCAAAACAGGGAGACGTAACCAGGTAGGGGTCTGTCCTGCCCCGAGTCCTTATCAGTCTTTTAGTCCATCCTGGGTTACGCTCCAACTAATTGTACAAGGATTCCCGGTAAATCCACCAAGGACTCCTAAAAATAACTAGAAACACATAATTATTTACAAGCAACAAGAAAAACAGGTAACCATAAATAAAACAACTTATACACTTCAAATCCTCCATCGTGCGGGTAACTGGCCTCTAGTGGCCCTAGTGGACCTACGGAGCTGACTGTCTAGCCCCGAACTACAGGGTGTAGGAACTGTCAAGGGTAAACTGGGCAGCTGTCCACGGGCCCTTTGGCTCACTAGAGGCATGGCAGGTTCACTATAAGCAGAGGGTTGATCCTCCTGGTCTGCTGGTGTGGGGTCTTCTGCCTCCTGGACCGGCTGTTCTTCCAGCTCTAGCTGTTGCTCCGTAGGTGCTTGGGATGCTGGTTGGAGGAAGGTGAGTACGGGTACCACAACTGCGCCATTGACTTGAGTCCAAGACCGAGGGAAGTCTCCGAGCACAGTACTAACCATATCTTCCCTTTCCTCTACGGGTCGAGGGTCTTCTTGTTCCTCTTCAGGGTTCCGTAGCTGTTCGGGACACTTCTTCAGGTGATCCCGGGATACAATGGTTGTGGTTTCCCCTCCGTCTTTACTGATGGTACAGACCTTTGGGTTGTCGTGGCTTGAGGGCAGTACGGTGTACGGGTCCTTCTCCCACTGGTCGTCCAACTTGTGGAGCCGCCTTTTCCTCTTCAAGACCTGCTCTCCGGGTACCAGGGGAACAGCGGGAGCACACTGGTTGTAAGTTTTCTCTTGTCTTTCCCTAGCTTGACAGAGACTTCGCTCCACGCTCTCCTGTACTTTCCGGTACTGCTGCTGCCTCTCTGTGTCCCAGTCTGCTTCTGGTGAAGTGTCCTTGGGTGTCAGGACTCCCATCTCCAGGTCAACAGGTAGCTTCCCAGGTCTTGCCCTCATCAGGTAAGCCGGGGTACAGTTGGTGGAACCTACCGGGATGTGGTTGTATAGGTCCACTAGGTCGGGCAGCCTCTCAGGCCACAGACTGCGTTCTTCCAGGGGCAATGTTTTCAGAAGATCTATCACCACCTGGTTCATTTTCTCACAAAGTCCATTAGTTTGCGGATGATAGGGTGTCGTCCTTATCTTCCGGCAGCCATACAGAGTGCAGAATTCTTGGAAGACCTCCGCTTCAAAGGCAGGTCCCTGGTCTGTCAACACTTGGTCCGGGTACCCGTGTGGACGGCAGAAATGCTGCTGGAAGGCTCTAGCTGCTGTTCGAGCTGTTAAGTCCTTGACGGGGACGACAACCAAGAACCGGGAGTAGTGATCCACGATGGTTAGTGCGAAGACGTAGCCACTTCTGCTTGGGGTCAGTTTTACATGATCCAAGGCTACCAGTTCCAACGGCTGCCGAGTGACGATGGACTGCAGGGGAGTCTTCTGGCTGGCACGGTCCTTCCTCCTCAGGTTGCACGGGCCACAGTCTCTGCACCACCTCTCGATGGTTCCCCTCATGCCTACCCAATGGAACCGCCCGCGCAGCAGGAACTCCAGCTTCTTCCATCCGAAATGCCCAGCTCCATCGTGGTATGCCTCCATCACCATGGCTGCGTCTCGTCGTGGCACCACTACTTGCCAGATTAGTTCATGCGTCCGGGAGTTAACCATCCTGCGGCACAACTTCCCCTTGTAAAGGAACAGTCTACTCTTTTCTGCCCACAGTTGCTTGGCTTCCTCCGGAGCGTCTGGGTCAAGGCGAGCCTCTGGCCGAGTCAGCATCTCCTTCACCAGCCGGACGGCAGGGTCACTGTCTTGCGTTTCCGCCCAGTTGTAGTGAGGTAAGGGGTTAAGCGTAACGCCTTGCTTACTCCTTACCCGATGGGAATACTGGATAGTCCCATGACGGTGAAACGCGGGGAGTTCGACTTCTTCCAGTCCCTCTGGATCTTCTCCTACGTCCGGTAGGTTTGGCATCCTGGACAGGGCGTCCGCGTTGGTATTGGAGCGTCCTGCCCGGTATTTGATGGTGAACTCGTAGTTGGACAGGCGGGCCATCCATCTCTGCTCTAGGGCACCGAGTCTTGCCGTGTCCAGGTGTGTCAACGGGTTGTTATCCGTGTACACGACGAACCGGGAAGAAGCGAGGTAGTGCTTAAAGCGTTCGGTGACTGCCCACACCACTGCCAGGAACTCTAGCTTAAATGAGCTGTAATTCTCAGGGTTTCTTTCGGTGGGTCGCAGTTTTCGGCTGGCGTAAGCGATTACTCGCTCTTTCCCCTGCTGGATCTGGGACAGCACGGCTCCTAGCCCGATGTTACTTGCGTCGGTGTAGAGGATAAAGGGCTGGCTGTAATCCGGGTACGCCAGGATTTCATCCCCCGTGAGGGCCATCTTCAGCTGGCGGAAGGACTCTTCTTCCAACTTCTCCCATCTGAAGGGCGGCTTCTGGTTCTTGGCCTTCCGGGACTGGCCTATCAGGAGGTCCTGCATAGGAGCTGCCTTTTTGGTGAAACCGGGGATGAACCTGCGGTAGTAGCCTACCAACCCGAGGAACTGCCGCACTTCCTTTACACTGGAGGGACTTGGCCATTCCTTAATTGCGGTGATCTTATCAGGGTCGGGAGCCACTCCGTCAGCGCTCACCACGTGTTCCAGGTACTGCACCTTTGGTTTCAGGAGGTGACACTTGGAGGGTTTCACCTTTAGGCCGTAGCTTGCCAGAGCTTCGAACACTTCCGCCAGGTGTTTCAGGTGGTCCTCATAAGTCTTAGAATATACGATGACATCGTCCAGGTACAACAGGACCGTCTCGAAGTTTCTGTGGCCCAGACAGCACTCCATTAATCGTTGGAAGGTTCCTGGTGCGTTGCAGAGTCCGAACGGCATACAGGTAAACTCGCTAAGTCCCATCGGGGTGGTGAATGCGGTCTTCTCCCGGTCCGCCTCTGCTACAGGAACCTGCCAGTACCCACTAGTGAGATCCAAGGTAGAGAAGAAGTTAGCAGATCTTAAAGCAGCCAAAGACTCCTCTATCCTTGGTAAGGGGTACGCATCCTTGTGTGTGATACGGTTGATTTTCCGGTAATCTACACACATCCTCATGGTGTTGTCTTTCTTTTTGACTAAGACTAGTGGAGCTGCCCAGGGGCTACAGCTATCCCTGATCACCCCAGCCTCCTTCATGTCTCTAAGCATCCCCTTGGCGTGTTGGTAGTGTGCAGGGGGTACGGGTCGATACCTCTCTTTTATGGGAGGATGGTCTCCCGTGGGGATGTGGTGTTCTACCCCCTTGACTCGCCCGAAGTCTAACGGGTGTTTACTAAACACTCTCTCGTACTCTTGAACCACCCGATAGACTCCCTGTTTCTGGTGTGAGGGAGTGGAGTCAGTACCCAAATGTAGTTGCTGACACCAGTCCTCCATTGTTTTCTTAGAGCCGTTACCTTCCTCCGGGTGAGATGGAGGCAAGGGTTCCACAGATTGTATAGCATTTTGGTTAATGGTATATAATTTGGCTAGCGTGGCATACCGGGGCAGGTACACTTCCCTCTTCCCGATATTGATTATGCGAACGGGCACCCTCCCATGGCGTACATTAACCACCCCCCGTGCTGTCAAGATGGTGGGCCTACTGTCTGAGTAAACTGGTTCTACCATTGCCTGGTAATCTCTACCTCTCAGACCAATAGCTGCCCGGCACCAAATCATCATTTCACTTTTTGGGGGCATGGCAATAGGGAAAGGGTCACACATTCTCACGCTACCAATCTCACCGCCGGAGAGTTCCACCTGTTGCCGTCGCATCAGTGCCCGGATCTCTTTTTGGAGCACTCGCTGCTCGCCGGAGCTGGCGTTCTTGGCAACCTGCTGTAAAAGGAAAATCACCTCTGCAAGACAATTTTCAATTACATTAGTTCCTAGAGTTATCTTTGGGTGACTCTCGTGTTTGTCAATGTCTACAATGATCAGTCCCTGTGCTGCCAGTTCGACTCTACCGATTTTAATGGTCACCTCTTTAAATCCAATCTGTGGCACGGGCTGACCATTGCTGGCGATGATACTCAAGTCGTCGTCAGGGTAGCGGGTGATATCCGAGTCATTCCAGTACTGCTTGAAGAGCACGTACGGGATGGTGGTGACCTGTGACCCGGTGTCCAGTAGGGCACTCATAGGAATGCCATCCAGTACCACGGGTAAGACTGGACGTCCTCCCACATATTTGTCGCGCCAGTTCGATGGGCCTGGTGATCTTTTTCCTGGGGGTTGGCCCTCTACCCCAGGTTGTGCCAGTTTAAAGGACAGTACCTTGCCATATGTCCGGGTTGATTGCAGCGGCGGCAGATGGGTCGTCCGTCCTCGTTGTATCGGTCGCTAGGTCTCCCTCTGGCCGGT
This sequence comes from Phyllobates terribilis, assembly GCF_046119375.1. Taxonomy (NCBI): domain Eukaryota; kingdom Metazoa; phylum Chordata; class Amphibia; order Anura; family Dendrobatidae; genus Phyllobates; species Phyllobates terribilis. Next base: position 205,875 of record NW_027363254.1, read on the forward strand.
GGGGTCCTCCTTGGTCGACGCCACGGGATGTCCTCCGGTCCGGATGCCAGCTGGATCTTCCCTGGAGTGGAAACCTGTAAAGACTGCACAGTTCTGGTTAGCGCAGCAACGCTTTTAGCTAGCTCTTGGACCTGATGGTGCAGGTCTGGAGCCGGGTCATTGTTCAAAGCCTGCGCATCAGCTCCCACAGGCCCTGCCGACAAGGGTGCCGCCTCCTGGTGGTAAGTGGTAGTGGGGCGTCTGTGGGTCACAACGCCACCTGGTGCCGGTTCTCGGAGCACCCGGATGGCTCTGTCCTTGAACTGTGCAAATCCCAGATGAGGGTCCTGTAAGGCCATTGCCCGCAACTGGGTTCGGTGGGCATTGCAATATAAACCCTCTATAAATTGTTCAGTCAACAGCCTGTCCTCGTCTCCCACGCCGTCAGGGTCGGTCTGCTTAATGGCTCTCAGGGCCTCTTGTAGGTTCAGGGCATAGTCCCTTATACTCTCGTGTGCTCGCTGCTTGCACCCGTAGAATCTAAGCTTGATCTCGGCTGAGGTGCGGGTATCAAAGGTGTCCCTCAGCCGGGTTAGTATCCCTGCGACAGTCCTCCCCCCAGGTGGCCAGGACTTTACCTCCCTTCGGGCTGCCCCAGTTAATTGGGCCACCAGGATGCTCACTTTTTGCTCTTCTGTGAGGGGGTACACCTGGAAGAGGCTATCCAGCTTTTCTCTAAAGTCATGCAGGGTATGTGACTCCCCTGAGTACTGGGGTAGCCAGGCCGCTCCCGGGATATAGGGCATGGTGAAAGGCATGACTGCAGCAGCGGTGGCGCTGGCGGGGGTTGAGGCAGTGAAGCTCTCCTCCGTATCCGACATCCTCCTCCCCTCTAGTGGACCGTGGCCTACCTTGCGATGATCCTCTTCCGTAGGCCGCGGCTCCGCAGTAGATCGTCAGGGTTGAGGACCTTCCGTCGCGCTCCTGTGACGTCAGCGTCTGCTGGGCTCCTTCCAGGACCTTACGCGACGTCCGGACGTGAGGCGGGGCTTCAGTTCTCGCGCGCTTTCGGAGTCCACGCCCCTCTTCTTCCCGCGCGACGTCTTCAAGATGGCGTCCAACGGCGGGAAAACTCCACGGAAGGCGGGAAGAAGGCTGAAAATGGCGCCGGATGGCGGGAATCTTCACCGATGGCGGGAAGAAGGCTGAAGATGGCGCCGGATGGCGGGAATCTTCACCACAGGTAAGTTTGAACAGTCTTTTTCAGGCACGCAGTACCCGGTGGTTGCGGGCACGAAATCCTGCCGACTACGCCAAAAGTTGACGCGCCCCTGGGCCTGTGTCGCGCTGCGTTGCGCACGCGGGAGCTTACCCGGAGCCGGATCTGTTGAGGGTTGTAGTCTCGTGGCGGTGACCCGGTCCGTGCCCAGGGAGTCAAACTGAGCGGCGATGTATCAGCGGTAGATGTTGGACGACTACGCCACCCGTTGAGTACAGCTAAGGAGCTGCTGCTGCAGGGCAGACCGCTGAGGCCGGTGGTAGGATTGTGCAGCGTGATAGTATAACCCCCAACGGGAGGGGTATGGCCTCAGGGCAGCCGACGTGGATGATGGGGGTAGCAGGAACCACTCGGAGACGGTACGTTGTAGTTCAGGGTCTTTACTGGTGACAAAGATAGACCCTCCCGGAGTACTGGCTAGCGATTGGGGCCTGGTCAGTCCTTGAGCAGATGGGATCTCCCCTGGCCAGGCGGAGTTGTAGGCCTCCCAAACTAACTGTACTCTTCTGGCTACCTTGCTAGAGGCGGGTATAAGTAGCCCACGTCCCTCATTGTACCGTGTGGTGCTCACCCGTATGGCCGGTGACTCGGGGCCTTCTAGTAGCTTCCGCTCCACGACGGCGGTGCTGGTCCCATGCGTGTGACCGTGCCTTCGGGTTTCTTGGCCAGAGGACCTGGAATCCCCTGCCTGACGGATTCTGCTGCTGGGTAGGAGTTAGTCCCCACAGCCTCGGACTCCGGGTCCGGTAAGAAATCTTCTCAGTCAGGGCAAGCTCTGCAGCTGCCAGCCCCTGACTCCTTGTAACACTGCTCCCACAGAGCTCCTGATGTTCTGTTCCTATATTTGCTCCTTTTCTCTGTCTCTACTTCTTCTCTACTCACTAACCCTGCCTCAGCCCTAGGTTTATATAGGGGAAGTTCTTCCCCTCCCAGGACTGGGCAGGAGGTGTGGCATGCATAGGATCCCTGACCAAGAGACCTCCCACCTGCTCTCAGACGTAATATCTCTATCACTGTGGCAACCAGACCCCTGGGGTGTCACATCTACCCATCACAAGTTTACCAGTAATTCAATTTGCGTTGAATACATTTGCCGCAAATCACATTTTCTGGCCGAATTCAAGTGAATTTGTCTCATTGAATTTTAGCAGTTTGACGCATCTCTAGTAGAGAGATAAATAGACACTCAGACATGAAGTACAGACAGATAGATGATAATAGATAGATGGATAGATGGATATTTTCTTTGTTTTTGCAACTACCTTTTAATAGTTTCCTACAACTCTACTGTAGTTCTAATACAGTATAATATCCTCAAAGCCCCCAATACTCAGTATAATGCTCTCTACACCAGGATGTCCGCATAGTTCCCATATCTATATATATAATCGTCTTATCCCGTCTGTCTGTCTGTCCAGGAAATCCTGCGTCGCTCATTGGTCCGGCAGCGGCCAATCAGCGCCGGGGGATTTCTAAAAAAAGATGGCGGCCGTTAGCGGCTCATCTGCGGGACGGAGCTGAGCGGCGATGCAGCCGGGAGATGAGCGCCGCGAGGCGCTCATCTCCCGGCAGGCAACAGCAGAAGGAACCCGACCGCCGGACCCATCTGCGGGACGGAGATGCAGCCGGGAGATGAGCGGCGCGAGGCGGTATCAACGGAAGGACCGCCGGCGCCGCTGACCTCCATGGGAGGACCGGGGAGCGGCGCTGCGGGTCGGGATACTTCTGCTGCGAGCGCCCGCGATGTCACGGGTTCTCGCAGCGTAAGTAGTCGCACAGGCAGCGCCGCTCCCCGGTCCTCACCAAGACGATTCGATGATTGGTCGCGGTCTTCGGACCCGACCAATCACTGATCTTAGCGCAAAACTTAAACACCGCTGTGCTGATTGGTCGCCGACGCTAGCCGCGACCAATCACCGATTTGGGCGTCAAATTTAAATATCGGCCGCGACCAATCACCACAGCGGTGTTTAAATGTGGAGCCAAGATCGGTGATTGGTCGGTGCCTATATTTAAATTTGACGCCAAAATCGGTGATTGGTCGCGGCCGATATTTAAATTTGGCGCCCAAATCGGTGATTGGTCGCGGTCAGCGTCGGCGACCAATCAGCACAGCGGTGTTTAACTTTGGCGCCAAGATCAGTCATTGGTCGCGGGCCAAGACAGCGACCAATCACCGATTTGTGCTGCAATTTTAAATAGCGTCCGCGACCAATTGGATGTCAGCAACCACCGGCCGCGACCAATCTGCGCTTTTTGTGCCAAATTTAAACACCGCTCTGCTGATTGGTCGCAGCCGGCGACCAATCAGCGATTTTGGCGCCAAATTTAAACCCCGCTCTGCATCGCTCTGCTGATTGGTCGCGGTCGCCGGCCGCGACCAATCAGCACTATTGTCGCCAAATTTAAACACCTCTTTGCTGATTGGTCGCGACTAATCAGCGAGATTGGCGCCAAATTTAAACAACGCTCTGCTGATTGGTCGCGGTCGCTGGCCTCGACCAATCAGCGATTTTGGCGCCAAATTTAAACAACACTCTGCTGTTTGGTCGCGGCCGGCGACCAATCAGCGATTTTGGCGCCAAATTTAAACACCGCTCTGCATCGCTCTGCTGATTGGTCGCGGTCGGAGGCCGCGACCAGTCAGCAGTATTGGCGCCAAATTTAAACACCGCTCTGCTGATTGGTCGCGACTAATCAGCGATTTTGGTGCCAAATGTAAACACGCTCTCCAGTCCTCACTAACATGGTTCGCTGATTGGTCGCGGCCGCCGCCCGCGACCAATCATCGATATTGCCGCCAAATTTAAACACCGCTTTGCTGATTGGTCGCGGTTGCCGAACGCGACCAATCAGCGATTTTGGCCCCAAATTTAAACACAGCTCTGCTGATTGCGCCCGGTCGGCCGCATACCTATTCTAGAATACCCGATGCATTAGAATCGGGCCACCATCTACTATACACTATAATGGCCCACATCTCCTGTGTACACAGTATAATACTCCTCACACTGTATGATAGCCAACTATACTAGTACTAACATTGTGTACTGCCCACAAAGCCCCCAATTCTAGCCGCAGAAGGCTTATTACGATCTGACTTTACAGGACGCAAAGGAATACGCCAAATTAAAAACCAAAATATTGGCACGCTCAGGAGTGACTATGTCTGTCAGAGCACAAAGGGTCCACCACTGGGCGTATGCTGGCGACAGATCTCCACGCTCATAGATGTTCGACTTGTTACATCTTGTACAAAAATGGCTGCAGCCAGTGTCTTCCTCTCCTGCCCAGATGGTTGAGCGTGTGGTGATGGACAGGTTCATCCATTCCCTAACCAGGCCAATGCAGACCTGGTTTGCCCAAGGTGACCCTCGGACGCAGACAATCTCGTAGGTCTGGTAGAAAGATACCAAGTGGTCGAAAAATCCCTGGGGAAACCCGACATAGCCACCTACCCTTACTGGAGTGCCCAAAAGGGGATGGGTTCACCATGGAAGGGATTCAGAGCTACAACTGATGGCATTCCATTTCCACTGATGAGACTGCAAGGTCTGTTGTGAAGGATGTGATTTGTTGGCGATGTCGCAGTCCGGGACACGTAGCCGCCCAGTGTCATACATCTGCTGAGCCTAGGCAGATGATGTTCATACTATGCTTACCCAACATGCAGTGTGGACTGTCGACACGGCGAGGGGCCGCAGGGGTGTGCCATGTCCGTTAATGGAGTGATGGGCTGTTGGACTCCAGGAGTCTGGTGACCTTGATCAGGGATAGTGTTCTGGTTCTCATTTCCACTGTCGAAAGTAAGTTCCTGGCCAAGTGGCAGGGCCCATATGAAGTGGTGGAGAAACTCAGTTAAGTGAACTCCGAGTCCACCAGCATGGCTGAAGAAAGCCGCACCAAGTATACCATGTGAACTTGCTCAAGCTGTGGCGGAACCGGGAGCCTGTGGAAACTCCTTGCCTGGGAGCCGCTCCCGAAGGCAAGGTGGAAGAGGTCACTATTTCAGAGACTCTATTGCCAGCCCAGAAGCAAGAGTGTCGAGAACTACTACAGTGAAATCGGGAGCTGTTCTCAGAGTTGCCGGAGCATACTCAGGTGGTAGAGCATGACGAGTTAACGGAACCACATGTAAGAGTGAATCTGAAGCCGTATCGGGTTCCGGAAGCACGCCGGGAAATGATCTAGGCCGAGGTGAAAAGGAGGTTAGACCTCGATGTGATAGAGGAGTCAAAGAGTGGGTGGTCGAGCCCAATCGTCCTCGTACCAAAACCCAACGGAGAGTGGAGGTTTTGTAATGACTAGGGCCGGCTGAATGAGGTGTCCAAGTGTGATGCGTACCCGATGCCCCGCGTTGACGAACTCATCGAAAGGCTTGGACCGGCGAGATACATCACCACTCTCGACCTGACGAAGGGCTATCGGCAGATCCCCATGTCCCAGGTGGCCAAGGAGAAGACGGTTTTCTCTACACCCAGATGGGTGCTTTCAATACACTTGGATGCCATTCGGGTCACAGGGGGCCTCAGCCACCTTCCAGAGGGCTATGGATCGGATCATAGCCCCACATAAGAAGTATGCCGCAGCCTACCTTGACGACATTGTAATTTTTAGCCCAGACTTTAGACCTAAATTACAGCCCATTCTGGATGCTCTAAGGAAGGCGGGATTTGCAATAAATCTGAAAAAATGCACCTTTGGAAAAGAGGAGGCCAAGTACTTGGGCTATGTCGTCGGGAGAGGCGAAACAAAGCCGCAAGTTAATAAAGTGGAGGCAATCCAGACCTGCCCGCAACTGCTCTCCAAGAAGCAAGTGAGAGCATTCCTGGGAATGGTGGGATATTACCGGCAGTTTAACCCAAATTTTGCCATGATGGCTGCACCACTGACGGATCTCCTAAAAGGCACCAGGTCAACCATGGGGAAGTGGATGGAGAAAACAGAGACCACATTCCTACTGTTGAAGTCAGCACTGTGTAAACAACCGGTCCTGGTCGCACCAGACTTTAACCCCTTTACGACATAGGGCATATTAGTACGTATCTGTTCCCTGGGCCTTATGGACCAGATACGTATTAATACGCCCTATCTTTAATGCGGCACCGCGACTGAAGTCGCGGTGATAGCATTAAAATTCCGGTGCCATCTTACCTTAGGGTAGATGGCGCCAGCATCTTGGGGGTGTCGCCGCCCCTTCACACCCACGATCGCTGTGATTGGCTGTTCAATTCTGAACAGCCAATCACAGCATTTCTCACTGTTTCCGGCAATCAGATTGCCGGAAACAGTGATGTGCAGCCTAGGATCGGTGCTCCTAAGAGCACTAATCCTAGGCTGTTGCCTAGTAACCCTGCTTGTCACCTCCCCATGACCCCCTGTGATGTCAAATAAGCCCCAGCCAGGTCTGATTGGAGCGATCGATGATGACATCGATCGCTCCAATCAGAGTACCTGAACACAGGTGACAGGGCGGTCACAGGGCGATGACCGGCTTGTGACCTGCCTGTCACCTCTTTGTGACCCCCTGTGATGCTGCCCAGGCCCCTGCCATCTCTGATTGATGCGATCGATGTCATCATCGATCGCACCAATCAGAGTACCTGACCGGGAGGTGACAGGCAGGTCACCGGCTGGTCACCACCCTGTCACCCCCCTGTGACCGCCCTGCAGATCCTCACACTTGGTGAGGATTTCTACAGAGCGGTCACGTCTGATCTGCGCTGTGCTGGGCCTTGTAGTGCCACAGAATCTTCTGTTACACTACAAGACCTTTCTCCTACCTGCTCCAGTCGCTGCTGCTGCTCCGGCATCCTGCTGCGGTCTCCAGGGTCCTGGATCTCCAGCTCCGGCATCCTGCTGCTGTCTCCAGGTTGCTGGGTCTCCAGCTTCGGCGTCCTGCTGCTGTCTCCAGGGTCCTGGGTCTCCAGCTCCTTATCCAGCTTCTGCGGATCCTGCTCCAGAGCCTCTTCCAGAACCTGCTGCTGATCCTGCTGAAAGAAGAACAGAGAAGACTTTGGTAAGTCCATCTCTGTTCTCCCCTCATCCACCCCTCTCCCCCCTCCTCCCCCCCCCCTCCTTTTACCCCCAATCCTCCTCCCCCCCAGTTTTGTTTTTTTTACGTGCGTCCTGCAGCGGCCGAGCGCTGAGCAGTGTCTACGTCACTGATCAACATCCGTGCTCGCTGCTTTTCAGGACATTTTCTTGCCCCTGTCAATTCTCCCCCCCCACACCTTTGCACCACATCCACGCACACACTCAGCAGCTGCCGAGAGTTGATAGGTGACATAGTTCACCGATCCGCACTCGTGCTCGCTGTTTGCACCACCTACGATAGTTCCTTTTTTTCTCTTTTTTTTTTCAGAAAAAAAAAATTCACACCAAGCACACTGACACACACACACTCTAAATAAAGTACTGACACACATGCACCACATACACGAGAAAAAAAAATGTCCGGCTCATCCCAAACTTGCTATTCAGCGGAGGAGGCATACGCTATTGTTGCCTCCGACACTGAGACTGACAGCGAGGGTGAGGATCCCACATTTCTTTACTTTTCCGACGCCTCATCGTCCTCCTCTTCCTCCTCTTCTTCCTCCTCTTCCTCCTCAGGTGCTGCTGGACCGCCCCGCAGTCGTCGCAGGAGAGAAGATGTTCCAGCGCCCCCCACTACTGACCCCATATGGACCTCGCCCCCCGAAAATGTTGAGCCACTGATTCCTGATTTCGTGGCGGAATCAGGAATCAAGTTTGACACCACCGGCCTCACAGAAATAGACTTTTTCAAAGTCTTTTTCTCTGAGGATTTTATAAACCTCATGGTGGGCCAAACTAATTTGTATGCTCATCAATTTTTGGAACAAAACCCCTCTTCATCATTTTCTAACTGGTCTCCTGTAGACGTAGAAGAAATGATGAAGTTTTGGGGCCTGGTCCTTCATATGGGGATCCTGAAAAAAACAGAGGTTCGGCAATACTGGAGTGTTGACGTTTTGTATAACACTCCAGTGTTCCGAATGGTCATGACCCAGACACGTTTTGAGGCCATCCGCAAGTTCTTGCATTACCAAGATAATGCAATGTGTCCTGCATGCGATGACCCAAACTTTGATCGTCTTTTCAAAGTTCGGCCGGTCATCGAGCACTTCAACAAGTTTGGTGAAGTGCACGTGCCCCAAAGGGACATCTGCATGGATGAGTCCTTAATTTCTTTTAAGGGGCGGCTTGGATTCCGGCAGTACCTGCCCAGTAAAATGTCCAGGTACGGGATCAAGCTGTATAAACTTTGGGGGAGTACCTCAGGGTACACTCACAAGTTTAGAGTTTATGAAGGGAAGGACTCCTGGATTGAACCCCCTGAATGCCCCCCTGTTCTGGGAGTGAGTGGGAAAATTGTGTGGGACTTGGTGCACCCACTGCTGGATAAAGGTTATCACCTGTACGTGGATAACTTTTATACAAGTAACCCGCTCTTCAAGTCCCTCTCTGCGCGACATACCGCAGCTTGCGGTACTGTCCGCAAAAATCAGAAAGGCCTTCCAAAGGCGCTAATTGGGCAGCTGTTCAGAAGGGATGAGAGCAGAGCCCAATGTAGCGACCACCTGTTGGTGGTCAAGTACAAGGACAAGAGGGATGTCCTTCTCTTGACCACCATACATGGTGATGGCAGCACCCTCAGCACTGTAAGAGGTTCCACTACACAGGTCGCCAAACCAGACTGTGTAGTGGGGTACAACAAGTACATGGGGGGAGTTGATCTCTCCGATCAAGTCCTCCAGCCGTACAGTGCTTTGAGAAAGGCCAAGGTATGGTATAAGAAGCCGGCCGTGCACATTGTTCAGATGGCAATGCACAACGCTTTCCTTCAGTCAAAATGTGCAGGCCAGACTTCTACGTCGTACCTTCACTTCCAGGAGACAGTTATCAAGGCCCTGATATTTGGCAGTGGTGGTGGAGCGGGCCCCTCTACTTCTGGAACTGAAGGACCTAGAATTGTACCTGGCCAGCATTTCCTGGGGCAGATCCCTCACAGCGGAAAAAAAGGTAAGTCACAAAAGAAGTGCCGAGTGTGTTACCGAAGGGGAATACGCAAGGACACCATTTACCAATGTGACACCTGCCCCGACAAACCTGGCCTCTGCATGAAAGACTGCTTCAAAAGGTACCATACTTCCATGGACTATTGAATTAATTTCTGATGTATGACAACCTGACGAACACTACACAGCTGACGTAATGTTCGTCAGGTTGTCATACTTCAGTTGTGTAGTTTTTGTCAGGTTGTCCTACACAACTGGCGTATAACACTACATTATAAAATTGACAAATCAGGTATCTGTTCCAAAAAGGGGGCACTTGTTGGGCATTTCCACTGTTTAGGCACATCAGGGGCTCTGAGAACGTGACATGACGCCATCAGACCATTCCATCAAAGTCTGCATTCCATAGCGTCACTCCTTCCCTTCCGAGCCCTGACATGCGCCCAAACAGTAGTTTTCTCAAACACATGGGGTATCAGCGTACTCAGAAGAAATTGCACAACAACTTTTGGGATCCAATCTCTCCTAGTACCCTTGTGAAAATAAAAATATTGCGGCTAAAAGAGCATTTTTGTGGAAAAAAAAAATATTTTTTTTCACGGCTCTACATCATAAACCTTTGCAAAACACTTGGGGGTTCAAAGTGCTCACCACACATCTAGATAAGTTCCCTGAGGGGTCTAGTTTCCAAAATGGGGTCACTTGTGGGGGAGATCCAATGTTTAGGCACACAGGGGCTCTCCAAATGCGACATGGTGTCCGCTAACAAGTTGAAACTATGTTGCGTTTGGAGAGCCCCTGTGTGCCTAAACATTGGAGTTCCCCCACAAGTGACCCCATTTTGGAAACTAGACCCCCCAAGGCACCTATCTAGAAGCATATTGAGCACTTGGAACCCCCAGGTGCTTCACAAATTAATCCGTAAAAATAAAAAAGTGTTTTTTTTTCCACTTTTTCATTTTTACGAATCAATTTGTGAAGCACCTGGGGGTTCCAAGTGCTCACTATGCATCTAGAAAGGTGCCTTGTGGGGTCTAGTTTCCAAAATGGGTTCACTTATGGGGGAGCCCCAATGTTTAGGCACACAGGGGCTCTCCAAACGCGACATGGCGTCCGCTAATTATTCAAGCAAATATTCCAATCAAAAAGTCAAATGGCGCTCCTTCCCTTCCAAGCCCTGCCGTGCGCCCAAACAGTATTTTTTCCCCACATATGGGGTATCTGCGTGCCCAGGGGAAATTGCACAACAAATTTTGGGGTCCATTTTTTCTTGTTACCCCTGCAAAAATAAAAAAAATGGGTCTTATCTAACATTTTTGTGAAAAAAGTTAAATGTTCATTTTTTTCTTCCACATTCCAAAAATTCCTGTGAAGCACCTGAAGGGTTAATAAAGTTCTTGAATGTGGTATTGAGCACCTTGAGGGGTGCAGTTTATAGAATGGTGTCACTTTTGGGTATTTTCTGTCATAAAGACCTCTCAAAGTGACTTCAAATGTGATGTGGTCCCTAAAAAAATGGTTTTGTAAATTTTGTTGGAAAAATGAGAAATCGCTGGTCAACTTTTAACCCTTATAGCTCCCTAACAAAAAAAAAATGTGGTTCCAAAATTGTGCTGATGTAAAGTAGACATGTGGGAAATGTTACTTATTAACTATTTTGTGTGACACATCTCTCTGATTTAAGGGCATAAAAATTCAAATTTTGAAAATTGCAAAATTTTCAACATTTTCGCCAAATTTCCATTTTTTTCACAAATAAACGCAAGTGATATCGAAGAAATTTTACCACAATCATGAAGTACAATATATCACGAAAAAAAAATCTCAGAATCAGGGGGATCCATTTAAGTTTTCCAGAGTAATTACCTCATAAAGTGACAGTGGTCAGAATTGTAAAAATTGGCCTGGTCATTAACGTGCAAATCACCCTCGGGGGTAAAGGGGTTAAGAAAGAGTTTGTGGTCCAGACAGACGCTTTAGAGCTTGGTCTAGGAGCTGTACTCTCTCAAGAGATAAATGGATAAATGGGGAAGAACATCCCATTCTCTATCTGAGCCGGAAGCTGTCCTCCTGCGAGAAAAACTACGCAATAGTAGAAAAGGAGTGTTTAGCCATAAAGTGGGCCGTAGATACATTAAGATACTACCTACTAGGCCGGAAGTTTAAGTTGGTGTCAGACCATGCCCTGTTGAGATGGTTGAGGGAAAAGAGGGGTAACAATGCCAGGGTAACTAGATGGTTCCTAGCTCTTCAGGACTTCAACTTTCACGTAGAGCATAGGCCTGGGAAGTTACATGGGAACGCTGATGCCCTTTCCCGTTTTAGGTCAATTAGGATTACCATAATTTTTAATATTTGCCAAATGCCAGAATAAGGAGAGAGAGAATGTATTAAGGCATTTAAAAAAACGGGAAAGGTTTATTCTGATTTCATGTCAGATATTGAGAAAAACATGCATATGTGTCTTTTTATATACTGTATGTAAACTTCTGGTTTCAACTGTACATCTTGGGCCTCTTCCTTGTATAATGTGATCTATTCTGCGCCCTTTCCTGGTATAATGCACTACATCATGAGCACCTTCCTGGTATAATGCACTACATCATGAGCACCTTCCTGGTATAATGCACTCCATCCTGGGCATCTTCCTGGTATAATGTTACCCTTCCTGAGCACCTTCCTGGTATAATGCACTCCATCCTGGGCATCTTCCTGGAATAATGTACCCAATTCTGAGCATCTTCCTGGTATAATGTACCCCATTCTGAGCACATTCCTGGTATAATGTCCCCCATCATGAGCACATTCCTGGTATAATGTCCCCCATCATGAGCACATTCCTGGTATAATGTCCCCCATCCTGAGCCCTTTCCTGGTATAATGTTCCCCATCCTGGGACCCTTCCTGGTATAATGCACTCCATCCTGGGACTCTTCCTGGTATAACCACCCATCAACCCAAGGGTGCTTTTAATTAGTGTTGGTTTCTACCTGCCCACTTAAATTTGTAGGTTTCTCTCCTAAGAGAGCATGTTTGCCCATTTATATTGTAGGCTTATAGCCCAAGAGAGGCATGTTTAAGAGGTTAGTTACCCATCATGAGGAGGCTACCTTGTCATGGTTGATGGGCATACATGAATTGGCCAATTTGTGCGCTAAGATCCTTCATTTTTTGTAAGTACATTTTATTTAGCAATAATGCAGTTTAGCTCTTATGTTCTCAGTGTCTGCATATGTATTGTCCCTTGCAGTGTGTTGCTGTGCTTTCTTATTGTACCCTTCCTGGTATAATGTCCCCCATCCTGTGCCCCTTCCATTAATAATGTTTGCTGTTCTTTCTCCAATATATTTAAAAATAAATAAATTCTTCTTCTTCCCTTCGTCAGGGTGTATTGCGGTGCAGGGACACAGAGGGTCTCTGCGTCTCAATACATTTCAGCTGAATGTGTGTCCTCGCATGCACCTCTAACTGAAATAGGTGCTGGTGGCGGCCGACCCCCCTCCTGCACGGGCCCGGTCGCACCCTCTGTGACCGATGTCGTTCCGCTCCTGGAAGGGATATGCTGATGTTTACTATTGGATTCTATCATGTATGTGAGAATAAAAGGCTTCTTGAGATTGATGACACTGCCATATCTAGCACCCAAGACTTCTCAATAATAGCGGACAATTGAGGCTGCTGGGATCTAGATCAATCACACAACGACACGTGTACAATGCAATAGTGTTTTTATTAGCAAAATCATAAGAATCATTAATCTGAATTACATCGTGATTTACCAATAAAGAAGGTCAGCTCCTGATTTTACATAATGGAACATAATAGAAAAATTGTAAAATCCAGGACCTGGAGCATTTATTCAAGATTAATAGATTATTATTAAGTAAGTAAAATTGTGAAGGCTCCGGCTTATTCACGGATAATAACGGACTTTGAAGTGAAAAAACAAGATATATATGATGTTTAAGTCCTGGAATTCGGAGATGTCCACATGTGTAATGGAGGCCTCCACCATCCAGGTGCCTAAACTGTAAACAGGAAAATTATGTGCAAATTAATCAATATGGCAAAAGTCTGAAATATTCTATCTGCTGACAAGAGCGGTTTATCTCCAGTTTACCCAGTACAGAGAAAATGCCGCCAGTGATCAGTAATGGCGCCATCATCCCGTTCTCTCACACATTTACACTGCTGCACTGCCATCTAGTGATGAAAGAAAAAAAGTACTATACCAACACAGTTTATTGTCACTATTGGTGGGATCATATTATTAACACGGCTCATTATAGACTGCAAGTTATTTACAAGTTAATGAACTTTACAGAATATAATAACTAAACTATTGTACATGGCTTTATCAGTGAAGAAGGGTCCTTGTACATACCTCACAAATAAGAAAGAGAGCGAGTGTATAGTGCTGGGACCCTAATCTCACCTGCTCCTTTATATGTGCTCACACAGAAATATTCTCCTAATGAAGCCATGCTGGTTCAGTATGCCTTCAATTTTGAATAAATCCCCAACAGTGTCACCAGCAAAGCACCCCCACACCATCACACCTCCTCCTCCATGCTTCACGGTGGGAACCAGGCATGTAGAGTCCATCCGTTCACCTTTTCTGCGTCGCATAAAGACACGGTGGTTGGAACCAAGGATCTCAAATTTACACTCATCAGACCAAAGCACAGATTTCCACTGGTCTAATGTCCATTCCTTGTGTTCTTTAGCCCAAACAAGTCTCTTCTGATTGTTGCCTGTCCTTAGCAGTGGTTTCCTAGCAGCTATTTTACCATGAAGGCCTGCTGCACAAAGTCTCCTCTTAACAGTTGTTGTAGAGATGTGTCTCTGCTAGAACTCTGTGTGGCATTGACCTAGTCTCTAATCTGAGCTGCTGTTAACCTGCGATTTCTGTGGCTGGTGACTCGGATAAACTTATCCTCAGAAGCAGAGGTGACTCTTGGTCTTCCTTTCCTGGGGCGGTCCTCATGTGAGCCAGTTTCTTTGTAGCGCTTGATGGTTTCTGCAACTGCACTTGGGGACACTTTCAAAGTTTTCCCAATTTTTCGGACTGACTGACCTTTATTTCTTAAAGTAATGATGGCCACTCGTTTTTCTTTACTTAGCTGCTTTTTTCTTGCCATAATACAAATTCTAACAGTCTATTCAGTAGGACTATCAGCTGTGTATCCATCAGACTTCTGCACAACACAACTGATGGTCCCAACCCCATTTATAAGGCAAGAAATCCCACTTATTAAACCTGACAGGGCACACCTGTGAAGTGAAAACCATTTCCGGTGACTACCTCTTGAAGCTCATCAAGAGAATGCCAAGAGTGTGCAAAGCAGTCATCAAAGCAAAAGGTGGTTACTTTGAAGAACCTAGAATATAAGACATAATTTCAGTTGTTTCACACTTTTTTGTTAAGTATATAATTCCACATGTGTTAATTCATAGTTTTGATGCCTTTTGTCCAAACTTTTGGTCTGTACTATATATATATATATATATATATATATATATATATATATATATATACACGCGCGGCTGCTGATGTTCTCGGCTGTCCCCATCAGTCCCATAGACACTGAATGGAGTGTGGCAGTGCGCATGCCTGGCAACGGCTGCATACTATTTCCTCCATAAGAGAGGATAGGGATCCCCACTCTAGTGATTGGTGGGGTTCTCAGTAACTACCATCACCGATCCTGCAGATCCTTTCTCCTGTCAATAGGTTTTTTATGTTTTACATGGTCCAATAGAGAGATCAGAGGTGCGATATAGTGAACTAACACAAGCATAGCCTAAATTATATAAAACGTGAAACCACCAGACTGTGACCGTAGCCAAACATCTTCTAACCTTCCTTACAATTCCTAAAATTGTTGACCAATGTTTTTCTTTAAAGGGGTTCTCCAACCATAGACACTTATGACATATATACTTCGAAAACTCTTACCAACACTTATCAACCATTTGCAGTCCAAAAAGACCCACAGTGGCCAAGAAAGTAAGGAGAAAGTTTGGCCAGTTTTAATGGCCTGTCTCCAATAGGTGGATGTCCCCAGGTAAATATCATTACTGGCAGATAAACCCTTTTACCACTTTGAAAATCTAACACTCAGAGCAGCGATTCATCCGCAAAACAATTTTATATTACATCCATTTATAATCTACATAATAAATTGAGCAACTTTGTTACTAGATAGAATTGTTTGTCTTGCACTGGCCCTGAGTTATACCTTATTCTCTTCCATATCTCCATTGATCATTCTTAATTTTACTGCATAGCCTGCTTGTTCAGTGTCTGGACATCAATTATGCTCTTTACTTTATTTGTATTCTTGGCATCATACAGTCATCTGATGTGTTAGAAGGGGCATCATTAAGTCAGTTATTAGTGGAAATAAAATTCAATGCTGGATCCCTGCGGATCCATTGCCATATGGCACCCCTGGATCCCATTGACGCAAGCCGCTGAGTGGTCTTCGAGGTCTGCATTGTTTGGATGGTAGGAATAGCGCTGCATGCTGCACCTTTTTTGCCATGAAAAGCAAATGAATGCATAATGGAGCTACAGACGGAGGGCCGGAGCACAGAACAGGACCCTACAAAAAGCAGTACAGCAGAACTAAGCTGTAGCTAATCATGTGTCATCCCACACCTTTACATTCAGTAGTAATTCAGTGTGAATGCAGCTTTGAGCTATGATACAAGTACAGAATCATTTTTACAAACTTATGCTACATTTGAAGACGTTCTGAAGATTGATGATCTGGGTAAACGGGTGAAATGGTGTATAAAGGTGAACCTATGCGTTACATGGATCAACAGCTGCAGCTCAATAACTAGCATCTATCTCTAGGCGGACATCTTCAGTGTCACATTGGACTTCCACACTACACTGGGCCTTACTATAATAGCTTTGTACCTGACATCATTACTGATGACTGCACTTTTACTGTGTCGTGTCATAAACAGACTCCCACTGGAGCGAACATGGTCTGCACATAACACAGCTGGCCATGGGAGGAAGCAAAAGAGTATACAGACAGGACACCACAGGATGGCAGCTGATTCTGTGAGGTAAAACATTTCCCTGCCTGTTTAAAAACTTGTTTTACCTCACATAAAGAATCGGCTGTGATCCCTGGCTGTAATGTCTGTATACTCTTTTGCATCCTCCCCGTCCAGGAGATGTGGTATGTTCAGACCATGTTCCTGTACGGTCAGACATTACACAGTACACAGCAGGGGCATATTTCTAAGATTATCTCAGCACAGGAACATTTTATTTAAACTCATCCAATTGTGGAACTTATTATTATTCCAAGATCTATTGATTAAAATGAATTTTGTTTGTGGGAAAATGCCTTTAAATAATTGAAAGAGGGTTACAATTGCTCCTTTGAAACTTGATGCAGGTAATCTTATATGAGAGTAATGGCGTATTCACACATCTGTGTGTCATAGATAGTGATGCACAAGCTGTTTGCGAGTCTCCTGCCCCGATCTTTGACAGCCTCATATACGTCTATTAGGCCACATTGGCAGAAATGGAAGCTGGCACGTTTAGGTGGGCTGCACTGTGGGAATGAAGAGCCTTGGGATTCCCAAACGTTTTTTATTAATATCAATGCGTTTCTGCAATGGATCAGGGCCTTTCTCAAGGTATAAAAAAAAACAAGCTCTTCACTCCCGCAGCACAGCCCACCTAAATGTGCCAGCTTCCATTTTTGCCATTCCACCTCTTGAAGAACCTTTCCTCCAGCCACAGGGCAGCAGCGGCTTTCTACACCATTATAGCTGTGGTGACTGCACACAACACCTCTAGGTGAGCGCTGCCATCAATTATCCCGACCCCTTATCAGACGCTATTGCCCTATTTTGTGTGCGCTCCTGTCCTTCTCCACAGCGTCTCTATTAGGCACCTTCACACGTTCAGTAAGTTTCATCAGTGACGTGTTTCTATTATACTTTTCCTCTAATTGTTCCACTCCTGGTTTTGGCTTCCTAATACGGAGGTAAAATACTGACCAAATTACTGAATGTATGAACATGGCCTTAAGCTCTTAAGTTCGGGTCAAGAGGCCAGCAACTAATCTTTGAATCATTTTGTGCTCAGACCATGACACGCCTTAATGTGTAGAGTCACTTTCATCTTACAACTAAATAAAAACTACATATTGTTTTAAAGGGGTATGCTACCACTTATCAATTAGGAGAAGGCATCAATATAAGTCAGTAGTATCAGATTGATAGGTGTCCAAATCCTAACACCACCAATCAGCTATTACCAGCTCCAGCATGGAATCAATGGGGTGGCAGAGTGTTGGAACTCTACCAACCTGATCTTGGTGGTCCATCCTAAGTATAAGTGATCAATATCATAACAGTGAACACCCCTTTTAACTTTTTTTTGCAAATACTTGCTTCTCTCATCCTGAAATGCAGCATGTTTTTGGATCAAATCACATGTGGCATTTTTGTTGCATACATTTTTTCGACTAAAATTCAATTCTTACATTTAAAGGGGTTGTCTTATCCTAAAGAGGACCTGTCACCAAATTTTTCATGTTTTTTTTTTCTATTTTATCTTTCATTTGCGGAGATATTAGCAATGAAAGTATTTGGCACCTAATGAGTTAAAAAAAATTAAGTCCAAGTAGATGTTATCAGAGTTTTCACTGGGGGTGCGAAATTCTTCTCCCTGCATGATGCTGACCAATTATAAGCAGACGACAACACTGAAAAGAAAGATGATCACATCCCCACCATAGCTTAGAGCAGATTTCTCAGTGTCTGAGATGTAAGGATACAGACCTGATCTTCTGGGCTAACCTCCTGCATGAGTAGAGCACACAACTGACTAATACCTTTCAGTTAAGGTCTCTATGGGTGAAAGGGCATCACAAGAGAGTTTAGTTGTGCAACATTACAAACCTTTCTAACAGCTCTCCTCCTCTTATGGCACTCTCACCTCTGCTGTACTGCGCCTCTCTCATACTACCTGTCCAGAAATGAGAGCACAGCGTCAGTATCACACTTAGATCCGTTGTGCTCAACTTGTACTGATTCTGCAGTGAGATTAGAGGAGACTGTCATTACATTTCACCATAGAAGTAACCCAGAACACACTGCTCCTGTGTGAGGTGTAATAACAGCCTAATATCACTGCAGAGAGAATACAAGTTGCTTGAGTACAAAAGACATAAGTGTGATACTGACACACTCCATAATCAGGAGAGTCAATAAAAGGGTTTGTAATGTGACACAGAGAAACTCAGCTGTGTGGCTCCTTCCTTGTCTAAGAGCTGTTATCTCTGCTTTCTAATCATGCAGAAGGTTAGACCAGGAGATCAGGACTCGCCATCATTATACATCTTAGGCTAGGTTCCCACGATGAGCTTTTGGAGAGTTTTTGATGTTGCAGAATTTCTGCACCCATTAAGATAGGTTACTTGCATTATTTCTAAAATATGCAGCGTAAAAACTCACTAAAAACTCATTGTGAGAACGTAGCTTTATACCCTAAGAAACCCGCTTTGAGCTATGGTGGGGGCGTGTTCTTCTTTTCTTTGAGTGTTGCTGCTTGCTTATGATTGGTCAGCATCATACAGGAGAAATCTGCAGCATATTTAAGGATTTCTCACAAGCCTCATTCGGGTAAATGCAAAAAGGTAAATAAAATTACCAAAATTTCCACAACAAAAGTGTAGCTATACCTACAGCGTATTCACACCCAGACTATAAGATTATGGCCTGTCTCTGGGTGTTTTTTTTTTTTTACACAGTAGTCAGAACCTGCAAAATTGTGGTGCTGTGCATTACATGAGCTATACTAAGGGAGTGCCTGTTAGCATAGAGCTAATACGTCCATATATCGACCAGCAGAAATTGTAAAAGAAGAACTATAGAAGGATAGACTATAGTGGATCATTCCGGATTGGTACAACATAAGTAGCCAAAAGGCTTCACCCCGGTATTCCATGCTATGTGCTTCTTATAAAGTGAAATCTCTCCATAGACCGCCTCTGTGAAGACCACCCCCTTATCCAGATGATAGATTTTCAGTTCCACCATATATAATGCATACTGGCCATTTTTTTTTTTTCAGAAAATCACCAATTTTGGGTCGTCAGCTGTACAAGAAGAAATGCTTTAAACCAGTGCTGGCGAACCTATGGCACGCATGCAGAGGGGGCAGGCAGAGCCCTCCTGGTGGGCACGCGCGCCATGGCCGCAGCATTAGCGCTACTGGATCGGGCCCGGCGGGGGAGAACTCTGAGCCCGCTGAGTGCCGACACCAGCTTCGCTACTGCAACTAGATGTGCGTTCTTTCTCGGACGGAAACACATCGAGCTGAAGTGTATTGCAGCGCACGAACTTGCCAGACCCGTGCGCTGCAATACACGCTGCCGGTCAATCAGAGGCCAGCGGCTGCTGGCCTCTGAGGCCGGCCGACGTCATGCTGGCCTCTGATTGACCGAAAGCCGCTAGCCTCTGATTGGCCGGCCAACGTCATGCTGGTCTCTGATTGGCCAGAAGCCGCAGGTCTCTGTTGGCCAGCCGACGTCATGCTGGCTTCTGATTGGCCGGAAGCCGCTGGCCTCTGATTGGCCGTCAGCCGCTGGCCTCTAATTGGCCGGCCGACGTCATGCTCGCCTCTAATTGGCCGGAAGCCACTGGCCTCTGATTGGCCGGCCGACGTCTTGCTGGCCTCTGATTGCCAGGCAGCCGCTGGCCTCTGATTGACCGGCTGATGTCATGCTGGCCTCTGATTGGCCGGCAGCCCCAGGCCTCTGATTGGCTGGCCGACGTCATTCTGGGTTCTGATTGGCCGGAAGCCGCTGGCCTTTGATTGGCCGTCCGACGTCATGCTGGTCTCTGATTGGCCGGAAGCCGCTGGCCTCTGATTGGCCGGCAGCCGCTGGCCTCTAATTGGCCGGCCGACGTCATGTTGGCCTCTGATTGGTCGGCAGCCGCTGATTGGCCGGCCGAAGTCAAGCTCGCCTCTGATTGGCCGGCAGCCGCTGGCCTCTCATTGGCCGGCCGCCGCTGGCTTCTGATTATCCAGCCGCCGCTGGCCTCTGATTGGCCAGCAGCATGTATTGCAGCGCACGATGCAGTACCTCTGTGGCGACCGAACCCTCAGGGGCGCCACGCATGCACCCCACACACGTGCACTCCTTAAGCAGCTTCTAAATTTATGGAGCAGAACTGTAGAAGAGCATCAACCGAACATCAGGACCAATATCTGCTCCTTTGTGTAAGGATGAACAGGAGGATTGCAAAGGCCCTACAACATAACCAGAAGCACGTTACACCCAAAATTGTCAGAAGCAGACTCCATGATGGCGGTATGAGGGCCCGACGTCCTGTAATAGGACCTTACTCACAGCTCAGCACCTTGCATCTCAATTGGCATACACCTGAGAACACCAGAATTATCAGGTCCTACGTTCTCTGTACAGGTGACAGCAGGTTCACATTGAGCAAGTGATAGATGTGAAAGTCTGGAGACGCCGTGGTGAATGTTATTCAGTCTGCACCGCCACCCAGCATGATGGGCACCATGTGATAGCCAACGGCAACCTGACTGCTGTTAGGTACACGGATGAAATCCTTAGAGCCAATGTCAGAACTTACCCTGGTGCAGTGGACCCTTGGTTCCTCCTAGTGCAGGACAATACCCTTCCTCATGTGCCATACTGGGAAGGCAGTTCCTGGATGATGAAAACATTGATGAGCTCACTTTCCCCAGACCCAGGTGCAAACCTGGTACAACTTGTGTAGCTACACAGGGGTCCAAAAGGTAAGAGTGGCCACTACCACTTCCAAAACAGGTGGAATTGTCTGTGTCCACTCATGCCCAGACCTGAATCCAATTGTGAATCTTTAAATCATTATGTATCAATGCATCCAATGCCGGGGTCTGGGAGGCTGTGGTTGGTGTTACCGAAAAGGATGATTGCAACAGACTTCATGGATGGGCGGCTTATGACTGGTAGTGAACAGAAGGGCGGCTATATTAAAGGGGCCAGAGCCGTACTTATAAGCAGAGGCCCACATGACGGTGATTGGGCCAGGAGAGGAAAATAAAGTTTGAATGGGGTCTATGGGATTGGATCAATAGGGAGTGGGAGGGGATAGTAAAAGGGGGTATAAAAGGAAAGTGTGGGAAAAGGGGCCATTCCTGTGGGGAGAGCAATGGGAAAAGTCTCACCTGCACACCCTCTTTTTTCAGGGAATTTAGAGATGTCTAATGGAAATATATACAGTACAGACCAAAAGTTTGGACACACCTTCTCATTTAAAGATTTTACTGTATTTTCATGACGATGAAAATTGTACATTCACACTGAAGACATCAAAACTATGAAATAACACATGTGGAATTATATACTTAACAAAAAAGTGTGAAACAACTGAAAATATGTCTTATATTCTAGGTTCTTCAAAGTAGCCACCTTTTGCTTTGATGACTGCTTTGCATACTCTTGGCATTCTCTTGATGAGCTTCAAGAGGTAGTCACCGGAAATGGTTTTCACTTCACAGATGTCCCCTGTCAGGTTTAATAAGTGGGATTTCTTACCTTGTAAATGGGGTTGGGACCATCAGTTGTGTTGTGCAGAAGTCAGATGGAGACACAGCTGATAGTCCTACTGAATAGACTGTAAGAATTTGTATTATGGCAAGAAAAAAGCAGCTAAGTTAAGAAAAACGAGTGGCCATCATTACTTTAAGAAATGAAGGTCAGTCAGTGCGAAAAATTGGGAAAACTTTGAAAGTGTCCTCAAGTGCAGTTGCAATAACCATCAAGCGATACAAAGAAACTGGCTCACATGAGGACCGCCCCAGGAAAGGAAGACCAAGAGTCACCTCTGCTTCTGAGGATAAGTTTATCCGAGTCACCAGCCTCAGAAATCTCAGGTTAACAGCAGCTCAGATTAGAGACCAGGTCAATGCCATACAGAGTTCTAGCAGCAGACACATCTCTACAACAACTGTTAAGAGGAGACTTTGTACAGCAGGCCTTCATGGTAAAATAGCTGCTAGGAAACCACTGCTAAGGACAGGCAACAAGCAGAAGAGACTTGTTTGGGCTAAAGAACACAAGGAATGGACATTAGACCAGTGGAAAGGTGAACGGATGGACTCTACATGCCTGGTTCCCACCGTGAAGCATGGAGGAGGAGGTGTGATGGTGTGGGGGTGCTTTGTTGGTGACACTGTTGGGGATTTATTCAAAATTGAAGGCATACTGAACCAGCATGGCTACCACAGCGTCTTGCAGCGGCATGCTATTCCATCCGGTTTGCGTTTAGTTGGACCATCATTTATTTTTCAACAGGACAATGACCCCAAACACACCTCCAGGCTGTGTAAGGGCTATTTGACCAAGAAGGAGAGTGATGGGGTGCTACGCCAGATGACCTGGCCTCCGCAGTCACCAGGCCTGTACCCAATCGAGATGATTTGGGGTGAGCTGGACCGCAGAGTGAAGGCAAAAGGGCCAACAAGTGCTAAGCATCTCTGGGATCTCCTTCAAGATTGTTGGAAGACTATTTCCGGTGAGTACCTCTTGAAGCTCATCAAGAGAATGCCAAGAGTGTGCAAAGCAGTCATCAAAGCAAAAGGTGGCTACTTTGAAGAACCTCGAATATAAGACATATTTTCAGTTGTTCCACACTTTTTTGTTAAGTATATAATTCCACATGTGTTAATTCATAGTTTTGATGCCTTCAGTGTGAATGTACAATTTTCATAGTCATGAAAATACAGAAAAATCTTTAAATGAGAAGGTGTGTCCAAACTTTTGGTCTGTACTGTATATTGTTATGTTTTATGGCTCGGGCTTATGATGAAGGTTATAAATTTTTACTGTGAGTCACAGTGGCTGGGGCAGTAGGGGGTGTCTTTGGGGTTGGTGGAATTTTTTATGGGTGGGAATTTACAGAGATGGTTCCCTTCAGGATGGAATTACTAATTGGCTGATCTGGCACTTAGTGGGGCTCTGGACTGGGGTGTACTCTTGGAGCCAGTGGTGGTGTTTCCTTTACCACTGATTGTGGTGTGGTGCCCTTGAGCTTGGGGTTACGGCTGAGGGTAAAATAATTCTATGGAAAAATGCTTTGTTCTACATGTGCCGGATCTTGTAGCCCCAAGGACCTCCGCCAATTCTTTCATTGGTTATTGTTGTTTGTCAATAAATGGCCGATATGGCAAATTATATCCAAAAAAGAAAGTCTCCTGTGTATCATTTATTATAAGTTAAGTGGTATGAGACACTGCTTGGGGAGAAAGAAAATAATTAATATGAGGGATGGTTTCAGGAGAACGATTTGTGCCATACACCGTCATGATCACAGATATATTTTCTTAAATGTCAGAAATGTATTTTTTAACATTTTGATTTCTTTGATTAACAGTTCTGCACACAGAGATATTCCCCTAAGGCCACATTCACACATTCAGTATTTGGTCAGTATTTTACATCAGTATTTGTAAGTTAAAACCAGGAGTGGGTGATAAATACAGAAGTAGTCACGTGTTTCTATTATACTTTAACTCTGATTCTTCCACTCCTGGTTTTGGCTTACAGATACTGATGCAAAATACTGACCAAATACCAAATGTGTGAATGTGGCCTAAGAAAGACAAAACCTCACTTTTATTTTTGCAAATATTCAGGTTTCGGATTTTATTAACCTTTATGATTAACCAGCAGCACTGTAGTTGTTCAATAATAAAATTAATCATTAAAAATACAAAATGTGCACCCCGTGTATATCTGTATATTGTATGTATACATCTGCAAAAGTTTGGTTCCCCATCCTTCAAATTTGATATCTATCTATCTATCTATCTATCTATCTATCATTGTGACATTAGAATAAAAATGATGTCACAAGTGATGTGATGACATCACCGCATTCTATATCCCAGTGTTCCGTCCTAAGGGAAACCACTGCCTTACAGACTCCCAAGGGTGAGGCAGCCCCTTTTGTTTTTCGTGACAAACGAAGCAAAAATTGATTTTAAAATGGATAATTACAGAAGAGCCCAAAGAGATCGGGTTCTCAGAGAGAAGAGAGGAATAAATGAAGAGCAGGTACTATTGTTCGCTTTAGGGCGAAAAGACTTTATACTACCGGACATTGACACTGACACCTCAAAAAAGGCGTCAAAACGTCAAATTCTAGACAAAATGAGAAAGACCAAAAGACATGAGATCCTTACAGAGAGAAGGAAAATGGAGACCCTCACGGAGTCTCACTCTGCAGCCTCCGCTGAGCTTCAGAAGGCCATTCTTATCTCCTTGAAAAAACTCGGAGATCTGGTCCCTGAAATACGGAGGAGAAACAAAGAAGCCATCCTCAATAAGAGGAGAAACATCAGCGCAGAGTTAGAGCTGGAAGAGGTTCTCCAAGAGACACCGAGACAAGTGACATCCTCCAGATCTGAAAGTCTGGAGGCACCGAAACTACAAAGAGTGGCAGCCCAGAAGAGGATGAGGAACAGCAGAGACTGGGTTGTCCAATGTAGAAGACGTCTCATCTATGCCAACCCCATTATAAATGGGAATGGTGCATTGCGGAGGTCGAGGTCATCAGCTGAAAACATCTCCATCCCAGAGAACAAACAGCTGAGTGTTTCTCCACCAAACACATCACTGGATACAGATGGACCAGGTAAGATGGATCTGCTCAGTGTAATAAGACTGGGGGTGAGGAGGATTATACTCCTAATATTATGTACTGGCATCAATTATCAAAAGTGCAGAAAAACTGTCCTTGTTGCCCATAGCAACCAATCACAATGCAGCTTTCATTGTTCCATAGAATGTTAAGAGATGGAATCTATGCTGTGATTCGTTGCTATGGGCAACAGGGACAGTTTTATTATTGGACAGTTTTGATAAATGAGAGCCCAAATATTAGACATTTCCTGCTCATTTACATAATTGTATTTAAAATTATAATATTTTCTTTTAGCTATATTTGTTAACCCCTTCTTGACCGGGTAACATTTCGTTGTTTTTTCCTTCCTCCTTCGAAAACCCATAACTATTTATTTTTTAATTTGTCTCCCAATGTAGCTGTATGTGGACTTGATTTTTTAGTGGACGAGCTGTAGTTTTGAACATTATTTATTTTAGTATTCAATGTTCTGGAAAATGGGGAAAAAGATTCAAAATGTGGTAAAATTGTGGAAAAAAAGTGATTCCGCCATTGTTTTTTTTCTAGATGTTCATTGAGTGGTAAAAATGACCTGACAGAATGATTCTCCATGTCAGTTACAACTATGATAATGCTGAACAGGCATAGGGGTTATAATTCACTGAACTGGTAGAAGAAAATTAGGAATTTTATAAAAAATAAATTGGTTTGTGTCCCTATATTCTGAGACATTATATCTTTGGATTTTGATAGCTGGATGGAGCTGTGCGAGGACTTGATTTGTTTTTTTTTGCGTGACAAGTTGTAGCTTTTATAGATAACTTTCTCGGGTAGACAAGACATTGTGATATCTTTTATTACAATTTATTAGATGTATACTGCGCCCTCACAAAAACCCTATTCTGGTCTTTACATTTATTTTCTCCTTTCAGTGTTTACTGTTTGGGTTAATTAATGTTCCGGATGTGGTTATACTAGATATTCAAATTATTACTATTATTATTATTATTATTATTATTATTATTATTAATGGGGAAGTATTTTTTTTACATTTTATTATTTTTTTAACTTTTTTTTGTTACTTCTTTTCTTTATTCTCCTTTGGGGACTTGAACCTGCGATTTTCTGATCGCTTCTACTAGACACTGTGACAGAACTGTATATAGCTAAATTAACATTCTCATATGAAATTAAGCCAGGCTGGTCTTAACAGGAGGAGGAAAAGACAGGGGCTTTCAGCAGGCTGAGGTAGTCATTTCCAATAATGTGTTCACTAAGGGGTTCAAATTTTTTATATCATCTCAGCAGATGGAATCGATAAGGCGCCCTACGACACAACGGACATGCCGGCACAAGGCCTTGATGCTGCCAGTTTCCAGATTTCTGACCAAAGAGAACTGGTCCACACAGTCCAACCTATAGACTTTTCCAATCTCGAGTTCTGGAAAGTTCTTGGAAAAGGAAACTATGGAAAAGTAAGTGTCAATTTATATTTGTCCGTGTTCCCCATTGTATCCTGCACCAGATACACAGGAGAGATGTACATATTCATTACAGGATGCTCATATGTAATGATAATTGGGATAAACTAGTGAACTACTACACAGTAGTAGATGAGAGTTTGGTCTGATCTGTTGTGATTTTTCTCCAGGTTGTCTTGGCATCAGATCCAGTCAGTGAAGGGCTGCTGGCCATCAAAATCATGGACAAAAGTTCTTGTGAGGACTTAATCTCTACAGAGCTAGAAGTCCTGAGAATGGCTGCCGGATGCCCCTACCTAATGACTATGCGGACGTTTAGGGAAACACCTACGGAGTATGAAATAGCCATGGACTATATGGTCGGCGGAGACCTGTTTGGCCACATGAAAGATTCAATGATGTTTAACACAAAGACAATAAGGTAAATGTCTTGTACTGAATGTTAGTAATCCGCTGCCGGCACATTGTAGTCTTAGATCAATGGACAACGACAACAGGAGAAACTAATGATGTGAAAAGGACACGTGTGTGATCTCCTCATGTTCTCTGTATGATTGTGCATGTAACCACTGATCCATCCTTTCTACTCCACAGACTCTTTGCGGCAGAGATGGTGTGCGGACTCCAGTTCCTGCATGAATGCGGCGTCATACATAGGTAATCATTTCACCTTCATAAATCTGTCACCTGTGACTCTTTGTTGTCTCCTTACATATCTATTGTAGAAAGTTCTTTCCATGAATTGTCCTCACAATCAGTATCTGATCCTTCTCCCTGCAGTGACCTGAAGCCAGAGAACATCCTCCTTCAAGACACCGGACACATCAAAATCTCAGACTTTGGCTTAGCAGCCACGAATGTGTTTGAGGGTGACATAGTGGAATATACTACTGGCACTAAGGGTTACATAGCGCCCGAGGTAAGGAACATCTCTGTGTGATTGATGTCGATAGTAGGATTGAGGGATAATCTGATCCCAATGTATTCTGCTCATATCTAATCACAGACAGGTCCTCATAGTCTCTGTGTGTAAATCCCCTTCCCGGTATATTCAGATTCTCTCCAATCTCATGCTCCCATAGGTAATGGACGGTGAAGGATACAACCATCTGGCAGACTCCTTTTCCTTTGGCGTCATCTTATATATGATGACTGTAGGTGACTGGCCATTCTATACCAGAGGCACAATGGACGAATACCACCAGTCTCTGTATGACGACATCCCTTCTTTTCCACCTGGGATCTGCTGTCATACCATGGATATCATAAAACGGGTGAGTAAGATCAGATGGACAATGATAATAGGGGATTACAAGAAGATATAGAAGATAAGATATGTACAGTCCATAGACATTGTGTAATAATTTATCAGTAATAATACATAATATAATGACTAATGCTTTGTTTTCATTTTCTAGCTTCTCTGCAAAACTCCATCTGCCCGATCTGCCATTACATCGTCCATCAGATCACATCCGTTTTTCTATTCTATAGACTGGAGCGATGTGGAGTCCCGCAGATCCGACCCACCATTCCCATATTACTATGTAAGTACAGCACATCCAAAGTGTTATCACTACCCAGTAACACACTTACCCACTATACACCTTATCGCTATATCCCCCTAGTACTGTATATGCTGTATGTGAGGGGCTGATTCTCAGACGTGTATATTTCTCTTCTTCCAGCAGGAGTATTAGGCTGATAAAAATCAGCCCCATTCCAGTAACATCCAGGAATGAAGATTTACATTAATCGGATGAGACAATTACACTGGACTTTCTTATTTACCGGACTGTGACAAACCTACCGAGCTTCCACCACATAACATCCAAGTAGATTTGAGACCACACATCCAGGGATTTATTCCGATCGCCATATTTGGGGTCAGGAAGGAATTTTTTCCCTTGATATGAGGATGATCCAACAACGAGTCCTCAGGGTTATTTTTCGCCTTCCTCTGGATCAACATAGCAAGTAATTAAGGGCTGAAATTGAAGGATTTCTTTCAGCCATACTTGTTATGTCACCATCTGGACGACTCATCTACAATGTGGTGGTAAGGAGACGACTATAAGATATGGACATAAAGAAGGAAGCGGCTGCTCCTTCTCCTACTTGGCCATGTACAGACAGAAGGAAGCGGCTGCTCCTTCCTCTACCAGGCCATGGTCAGACAGAAGGAAGCGGCTGCTCCTTCTCCTACTTGGCCATGTACAGACAAAGGAGGCGGCTGCTCCTTCTCCTACTTGGTCTTGTGCAGAAAGAAGGAAGCGGCTGCTCCTTCATCTACCAGGCCATGGTCAGACAGAAGGAAGCGGCTGCTCCTTCTCCTACTTGGCCATGTACAGACAAAGGAGGCGGCTGCTCCTTCTCCTACTTGGTCTTGTGCAGAAAGAAGGAAGCGGCTACTCCTTCATCTACCAGGCCATGGTCAGACAGAAGGAAGCGGCTGCTCCTTCCTCTACCAGGCCATGGTCAGACAGAAGGAAGCGGCTGCTCCTTCACCTTCCTGACCATGGTCAGACAGAAGGCCATATGGCTAATCGCCATATGGCTAATCGCGATGCTGAAGGAATCCAGGAAAACTCCAACTATACAGATCACAAGTCACACATTCCTGCTCTTCTCCTCTCTCATGTGTGATCCAGACCTGGATGTCCAAAAGCGGCAGAAGTGTAAGCCGAGGCCTGAGGAGCGGAATCATCATCATCTGCTCCTTTCCACAGAAAGTGACTATATCTACACACTTTCTTTTTATATATTTGCATAATATTAACAACTTTTATGCATAAAAATAAATATATAAAACATCTATGTTGCTTTTGGTTATATTACTGACATGTTTTTTGGTATTTTTATTAATATCATGATAAGGTATTTTGCTGCCTTAGGCAGATGACGCAAATGGCTCCCCCCCCCCCCAAGAAAAGGAATAGGTGAGAAACTATGGTAACTGGACCTCTAACTTCCTCGTCTGATCCATCAGGTAACAAGCTCTGATGAGCACTTCCTTTACAATGTCAGACCCAAGAATAGTCATGGAAACTAATATAGCTTAATTATAATGGGGGCCGTTTGGTTTCAATTAATGAGATACAATAGATGCAGCTTGTAACAAAACCGATGGTTGTTCTACTGCCGTATTCCTGTGTGGCGCCATCCTCTAACAGGGGGCAGACTGTCCATACCCTGCGTATTGCGGGAATTACCGCCAGAACATCGACCTGATTACAGCTCCTCTGCTCCTGTCCTGGGGGCAGCGTTCACATTGTCTTAAAGACACAAATGCATTTCAATGCAGAGAGGGAATGAGAACAGGGGCGCAGGCGTTGAGCGGTGTTAGTGACCCACTGACTCCGCTCACCTTTGTTCCTGTGTACCGGCTGTCAGCATGCTGAATGTTTGCGGCAGGAGGAAGGTGCCAGTTGACTGCAGGCGTTCAATAATGACAATTTTTTTTCTTAAACTGCTCCCACCTCAGAGAGGTAGCGCCCTAGGCGGGTGCCTACCCCTTGTCCCGGGCCTGCACTGGTGGTTCAGTTTGGATCCTCTTGCAGGAATAGTGCCATACACTATTGCAGTCAGTACAATGGAAATCATTGACTTGTCAAATATAAAGGCTTTTTTGTGCAGAAGAGAAAAAATAAAAATGTGATTAAAGCAATGCTCCTTTGCTCATAGGGGAAATCAGTTTTATCAATCGCTTTGTTGGGGAGCTGTCCACTCCATTCTGGTCTTTCGGTCGTCCCACGTTACTTCTGACTCTCAGAATCCTACAGGATCTTATACGCGGTGTGGAAGACAATTTCTCTATATAATGAGCCTTGATGTGACTCTCATAGGAATGCAAAGTGAGATTCATTCACCTCTACATCACTAGTCAGAGCTGTAGACACCAGGTTAATTTAATGAAATATCAGACCACCACTTTCAGGCCATATTCACACGTTCAATATTTGGTCAGTATTTTACCTCAGTATTTCTAAGCCCAAACCAGGTGAGGAACAATCAGAGGAAAAGTATAATAGAAACACGTCACCATTTCTGCAGTTATCACCCACTCCTGGTTTTGCCTTACACATACTGATGTAAAATACTGACCAAATACTGAATGTGTGAACGTGGCATGACATTTATTGCACTAGTCCATGTGCCGTCTGTTTTTTAATAACAGTTCCGTGTGTCTAATCCGTGAGACTCAGAGCAGGTTCTATTCTCATTCATTTTGCAGATCAGACTCAGCCATTAAAGTCTAAGGAAATCCATGTACAACGGATGAAGCACTGAAGACTTTTCTTTTCCTTTAGTGCTTCATCAGTTGTTTCATCCATTTTTAATAGATCCATTAATAGTCAATGGATAAATAAAAGTTCAGACAGTCTACCTGCTTCAGTTTTTACAAATGTATGAGGAAAAAATATATCTATACAACACGGATATAAAATAGAGACAATGCGGAGACACATGGGAGAAAAAGGTTCTGTTTTACAAGGATATAGAAATAGACAAGGATTTGTGAATGTAGCGTCCTCTGAAGAATAGGTAAAATCCATCAAGCTAAAGACAAGACAGACTGATAACTCAGTGAGGAATACAATAGAAGCTGCCTATTGAAGTCTATGGAGAGGCTCCGGACATCACTAGGTAGGCTTCATTTCTACACATGAGCTTTATGCATCATCCATTACTTTTTCTGTACATTTATTAGCATTTGTTATGTTTGTAGCATGGTATTCTACAGTTAGCATTACTAGTCGTATATGCCTTTATATATGACGCGCCCCCTGGGCCGTGTGTGTGGGAATACCCGGAGCCGGGTCTCTGTGTGATGTCAGGGGTTGTAGTCTCCGTGGCGGCGACCCGGTCCCGTGGCTCAGGGTGGTCAAACCAGTGGCGGATCTGTTTACTTGGTTTTTAATGTTGAAATGTCCGACTACGCCACCCGTGGATTGCGGTCACTGAGAACCGCCGCTGCGGGGCAGACCGCTGAGGCTGATGTTGTGTGCGCAGCAGGGGGTAGTATAACTCCCCACGGGAGGAGTATAGCCTCAGGGCAGCATGTGTAGATGGTGAGGGTTGTGGTGCATAGGCGCAGCAGAAATGACTCAAAGTCCGTGCAGTGCAGTTCAGGGTCTTTACTGTTGGTGATGAAGGAGACCCTGCTGGGAGTACTGGCTAACATTAGAGGTCTGGTCAGTTTGTGAGCGAATAAGAATCCCCCTGGCCAGGTGGAGGTGTAGGCTTTCCCATCTGACTGCACTCTTCCTGGCTACCTTGCTGTAGTCGTGTAGTAGCCCACATCCCTGAGTGTACCGTGTGGTGCTCACCCGTATGGCTGGTGACTTGCGGCCTTTGGTTTCTTCCGCTCCTCGATGGCGGTGCCGGTCCCTTGCGTGTGACTGAGCCTCCGGGCTTTCTACGGCCAGAGGACCTGAAATCCCCTGCCAGGTGGTTACTGCTGCTGGATGTGAATATCCTCACAGCCTCGGACTCCGGTGTCAGGTTCTCTGCGTCTTCTGCCAGGACGAGCTCTGCTGCTCCAGTCCCTGGCTCTCAGCTCCTGTCTCCTACAGGGCTCCTTGCTGCTCTATCCCTCTCTCTGGAACTAACTAACTAACCTCGCCCCAGATCCAGTTTATAAAGGGCAGGTTCCTCCCCTCCCTGGACTGGGGCAGGAGGCGTTGCATGCAAATGTGCTCCTGACCAGGAAAACCCATGATCGCTCTCAGACATGGTATTTCTACCACTGTGGCAACCAGACCCCCTGGGGTGCCACATTCCCCCCTAGTAAACTTTAGTACTCCGGGACTAAACACCTTTTTTTTTTGAAAACACACATAACAGGGTATAAACAATAACACAACAATATATGTACAAGGAGTTCAGTCTTGATAGGTCACGGCGCTTCCGTAACCAGGTATCCATGTCACCCAAGATGCATTTTGAGGGACCCGTCCCAAACCCTCCACGTAGGCCCTGGGGTGGCTACAGGGCATCGATGATCCGGTGTTGGACCACGTCTTCAGCCACCTCCACGAGTTTTTGTTCTGTGGTCTGGCACAGAAGGGGCACTTAACAGGTGCAACTATTTACAAGGTACAGTTCCGGTTATTCATTGTCCATAACCTGTCCGTCCATAGACCCTGTCGGGTAACTTGAGAAACATAATCAGTATTCAGGTAACAAACATAAAACATTACAACATTTGCAATATACAGGTATATATCATTTCTCCTAGATTCTCCAGCGAGCTGGCTTCTGACCTCTAGTGCTCCTTGTGGACCTACGTAACACACTATCTGGTGGTGTTCTTTCTGGGTCCCCTGTTTCCACCCCTTATGTAGTGGGCTCGCTAGTGTCTGCAGTACAGGTGTTTGGAGATGTTAGGGTCGGTTGGGCAGCTTTCTGCGTACTCTTTGGCTTATCACGGGCACGGCAGGCTCACTACTAGCAGAGGGTTGATTCTCCTGGGCTGCTGGTATGGAATCCTCTGCCTCCGGGGCCGGTTGCTCTTCCAACACTACTTGCTCTTCTGTAGGCCCTTGAGGGGCTGGCTGGAGAAAGGTAAGGACGGGTACCACAATAGCGTTGTTAATTTGTGTCCAGTACCGGGGAAATTCTCCGAGTACTGTACTGACCATTTCTTCCCTTTCCTCTGCGGGTTGAGGGCTATCTTAGTCTTATTCAGTGCTTTGCAGCTGCTCGGGACACTTCTTCAGGTGGTCTCTAGAGACAGTGGCTGTGGTCTCTCCTCCATCCTTACTGATAACGCATACTTTTGGGTTTTCATGACTTGAGGGCAGTACTGTGTACGGGTCTTTCTCCCACTGGTCATCCAACTTATGGAGCCGCCTCTTCCTCTTCAAGACCTGCTCTCCAGGTGCCAGGGGAACAGAGGGAGCATGCTGGTTGTAAGTCCTCTCTTGCCTTTCTCTTGCTTGAGACAAACTTCTCTCAACACTCTCCTGCACTTTCCGGTACTGCTGCTGCCATTCTGTATCCCAGTCTGCCTCTGGCGAGGTGTCCTCGGGTCTCAGAACTCCCATATCCAAGTCAATAGGCAGCTTACCAGGTCTTGCTCTCATTAGGTAAGCCGGGGTGCAGTTGGTGGAATTTACTGGGATGTGGTTATACAAGTCCACCAGATCAGGCAGTTTTTCAGGCCACAGACTGCGTTCTTCCAGGGGCAACATTTTCAGCAAGTCTATCACCACCTGGTTCATCTTCTCGCACAATTCGTTGGTTTGGGGGTGATAGGGCATTGTCCTTATCTTCTTGCAGCCATAGAGGTTGCAGAACTCCTGGAAGACCTCCGCTTCGAAGGCTGGACCTTGGTCAGTCAACACTTGCTCCGGATACCCGTGTGGATGGCAGAAGTGCTGCTGGAAGGCTCTAGCTGCTGTCTGAGCTGTTAAGTCCTTGACAGGGACCACCACCAGGAACTGGGAGTAGTGGTCTACGATGGTGAGGGCGTAGACGTACCCGGACCTACTTGGAGCCAGCTTCACATGGTCCAGGGCTACCAGTTCTAGTGGCTGCTTGGTGATGATGGGCTGCAGGGGAGTCTTCTGGCTGGCACATTCCTTTCTTCTCAGGTTGCACGGGCCGCAGTCTCTGCACCATCTCTCAATGGCCCCTCTCATGCCTACCCAGAAGAACCGTTCACGCAACAGGAACTCCAACTTCTTCCATCCAAAGTGCCCTGCTCCGTCGTGGTATGCCTCCAGGACCATAGCCGCGTCTCGTCTCGGGACCCCTACCTGCCAGGTCAGCTCATGTGTCTGGGAGTTAACAATTCTCCGGCACAGCTTCCCCTTGTTGAGAAACAGTTTACTCTTCTCCTTCCACAGCTGTTTGGTCTCTTCCGGACCGTCTGGGTCAAGGCGGGCATCAGCCTGTGTCAGCATCTCTTTTACCAGGCGGACGGCTGGGTCACTGTCTTGCGTCTCCGCCCAGCTGTAGTGGGGTAAGGGATTGAACAGAGTGCTTGTCCCTTACACAGTGGGAACACTGGGTAATCTCGTGACGGTGGAACGCAGGGAGTTCAATCTCTTCCAGTTCTTCTGGATCTTCCCCTCCGTCCGGCAAGTTCGGCATCCTGGACAGGGTGTCTGCGTTGGCATTTGTGCGTCCCGCCTGGTATTTGATGGTAAATTCATAGTTGGATAGGCGGGCCATCCATCTCTGCTCCAGGGCACCAAGTTTCGCAGTATCCAGGTGTGTCAACGGGTTGTTGTCGGTGTACACGGTGAACTTGGAAGAGGCAAGGTAATGTTTAAAGCGTTCTGTAACTGCCCACACCACTGCCAGGAACTCTAGCTTGAAGGAGCTATAATTTTCGGGGTTTCTCTCTGTTGGCCGGAGTTTCCTGCTGGCATAAGCGATTACCCGTTCTCTGCCCTGTTGGATCTGGGACAGCACCGCCCCTAACCCGATGTTGCTCGTGTCCGTGTGGAGGATGAAAGGCTGGCCGTAATCAGGGTAAGCCAGGACCTCATCCCCCGTGAGGGCCATCTTCAGCTGGCGGAAAGACTCATCCTCCAGCTTGTCCCATTTGAAGGGTGGCTTCTGATTCTTGGTCTTTGACTGACCCAACAGGAGGTTTTGCATAGGGGCTGCCATTTTGGTGAACCCGGGGATGAATCTTCGGTAGTAGCCTACCAACCCGAGGAACTGCCGCACTTCCTTTATGCTGGAGGGTCTTGGCCAGTCCTTAATCACTGTAATTTTATCAGGGTCTGGAGCTACTCCGTCAGCACTCACCACGTGTCCCAGGTACTGTACTTTTGGTTTCAGTAGATGACACATGGAGGGTTTCACCTTTAGGCCGTAGCCTGCCAGGGCGTCAAACACCTCTGCCAGGTGTTTCAGATGGTCCTCATATGTTTTGGAATACACGATGACATCGTCCAGGTATAGCAGGACCGTCTCGAAATTCCTGTGCCCCAGGCAGCACTCCATCAACCGCTGGAAGGTTCCTGGTGCGTTGCAGAGCCCGAACGGCATACAGTTGAATTCGCTGAGAACCATCGGGGTGGTGAACGCGGTCTTCTCCTTGTCTGCCTCTGCTACAAGAACCTGCCAGTACCCGCTAGTAAGATCCAAAGTGGAGAAGAAGTTAGCAGACTTTAATGCAGCTAAAGATTCCTCTATCCTAGGTAACGGGTACGCATCTTTGTGTGTGATACGGTTGACCTTTCTGTAATCTACACAAATTCTCATGGTGCCATCTTTCTTTTTCACAAGAACTAGTGGAGCTGCCCAGGGGCTACAGCTGTCCCTGATTACCCCAGCCTCCTTCATGTCTCGCAACATCCCCTTGGCATTCTGATAGTGTGCAGGGGGTACAGGTCGGTATCTTTCCTTTATGGGTGGATGGTCTCCTGTGGGGATGTGGTGTTCTACCCCCCTTTACTTGCCCAAAGTCTAGCGGGTGTTTGCTAAAGACTCTTTCGTACTCCTGCACCACCCGGTAGACTCCCTGTTTTTGGTGTGAGGGAGTGGAGTCGGTGCCCACATGCAGCTTCTGACACCAGTCCTCCATTCGTTTCTTGGAGCCGTTACCCTCCTCTAGTTGAGATGGAGGCAAGGGTTTCACGGCCTTTATGGAGTTTTGGTTAACGGTGAACAATTTGGCTAGAGTGGCATACCGGGGCAAGTATACGTCTCTTTCCCCAATGTTTAGGATGCGGATGGGTACCCTCCCATGGCGTACATCGACCACCCCCCGTGCCGTCAAAATGGTGGGCCTACTGTCTGAGTAGACGGGTTCTACCATGGCTTGGTAGTCCCTTCCTCTTAACCCGATTGCAGTCCGGCACCAGATCATCATCTCACTCTTTGGGGGCATGGCGATAGGGAACAGGTCACTCATCCTTACACTACCAATCTCACCACCAGACAGTTCTACCTGCTGCCTTTTCATCAGGGCTCTGATCTCTTTTTGTGGGACACGCTATTGGCTGGAGCTGGCGTTCACCGCAACCTGCTGTAATATGAGAATTATCTCTGCAAGACAATTTTCAATAACATTAGTACCCAAGGTTATCTTAGGGTGGCTTTCACGACGGTCAATGTCCACAATAATTAGTCCTTGCGCTGGCAGTTCAACTTTACCAATCTTTATGGTCACCTCCTTGAATCCCACCTGCGGCACGGGCTGACCATGGCTTGCGATGATGCTCAAATCGTCATCTGGGTAGCGGGTAATATCTGAGTCATTCCAGTACCGCTTAAAGAGCACATAGGGGATGGTGGTTACCTGTGACCCGGTGTCCAGTAGTGCACTCATAGGAATGCCATCCAGCACCACAGGCAAGACCGGTCATCCCCCTATGTACTTATCATGCCAGCTCGATGGGCCTGATGATCTTATGCCTGGGGGTCAGCCCTCTGCCCCAGGTCGGGCCCATTTAAATGACAGTACCTTGCCATATGTCCTGGTTGGTTGCAGTGGCGGCAGATGGGTTGTCAGTCCTGGTCATAGCGGTCGCTGGGCCTTCCTCTGGACGATGGGATCCTCCTCCGTTGGCTCCAAGGGACGTCCTCCGGACTGGAAGCCAGCTGGATCTTTCCTGGGGAAGACACCTGTAAAGACTGCACAGTTCTGGTTAGCGCGGCAACGCTTTTGGTCAGTTCTTGGACCTAATGGTGCAGGTCTACAGCCAGGGCTTTGTCCAAAGCCTGTGCATCAGCTCCCACAGGCTCTGCAGGCAAGGGCGCCGCCTCCTGGTGATAGGTGATAGCAGGGCGCCTGTGGGTTACAGCGCAAAGTCCAAATCAAGGTTCTGCAAGGCCATTACACGCAACTGGGTTCGGTGGGCGCTGGACAGTAGACCCTCAATGAACTGTTCAGTCAACAGCTTATCCTCATTGCGCACGCTGTCAGGGTCTGCCTACTTAATGGCTCTCAGGGCCTCCTGCAAATTCATAGCATAGTCCCGTATACTGTCTTGTGCCCGCTGTTTGCATCCATAAAATTTTAGCTTGATCTCTGCTGAGGTGCGGGTATCAAAAGTGTCCTTTAGACGGGCCAGTATTTCCTTTACAGTCCCCTTTTCCCTGGCTGACCAGGACTTCACTTCTCTTTGGGCTGCTCCAATTAACTGACCTATCAGGATGCTCACTTTATGTTCCTCGGACAGGGGGGTATACCTTGAATAGGCTATACAGTCTTTCTTTAAAGTTGCTCAGGGTATGCGACTCCCCTGAGTACTGGGGTAACCATGACGCTCCAGGGATATACGGCATCGTGAACGGCATCACTGCGGCAGCAGCCGCGCTGGCGGTGGGAGCTCCCTCCATTCCTGGTGTCTTCCTCCCCCCTAGTTAACCGTGGCCTACCTTCCATTGCTTCTTCTCATAGGCCGCGGCTCCGCAGGCGATTGTCGGGGTCGAGGACCTTGCGTCGCGCGTTGGTGACGTCGGCGTCCGCTGGGCTCCTTCCAGGACCTTGCGCAGTGTCAGGACGTAAGGCGGGGCTTCAGCTCTTTCGCGCTTTTGGCGTCCACGCCCCTCTTCTTCCCACGCGGCATCCCAAAAATGGCGCCCAATAGCGGGAAAATGGCTGCGGATGGCGGGAAAACATCTGCGGATGGCGGGAAACTTCACCACGGTAAGTATCACAGTCTTTCTTCAGGCACGCAGTACCCGGTGGTTGCGGGCACGAGATCCTGCCGACTACGCCAAAGTTGATGCGCCCCCTGGGCCGTGTGTGTGGGAATACCCAGAGCCGGGTTTCTGTGTGATGTCAGGGGTTGTAGTCTCCGTGGCGGCGAGCCGGTACCGTGGCTCAGGGTGGTCAAACCAGTGGTGGATCTGTTTACTTGGTTTTTAATGTTGAAATGTCCGACTACGCCACCCGTGGATTGCGGTCACTGAGAACCGCCGCTGCGGGGCAGACCGCTGAGGCTGATGTTGTGTGCGCAGCAGGGGGTAGTATAACTCCCCACGGGAGGAGTATAGCCTCAGGGCAGCGTGTGTAGATGGTGAGGGTTGTGGTGCATAGGCGCAGCAGAAATGACTCAAAGTCCGTGCAGTGTAGTTCAGGGTCTTTACTGTTGGTGATGAAGGAGACCCTGCTGGGAGTACTGGCTAACATTAGAGGCCTGGTCAGTCTGTGAGCGAACAAGAATCCCCCTGGCCAGTTGGAGGTGTAGGCCTTCCCGTCTGACTGCACTCTTCCTGGCTACCTTGCTGTAGTCGTGTAGTAGCCCACGTCCCTGAGTGTACCGTGTGGTGCTCACCCGTATGGCTGGTGACTTGGGGCCTTTGGTTTCTTCCGCTCCTCGATGGCGGTGCCGGTCCCTTGCGTGTGACTGAGCCTCCGGACTTTCTACGGCCAGAGGACCTGAAATCCCCTGCCAGGTGATTTCTGCTGCTGGATGTGAATATCCTCACAGCCTCGGACTCCGGTGTCCGGTTCTCTGCGTCTTCTGCCAGGACGAGCTCTGCTGTTCCAGTCCCTGGCTCTCAGCTCCTGTCCCTCTCTCTGGAACTAACTAACTAACCCCGCCCCAGTTCCAGTTTATAAATGGCAGGTTCCTCTCCTCCCTGGACTGGGGCAGGAAGCGTTGCATGCAAATGTGCTCCTGACCAGGAAAACCCATGCTCGTTCTCAGATATGGTATTTCCACTGTAGTAACCAGACCCCCTGGGGTGCCACATATACATATATTTTCACACTTTTTGAATGGGCTATGTATGGACTAGCTTTGGTTGTACTCAGGGCCTGTTTTAGAGATAGTGGGGCCCCAAATGCTAACATATTGCACCATCACACAGAAATATTTTGGTTGTATTTACATGCGCTGAGTACAGGCCATTAAACGTCCGCGATCGTTCGACGTTTGTTTCCCGGCTTCTTTACACCGGCTGAGGAAGAATGATGGGGACAGAACAGTCACTAGTAGATCAATCTGTCCCCCTACAGCAGGGGTCTCAAACTCGGCTGGGTATATGGGCCGCACATGGAAAAAATTTGAATTTGGGGGGCCGCATTCTTTGTTCAATGTGACATTTTAGTGATACCATTTTTTTTGTATACACCTTTTGAACATTTTTGCCGTGTTTATTTTTTTATGGCTTGGGTCGTTATGGATGTGGCGATAATAAACGTGCACTTTTTTGTGTTTACTTTAGTTTACATATAAAATAGCATTTTTAGTGCCCAATATTTTTTCATGCTTTATTTTATTTTTTATTTTTTTACAATTTTATTTCCCCCAATTGGCCACATACAGTAATATTGTCTTACAATTAGCATCATATAGTAATAATGGAAAACATCTTGTAGTAATGTTCCCCATCCAAGTCCCCATCTTGTACTAATGTGCCCCATCCAGGTCCCCATCCTGTGGCTATGTGCCCCATCCAGGTCCCCATCCTGTGGCAACGTTCCCCATCCTGGCGCCCATCTTGTACTAATGTGCCTCATCCAGGTCCCCATCTTGGGGCTATGTGCCCCATCCAGGTCCCCATCCTGTGGCAATGTTCCCCATCCAGGTCCCCATCTTGTGGCTCTGGTCCCCATCTTGTGGCTCTGGTCCCCATCTTGTGGCTCTGTGCCCCATCCAGGTCCCCATCTTGTGGCTCTGTGCCCCATCCAGGTCCCCATCTTGTGGCTATGTGCCCCATCCAGGTCCCCATCCTGTGGCAACGTTCCCCATCCTGGCGCCCATCTTGTACTAATGTGCCTCATCCAGGTCCCCATCTTGGGGCTATGTGCCCCATCCAGGTCCCCATCCTGTGGCTATGTGCCCCATCCAGGTCCCCATCCTGTGGCAAGGTTCCCCATCCTGGCGCCCATCTTGTACTAATGTGCCTCATCCAGGTCCCCATCTTAGGCCTATGTGCCCCATCCAGGTCCCCATCCTGTGGCAATGTTCCCCATCCAGGTCCCCATCTTGTGGCTCTGGTCCCCATCTTGTGGCTCTGTGCCCCATCCAGGTCCCCATCTTGTGGCTCTGTGCCCCATCCAGGTCCCCATCTTGTGGCTATGTGCCCCATCCAGGTCCCCATCCTGTGGCAACGTTCCCCATCCTGGCGCCCATCTTGTACTAATGTGCCTCATCCAGGTCCCCATCTTGGGGCTATGTGCCCCATCCAGGTCCCCATCCTGTGGCAATGTTCCCCATCCAGGTCCCCATCTTGTGGCTCTGGTCCCCATCTTGTGGCTCTGGTCCCCATCTTGTGGCTCTGTGCCCCATCCAGGTCCCCATTATGTGCCCCATCCAGGTCCACATCTTGAGGCTATGTGCCCCATCCAGGTCCCCATCCTGTGGCTATGTGCCCCATCCAGGTCCCCTCTTGTGGCTATGTGCCCCACCCAGGTCCCCTCTTGTGGCTCTGTGCCCCATCCCGGTCCCCATGTTGTGGCTCTGTGCCCCCTGTGCTGTTCTTCACACATATAAAATAGAAAAAAAAAAAGATGATTCTCACCTGTCCTCCGTTCCCTCGGCGGCCTTCCTGCAGATGTGGCCCGCAGGCACCACAGAGTCCGACCCCTTGACGATCCCGACCTGGTCCAGGAGGAGCCGCCGACAGCAGCGCTGCATTGCCGCACAGAGACTGTCTCCCAGCACAGCATTTTCAATGTCAGCCGCCGGCCAATCAGAGGCCAGCAGCTGACATCTGCATATGGCAATGACATCATACTCGCTGCGCCGACACGCAGATATCAGCTGCTGGCCTCTGATTGGCCAGCGGCTGGCATTGGAAATGCAGTGCTGGGAAACAGTCTCTGTGTGGCAATTCAGCGCTGCTGTCGGCGGCTCCTCCTGGACCAGGTCGGGATCATCAAGGGGTCTGTGCCTGCGGGCCGCATAAAGCAGCCTCAGGGGCTGCATGCGGCCCGCGGGCCGCGTGTTTGAGACCCCTGCCCTACAGTATCATTTTATTAGCAGTACATCTGCAGTTTTCACTGGGCGATGTGCTGCTGAGAACAATGAGCTTTGTTTTGGCATAAACAATCCAATCACTCCATGAATAGGCAGCATTGTGCTCCTTAAGTACAATATGCCCCATAGTCCTCCATATAGTATAATGTGCCCCATAATCCTCCATAGAGTATAATGTACTCTCCATAGTTCTCAATACTGTATAATGCAGCCCTCATATAGTACAATGCACTCCCCATAGTCCTCAATACAGTACAATGCAGCCCCCATAGAGTATAATGCTGCCCCATAGAGTACATATACTATAATGCACCCCCCATAGCCCTCCAGCCTTGTGACCACCATGTTCTCAATGATGTAAAAAAATAAATACAATACTCACCTCTCCCCGTTCCCCCACTGCTCCGATCTGTGCAGCATGTCTGCTTGGCCTCAGCAGCTCCACTGCCTGGCACACAATTAAGTGACATAAATGACGCGCCCCCTGGGCCGTGGGGAGACCCGGAGCCGGGCCTGTAGATGCTGGGGGTTGTAGTCACTGTGGCAGCGACCCGGTCCGTGACCCAGGGCGGTCAAACCAGGGTAGTCTATGTGTCTCAGTTATTGATAGTCTGACTATGCCACCTGTGGATTGCGGTTATTGGTAACTGCCGCTGCAGGGCAGTCCGCTGAAGCTGGTGGTATGCGCAGCAAGGTAGTGTAACTCCTCACAGGAAGAGTGTAGCTTCAGGGCAGCGTGTATGGATGATGGTGGTAATAGTGCCTGGATCAGTAATAATAACACGGAGTCTTTGCAGTGCAGTCCTAGGGTCTTTACTGGTGGTAATTATATAGGCCCCAACGGGAGTACTTGCTAGGGATGAGGGCCTGGTCAGTCTGGGAGCAATCCTAGAATCCCCTGGCCAGGTGGAGTTGTAGGCCTGCCGTTCCGACTGTACTCTTTTGGCTATCCCGCTTATAGTCGTGTTGTAGCCCACGTCCCTGAGTGTAACGTGCTGCTCACCCGTATGGCTGGCGACTCGGATCCCGTGTATTCCTTGCTCCTCTGTGGCGGTACTGGTCCTTTCGTGTGGCTGAGCCTCCGGGCTTCTGTGAGCCAGGAGACCTGCAATCTCCTGCCTTGCGGTTTCTGCTGCTGGATATACAATCCTCACAGCCTCGGACTCCGGTGTCAGGTCTTCTGTATCCACTGGCCAGGACGAGCTCTGCACAGCTCCAGTCCTCAGCTCCTTGCTCCTTAGTCCTAACTGACTCCTGACACTGAACTAGACTCTCACTAGACTGACTAACCCCGCCTCCAGATCCAGTTATATAGGGCAGGATCCTCCCCTTTTCTGGTCTGGAGCAGGAGGTGTTGCTTGTAGTGTGTTCCCTGACCAGGAAATTCCTGTTTTGATCCCAGACATGGTATTACTACCACTGTGGCAACCAGACCCTCTGGGGTGCCACATTCCACCCTAGTAAATTTCAGTACTCCGGGACTGAACATATTTTGCAAAAATACAACAAGTAACAATACATTAACATATTTACAACCATTAGAGTCTTTAAAGGTCACGGTATCATCCGCAACCAGGTGTCCATTTCACTGAAACAAGGTGCAATCTGAGGGACCCGTCCCAAACCCTCAACGTAGGCCCTAGGGTGGCTACAGGGCATTGATGATCCGGAGTTGGACCACATCTTCAGCCACCTCCACGGGTTTTTGTTCTGTGGTCTGGCACAAAAGGGGCACTTTACAGGTGCAACTATTTACAGGCAGAGTTTTTGGTTATTCATTGTCCATAACCAGAAAGTCTTTTTGGACCCTGTAGGGTAACTGGAAAAACATATTCATTACACACACAAAACAATTCAACATTACAGTTATAGTTATAGTTACATTTAAATTTTCCAACGAGCAGGAATTTGACCTCTGGTGATTCTGGTGGACCTGCGTAACACACTGTCTGTCTGTGTTCCACTCTGGTCCCCTTTCCCTACCCCTGGTGTGGTGGGCACTGTTTGACCTGCACTACTGGTATTTTGAGGTGTCACTGGTAGGTTGGGCAGCTTCCTACGGATCCTTTGGCTTACTGTGGGTACGACAGGCTCGCTACTAGCAGAGGGTAGATTCTCCTGGTCTGCTGATGAGGAATCTTCTGTCTCCGGGGCCAATGGTTCTTCCAACTCTACTGAGACTTCTGTAGGTGCTTGAGGGGCTGGTTGGAGAAATGTAAGGACAGGCACAACAATGGCATTATTCACTTGTGTCCATGACCGGGGAAATTCTCCGAGTACCGTGCTGACCAATTCTTCCACTTCCTCTGCGGGTTGAGGGATATCTTGGCCTTCTTCGGCGTGCTGTAGCTGCTCGGGACATTTCTTCAGGTGGTCTCTGGAAACTGTTGCTGTTGTCTCACCTCCGTCCTTACTTATGAGGCACACCTTGGTGTTATCATGACTTGATGGTAGAATGGTGTACGGCTCTTTTTCCCACTGGTCATCCAACTTGTGGAGTCGCCTCTTCCTCTTTAGGAATTGCTCTCCAGGTGACAAGGGGGCAACAGGTGCATGTTGATTGTAAGTCCTCTCTTGCCTTTCTCTTGCTTGGAACAGACTTCTTTCAACACTTTCCTGTACCTTGCGGTTTTGCTGTTGCCGCTCAGTGTCCCAATCTGTGTCTGGTGAGGCGTCCTCTGGTGTCAGAACTCCCATATCCAGATCGATGGGCAGCTTACCAGGTCTCGCTCTCATCAGGTAAGCTGGTGTGCAGTTGGTGGAATTCACTGGGATATGATTGTAGAGGTCCACTAGGTCTGGCAACTTTTCTGGCCACAGACTGCGTTCCTCCAGGGGAAATGTCTTCAGTAGGTCTATCACCACCTGGTTCATCTTTTCACACATCCTGTTGGTCTGGGGGTGATAAGGCGTTGTCCTGATCTTCTTGCCGTACAGGTTGCAGAACTCCTGGAATACCTCCGCTTCGAAGGCCGGACCTTGGTCAGTTAGCACACGTTCTGGGTAACCATGCGGGTGGCAGAAGTGCTGTTGGAAAGCTCTGGCTGCTGTCTGAGCTGTTTGGTCCTTGACTGGCACTACTACCAGAAACCGGGAGTAGTGGTCTACGATGGTGAGAGCGTAGACATAGCCTGACCTGCTTGGGGACAGCTTCACATGGTCTAGGGCTACCAGTTTGAGCGGCTGCTTGGTGATAATGGGCTGCAGGGGAGCCCTCTGGCTGTCACGGTCTT
Source organism: Phyllobates terribilis (assembly GCF_046119375.1). Taxonomy (NCBI): domain Eukaryota; kingdom Metazoa; phylum Chordata; class Amphibia; order Anura; family Dendrobatidae; genus Phyllobates; species Phyllobates terribilis. The sequence continues at coordinate 250,473 of NW_027363254.1, forward strand.
TCCTTCTCAGGTTGCACGGTCCGCAGTCTCGACACCACCTCTCCATTGCTCCTCTCATGCCGACCCAATAGAACCGTTCACGCAGCAGGACTTCCAGATTTTTCCATCCGAAGTGTCCTGCTCCATCGTGGTACGCTTCCAAGACCATAGACGCGTCCCGCCTCGGGACTACCACCTACCAGACCAGCTCATGCGTCCGGGAGTTGACAGTTCTTCGACACAGCTTCCCTTCATAGATGAACAGCTTACTCTTCTCTTTCCACAGCTGTTTGGTCTCCTCTGGAGCATCTGGGTCAGGGTATGAGTCAGCTCGTGTCAGCAACTCTTTGACTAGGTGGACGGCCGGGTCACTGTCTTGTGTTTCTGCCCAGCCTTGGTGGGGCAAGGGATTGAACGTGGCCTATTTGGTGGAAGAGTACCTGTCTTTCACACAGTGGGAGCACTGAGTTATCCCATGACGGTGGAAAGCGGGGATTTCTATCTCTTCCAGTTCTTCTGGGTCTTCTCCCCCATCTGGCAAGTTAGGCATCCTGGACAGTACATCTGCATTGGCATTCTTGCGCCCAGCCCGGTACTTGATGGTGAACTCATAATTGGAGAGTCGGGCCATCCATCTCTGCTCCAGGGCACCAAGTTTCGCAGTGTCCAGGTGTGTCAGAATGTTTTTGTCTGTGAATACAGTGAACTTGAAGAGGCGAGGTAATGTTTAAAGCGCTTTGTCACTGCCCATACCACTGCGAGGAACTCTAGCTTGAAGGAGCTGTAATTTTCAGGGTTCCTTTCTGTGGGCCGGAGCTTCCTGCTGGCATAAGCGATTACCCGTTCTCTGCCCTGCTGGATCTGGGACAGCACCGCTCCCAGTCCCACGTTGCCCGCGTCCGTGTGGAGGATGAAGGGCTGGCCATAATCAGGGTAAGCCAGGATCTCGTCCCCCGTGAGGGCCATTTTCAGCTGGTGGAAGGACTCATCTTCCAGCTTGTCCCATTTGAATGGCGGCTTCTGGTTTTTGGCCTTCCTGGACTGGCCTATCAGGAGGTCCAGCATGGGTGCCGCCATCTTGGTGAGGCCTGGAATAAATCTTCGGTAGTAGCCTACCAACCCGAGGAACTGCCGCACTTCCTTTACGGTGGAGGGTCTTGGCCAGTCCTTGATTACTGTGATTTTATCGGGATCTGGAGCTACACCGTCAGCGCTCACCCCGTGCCTCAGGTACTGTACCTTGGGCTTCAGCAGATGACATTTTGAGGGCTTCACCTTTAGACCAAAGCCAGCCAGGGAGTCAAACACTTCCGCCAGGTGCTTCAGATGGTCCTCATACGTCTGGGAGTATACAATGACGTCATCCAGGTACAGCAGGACTGTCTCGAAATTCTTATGTCCCAGACAGCACTCCATCAACCGCTGGAAGGTTCCTGGGGCGTTGCAGAGCCAGAATGGCATGCAGTTGAACTCGCTGAGGCCCATCAGGGAGGTGAATGCGGTCTTTTCCTTATCCGCCTCTGTTACAGGAACCTGCCAATACCCACTAGTAAGATCCAAAGTGGAGAAATAGTTAGCAGACTTTAATGCAGCTAGTGATTCCTCTATTCTGGGTAACGGGTATGCATCTTTGTGTATTATGCGGTTGATTTTACTGTAGTCTACACACATTCTCATAGTGCCATCCTTTTTCTTTACAAGAACTAATGGAGCTGCCCAGGGGCTACAACTGTCTCTTATTACCCCAGCCTCCTTCATTTCTCGCAACATCCCTTTGGCATTTTGGTAGTGTGCAGGGGGTACAGGCCAGTACCTTTCTTTAATGGATGGATGGTCTCCCGTGGGGATATGGTGTTGAACCCCTTTTACCTGCCCGAAGTCAAGTGGATGTTTACTGAAGACCCTTTCGTATTCCAGTACCACCCGGTACACTCCTTGTTTTCGGTGTGGAGAGGTGGAGTCAGTGCCCACATGCAGCTTCTGGCACCAGTCCTCCATTTGTTCCTTGGAGCCGTTATCCTCTGCCTGTTGGGATGGAGACAAGGGTTCCACTGTCTTTATAGAATTCTGGTTGACAGTGAACTGTTTGGCTAGAGTGGCATACCGGGGCAAATGGACTTCTCTCTCCCCAATGTTTAGGATGCGGACGGGTACCCTCCCATGGCGGACATCAACCACCCTCTGGGCTGTCAAAATGGTGGGCCTACTGTCAGAGTAGACGGGCTCTACCATGGCCTGGTAATCTCTACCCCTTAGACCAATAGCTGCCCGGCACCATATCATAATTTCTCTTCTTGGGGGCATGGCAATAGGAAATGGGTCACTCATCCTGACACTGCCAATTTCACCACCAGACAGTTCTACCTGTTGTCTTTTCATCAGGGCTCTGATCTCTCTTTGTAGAACCGGCTGCTGGCTGGATCTGGCGGTCTCCGCAACCTGCTGTAACAAGACAATTATCTCTGCAAGACAATTTTCAATGACATTAGTGCCCAAGGTTATCATGGGATGACTTTCTCAGCGATCAATGTCGACAATAATCAGTCCTTGTGCTGGCAGTTCCACTTTGGCAACTTTATGGTCACTTCTTTGAACCCCACCTGAGGTACTGGTTGACCATTGCTGGCATAAATACTCAAATGTTCATCTGGATGGCGGGTAATATCAGAGTCAGTCCAGTACCGTTTGAAAAGAATGTAGGGGATGGTGGTCACTTGGGATCCAGTGTACAGCAACGCGCTCATTGGAAAGCCGTCCAGCACGACAGGTAGGACCGGTCGTCCTCCCACATATTTGTCTCGCCAGCTTGATGGGCCTGGTGGTCTTATGCCTGGGGGTTGGCCCTCTGCCCCAGGTTTTGCTCGTTTAAATGACAGTACCTTGCATAATGTCCTGGCTGATTGCAGCGGCGGCAGATGGGTTGTCCGTCCTGGTCGTAGCGATCGCTGTTCCTCCCTCTGGATGGTGGAATCCTCTTCTGTTGGCGCCACGGGATGTCCTCCGGACTGGAAGCCAGCTGGATCTTTCCTTTGGGATACACCTGCAAGGACTGTACAGTTTTGGTTAGTGCTGCTACACTTTTAGTTAGCTCTTGGACCTGATGGTGCAGGTCTGTTGACGGGGCACTGTCCAGAGTTTGCGCATCAGCTCCTACAGGCTTCGGGGAAAAGGGTGCCACCTCCTGGTGGTAGGTGATATCTGGGCGGCGGTGAGCTGTAGCGCCACCTGGTGCTGGTTCTCGTAGCACCCGGATGGCCCTGTCCTTAAACTTAGCAAAGTCTAAGTCAGGGTTTTGCAGAGCCACTATGCGCAGCTGGGTTCGGTGGGCGCTGGACAGTAAACCCTCAATAAACTGCTCAGTTAACAGTCTGTTTTCATCACGCACACTGTCAGGGTCTACCTGTTTGATGGCCCTCAGCGCCTCCTGCAGGTTTAAAGCATAGTTCCGTACACTGTCCTGTGCCCGTTGTCAGACCATGCCCCGTTGAGATGGTTGAGGGAAAAGAGGGGTAACAATGCCAGGGTAACTAGATGGTTCCTAGCTCTTCAGGACTTCAACTTTCACGTAGAGCATAGGCCTGGGAAGTTACATGGGAACGCTGATGCCCTTTCCCGTTTTAGGTCAATTAGGATTACCATAATTTTTAATATCTGCCAAATGCCAGAATAAGGAGAGAGAGAATGTATTAAGGCATTTAAAAAAACGGGAAAGGTTTATTCTGATTTCATGTCAGATATTGAGAAAAACATGCATATGTGTCTTTTTATATAGTGTATGTAAACTTCTGGTTTCAACTGTACATCTTGGGCCTCTTCCTTGTATAATGTGCTCTATTCTGTGCCCTTTCCTGGTATTACAGTTATATGAAAAAGTTTGGGCACCCCTATTAATCTTAAGCTTAATGTTTTCTTAAAATTGGTGTTTTTGCAACAGCTATTTCAGTTTGATATATGTAATAACTGTTGGACACAGTAATGTTTCTGCCTTGAAATTAGGTTTATTGTACCAACAGAAAATGTGCAATCTGCATTCAAACAAAATTTGACAGGTGCATAAGTATGGGACCCTTATCATTTTCTTGTTTTAAATACTCCTACCTACTTTTTACTGACTTACTAAAGCACTTTTTTTGGTTTTGTAACCTCATTGAGCTTTGAACTTCATAGCCAGGTGTATGCAATCATGAGAAAAGCTACTTAAAGTGGCCACTTGCAAGTTGTTCTCCTGTTTGAATCTCCTCTGAAGAGTGGCATCATGGGCTCCTCAAAACCACTGTCAAATGATCTGAAAACAAAGATTATTCAACATAGTTGTTCAGGGGAAGGATACAAAAAGCTGTCTCAGAGATTTAACCTGTCAGTTTCCACTGTGAGGAACATAGTAAGGAAATGGAAGAACACAGGGACAGTTCTTGTTAAGGCCAGAAGTGGCAGGCCAGAAAGGCAGAGAAGAAGAATGGTTAGATCAGTCAAGGACAATCTTCAGACCACCTCCAGAGAGCTGCAGCATCAACTTGCTGCAGATGGTGACACTGTGCATCGGTCAACTATACAACGCACTTTGCACAAGGAGAAGCTGTATGGGAGAGTGATGCGAAAGAAGCCGTTTCTGCAAGCACGCCACAAACAGAGTCAGCTGAGGTATGCAAAAGCATATTTGGAGAAGCCAATTTCTTTTTGGAAGAAGGTCTTGTGGACTGAGGAAACCAAGATTGAGTTGTTTGGTCATACAAAAAGGCGTTATGCATGGTGGCAAAAAAACACAGCATTCCAAGAAAAACACTTGCTACCCACAGTAAAATTTGGTGGAGGTTCCATCTTGCTTTGGGGCTGTGTGGCCAATGCCGGCACCGGGAATCTTGTTAAAGTTGAGGGACGCATGGATTCCACTCAGTATCAGCAGATTCTTGACAATAATGTTCAAGAATCAGTGATAAAGTTGAAGTTACGCAGGGGATGGATCTTTCAGCAAGACAATGATCCAAAACACGGCTCCAAATCTACTCAGGCATTCATGCAGAGGAACAATTACAATGTTCTGGAATGGCCATCCCAGTCCCCAGACCTGAATATCATTGAACATCTGTGGGATCATTTGAAGAGGGCTGTCCATGCTCGGCGACCATCAAACTTAACTGAACTGGAAATGTTTTGTAAAGAGGAATGGTCAAAAATACCTTCATCCAGGATCCAGGAACTCATTAAAAGCTACAGGAAGCGACTAGAGGCTGTTATTTTTGCAAAAGGAGGATCTACTAAATATTAATGTCACTTTTCTGGTGAGGTGCCCATACTTATGCACCTGTCAAATTTTGTTTGAATGCAGATTGCACATTTTCTGTTAGTACAATAAACCTCATTTCAAGGCAGAAACATTACTGTGTCCAACAGTTATTACATATATCAAACTGAAATAGCTGTTGCAAAAACACCAATTTTAAGAAAACATTAAGCTTAAGATTAATAGGGGTTCCCCAAACTTTTTCATATAACTGTATGTTCCCCATCCTGAGCACCTTCCTGGTATAATACACTACATCCTGAGCACCTTCCTGGTATAATGCACTACATCCTGGGCATCATCCTGGTATAATGTACCCCATTCTGAGCACATTCCTGGTATATTGTACCCCATTCTGAGCACATTCCTGGTATAATGTCCCCCATCCTGAGCACATTCCTGGTATAATGTCCCTCATCCTGAGCCCTTTCCTGGTATAATGCACTCCATCCTGGGCATCATCCTGGTATAATGTACCCCATTCTGAGCACATTCCTGGTATATTGTACCCCATTCTGAGCACATTCCTGGTATAATGTCCCCCATCCTGAGCACATTCCTGGTATAATGTCCCTCATCCTGAGCCCTTTCCTGGTATAATGCACTCCATCCTGGGCATCATCCTGGTATAATGTACCCCATTCTGAGCACATTCCTGGTATAATGTACCCCATTCTGAGCACATTCCTGGTATAATGTCCCTCATCCTGAGCCCTTTCCTGGTATAATGTTCCCCATCCTGGGACCCTTCTTGGTATAATGCACTCCATCCTGGGACCCTTCCTGGTATAATGCACTCCATCCTGGGACCCTTCCTGGTATAATGCACTCCATCCTGGGACCCTTCCTGGTATAAGCACCCATCAGCCCAAGGGTGCTTTTAATTAGTGTTGGTTTCTACCTGCCCACTTAAATTTGTAGGTTTCTATCCCAAGAGAGGCATGTTTGCCCATTTATATTGTAGCCTTATAGCCCAAGAGCGGCATGTTTAAGAGGTTAGTTAACAATCATGCGGAGGCTACCTTGTCGTGGTTGATGGGCATACATGAATTGGCCAATTTGTGCGCTAAGAGCCTTCATTTTTTGTAAGTACATTTTATTTAGCAATAATGCAGTTTAGCTCTTATGTTCTCAGTGTCTCCATATGTATTGGCCCTTGCAGTGTGTTGCTGTGCTTTCTTATTGTACCCTTCCTGGTATAATGTCCCCCATCCTGTGCCCCTTCCATTAATAATGTTTGCTGTTCTTCTCCAATACATTTAAAAATAAATAAATTATTCTTCTTCCCTTCCTCCACTCCCACAACTCGCAGCATATTCTTCTATAGCACTTGAAGGAACTGGCATCTAACTTCGTCTTGTTGGCATGGTGCATGACGTCACGGTCATGTGCCGCCTGTGACTGGCACACCAACGTCAACAGCCGGCCTCTGATTGGCTGGCAGGGTGTATTGCGGTGCAGGGACACAGATGGTCTCTGCGTCTCAATACATTTCAGCTGAATGTGTGTCCTTGCATGCACCTCTAACTGAAATAGGTGCTGGTGGCGGCCGACCCCCCTCCTGCACGGGCCCGGTCGCACCCTCTGTGACCGATGTCGTTCCGCTCCTGGAAGGGATATGCTGATGTTTACTATTGGATTCTATCATGTATGTGAGAATAAAAGGCTTCTTGAGATTGATGACACTGCCATATCTAGCAGCCAAGACTTCTCAATAATAGCGGACAATTGAGGCTGCTGGGATCTAGATCAATCACACAACGACACGTGTACAATGCAATAGTGTTTTTATTAGCAAAATCATAAGAATCATTAACCTGAATTACATCGTGATTTACCAATAAAGAAGGTCAGCTCCTGATTTTACATAATGATCAGTAATGGCGCCATCATCCCATTCTCTCACACATTTACACTGCTGCACTGCCATCTAGTGATGAAAAATAAAAAGTACAATACCAACACAGTTTATTGTCAAATTGGCCATACAGAGTCACTATTGGTGGGATCATATTATTAACATGGCTCATTATAGACTGCAGGTTATTAACAAGTTAATGACACGGTGGTTGGAACCAAAGATCTCAAATTTCGACTCATCAGACCAAAGCACAGATTTCCACTGGTCTAATGTCCATTCCTTGTGTTCTTTAGCCCAAACAAGTTTCTTCTGCTTTTTGCCTGTCCTTAGCAGTGGTTTCCTAGCAGCTATTTTACCATGAAGGCCTGCTGCACAAAGTCTCCTCTTAACAGTTGTTGAAGAGATGTGTCTGCTGCTAGAACTCTGTGTGGCATTGACCTGGTCTCTAATCTGAGTTGATGTTAACCTGCGATTTCTGGGGCTGGTGACTCGGATAAACTTATCCTCAGAAGCAGAGGTGACTCTTGGTCTTCCTTTCCTGGGGCGGTCCTCATGTGAGCCAGTTTCTTTGTAGCACTTGATGGTTTTTGCAACTGCACTTGGGGACACTTTCAAAGTTTTCCCAATTTTTCGGACTGACTGACCTTCATTTCTTAAAGTAATGATGGCCACTCGTTTTTCTTTACTTAGCTGCTTTTTTCTTGCCATAATACAAATTCTAACAGCGAATTCAGTAGGACTATCAGCTATGTATCCACCAGACTTCTGCACAACACAACTGATGGTCCCAACCCCATTTATAAGGCAAGAAATCCCACTTATTAAACCTGACAGGGCACACCTGTGAAGTGAAAACCATTTCCGGTGACTACCTCTTGAAGCTCATCAAGAGAATGCCAAGAGTGTGCAAAGCAGTCATCAAAGCAAAAGGTGGTTACTTTGAAAAACCTATAATATAAGACATAATTTCAGTTGTTTCACACTTTTTTGTTAAGTATATAATTCCACATGTGTTAATTCATAGTTTTGATGCCTTCAGTGTGAATGTACAATTTTCATAGTCATGAAAATACAGAAAAATCTTTAAATGAGAAGGTGTGTCCAAACTTTTGGTCTGTACTGTGTATGTATATATATATATATATATATATATATATATATATATATACACATACGCGGCTGCTGATGTTCTCGGCTGTCCCCATCAGTCCCATAGACACTGAATGGAGTGTGGCAGTGCGCATGCCTGGCAACGGCTCCATACTATTTCCTCCATAAGAGAGGATAGGGATCCCCACTCTAGTGATTGGTGGGGTTCCCAGTAACTACCATCACCGATCCTGCAGATCCTTTCTCCTGTCAATAGGTTTTTTATGTTTTACATGGTCCAATAGAGAGATCAGAGGTGCGATATAGTGAACTAACACATGCAAAGCCTAAATTATATAAAATGTGAAACCACCAGACTGTTACCGTAGCCAAACATCTTCTAACCTTCCTTACAATTCCTAAAATTGTTGACCAATGTTTTTCTTTAAAGGGGTTCTCCAACCATAGACACTTATGACATATATACTTCAAAAACTCTTACCAACACTTATCAACCATTTGCAGTCCAAAAAGACCCACAGTGGCCAAGAAAGTAAGGAGAAAGTTTGGCCAGTTTTAATGGCCTGTCTCCAATAGGTGGATGTCCCCAGGTAAATATCATTACTGGCAGATAAACCCTTTTACCGCTTTGAAAATCTAACACTAAGAGCAGCGAATCATCCGCAAAACAATTTTATATTACATCCATTTATAATCTACATAATAAATTGAGCAACTTTGTTACTAGATAGAATTGCTTGTCTTGCACTGGCCCTGAGTTATACCTTATTCTCTTCCACATCTACATTGATCATTCTTAATTTTACTGCATAGCCTGCTTGTTCAGTGTCTGGACAGCAATTATGCTCTTCACTTTATTTGTATTCTTGGCATCATACAGTCATCTGATGTGTTAGAAGGGGCATCATTAAGTCAGTTATTAGGGGAAATAAAATTCAATGCTGGATCCCTGCGGATCCATTGCCATATGGCACCCCTGGATCCCATTGACGCGAGCCGCTGAGTGGTCTTCGAGGTCTGCATTGTTTGGATGGTAGGAATAGCGCTGCATGCTGCACCTTTTTTGCCATGAAAAGCAAATGAATGCATAATGGAGCTACAGATAGAGGGCCGGAGCACAGAACAGGACCCTACAAAAAGCAGTACAGCAGAACTAAGCTGTAGCTAATCATGTGTCACCCCACACCTTTACATTCAGTAGTAATTCAGTGTGAATGCAGCTTTGAGCTATGATACAAGTACAGAATCATTTTTTTACAAACTTATGCTACATTTGAAGACGTTCTGAAGATTGATGATCTGGGTAAACGGGTGAAATGGTGTATAAAGGTGAACCTATGCGTTACATGGATCAACAGCTGCAGCTCAATAACTAGCATCTATCTCTAGGCGGACATCTTCAGTGTCACATTGGACTTCCACACTACACTGGGCCTTACTATAATAGCTTTGTACCTGACATCATTACTGATGACTGCACTTTTACTGTGTCGTGTCATAAACAGACTCCCACTGGAGCGAACATGATCTGCACATAACACAGCTGGCCATGGGAGGAAGCAAAAGAGTATACAGACAGGACACCACAGGATGGCAGCTGATTCTGTGAGGTAAAACATTTCCCTGCCTGTTTAAAAACTTGTTTTACCTCACATAAAGAATCGGCTGTGATCCCCGGCTGTAATGTCTGTATACTCTTTTGCATCCTCCCCGTCCAGGAGATGTGGTATGTTCAGACCATGTTCCTGTATGGTCAGACATTACACAGTACACAGCAGGGGCATATTTCTAAGATTATCTCAGCACAGGAACATTTTATTTAAACTCATCCAATTGTGGAACTTATTATTATTCCAAGATCTATTGATTAAAATGAATTTTGTTTGTGGGAAAATGCCTTTAAATAATTGAAAGAGGGTTACAATTGCTCCTTTGAAACTTGATGCAGGTAATCTTATATGAGAGTAATGGCGTATTCACACATCTGTGTGTCATAGATCGTGATGCACAAGCTGTTTGCGAGTCTCCTGTCCCGATCTTTGACAGCCTCATATACGTCTATTAGGCCACATTGGCAGAAATGGAAGCTGGCACGTTTAGGTGGGCTGCACTGTGGGAATGAAGAGCCTTGGGATTCCCAAACGTTTTTTATTAATATCAATGCGTTTCTGCAATGGACCAGGGCCTTTCTCAAGGTATAAAAAAAACAAGCTCTTGACTCCCGCAGCACAGCCCACCTAAATGTGCCAGCTTCCATTTTTGCCATTCCACCTCTTGAAGAACCTTTCCTCCAGCCACAGGGCAGCAGCGGCTTTCTACACCATTATAGCTGTGGTGACTGCACACAACACCTCTAGGTGAGCGCTGCCATCAATTATCCCGACCCCTTATCAGACGCTATTGCCCTATTTTGTGTGCGCTCCTGTCCTTCTCCACAGCGTCTCTATTAGGCACCTTCACACGTTCAGTAAGTTTCATCAGTGACGTGTTACTATTATACTTTTCCTCTAATTGTTCCACTCCTGGTTTTGGCTTCCTAATACTGAGGTAAAATACTGACCAAATTACTGAATGTATGAACATGGCCTTAAGCTCTTAAGTTCGGGTCAAGAGGCCAGCAACTAATCTTAGAATCATTTTGTGCTCAGACCATGACACGCCTTAATGTGTAGAGTCACTTTCATCTTACAACTAAATAAAAACTACGTATTGTTTTAAAGGGGTATGCTACCACTTATCAATTAGGAGAAGGCATCAATATAAGTCAGTAGTATCAGATTGATAGGTGTCCAAATCCTAACACCACCAATCAGCTGTTACCAGCTCCAGCATGGAATCAATGGGGTGGCAGAGTGTTGGAACTCTACCAATCTGATCTTGGTGGTCCATCCTAAGTATAAGTGATCAATATCATAACAGTCAACACCCCTTTTAACTTTTTTTTGCAAATACTTGCTTCTCTCATCCTGAAATGCAGCATGTTTTTGGATCAAATCACATGTGGCATTTTTGTTGCATACATTTTTTCGACTAAAATTCAATTCTTACATTTAAAGGGGTTGTCTTATCCTAAAGAGGACCTGTCACCAAATTTTTCATGTTTTTTTTTTCTATTTTATCTTTCATTTGCGGAGATATTAGCAATGAAAGTATTTGGCGCCTAATGAGTTAAAAAAAATTAAGTCCAAGTAGATGTTATCAGAGTTTTCACTGGGGGTGCGAAATTCTTCTCCCTGCATGATGCTGACCAATTATAAGCAGACGACAACACTGAAAAGAAAGATGATCACATCCCCACCATAGCTTAGAGCAGATTTCTCAGTGTCTAAGATGTAAGGATACAGACCTGGTCTCCTGGGCTAACCTCCTGCATGATTAGAGCACACAACTGACTAATACCTTTCAGTTAAGGTCTCTGTGGGTGAAGGGGCAGCACAAGAGAGTTTAGTTGTGCAACATTACAAACCTTTCTAACAGCTTTCCTCCTCTTATGGCACTCTCACCTCTGCTGTACTGCGCCTATCCCAAACTGCCTGTCCAGAAATGAGAGCACAGTGTCAGTATCACACTTAGATCCGTTGTGCTCAACTTGTACTCATTCTGCAGTGAGATTAGAGCAGACTGTCATTACATTTCACCATAGAAGTAACCCAGAACACACTGCTCCTGTGTGAGGTGTAATAACAGCCTAATATCACTGCAGAAAGAATACAAGTTGCTTTAGCACAGAAGACATAAGTGTGATACTGGCACACTCCATAATCAGGAGTCAATAAAAGGGTTTGTAATGTGACACAGAGAAACTCAGCTGTGCAGCTCCTTCCTTGTCTAAGAGCTGTTATCTCTGCTTTCTAATCATGCAGAAGGTTAGACCAGGAGATCAGGACTCTCCATCATTATACATCTTAGGCTAGGTTCCCACGATGAGCTTTTGGTGAGTTTTTGATGTTGCAGAATTTCTGCACCCATTAAGATAGGTTACTTGCATTATTTCTAAAATATGCAGCGTAAAAACTCACTAAAAACTCATTGTGAGAACGTAGCTTTATACCCTAAGAAACCCGCTTTGAGCTATGGTGGGGGCGTGTTCTTCTTTTCTTTGAGTGTTGCTGCTTGCTTATGATTGGTCAGCATCATACAGGGGAAATCTGCAGCATATTTAAGGATTTCTCACAAGCCTCATTTGGGTAAATGCAAAAAGGTAAATAAAATGACCAAAATTTCCACAACAAAAGTGTAGCTATACCTGCAGCGTATTCACACCCAGACTATAAGATTATGGCCGGTCTCTGGGTGGTTGTTTTTTTTACACAGTAGTCAGAACCTACAACATTGTGGTGCCGTGCATTACATGGGCTATACTAAGGGAGCGCCTGTCAGCATAGAGCGAATACGTCCATATACCGACCAGCAGAAAGTGTAAGAGAAGAACTATAGAAGGATGGACCATAGTGGAGCATTCCGGACTGAAGCAACATAAGGAGCCAAAAGGCTTCCCCCCGGTATTCCATGCTATGTGCTCCTTATAAAGTGACATCTCTCCATAGACCCCTCTGTGAAGACCACCCCCTTATCCAGATGATAGATTCTCACTTCCACCATATATAATGCATACTGGCCATTTTTTTTTTTTTTTTTCAGAAAATCACCAATTTTGGGTCGTCAGCTGTAAAAGAAGAAATGCTTTACACCAGTGCTGGGAACCTATGGCAGCGTGCAGAGGGGGCAGCAGAGCCCTCCTGGTGGGCACCATGGCCGCAGCACTAGCGCTACTGGATCGGGCCGGCGGGGGAGAACTCTGAGCCGCCGAGTGCCGGCACCAGCTCCGCTACTGCAGCTAGATGTGCGATCTCTCTCGGACGGAAACGCATCTAGCTGAAGTGTATTGCAGCGCACGAACTTGCCAGGCCCGTGAGCTGCAATACACGCTGCCGGCCAATCAGAGGCCAGCGGCTGCCGGCCAATCAGAGGCCAGCATGACGTCGGCCGGTCAATCAGAGGCCAGCGGCTTCCGGTCAGAGGCCAGCATGAATTCGGCCGGACAATCAGAGGCTAGCGGCTTCCGGACAATCAGAAGCGGCTGCCGGCCAATCAGAGGCCAGCATGACATCGGCTGGCCAATCAGTGGCCAGCGGCCGCTGGCCTCTGATTGGCCGGCAGCGTGTACTGCAGCGCGCACGGGCCTGGCTAGTACGTGCGCTGCAATACACTTCAGCTAGATGTGCCGACTACAGGAGAGGACGCTGCGCTGGAGAAGAAGGAAGGTGAGGAGGAGGGTTTATTATGTGTTTTTGTTTTTTTTTTATATATATGGGATGCACAGTGGCTGGGGGGGGGGAGGGAGCATGTATACCAGGATTGAGGGGAGGGCAACATATATACCAGGGTTGAGGGGAGGGCCAGCATATATACCAGGGTTGAGGGGAGGGCCAGCATATATACCAGGATTGAGGGGAGGGCCAGCATATATACCAGGATTGAGGGGAGGGCCAGCATATAAACCAGGATTGAGGGGAGGGCCAGCATATATACTAGGATTGAGGGGAGGGCCAGCATATATACCAGGATTGAGGGGAGGGCCAGCATATATACCAGGATTGAGGGGGGGGCCAGCATATATACCAGGATTGAGGGGAGGGCCAGCATATATACCAGGATTGAGGGGAGGGCCAGCATATATACCAGGATTGAGGGGAGGGCCAGCATATATACCAGGATTGAGGGGGGGGCCAGCATATATACCAGGATTGAGGGGAGGGCCAGCATATATACCAGGATTGAGAGGAGGGCCAGCATATATGCCAGGATTGAGGGGAGGGCCAGCATATATACCAGGATTGAGGGGAGGGCCAGCATATATACCATGATTGAGGGGAGGGCCAGCATATATACCATGATTGAGGGGAGGGCCAGCATATATACCAGGATTGAGGGGAGGGCCAGCATATATACCAGGATTGAGGGGAGGGCAGCATATATACCAGGATTGAGGGGAGGGCCAGCATATATACCAGGATTGAGGGGAGGGCCAGCATATATACCAGGATTGAGGGGAGGGCCAGCATATATACCAGGATTGAGGGGAGGGCCAGCATATATACCAGGATTGAGGGGAGTGCCAGCATATATACCAGGATTGAGAGGAGTGCCAGCATATATACCAGGATTGAGGGGAGGGCCAGCATATATACCAGGATTGAGGGTAGGGCCAGCATATATACCAGGATGTGGGTGAGCACATTCTTTATTTCTGCAGTCTCTTACCCCTGCTCCTGTCTGTGGCTGCTCTATGCTGCCCACGTCTGCTCTTTGTATCAGTTGTTTGTATCAGTAAAACCTCAATATTTAGGATAAATTGCCGTGTTGGCACTTGGTGATAAATTAGTGGGTTTTGGATTGCAGTTTGGGCACTCGGTCTCTAAAAGATTCGCCATCACTGCTTTAAACCAATCAATGTGCAAATATCAACATTTTTGAGAAAATACAATACATTTGATCAGATGTCAAAAAATATTCCAGAAAAAAAAAATTGTGATCAGAAATCATAAAGAAAAATTAACTCTTTAATACCATTTTTACCAAAAATACATTGTAAAAAAAAAAGAAGTGTAATTTTCTACAGTACAATATTTATTTCTATTTTTCTCAAAAGAATTTTCATTTTAGTCCCCCCAAAAATTGAAAATCAATGTAAAAAGTGTATTTTAATACAATAAAAAAAATCAGGGTAATTGTTCAGTTGTATTGCCAGTTTTACAGCACGACCCGTAGCGATTTACGATCCCACAGGCCGATGAGCTACAATCTTCCTGAGAAAGGATTCATCAATGTATCAGATGCTTTCTTGCATGTTTCTACATGGAGCAATACACATATGTTCCATGTCCCTTCCTCTAAGAAACCTTCAATGAACCCTGATAGGATCTACAGAGAATAGACAAGACGTCCTTTACAGTGTTACACACTTACTCCATACTCAGTCTAATTTCATCATTCATTTTACTTTCTGCTTATAAATGCATTCATTAAAATAATGAATATCTGCATTGAGGACAGTAGAAGAACTAGTTTGTGTTTGTTCATCAAGATGCATTATCTTGGTCTCGTCTTGGCACTGTTAACTGTTGGTAGGTAGGCAGAGTACTGGAGAGGTTGCTCCCGTCGTTCAGAGAGTTGCTCCGGTGCGGTGTTCTGTTGGTAGACTGACCGCTTTGTTGGTTTGCTATCAGGTGGTGAATCATATCGGTTATGAGATTGAGTTTATGATCCATTTGAGTTACCTACAAATGTATAAAAAAAAATTCAAACAAAGAGAATAGCATAGATACAGACCACACTCCATACACATTTCACACTACCCGTGAGCGCTGCCTGATATTGTAGCTTATCCCTAACCAAATCAATGGGGCACTGAGTTGCAATACCAGACACACCCCATGGACAAGAGAGGCACATTTTTGGGGAGAAATAAAGTAGATAGATCCTTTAATGCAATATTGGTTAGCCATTTAGACATTGTTGTTTTATTTGAAAACTAGAGTTGGTGCGATTCGTTTCGCAGCACTCGGTCCATCGGCCACGTCAGTAATCTTTGGATGCTGGACAGGAGCCTCAAGACCTGCCTTCTACCTTCCAAGATTCCCTGCTTCTCTTCTGATTAGCTGCATCTTTATGGTTACAGCATGATGCATATGTGACATTGCATCAGGCCGGCTAATCAGTAGAACAGCTGTGGATGCCGGGATGTAGGAGGTGGTTCTCAGGGCTCCGATGCAGCCGTCACAGATTATGGATGTGGCTGATGGACTGGGTCCTGCGAATTGACTCGCACCAACTCTATTGGAAACCTTTGTCAGATTGAACTACTTAATGAACTCAGAAAGAGCTTTCTGTCCACATCCATGAAAGTAGTAGCCAACACTTAAAGGGGTTTTCTACTACTCGGACATCTCCTTCTCCATATATATATTTTTGCCCTCAGTAAAATAATAACACCTATACTCCCCTCCAGTGTTCCAGCCATGTCGGCATTGGCTCTCCTTGGAATCACGTGACATTGTTATGTCAAGTGATCCCTGCTGCCAATCAGCGCTGGCTTCACTCTTCCTGCCTCCAGTTATAGCACATACCTGTACATCCGGAGGAAGTAAGACCAGCAACATCTCTCACTTCCTCTGGATGTATGCAAGTTGGCCAAAGGCGGGGAGAGTAAAGTCAGCACTGATTGCCCCTAGGAATCATGAGACATAATGTCATGCTGTCACGCAAGGTGTGGGAAAGACTAAGTGCAACACAAAGGGAAAACGGAAAGGGAACCCAGACTAGGGAAAGTGGGGAGTGGAGAACTCCTAGGCTGATCTAGTGTCACTCTGTCTCCACTAATGTCCCTTTATTGGTTCTTCACCAATCGCCGCACGCGTACCTCAGCCTGTCTATCCCTGGCATTAGGCTCAGGCTAGGGAACAGAAAGGATGAGCACTAGTTGATCCCCACTGAACACTAAAGACAACAATGGGGGACAAACAAGGGAAAATCGCTTAGCTTTACTCGACTCCAGACAAATGCGCACACGTTCTCTAGCACCAGAGAGGAAGAAGTACTGCTCTTGCTCAAGCCTTCACAAGGGGCAATGAATATCGCTGGCACCTCCCTCTGGCTCACAACAGGTATTTATACATCCAGGCCAGGGTGTTAATTAGCCAGAGGAAGCTAGCCCCTGGGTCCTAGAGATACATATTCTAAGAAGTTGTCTGTAAGGCCAAATGAAGAGATCTCCTGCAACCAACTGCAGGATGACTGTCTGTCACTTCTGACACACCCATGACACATGCAATCCCCAGGAGAGCCAGTGCAGACACCGCTGGAATAGTGCTGGCACTGGAGGTGAGTATAGGTGTTATTATTTTACTGGGGGACACACATATGGATTGAGATGTAGTTGTCTGAGTAATGGAAAACCCCTTTAAGCCTCCATACACAATAGACTAAGCTAATAGTCTAAGGAGACATCCAGACTCTTCCCTGACAGATGAGGTCAGAGGAGGTAAAATTCAAACTGCCTGACCCTTAATGCCCGACCCTTTTGTTATTCAGGTGATAAGCTGCTGCCAGAGCCGTTTGGCAGTGATTTTCACAGTTCTCCACTTTGAAAACACATGAACATTTAACCAAGCCAAACCTTCTCGTGTATGAGAGTTGGGAGAGGTAGTGGACGGCCGAACCAACAATCAACTTTCAGTTATTGTGTGTGGCCACCTTAACTTGTGTGTGCAAGTCACAGATGACCACAGGTATTTAGACTCTTTGCAGTGTATGAGCAGCGCTGTAGAATTGGTGTCTGGATGCACCATTATGTATTTTACACTTTTTCAGAGAGTGAGGAATATTCTGTATGTAGTATGTGGTAATTGTCTGTATATCCTGTACTCCATGTGTGTATGTGTAAGTAGTAGCTGTGCATAATATAAATATATATGGTTTTATCTTATTTTCTTACCTTGTCCTCGACACGGTTCAATCTTGACCCAATTGTATTAGTGCCTCGATCTTTCACTTTATCTGGAAATAAATAAAAGTAAAAAAAAGTCATTTTTAAATTTACTATTAGAAATTAGCATTTTTTGGGTCCACTGGCATTCAACCAAATTTGTGAAACCGTTTACGATTTACAGTTCAGAGAATATAACATGAGAAACGATTTACCTATTCTTCCACAAAGCGATGAAATATGGCATCCTTATTCTGGACAACCTCTTAAAAAAAAGGCTTTCCCATTGTTACAAATGACGGCGTATTGCTTGGATTTGCCATCATATGGTGTCAGATTATTACCATTACTATTGTTAATTTCTCTAAAACATAGCATTTATTCCATTTCATAGTGGTAGGAAGTGGAATCTATCCAGAAAGAAACAGCGAGGGCTTCCCCAATGACTGGTCCAGTCTGTAAGAAAGGAAAAAAATCACTGGTGTAATCAAAAAGTATTTTTATTGAAGAGAAATTAATCCTAAAACTTGCAAACTGTCTGTTCCAGTGCAACCTATTAGAAGTAGCAATCCTAAAAGTCAATATCAACCTTTTAACAAGCCTTGCCACATGATTTAGGATAAATGGCAAACTAGAATGTCAATTTGCAGCCATGGTGTTTCGGGGTGTTGCCCCTCAGCAGTGCAAAGCATGAGATCTGATTTAGCTGTGTGAGAGACTTCAGAAGGAAAAACTTTACCCCTTAGATCCCAGTGAGGAGAGTGAAATGCCAGAGTAAGGAGGCTTATAAACCATGCAATGGCTCCCCGGGGAGCTTATGAGCCTCCTTACACTGGCATTTTTTAGACAAATTATCTTACTTTTCCTCTAAGGATTCAATTTTCTTCCTTTTTTCTATTACTTTATCACTGTTGATGACTCCCACTGATTTGCTATAGCAATGAGATGTGCACATATATACATATATACAGTTGAAACCAGAAGTTTACATACACTATATAAAAAGACACATATGCATGTTTTTCTCAATATCTGACATGAAATAAGTATAAACCTTTCCCGTTTTAGGTCAATTAGGATTACCATCATTTTTAATATTTGCCAAATGCCAGAATAATGAGAGAGATAATGTTTTAAGGCATTTTTATTACTTACTGCAAAGTCAAAAGTTTACATACACTAAGATTACTATGTATTTAAACAATTCTGGACTGCCCATATGATGATGCCATGTGTTGGGAAGCTTCTAATAGTTTTTTGGGCAACATCTGAGTCAATTAGAGACACACCTGTGGATGTATTTTAATGCACACCTGAAACACACTGCTTCTATGTGTAGCATCATGGGAAAGTGTAAAGAAATCAGCCAAGATATCAGGAAGAGAATTGTAGACTTGCACAAGTCTGGCTTATCCTTAGGTACAATTTCAAGATATCTGAAGGTGCCTCGTTCATCTGTACAAACAATTATATGCAAGTACAAACAAGATTGGAATGTCCAGCCATCATACCACTCAGGAAAGAGACGGGTTCTGTGTCCCAGAGATGAACGTGCTTTGGTCCGACATGTGCATATCAACCCCAGGACAAAAGCAAAAGACCTTGTGAAGAGGATGGCAGAAGCTAGTAAGATTGGCAGAGTGACAATTCACAGTGAAACGAGTACTGTATCAACATGGGCTGAAAGACCACTCTGCCAGGAAGAAGCCATTACTCCAAAAGAAACATAAAAAAGCCAGATTAATGTTTGCAAATGCACACAGGAACTCAGACCTTAATTTTTGGAGACATGTCCTGTGGTCTGATGAAACTAGAATTTAACTTTTTGTGCATAATGACCATCGTTAAGTTTAGAGGAAAAAGGGAGAAGCTTAGAAGCCTAAGAACACCATTCCAACTGTGAAACACGGGGGCGGCAGCATCATGTTGTGGGGTTGCTTTGCTGCAAGAGGGACTTGGTGCACATCACAAAATAGATGGCTTCATGAGAAAAGAAGATTATGTGGCAATACTGAAGGAACATCTCAAGATATCAGCCAGGAAGTTAAAGCTTGAGCAGAAATAGGTCCTCCAAATGGACAATGACCCGAAGCATACTGCCAAAATGGTAACAAAGTGGCTTAACCCCTTCATGACAAAACCAATTTTTTTTAAATCTGACCAGTGTCACTTTATATAGTAATAACTCTGGAATGCTTCAACATATCCCATAGCTTTCGAGACTATTATAAAGTATCATGCATCACAAAAAACAATGGTAAATTTAGGCTGATATGGTTTGCGTTTATTTATAAAAATATCAGAAACTTGGCAAAAATGTTTTAAAAATTGCACTTTTCAAACTTTGATTGATTATGCCTTTAATCCCAATAGTCATACCACACAAAAACAGTAATAAATAACATTTCCCTCATGTCTGCTTTACATCAGCACCATTTGTAAAATGTTGTTTTATTTTGTTAGCATTTTAGAAGATTTAAAAATGTAGCAGTTATTTTTCATTTTTTTCAAGGAAATTTACAAAACTTATTTTTATAGGGACCTGTTCAGTTTTGAAGTGACTTTGAGGCTGCGTGCCCACTGTGCGTTTTTCAAGCGTTTTTGCTGCGGAATTTTCGAAGCGAAAACGCTTAAACGCTTGGTAATGCGTGCCCCATGGTCCTCACTGATAACCCGCATGTGCTGTGTGTTGGTATATGCAACAGTTGTGGACTTCTTTGTTTGTGTGAAGGAGGACTTTATGCTGATCTGACAGTAGATGGCGATGTTGTGTAAAGTTTCCTTGTTTACTGTATTGTGAAAGAAAAAAAGTCTCTCTTGTATTTTCTATTTTGTTCTTACTTCCTGATGCAGTACTGTGTGACTGTGCGTTTTTTCCTTTACCTCATGTTCTGAGAAGTAAAAGCTTGTTATCCCATGTAATCTGCTTTGTGAAGTTTTATACTGCAACTGTGGGTATCCAGAAGCTGTGCAACACTGTGCACATGCAGCGGAAATTTACGCTGTGGATTATCATTGCGGAAAAATCTGAAGCATACCCATTAATTTTGGATAAATTTTGGACTGAAGGCATCAAAACTATGAATTAACACATGTGGAATTATATACTTAACAAAAAAGTGTGAAACAACTGAAAATATGTCTTATATTCTAGGTTCTTCAAAGTAGCCACCTTTTGCTTTGATGACTGCTTTGCACACTCTTGGCATTCTCTTGATGAGCTTTAAGAAGTAGTCACCGGAAATGGTTTTCACTTCACAGGTGTGCCCTGTCAGGTTTAATAAGTGGGATTTCTTGCCTTATAAATTAGGTTGGGAGCATCAGTTGTGCAGAAGTCAGGTGGATACACAGCTGATAGTCCTACTGAATAGACTGTTAGAATTTGTATTATGGCAAGAAAAAAGCAGCTAAGTAAAGAAAAACGAGTGGCCATCATTACTTTAAGAAATAAATGTCAGTCAGTCCGAAAAATTGGGCAAACTTTGAAAGTGTCCCCAAGTGAAGTTGCAAAAACCATCAAGCGCTACAAAGAAACTGTCTCACATGAGGACCGCCCCAAGAAAGGAAGACCAAGAGTCACCTCTGCTTCTGAGGATAAGTTTATCCGAGTCACCAGCCTCAGAAATCGTAGGTTAACAGCAGCTCAGATTAGAGACCAGGTCAATGCCACACAGAGTTCTAGCAGAAAGAGAGGAGGACATTGAGTTTAGCGATAAAAAACATAATTTTTATTAATTCAATTTCTTAAAAACTTGCATACATAATTTAACATACAGTTTAAGATGTAAAGATGGGTACCCAGTGAGGGCTGAAGTGCCCAGTCACACAGCACATACACAGGTCGCAGAGATCAGCTGCATTTATTGGACAAAAATGGGGCAGTACTTATACCAGGCACTTTGCAGAGAGAAAAAAAAGGGGAAGGGGGGGGTTAAACATATATTGGTAGTCCATACAATATTACGTGCAGAGGTCCATGTAATAATCTCCCCAATGAATCATAAAGTGCAGGTGTCTTGCGCAAAGAAAAATAAATAATAATAGTAGTAATCCATTCAATGTTCCATGCAAAAGCTCTATGCAATAGATTACAAGGTAGATTGTATAATCACAGTCCCTGCAATAATGTGCCACTAATGACAGGTGAGATACCTATACATGGGAGCCCTCAGTAAAGAATGTATTAGGCATGCCATAAAAGCATGAATATAAGAGGAGCTTCCCCAAAAAGTAGAGAGTCAGAGAAACAGTCAGAAACAATGCATACCCATGTGTGTGCAGCCCGCACCAGGTCGTCAGCCTATCCCCAAACCCACGCTCTCGCCGTATGGCTTCCTCAGAGTTCTAGCAGCAGAAACATCTCTACAACAACTGTTAAGAGGAGACTTTGTGCAGCAGGCCTTCATGGTAAAATAGCTGCTAGGAAACCACTGCTAAGGACAGGCAACAAGCAGAAGAGACTTGTTTGGGCTAAAGAACACAAGGAATGGACATTAGACCAGGGGAAATCTGTGCTTTGGTCTGATGAGTCCAAATTTGAGATCTTTGGTTCCAACCACCGTGTCTTTGTGCGACGCAGAAAAGGTGAACGGATGGACTCTACATGCCTGGTTCCCACCGTGAAGCATGGAGGAGGAGGTGTGATGGTGTGGGGGTGCTTTGCTGGTGACACTGTTGGGGATTTATTCAAAACTGAAGGCATACTGAAACAGCATGGCTACCACAGCATCTTGCAGCGGCATGCTATTCCATCCGGTTTGCGTTCAGTTGGACCATCATTTATTTTTGAACAAGACAATGACCCCAAACACACCTCCAGGCTGTGTAAGGGCTATTTGACCAAACTGAGAGTGATGGGGTGCTACGCCAGATGACCTGGCCTCCACAGTCACCAGACCTGAACCCAATCGAGATGGTTTGGGGTGAGCTGGACTGCAGAGTGAAGGCAAAAGGGCCAACAAGTGCTAAGCATCTCTTGGAACTCCTTCAAGATTGTTGGAAGACCATTTCCAGTGACTACCTCTTGAAGCTCATCAAGAGAATGCCAAAAGTGTGCAAATCAGTTATCAAAGCTAAAGGTGGCTACTTTGAAGAACCTAGAATATAAGACATATTTTCAGTTGTTTCCCAAATTTTTTGTGTTAAGTATATAATTCCACCTGTGTTAATTCATAGTTTTGATGCCTTCAGTGTGAATGTACAATTTTCATAGTCATGAAAATACAGAACAATCTTTAAATGAGAAGGTGTGTCCAAACTTTTGGTCTGTACTGTATATATGTATATATATTATTTAGAATCATTTATTTTTATTTCAGACATGTAGTTCATACACATTCTAAAATATGTAGATCTATATTCTTTCTATTTGAACAAAGGAAATGTTTGATGCCTAAAAGGAGTTTTCATAAGTGATCTCTTGAGCAGCTCAGAGCTATGCAGTCTCCTTACTTCCTGATTTCTGGCAGGACGAGCTCTTCTCCCAGAGTGATAGCTCTGATGAGCAAGCACACAGCCACAGACAGTGAGAGCCTAGATACTGGGTGCAGGAATTGTGATTCTACAGGATGGATAAGAGCATCTCGTCAAAAGCCTAAAGGGAGAAGGCAGGGAGCAGCTAACTGGTGTATAGAAATGAATGGGCTGGACAGAGATAACGGTATGTTAGGAATTAACTTTTCTCCTGGAATGTGACTACTGCACACTCTCCAGCCACTAGTAGACCTTGGTAAACTCCAAGGAAATGAGCTTTACACTATGTAAGATAAAAGCTCTCATTGCAGGAGAATGACAGCAGATAGAAAAAGCAAGTCAGTGGCAAACTTGTGTATTTTCATGCTGTTTAACTAATTAAAGCAACTTAGTAATTTGAGAATACCTGTTTATTGACAAAGGTGTTATGAGACTTAATGAGGTTGTCTGGTTTAGAAACCACTTGCACATACTTGGGGCACTATACAGGTTAATAGTGGGGATTCTCCGTTGTAAACCTGAACCCATTTTATGCAGACTAGAGAGCAGTTACATGGAGTCATTCCCACTTTGAAGGTCCCAGTACTTCATTCATTACATAGCTTATTGATTTCACTGGATACTGTGCAGTACCTCCTGTTTCCTTTGGTGGCAGTGCAGGAGAATTAAATGCTTGTTGCCAGATTTTTCAACAAATGGCTTATCGCTGAGATTGCCAGCAACAGATCATCCTTTAGTCAGCATATTGGGGCCCTTCTAACAAAACGACATTAACTAATGCAGACATTCCTTTTAAGTACAGAGCATATGTCAGTATACTATCTGCAAAGTAAAAAATAAATCCATTCTTAAGTGCTTAAAAGGAACGTGTCCTCTGTTGTTTAACCCCTATCTGCCCTACATGTATAGTGCATGTTGGGTGCGAGTGTGTGGAGTGGACTCTGCAACTCCACCCGCAATACACCTGCAGATTCCAGCTGTGTTATACTGCCGGTATTTGTCTGTAAAAGCCGCTATTAGAGCAGCTCTGGTTGCTGCTGTTAACCCCTTAGATGCTGCAGTAAATCCCTGACCGTGGTAGTTAAGGTGCGATGTCCCAGAGGTTCACCATTTTGGATGCCCATGGGATGTTGCCTTCCACCCCCCTTCACTAAGTGAAAGTGCTGCTTATGGATTTCAGTGGCAACCATGAGCCTGCTGACCGCCCCCATGGCTGCCATGTTGGTACATGAAAAAGTGGGATTGAAACATCGTATATAACCCAAAAAATGTTATTAATGAAAACCTCAGCAATTAACAAGCCCTCATAAAGCTCTATCGACCGAATCGCTGAAATATTTTCACCATCAAAATAAAACTATACAAGTTTGATATCTGGTTTTTCAAGTTTGCTCGACATGAAGAATCATGTTCACAGGTCATTTTCACTGCACAATGAAACCTTAGAAACAAAACCCAAAAACAATGAAAAACGCAATCCCATTTAACTTCGCTTGGAATTTTTGTTCCAGTTTTCCAGTATATTGTAGGGTAAAAAAAACAGCCCTCATACAGCTATGTCACACGAAAGGGGAGAAAGAAGGAGAGGAACAAAGACAAAAGTGCAAAAACTAAAACTGTCCATGGTGAGAAGGGATTACATTAAATTTACTTTAAATGTCATTTTTTTTAGATTTTCACTTTTTAACATCACAATCAAAAAAAAACAATCCTGAAGTCTTACAATTTTCACACTGGCCACTAGTCCTAAGAATAGACTCATTGTGAAGGAAGGGTGAGGAGGTGAGCTGTGACTATCATTTATAGTGAATGGTGGCTACTTTATCTGCTTTATATAGAGGTGTCATCTTTCATTGTCATTTTCAGTCATGATAATAAAACTGATGAAAAATCTTCTGCATGCAACAGGAAATATGAAACTAATTTTGGCCAGGGTGATAATTGCAGGATCTGTGGGTGTGTTTTTTTAGTTTAGATGGTTACTATAGTGAAAAAAAAGTAAAAAAAAATAATAAATTTCATGTAAAAAGGTAATTTAAACAATTGGTTATTGTTTGATAACACATTCTCTTTAACTGCTCTTCTCTAATAAGATGGCAATATTGCACCGCTGCAAAAATAGGAAGAAGTAGTTTGTCAATTTTAAAGCAGCTTCTTGGAAACTAATGACTTAGTCATTGATATAACATCCTGACAAAATGACTGTTCACTGTCTGTTTCTGAGAAATTAATTCAAAGGTCACAACCGATATGGCTGCACTTCCTATTATCACTTTTGGAAAGACAGACAGTGGATAATGATTATTTCTATTATATATGATCTACGGTATATTCTGATTTGCTAAAAGTGAGATAAGTGACAAGTCTATTGGAAGTAGCAATCCTAAAAGTCAATATCGACCCTTTAACGAGCCTTGTCACATGACTTGGGATAAAAGCCAAACCAGAATCTCAATTTGCAGCCACGGTGTTTCAGGGTATTGCTCCTCGTCAGTACAAAGCATGAGATCCGATTTGACTGTATGAGAGGCTTCTCACTGGGATCTAAAGGGTCATTTTTCTCCTTGTGGAGATTGACATGCCTGGCATGCCAGTGTATATATAGATACTCGGCACTCAAATATTCATAATGATAATGCAATTCTTTATTTCATAAAGAAATCCCAAAATTCAATGTAACGTTTCAGCCTTATGCAAAAGGCCTTTTTCAAACACTGAGACATAAATGAAACAGATAAAGAAATCAATATTACAAAATTAACACCACAATAGAATTTTTTATTTTAATTTTTTTATTATAAGAAAATAACATCCTGTTGTATTGTTGAAATCACTTGAGATTTATTTAAATATAAAGACATTATTATATAATGTCAAATTAATGTGGGAATTCACTTACTTCATTCAAAATAAATTACAATATGACCAATTACATTTCAATATCTCATATACAGTTGAAACCAGAAGTTTCCATACACTATATAAAAAGACACACAGTATCTGCATGTTTCTCTCCATATCTGACATGAAATCAGAATAAACCTTTCCTGTTTTAGGTCAATTAGGATTACCATCATTTGTAATATTTGCCAAATGCCAGAATAATGAGAGAGCGAGAATGCAGTAAGTAATAAAAATGCTTAAAACAAAGTCAAAACTTTCCATCCATTTCATTAGTATTTGGTACCATTGTCCTTAAAGTGAATGACTTGGGTGAAACATTTGGGATTTCCTCCCACAAGCTTCTCACAATATAAGGCTATGTGCCCACGCTGCGGAAATGAAGCAGAAAATTTCTGCTTCATTTCCGCATGTCCTCTCCCGGAAAAACACATGCGGAATTCCACGCGGGTCTATCCTGGGTTTTTTATTGCATTGCAAAGGCAATTCCGCTTGCGGAAACGCAAAATTAATTGACATGCTGTGGATTATTGCGCGCATCAAAAACGCTGCGGAAAAATCCGCAGCATGGGCATAGAACTTGCGGATTCCCCTTGGGGACCATGGGGGGCAGATTACCTAGCGTTTCACAAGCGTTTACCCTGAGGAAAGTCCGCAGCATATACGCTTGTAAAACGCTACGTGGGCACATACTCTTAGGTCGGAATTTGGGCCCATTTCTCCTGACACAACTGGTGTAACTGATCCAGGTTTGTAGGTCGTCTTGCTCGCACCGGCCTTTTCAGCTTTGCCCATACATTTTCAATAGGACTAAGATCAGGGCTTTGTGATGGCCGCTCCAAAACATTGACTTTGTTATCCTTAACCCCTTATTGACCAATAGACGTCTTTTTACTGATCTGCAATATAAGAGGCTAGCGTTCCCCGACAGGTGACTATCCTGTAGCGGTCACCTGTACATTATAGCTGACAACTTGCTGCATCAGCCATGATCAGTGTTGGCACAGACCATGGACGTTTAACCCCTTTGATTCTGTTGTCAATAGTGATTATAGAATCTAAATAGTTAACACAGTGTGGGGGCTTCCTTTTAACTTTATCGGCACCTTGATATCTTGATTGTGTGGTCCTGATGTTTGCCTTGGCAGCTCATGGCCAAATAACTACCTTTAAAGTATGCCGGCTATAATTGCCTGTTCAGAAGTTATCAAAATCTAGATGGTAACAATAAACTTTTTCATTCTGGTCATTCCACTTTCCATTACTTCCTGAAAAGAACCAGAAGGGTTAATGAACTATATGAAAGCAATTTTAAATACGTTGAGGGGTGCAGTGTTTAAAATGGTAACACTTTTGGGTGGTTTCCAACATATAAGACTCGCAGGCTAAGTGCCCACGAAGCAAAAATGCTCCGGATTTTTTCTGTATCTCCCTGGCAGGAAAAATGCATGCGGATTTTACATGCGTTTTTCCTGCCAGGTAGAAGCTTTTGTCAAGCGTTTTTGCATGCATTTCTGCATGCGGGTTGTCAAGCGCTTTTCCAAGCGATTTTAGCATCACTTGGAAAAGTGCTTGACAACTTGGTCACACTATATAAATCCATGCAACCGGCATGGATTTATATAGTGTGACCAAGTTAATAGTTAAAAAAAGAATAAAAATGGTAAACAAAAAAAACATTCTACTCGCCGTCCGATGGCCCCCGGTCTCCTTCTCCGGTGCGTCCGGTGTCTTGGGCGGCTCGCGATGGTGTAAAAGGACTTTCCATGACGTCATTTAGTCTTGTGACAGGTCAAGCGACCGCCGACATCAGCGGTCACGTGACCTGTCACATGACTAAACAACGTCATGGAAGGTCCTTTTACACCACCACGAGCCACCGAAGACACCGGACGCACCATACAGGAGACCGGGGGCCATGAGAAGGTAAGTATAATGTTATTTTTTATTTTATTCTTTTTTAACTACAGGTACTATGGTACCCAGGTCTGGAGGAGAGTCTCCTCTTCTCCAGACCCGGGTACCATCCGCACATTGAATCACTTAATATCCACATGTGTCCATGTAGTCATTAAGATATTATGCAATTCAATGGAAGTCAATGGCGGCAATTACGCCGCGTTTCCGCAAAATTAATGGATATGTTTCAGATTTTTCTGCAATGATAATCCGCAGCGTAAATTTCCGCAGCATGTGCACAGTGTTGCACAGCTTCTGGATACCCACAGTTGCAGTATAAAACCTCACAGAGCAGATTACAGGGGATAACAAGCTTTTACTTCTCAGAACATGAGGTAAAGGAAAAAACGCACAGTCACACAGTACTGCACCAGGAAGTAAGAACAAAATAGAAAATACAAGAGAGACTTTTTTTCATTTACAATACAGTAAACAAGGAAACTTTACACAACATCGCCATCTACTGTCAGATCAGCATAAAGTCCTCCTTCACACAAACAAAGAAGTCCACAACTGTTGCATATACCAACACACAGCACATGCGGGTTATCATTGAGGACCATGGGGCACGCATTACCAAGCGTTTAAGCGTTTTCGCTTCGAAAATTCCACAGCAAAAACGCTTGAAAAACGCACAGTGGGCACGCAGCCTCAAAGTCACTTCAAAACTGAACAAGTCCCTATAAAAATAAGTTTTGTAAATTTCCTTGAAAAAAATGAAAAATAACTGCTACATTTTTAAATCTTCTAAAATGCTAATAAAATGAAACAACATTTTACAAATGGTGCTGATGTAAAGCAGACATGAGGGAAATGTTATTTATTACTGTTTTTGTGTGGTATGACTATTGGGATTAAAGGCATAATCAATCATAGTTTGAAAAGTGCAATTTTTAAGACATTTTTGCCAAGTTTCTGATATTTTTATAAATAAACGCAAACCATATCAGCCTAAATTTACCATTATTATAAAGTATCATGTGTCACAAAAAACAGTCTCAAAAGCTATGGGATATGTTATTCCAGAGTTATTACTACATAAAGTGACACTGGTCAGATTAAAAAAAATTGGTTTGGTCACGAAGGGGTTAAGCCACTTTGTTACCATTTTGGCAGTATGCTTCGGGTCATTGTCCATTTGGAGGACCTATTTCTGCTCAAGCTTTAACTTCCTGGCTGATGTCTTGAGATGTTGCTTCAGTATTGCCACATAATCTTCTTTTCTCATGAAACCATCTACGTATTTTGTGATGTGCACCAAGTCCCTCTTGCAGCAAAGCAACCCCACAACATGATGCTGCCACCCCCGTGTTTCACAGTTGGGATGGTGTTCTTAGGCTTCTAAGCTTCTCCCTTTTTCCTCCAAACTTAACGATGGTCATTATGCACAAAAAGTTCAATTCTAGTTTCATCAGACCACAGGACATGTCTCCAAAAATTAAGGTCTTTGTTCCTGTGTGCATTTGCAAACATTAATCTGGATTTTTTATGTTTCTTTTGGAGTAATGGCTTCTTCCTGGCAGAGTGGTCTTTCATCCCATGTTGATACAGTACTCGTTTCACTGTGAATTGTCACGCTGACAATCTTACTAGCTTCTGCCATCCTCTTCACAAGGTCCTTTGCTTTTGTCCTGGGGTTGATATGCACATGTCGGACCAAAGCACGTTCATCTCTGGGACAAAGAACCCGTCTCCTTCCTGAGCGGTATGATGGCTGGATATTCCAATCTTGTTTGTACTTGCATATAATTGTTTGTACAGATGAACGAGGCACCTTCAGATATCTTGAAATTGTACCCAAGGATGAGCCAGACTTGTGCAAGTCCACAATTCTCTTCCTGATATCTTGGCTGATTTATTTACACTTTCCCATGATGCTACACAAAGAAGCAGTGTGTTTCAGGTGTGCATTAAAATACATCCACAGGTGTGTCTCTAATTAACTCAGATGTTGCCAAAAAACCTATTAGAAGCTTCCAAACACATGACATCATCATATGGGCAGTCGAGAATTGTTTAACCACTTCGCGCCAGAGCCTGTTTTTGCCTTCGTGACCGGGCCAATTTTTTCAATTCTGACCACTGTCACTTTATGAAGTAATTACTCTGGAACGCTTCAACGGATTCCCCCGATTCTGAGAATGTCTTTTCATGACATATTGTACTTCATGATAGTGGTAAAATTTCTTCGATATCACTTGCGTTTATTTGTGAAAAAATCGGAAATTTGGCGAAAATTTTGCAATTTTCAAACTTTGAATTTTCATGCTCTTAAATCAGAGAGATATGTCACACAAAATAGTTAATAAATAACATTTCCCACATGTCTACTTTACATCAGCACAATTTTGGAACCAAAATTTTTTTTTGTTAGGGAGCTATAAGAGTTAAAAGTTGACCAGTGATTTCTCATTTTTCCAACAAAATTTACAAAAACATTTTTTTAGGGACCACATCATATTTGAGGGGTCTTTATGACAGAAAATACCCAAAAGTGACACCATTCTAAAAACTGCACCCCTCAAGGTGCTCAAAACCACATTCAAGAACTTTATTAACCCTTCAGGTGCTTCACAGGAATTTTTGGAATGTGGAAGAAAAAAATTAACATTTAACTTTTTTCACAAAAATATTACTTTAGACCCAATTTTTTTTATTTTTGCAGGGGTAACAGGAAAAAATGAACCCCAAAATTTTTTGTGCAATTTCTCTTGAGCGCGCTGATACCCCATATGTGAGGGAAAACCACTGTTTGGGTGCACTGCAGGGTTCGGAAGGGAAGGAGCGCCATTAGACTTTTTGAATGTAAAATTTGCTTGAATAATTAGCGGACGCCATGTTGCATTTGGGGAGCCCCTGATGTGCCTAAACAGTGGAAACCCCCCACAAGTGACACCATTTTGGAAACTAGACCCCTTAGGGAACTTATCTAGATGTGTGGTGAGCACATTGAGAGACATAATAAACAAATCAGTAGCAGGTGAAGAATTGGTTTTATTTATTTTTTACGCAGATCCTCGTGCGGTATAAGTGATGAGATTACTTTATTCTTCGGGTCGGTGCGATTACAGAGATACCAGATTTATATCGGGTTTTTATGACTGACAGCTGTAACACACTAAAAGACGCTTTTTTTTCTAAAATCTAGTTTTTGCGTCGCCATATTTTGAGAGCTATAATTTTCCATATTTCGGCCGACAAAGTCATGTGTCATGCTCCGTTTTTTATTTATTTTTATTACGGTGTGCACAGAAGGAGTTAATTAGTGTGACAGTTTAATAGCTCGGGTTGTTTCGGATGCGGCGATACCAAATGTGTACTTTTTTTGTTTTTGCATAAATATACGGATTTATCGGTTTAATATTTTATTTATTTATTTTGTGATTTTTTTTTAGTAGTTTGAAAACATTTTTTTTACTTTTTTTTTACATTTTTACTTAGTACCTGTATGGGACATTAATTTTTATTTTTCTGATCACTGATCTCATGTAATGTAATAGACATATATTACATTACATGAGATCTTTGCTGACTGTTTCACAGTCAGAGTCTCCTGCCAGGCTTCAGCTGCAGGCTGAGCCTGGCAGGACACCATATATGGCAGATCTGGAGGCGGTCATGTGACCTCCAGCTGCCATAGCAACGTCAGGTCCTGGAAGGTATCAGGGGTCGTCGGAGAGGTAAGTAGAAGACCCCCTCTCCTCCTGCTGTCTTCTATATGCCGCGATCACTATAGATCGCGGCATATAGAAGACAGCAAAGGGTTAACATCACTGGGACCTGATCCAATCAGGTCCCGATGATGTTCCCTGTCAGAGCTATCGCTCTGCACCGCACCCGTAGCGCTTGCAGGACCACCCACTGTTTTTAAGCGTCCGCGCTGCACAGAGCCCAGGCAGCGCCGACGTTTATGTACAGTGGGCGGTCGGGAAGCGGTTAAATAAAAAAAAAAAAGTTTTCACAAAGTAAAATAGAGAGTTACCTTTTTATTATCATCTAGGACTGTGTTCATACTTTCTATCCCTAGCGTATCAATAGGTCCAGCAAAGATAACCCATTTTCTTTCCAGGGTCTCAGATAATGCAAACTCCCGGAAAGTATTAGCGACTATCCCATCTGTCCACTGCAAATGAAGAGAGGCATCAATAAAATTGCTCTTCCCATAAAATCCAATACAATCCCACAATTGAAAGGATTATTAAAGGGAATACCTGGGATTATGATATTGATGATACACATGTATTGACTACATGTGGCCCCTATTGAAGTGAACGTGCCGGCACCGGGAGAGACCCCAAGTAAGTGATTTGCATATATGCGGTCACATGCCAACTAGAAGTGCGTGACCTCACTCAAAGCAAGTGTATTGAGTGAGGCCAGACACAGTCTAGTCAGAGTGTGTCTGGAAGTATGCAAATTTATGCTAATTTCTGGCATAAATAATACAATTTGTTGCTTCCATGTCTGATGGGGAAAATAAAATAGTTTCCAATTTTTGTGCAAACAGGGAGTAAGTCATAATAAAATGATTGCCCGGCAATGTATGGCTGGGGTCTATGTCTCTGAAGGAACCCCTTCTACCATGTCCATAAGCCATAAAAGGGGAGATTTTCCCATTTTCAGCAAAGATATTAGTATTATAAACAATAATTCCAATCATAGACGAACCTCATGTGACACTGGATCAAACTGCCCGAACAGCTGCCCCATGGTGATGGCTTTAGGGTTCACTGTCCGGTAAATCACTTTTTCTTCTTCGCACCCTCGCTCACTCATAAGAGACAGCGTATCAGCGAGGACGTGGAGGACCTTCGTTTTTCCAGAGAACGGCTCTCCAACCAACATACAACTGTACGGGATAAACAAAATGCAGCATGGTCCATTGTATAAAATGGAAACAGCGAAGAATAAATCCCCCATCCCATGGACTTCTGTAGTTCCAGCTTACCCGTGTCTGACAATCATCATCTCATACGTCTGGATCATGTTCTCCAGGAAGACCTTCTCGGGCTGGATGATGTGTCCAGCACAGCTCTCCTGTGCGCATTCCAGTAAATCCTGAGCAAAAGGAAGGTAAAATATTTCATCAGTCTGTTTACAGTGGATCCAATTAGAGGTGGGAGAATACATTTTCAGGACCCAGATCAGTATTCTGTGGAAGCTGGACGGGACCCCTGAGAGCTGCCTCTTAGCTGCCGGCATCCCCGGCTCCTCTTCTGATTATATGGCCTGGTGTACATCATGCTGCAACCATAACGTCATGCCAGGCCGGCTAATCTGAAGAAGAGCAGGAAGAAATAAGGTGGCTCTCAGGGGTCTCATTCAGTGCCCACCACTGACCTGATGTCACGCACAGTGTAGGAAAGACAAAGTGCGACTCAAAGGGATGAGGGGAAGGGAGCCCAGACACTAGGGAAAGGGGGAAATGGAGACCTCCTAGGCTGATCTGCAATCACCCTGTCTCCCCTACCGACTCTATATTGGTTCCTCACCAATTGCCGCACAGGAACCTATCCCTGTATTTCCTTAGCGTTTGGCCCTGGATAGGGAAGGGGGGGTGAGCACTAGTCGATCCCCACTGACAACTAAAGACAGCAAGGGGAGACACACACTGGGGAAGTAGCTTAGCTTGAGTCGACTTCAGAGAGATGGCACACACATCCTCTTCGCACCAGAGAGGAAGTAAGAACTACACTTGCTCCAAGCCTTCACAAGGGGTCATGTGAATATCACTGGCACCTCTGTGTAGCAACCAGGAAGTATTTAAACACCCAGGCCTGATTGTCAATTAGAACAGGAGGGAGGTAGCCGCTGGGTCCTACAGTGAGACCGCTAAGAAGATGTCTGTAATGCCAAACGAAGGGATCTCCTGCAACTAACTGCAGGGCGACTGTCTGTCACATCTGACGCACCCATGACACCTGGCCATTGGATCAGTCTCCTGCGAATCGATTCATTCATCTTAAAAAATGTCTCCATAACCTACAACTAAACTAGTGATAAATCACTCACAGATGTTTTAACTATTTTTTTTCTACATCAGATCATCCTGCATTGGAGGTATAAGTGAGCCCCCTTACCTCTGGTGCCCCTGTGCAGCTGCCCAGGTTGCACTAATGGGACCGGACGATGAGTGACAAGGTCATGTAACCCAATTCCAAAGCAGTGGATCAGGATCGGGTGATTTCAATGGGATTGGTCTACCATCTACTGTGTATGGGGGCCTCATGACAGATTATGTTGGGGGACATTAAATTCCAACCGCCCGATTTTTATCACCCGATCCTTACTTTCTGACCCTGAAATTAGCAGCTGCCATAAGATTCTGGCAGCGACTCTGTCATAGAGAACAGAGGAGGGAGCATTCCTGAATATGGGGGAGCCGGGAAAGATAACTGTCATCCAAATGATAGCTGGCCAGCTATATAGGACCTATCACTTGCCATTAATATGCAATTTTATTACCTGGTGTAAATGCCGCTGTTCTCCTGAATCCGGTGTTGTTTTTCTTTTGCTCCTGCGCCTCTCCATTCCTGAGATATAGCCTCTTTATAGAAATCTAGTTCATAATTTTTAATAGCCAAGTGGGCGTGGTCATCAAGTCCTCTCTGTGGGAGTCTTCAGGAAGGCCTTGCCCAGTTGGCTTAAGGGCTAGAGGAGAGTGACAGATGTCAGGAACGGAGAGGAGCAGGAAGAAAAGAAAAACAATGCCGGAGTCAGGAGAACAGCGGCATTTACATATTTATGGCGAGGGACAAGTCCTCTTTAAGTCTTGGAAAACCCCTTTAAGACACTTATATTTTAATACCTTATAGTCGGCTTTCGGAAGTTGAATGCCAGGGAACAGGTCGCTGGTAATCCCATTGAACAGAGGAATATCATGAGACAAAAATTTGGGTTCGTTTACATCCTTAATTGACCGCAAGAGCTAAATAGAATGAAAAAGGATTAAATGATAAAATAATTCATATACAATATGACATGAAACAATATTAAAAGTGAGGAACCCCATTACAAAGGAGCCGTCAGTTCTTGTGGTATGTCTGTATGAGTAAAGAATAGTATTCTCCAAAAAATAAGTATGAAACCTCTTTTCCTAAAACTCTACATTGTATCGTCCCTCTGTTATACCTCCTGGAAATGTATGTGTAAATGATATATAATGTATATATAATCTATATAGGGGACAACCCTATACAATCTGACTGTGCCCAAACAGTGGTGACATTGTCAGACTGTGTAGGGGACTCGTTATTGACAGATTTCAATTAATTCCTACATTTCCAGGAATGATAAAAGA
Source organism: Phyllobates terribilis (assembly GCF_046119375.1). NCBI lineage: Eukaryota > Metazoa > Chordata > Amphibia > Anura > Dendrobatidae > Phyllobates > Phyllobates terribilis. The sequence continues at coordinate 285,823 of NW_027363254.1, forward strand.
GGAATGGAACGCTGCTGAGTTGCACTAAAATATGCTGCAGAATTGTTTTTCCATAGGGAATACATGTGGCCTCTGTGTTGCACTGTTAATTGCCGGCTGCAGAATGAGTTAAGTGAGATACTGTCAGTGAACTCGTTTTTGCTGGCTGACGGGGAGTTTGTAAATGTTTTATCTGTCTTTTTCTGAGCTCCTCTCAGTTTATTTATGACCACAGACCTTATCAAAATTGAATGTGCAGGGAATCAAAAAGCCGGTGAAAGCCAAGCGATGCAACGTTTTTAATAAAACCCAATTGTTAAAATGATTTTTAGCCTAAAATACATGCGATTAAGTTAAAAATCAAAACTGTCCCATAAGATGAACAAGCTACGTGTTTAACAACTATAGTTTTGACACTTTTGCACAGATGAGATCTAACAAGCCAGGAACAGTAATGTACAGAAATTATTTGCAAGTCTCTGTCTGCTACTATAAAATCATACAGCTCTAATTTTTGTGATCCAAATGCTTCTCGGTAAGATGGTAATGCTATCCTATACGAGATGTAAAGCGACCAACAGTTCAGAACTTACAAGAATCTCTTCATTTTCATGGGGGAATTTCAGCTTCAGATTGCCAGCAGCGGTCAGCACAGCCTTTACTGCACGCATCCCATAATCATAATGGAACTGGGACGAGAGCGGCTCCGAGCACAGCCGGTAAGTCATTACCATCTTCACCGAGAGAGGTTTAGCGTGCAGAAAACCGTAAGAATAAAGGCAGATCTCCACAATCAGAGCATAGTTGGGGACCATCATTGCTACAGTCCGGAAAAGAACCTGAAATGCGCAAACCAGATGGGTCAGTCAACAAATGAAACTAAATTACTGTAAACTAGGCATAGAGCCGGGGAACCCATTATGTCCATTTACACTATCCTCCACCCCAGACCTAAAAGTGATGTGTCTATTCCACATCAGAGGAAAGTCAGTCAAAGTGTGGCTAAAGGGGTATTCCCATCTCCAAGATCCTGTCCCAATATGTAATAGGTGTAATAATAATAATGTTTGCAAATATCTCCAATTAGAAATGTAGTATAGTTCTTCTGATTAGCTATGTTGCTTAAACCCATGTGCAGGACATTGCAGTAGCTTAGGTATCCATGGTTACGAGCACTCATAGTAACAGTTAGTTACTTGCTAGTGGTCGTAACCATGGATACCTAAGCTACTGCTATGCCCTGCACATGGGTTAAGCGACATAGCTAATCAGAAGAACTATACTACATTTCCAATTGGAGGTATTTGCTATTAATATTATTATTACACCTATTACATATTGGGATAGAATCTTGGAGATGGGAATACTCCTTTAACACTTTCCAAATCTCTCTCCACACCTCTACTGTGTCCATTTTGGAAAATAGGAGAACGGGACATCAATATTAAGGAGCTTGCAGAAATGAGGGCATCCGGTGTTGTGATTATACATAGGAAATGAACAATCTCATATAGGTTTGGGGGAGAATAATCCCTTTGATGAAATCTTATGTTTCTTTTGTAAACCTAGTATTTACTTGAAAGTTTGTGAACCCCTCAAAAATTTCTGTATTACTGCATAAATTTGACTTAAAGCTACATCAGTCTGTGAGGTCACAAAGGAACTCAAGGTAACCTCTAAGCAACTAAAGGCCTCTCCTCAGATTAGCTAATGTAATTGTTCATGAGTCCACCATCAGAAGGACAATGAACAACAATGGCGAGCATGGCAGGATTGCAAGGAGAAAGGCAATGCGATTTAAAATGTCACTGCTAAAACTCACCTGGGCACATCAATAGGTAACTGGAATAATGCTTTGTGGAAGGATGAGGCCAAGATAGAGATTTTAAGTGAGAAGCTATATGTTTGCAGAAAGAAAATACTGCATTACAGCATAAGAACCTCCTATCATCTATGAAACACAAAGATGGTAGTCGTAACATGCTTTGGGCCTGTTTTGCTGCACTTGGCCAAGGACGGCTGCCATCATTGATGGAACAATGAATTCTAAAATCGATCAGCAAATGCTAAAGGAAAATATCAAGATATCAGTTCATGTACTGAATCTCAAGAAAACGTGGGTCATGCAGCAAGACAATGGCCCAAAGACACAAGTCGTTCTACAAAAGAATGGTTGAATAAACATAAAGTTTTGGAATGGCCGAGTCATAGTCCTGAGCTGAATCCTATAGAAATGTTGTGGAAGGACCCGATGCAAGGCACTGGGACGCTTTACCTTGAGGTTATCCGGCAGCTCAGAACGTCCCGCGTAGCCAGGATTCATGGTAATGGCTACGAAGCAATTTGGGTTAAACTTCAGTTCTGTTCCTTCGAAGTTGAACATGTCCATCTTCGTCTGGATGGCTCTCTGGATGCGGAGAATCTGTTGGGCCACCACGGACAACACCTCCAGCTCAATACGGTTAAACTCATCAAAACACGCCCATGCTCCCGATGATGCCAGCCCTTGGAAAAACTAAAAAAAAGTATATACAGTACAGACCAAAAGTTTGGACACACCTTCTCATTTAAAGATTTTTCTGTATTTTCATGACTATGAAAATTGTACATTCACACTGAAGGCATCAAATTATTAATTAACACATGTGGAATTATATACTTAACAAAAAAGTGTGAAACAACTGAAAATATGTCTTATATTCTAGGTTCTTCAAAGTAGCCACCTTTTGCTTTGATGACTGCTTTGCACACTCTTGGCATTCTCTTGATGAGCTTCAAGAGGTAGTCACCGGAAATGGTCTTCCAACAATCTTGAAGGAGTTCCCAGAGATGCTTAGCACTTGTTGGCCCTTTTGCCTTCACTCTGTGGTCCAGCTCACCCCAAACCATCTCGATTGGGTTCAGGTCTGGTGACTGTGGAGGCCAGGTCATCTGGCGTAGCCCCCCATCACTCTCCTTCTTGGTCAAATAGCCCTTACACAGCCTGGAGGTGTGTTGGGGTCATTGTCCTTTTGAAAAATAAATGATGGTCCAACTAAACGCAAACTGGATGGAATAGCATGCCGCTGCAAGATGCTGTGGTAGCCATGCTGGTTCAGTATGCCTTCAATTTTGAATAAATCCCAAACAGTGTCACCAGCAAAGCCCCCCCACACCATCACACCTCCTCCTCCATGCTTCACGGTGGGAACCAGGCATGTAGAGTCCATCGTTCACCTTTTCTGCGTCGCACAAAGACACGGTGGTTGGAACCAAAGATCTCAAATTTGGACTCATCAGACCAAAGCACAGATTTCCACTGGTCTAATGTCCATTCCTTGTGTTCTTTAGCCCAAACAAGTCTCTTCTGCTTGTTGCCTGTCCTTAGCAGTGGTTTCCTAGCAGCTATTTTACCATGAAGGCCTGCTGCACAAAGTCTCCTCTTAACAGTTGTTGTAGAGATGTGTCTGCTGCTAGAACTCTGTGTGGCATTGACCTGGTCTCTAATCTGAGCTGCTGTTAACCTGCGACTTTTAAGAACCAAGAATATAAGACATATTTTCAGTTGTTCCACACTTTTTTGTTAAGTATATAATTCCACATGTGTTAATTCATAGTTTTGATGCCTTCAGTGCGAATGTACAATTTTCATAGTCATGAAAATACACAAAAATCTTTAAATGAGAAGGTGTGTCCAAACTTTTGGTCTGTACTATATAATCAAAACATGTCAGCAGAACATCGGTTGGAGTCAGTTTATTATCTGCAATGGAGCAGCTTAACATTGTATGTACCTTTGACATTGCTATGTAGTCCAAACCATCAGAGCAGTTAAAGACCACACACTGCACGGCCAGCTCCTTGGCCAAATCTTTGGTGGTCTCAGTTTTTCCTGTGCCGGCCGGACCTTCTGGAGCTCCACCAAGATTTAGATAAAAAGCACCGATCTACCAATGAAACATGAAAGAACTGGTATGAAATATCAATAAACTTTCTAATAAGTTTCATGCATCATACAAAAGTCAAAAAGATTTCTGAGCATAACCCATCACATCATAGCAGAGTCCGCTAGCATCTGTCAGTGAGCGGAGTGATGACCAGGCGTGGGGAGTCGCCCAGGTACTCATAGGCGGACTTCACATTGCAGTTGATGATTCGCACTCTCGCATTCTCATTCTCCCAGTAATAGCGGAGTTGGGCAAGCCACTGGAAGTCTGTTTCATGAGAAACTCCTGAGCAATGTAGGAAAAGATAGTCAACCTCTAAGACACTGCAGAATCACAAGGGAGAGTTTCTAAAGGGAAGGCAAATGCACATACATTATAGGACAAAACTACTAGTCACCGAATTCTGCTTTTTTCATTTAGTCCCATTGCCCACGGTGTATAACATCCGGACTCTCAGCCCCCAGTTTATAAAATCCGGCCTCTCGCCTCCCCCGGTGTATAACATCCGCCCCTTGCCCCTAGTTTAGTATAACATCCGTCCCCTCGCCCCCCCGCCAGTGTATAAAATCCATCCCCTCAACCCCACTGTATAACATCCAACCCCAAGCCATCCATTGCATAACATCCGACCCCCAGGGTATAACATCTGGCCCCCAGCCCCGGTGTATAACATCTGCACCCTCGCTCCCTCCCCCTGGTGTATAACATCCGGCCTCTCGCCCCCCGATGTATAATATCCGTCCCCTCGCTCCCAGTGTATAACAACCATCCCCTCGCCCACGGTGTATAATATCCGTCCCCTCGCCCACGGTGTATAATATCCGTCCCCTCGCCCACGGTGTATAATATCCGTCCCCTCGCCCACGGTGTATAATATCCGTCCCCTCCCTCCCAGTGTATAACAACCATCCCCTCGCCCACGGTGTATAATATCCGTCCCCTCGCCCACGGTGTATAATATCCGTCCCCTCGCCCACGGTGTATAATATCCGTCCCCTCGCCCACGGTGTATAATATCCGTCCCCTCGCCCACGGTGTATAATATCCGTCCCCTCGCCCACGGTGTATAATATCCGTCCCCTCGCCCACGGTGTATAATATCCGTCCCCTCGCCCACGGTGTATAATATCCGTCCCCTCGCCCACGGTGTATAATATCCGTCCCCTCGCCCACGGTGTATAATATCCGTCCCCTCGCCCACGGTGTATAATATCCGTCCCCTCGCCCACGGTGTATAATATCCGTCCCCTCGCCCACGGTGTATAATATCCGTCCCCTCGCCCACGGTGTATAATATCCGTCCCCTCGCCCACGGTGTATAATATCCGTCCCCTCGCCCACGGTGTATAATATCCGTCCCCTCGCCCACGGTGTATAATATCCGTCCCCTCGCCCACGGTGTATAATATCCGTCCCCTCACCCCGGTGTATAATATCCGTCCCCTCGCCCCTTAGTGTATAACATCCAGCCCTCGGACTTGTATAACATCTAGCCCCTTGTACCCCCAGTGTATAACATCAATCCCCTCGGCTCTGGTGTATAATATCCGTCCCCACGCCCCTGGTGTATAATATCCGTCCCCTTGCCCCTCAGTGTATAACATCTAGCCCCTCGTACCCCTAGGGTATAACATCTGGCCCCTCGGCCTTGTATAACATTAAGACTCTCGCCCCCCACCAGTGTATAACATCAATCCCTTCGCCCCCCGGTGTATAACATCCGCCCTCCCATGCTGTGTGCTGTTACTAACATATGACAGAACGGCTGGTGGTGCAGAGCTCTCTGATACCAGCGCGGTCCTGTAATAGGAGCCACCGGGGTAACAAGTCTGGATATTACATTTCTTCCCTCCTAAATCTTCCCCCATCACATGTGAGTGATATTATTAAGGAGTAGAAGGAACTGCAGCAACTCAGGAGACCCCGGAACATTACAGAGCGGGGTCACTGAGTGCTGAGGAGCAGAGGGCAGAACGCTTTCCTGACTTCATTGGTAACAACATCACCACAAACACTGCGCCCCCGCCAGGAGCTTCATGGCCGAGCAGCTGCATGCAGCCTTACATCACCAAGCACGATGCCGAGCGTCAGATGGAGTGGTGTGAAGCCGCCACCACAGGACTCTGGAGGAGACCTGTTCTGTGCAGTGACGGATCACACTTCTCTATCTGGCATCTGATGGACGAGTCTGGATTTGGTGAATGCCAGGAGAACGTTACCCTATTAACTGCATTGTGCCCGCTGTACAGTTTGCTGGTGGGGGTATGGCCTTGTTTTTAGGGGTTGGTCTAGGCCCCTTAGTTCCAGTGAAAAGATATCTTAATGCTTCAGCACAAGACATTTTAAACAATTGTAGCTTCCAACCCTAAGGGAATAGAAGAGCAGAACTGTTTCACACACGTTCTCAACCTCAACCCCACTAAACACCTTTAGGATGATTAATTAGAAAAAATACTGCACAATGGCAGCATAAATATGTCACCGCAACATAGGGAAGAACAATGTCAGTCACACATCAATTACATTGCCATATGTCTGCTCAGGCTTAGAATGGCTGACCATTCGGAGAATTACATAATACCTACAAAGAAACCGAACAAAAGGTCATTAAAGGAATTGACATAAAACCCCTTTATTAGTACATCCATGGTTATGGAAGGACACCGCACAGAGGAGGGCACACACCCCATTGATAGAAAATATTACACACCGCACCTAGGCCATCCAAAACACTGACTATAAAGAATATCAATTGTGGCAATGAGTCATATACAGGGGATGCCGACACATACAGATGCAAAAACATTCCTATACAGTTATATGAAAAAGTTTGGGCACCCCTATTAATCTTAAGCTTAATGTTTTATAAAAATTGGTGTTTTTGCAACAGCTATTTCAGTTTGATATATGGATAACTGTTGGACACAGTAATGTTTCTGCCTTGAAATGAGGTTTATTGTACTAACAGAAAATGTGCAATCTGCATTCAAACAAAATTTGACAGGGGCATAAGTATGGGCACCCTTATCATTTTCTTGTTTTAAATACTCCTACCTACTTTTTACTGACTTACTAAAGCACTTTTTTTGGTTTTGTAACCTCATTGAGCTTTGAAGTTTATAGCCAGGTGTATGCAATCATGAGAAAAGCTACTTAAAGTGGCCACTTGCAAGTTGTTCTCCTGTTTGAATCTCCTCTGAAGAGTGGCATCATAGGCTCCTCAAAACTTTTGTCAAATGATCTGAAAACAAAGATTATTCAACATAGCTGTTCAGGGGAAGGATACAAAAAGCGGTCTCAGAGATTTAACTTGTCAGTTTCCACTGTGAGGAACATAGTAAGGAAATGGAAGAACACAGGGACAGTTCTTGTTAAGGCCAGAAGTGGCAGGCCAAGAAAAACATCAGAAAGGCAGAGAAGAAGAATGGTGAGATCAGTCAAGGACAATCCTCAGACCACCTCCAGAGAGCTGCAGCATCAACTTGCTGCAGATGGTGTCACTGTGCATCGGTCAACTATACAACGCACTTTGCACAAGGAGAAGCTGTATGGGAGAGTGATGCGAAAGAAGTCGTTTCTGCAAGCACGCCACAAACAGAGTTGGCTGAGGTATGCAAAAGCACATTTGGAGAAGCCAATTTCCTTTTGGAAGAAGGTCCTGTGGACTGATGAAACCAAGATTGAGTTGTTTGGTCATACAAAAAGGCATTATGCATGGCGGCAAAAAAACACAGCATTCCAAGAAAAACACTTGCTACCCACAGTAAAATTTGGTGGAGGTTCCATCATGCTTTGGGGCTGTGTGGCCAATGCCGGCACCGGGAATCTTGTTAAAGTCGAAGGACGCATGGATTCCACTCAGTATCAGCAGATTCTTGACAATAATGTTCAAGAATCAGTGACAAAGTTGAAGTTACGCAGGGGATGGATCTTTCAGCAAGACAATGATCCAAAACACCGCTCTAAATCTACTCAGGTATTCATGCAGAGGAACAATTACAATGTTCTGGAATGGCCATCCCAGTCCCCAGACCTGAATATCATTGAACATCTGTGGGATCATTTGAAGAGGGCTGTCCATGCTCAGCGACCATCAAACTTAACTGAACTGGAATTGTTTTGTAAAGAGGAATGGTCAAAAATACCTTCATCCAGGATCCAGGATCTCATTAAAAGCTACAGGAAGCGACTAGAGGCTGTTATTTTTGCAAAAGGAGGATCTACTAAGTATTAATGTCACTTTTCTGGTGAGGTGCCCATACTTATGCACCTGTCAAATTTTGTTTGAATGCAGATTGCACATTTTCTGTTAGTACAATAAACCTCATTTCAAGGCAGAAACATTACTGTGTCCAACAGTTATTACATATATCAAACTGAAATAGCTGTTGCAAAAACACCAATTTTTATAAAACATTAAGCTTAAGATTAATAGGGGTGCCCAAACTTTTTCATATAACTGTATAGTGACCACCATCTCAATAGGCATAAATGACTACTGCCCCATAGACGTCATTGTAAGTACACCCCAAGATTGCTTTACTGTGACAAGATCAATTGTGTCCTATGAAAACTCAAAGAAAAGAGGGGGGGATATAACATAGATATGGAAAGAAGATAGGAATGGGGTGAAATGTATGAAGGTGCTCGGCATATTGAGCTGTGATATCTGTAGAGGGACGGACTCCATATTAACATCCTGTATATGGATTTAGAATAGGAGGCCATAAAAGCCCCTGTAGGTGTAATGTGGAGGGGGCACAATACCTTTCTCCATGTAGTGTATAATAAATAGAACATGGTATTGGAAAGTTTGGTGCCAGCCATGATGTTTGCACAAACCTGTTTGGATCATTTCCATGCCCACGTCACGAGCGTGCCCCTCTATGGTGACGAGAGCCCCCAATGTGCTGCGAGTCTGCTGGGACAATTTGCCTCCTCGCACAAGCTCCACAATATCATTTAGCTGGAGCTGCAGATTATCATAGGAGTTTTTCAGGCCCTACAAGAAGGATGTAACGGTGAAATCATCTGCAGAAACATTCATAGAACATACATATTGCAAGGGGGCTGAAATCTATACAGATTATAAGCTGCAGACTAGATGGAGAACTCCACAATATGCAGGCACTTTATAATGTACACAACAATTTTACAACATATCTTTATAGAAGTTGGAGATCTGGATTGAACCCAGAGCTCCAAATACCCAGATGTACCTCTATAAAACCCTGCCACAAACAGCATGGAAAACTCAATGCAGATGGATTCATTTTATGCTGGTATTATGGGAAATCCCATACAATGTCTTCCCTTATTGGTAGATATGACGAGAGTAGAGATGAGCGAATGGATTTGCAGGACTCTGGTCCAACAGTCGGGTCAGTATTCCACGGCCGCAGGACCGGAGCCCCATGAACCGGCATCTCCGGCTCCTCTTTTGATGTCGATGTCATAGTTGTGGTGTGAGGCACAAATGACATCACGCCTGGCCGGCTAATCAAAAGAGGAGCCAGGGATGCCGGCATGTAAGAGGCGGTTAGCAAGGCTCCCATCCAACAGCCACAGACTACTAACCTGCTCTCTTAGACCAAGGTCCTGCAAATTTAGTTGCTCATCTCTAGACAAGATGCATGAATCAATGCAAAATCCCAACAATACTATGGAGCCTTTTGAGTACCTTCAAGATATTGAGCCGCTGTACAACTGCAACCCCCAGGAGAAGACCCCTGGGCAAGAACAGTACATGGGCTCTTTGCAGTCTAATAACGTGCTGTGAAAGAAGCTACTTGCATCTTTTGATGTGAATGTGGGTCCCCTTACCTCTGTTGCACCAATGGTATATCCGCCCCTGGAAACTCCTATAAGCTGCGTCCCTGGGTATCACAGTCTATTAGCAGGAGAACACATGAAGTCTGTCTATGAATGTATATATATGTATTTCTCCCAGAAAATTATTACAATTACACATGTTTTGTTGTTCACATGTTTATTTAATTTGTGTGTATTGGAACAACACAAAAAGAAGATATTGGTCAACAATTTTGGTTCTCAAGTCCTCAGACAGTTCTCTTTTCCTCTTTCTGTTCTCCCTACTTAGTGTGGCACGTAACAACGCAAAGACTGAGTCAACTTTTCCCCTTTGTATCGGGTTTCAGGTCTGATTTTCATATTGCCCACACCTGTTACTTGCCACAGGTGAGTTTGAACGAGCATCACAAGCTTGAAACAAAATTGTTTACCCACAATTTTGGAAAGATGCCAACAATTTTGTCCGGCCCATTTTTGGGGTTTTGTGTGAAATTATATCCAATTTGCCTTTTTTTCTCTGTTTTTTTTGTGTTGTTCCAATACACACAAAGGAAATAAACATGTGTATAACAAAAAATACACATGCAATTGCAATAATTTTATGAAAAATACTTCAAGGGTGCCAACACTTCCGGCCATGACTGTTTCTAGTGAAGCAACCTTGATCAGTAAAGGAGCTTATGCCGTACCTCTGGGCCACTGCCGATAGCTTCATGCACTTCACTGGTCCAGAACATCTGAGACACACAGAGCACGACCTGTCCCGGCCATTCCCTCACCCAGTCTTTTCTTGCAGTCTCAGGGTATGCCTTTTAAAAAACAAAGTTAAATTACGTTGACAGAAGCATTTAAGAGAGGGACAACCTTACTAGTATTATCTAGCAAATTCATTTCTACCGATTGCAGGTAGAAGATCTGCTACCTGGCTCTATAGCAATGAGATACATCATCCATAAATCATTCACTGCTGCCAAATAATCTTATACAAATATAAAAGTACTAGATTAGTTCCAATTAATGCTTTTGGTCTGTAGGTAGATCCGTACCATTCGTGACCGAGCAATAACATCATGCATGCTCCTTAACATGACATCTTCCCCTTGGATGAGCCACTTCTCCACGGCCCCCCGAGCCTCGGAGGTGGAGATGGTCTGGATGAGCTCTACGCGTTCCCCCTCGGTGCTGTACATGGCTTTGATGTCCAGGTTAGGAAGGAACTCCAGCTTTGCGATGCCTTCAAAGCCCTTCTTTAGATGTGGTTGGACCCGCAGAGGATCTTTAGTCTCAGAGAGAATTTCTAGCATTTCGTCGTTGGACAGGAAGAAAAAGCTAAAGCGAAAATGCACAATATGATAAAAATGTCATTAAAGTATTGGGTCAGGCGCCATTTGTATTAGTGTCTATGTGAGAAAATAGAAAAGCAAAGCTTTAAAGTAAAGATTCAGTCCCCATACACATTGGATTAAAATAGTTTAAACCTGACGATTGCAGCAGGACCGGCCTACCCACTGATGTGTATGGGGGTCTCCTGACTCTCCCCCGATAGAGGATGTCAGGGCCAGAAGGATCGGGCAGATGGGATTTCAATACCCGGTCTTTTGGTTCTCAGGGGAGATAACCCGCTGCCGGAGGTGTCCAGTACAGACTTTCTCCTCTCTCCCCATTAAAAACACATGACTGTTCAGCAGAATATGTGGGAGTCAGAAGAAATAGCCAAATAACCATTCAGACCACGGGTATCTCATATCTGATGCGTATGGCTAGCTTAAAGGGGCTATCCAGTTTTGGGAACTTTTTTTATTTAACTGAAATGTGTATTCCCATCTCCAGGATTCTACCCCAATATGTAGTAGGCGTCATAATAATATTAGCAAATACCTCCAATTAGAAGTGTAGTATAGTTCTTCTGATTTGCTTTGTCGCTTACCCCATGTGCAGGGCATTGCAGTAGCTTAGGTTACGACCACTAGCAAATAACTGTCACTATATGAGTGGTCGTAACCATGGATACCGAAGCTACTGCAATGCCTTGCACATGGGGAAAGCGACATAGCGAATCAGAAGAACTATACTACACTTCTAATTGGAGGTATTTGCTAATATTATTATTACTACGCCTACTACATATTGGGATAGGATCTTGGAGATGGGAATACCCATTTAATTGCGAGTATTTGCGACAATTCAGTTTCATTAAAAATGTTGCACCGTTAGGCTTTTTGTTTCCTGCACATTCAGCTTTGATGTGATCTGTGGTCATAAATCGGCTAAGAGGAGCTGAAAAAAGACAGATTAAAAATAAGTCCAATAGCCAGCGCAACACAGAGCCAATAGAAGGCAAACCGTGCAAAATTATTAATGAAATCCAATTACAAAAATGATTTCAATGCGTTTAAATAAGAAAAAAAAAAATTTCTTTAAGTAGTATATAGAATCATTGCAACAAGTGAAAGGACTATACCGTGGGAAAAAAGCCTCTTCTTCTCCAGATAGGCATTCAGCCCTTTCATGATTTTATCCAGAAGCACATTGCTGTCCTGAAGTTTTTCCTGAAGTCCGGTCAGAGAAGTGGCGCTTAAAGCCTAAAACAAAGTAGATAGCCCATAAGTAAGATTCCATTATATAGTTATAGAGACTGAAAAAAGGTCACATTCATTGACTATTGTGCCAATAGTTCATATTAAAAAAATAATTACAACATACAGTTATATGAAAAAGTTTGGGCACCCCTATTAATCTTAAGCTTAATGTTTTATAAAAATTGGTGTTTTTGCAACAGCTATTTCAGTTTGATACATGTTATAACTGTTGGACACAGTAATGTTTCTGCCTTGAAATGAGGTTTATTGTACTAACAGAAAATGTGCAATCTGCATTCAAACAAAATTTGACAGGTGCATAAGTATGGGCACCTCACCAGAAAAGTGACATTAATATTTAGTAGATCCTCCTTTTGCAAAAATAACAGCCTCTAGTTGCTTCCTGTAGCTTTTAATGATTTCCTGGATCCTGGATGAAGGTATTTTTGACCATTCCTCTTTACAAAACAATTCCAGTTCAGTTAAGTTTGATGGTCGCCGAGCATGGACAGCCCTCTTCAAATGATCCCACAGATGTTCAATGATATTCAGGTCTGGGGACTGGGATGGCCATTCCAGAACATTGTAATTGTTCCTCTGCATGAATGCCTGAGTAGATTTGGAGCCGTGTTTTGGATCATTGTCTTGCTGAAAGATCCATCCCCTGCGTAACTTCAACTTTATCACTGATTCTTGAACATTATTGTCAAGAATCTGCTGATACTGAGTGGAATCCATGCGTCCCCATCCGTCCATCCTGGATAGGTGTATATGCCCCGCCATCCATCCATCCTGGGTAGGTGTAGATGCCTCTCCATCCATCCATCCTGGGTAGGTATACATGCCCCTCCATCCATCCTGGGTAGGTGTATATGCTTCTCCATCCATCCTGGGTAGGTGTATATGCCCCGCCATCCATCCATCTTGGGTAGGAGTAGATGCCCCTCCATCCATCCATCCTGGGTAGGAGTAGATGCCCCTCCATCCATCCATACTGGGTAGGTGTAGATGCCCCTCCATCCATCCTGGGTAGGTGTATATGGTCCTCCATCCATCCATTCTGGGTAGGTGTATATGCCCCTCCATTCATCCATTCTGGGTAGGTGTATATGCCCCTCCATCCATCCATTCTGGGTAGGTGTATATGCCCCTCCATCCATCCATTCTGGGTAGGCGTAGATGCCCCTCCATTCATCCATTCTGGGTAGGTGTATATGCCCCTCCATCCATTCTGGGTAGGCGTAGATGCCCCTCCATCCATCCATTCTGGGTAGGTGTAGATGCCCCTCCATCCATCAATCCATCCTGGGTAGGGGTATATGCCCTCCATTCATCCATTCTGGGTAGGCGTAGATGACCCTCCATCCATTCATCCTGGGTAGGTGTAGATGCCCCTCCATCCATCCATCCCGGGTAAGGTGTAGATGCCCCTCCATCCATCCATCCTGGGTAGGTGTAGATGCCCCTCCATCCATCCATCCTGGGTAGGTGTAGATGCCCCTCCATCCATCTATACATCCTGGGTAGGTGTAGATGCCCCTCCATCCATCCACCCATCCTGGGTAGGTGTAGATACCCAGGATGAATGGATGGATGGATGGAGGGGCATCTACACCTACCCAGGATGGATGGATGGATGGAGGGGCATCTACACTTACCCAGGATGAATGGATGGATGGAGGGGCAAGTGTAGATGCCCCTCCATCCATCCATCCTGGGTAGGGGTAGATGCCCCTCCATCCATCCATCCTGGGTAGGTGTATATGCCCCTCCCTCCATCCATCCATTCTGGGTAGGTGTATATGCCCCTCCATCCATCCATCCATCCTGGGTAGGCGTAGATACCTTTCCATCCATCCATCCTGGGTAGGTGTATATGCACCTCCATCCATCCATCCATCCATCCATCCATGCATCCATCCAATCTGGGTAGGTGTATATGCCCCTTCATCCATCCATTCTGGGTTTGCGTAGATGCACCTCCATCCATCCTGGGTAGTCTATTCTGGTAGGTGTATATGCCCCTCCATCCATCCATCCATCCTGGGTAGGAGTATTTGCACCTCCATCCATCCTGGGTAGGTGTATATGACCCTTCATCCAACCATCCATTCTGGGTAGGCGTAGATGCCCCTCCATCCATCCATCCATCCTGCGCAGTCTATTCTGGTAGGTGTATATGCCCCACTATCCATCCATCCTGGGTAGGTGTATATGCCCCTCCATCCATCCATTCTCGGTAGGTGTAGATGCCCCTCCATTCGTCCATTCTCGGTAGGTGTAGATGCCCCTCCATTCGTCCATTCTCGGTAGGTGTAGATGCCCCTCCATCCATCAATCCATCCTGGGTAGGTGTAGATGCCCCTCCATCCATCCATACTAGGTGTAGATACCACTCCATCCATCCATTCTGGGTAGGTGTTTATGCCCCTCCATCCATCCTGGGTAGGTGTATATGCCCCTCCATTCATCCTGGGTAGGAGTATTTGCCCCTCCATCCATAGTGGGTAGGTGTATATGCCCCTCCATCCATCCATCCTGGGTAGGTGAATATGCCCTTCCATCCATCCTGGGTAGGTGTATCGGCCTCTCCATCCATCCTGGGTAGCTGTATATGCCCCTCCATCCATCCATCCAGAGTAGGTGTATATGCCCCTCCATCCATCCATCCTGAGTAGGTGTATATGCCCATCCATCCATCCTGGGTAGGTGTATATGCCCCTCCATCCATCAATCCATCCTGGGTAGGTGTATATGCCCCTCCATCCATCCATTCTGGGTAGGCGTAGATGCCCCTCCATCTATTCATCCTGGGTAGGTGTAGATGCCCCTCCATCCATCCATCCATCCTGGGTAGGTGTAGATGCCCCTCCATCCATCCATACATCCTGGGTAGGTCTAGATGCCCCTCCATCCATCCATCCATACATCCTGGGTAGGTCTAGATGCCCCTCCATCCATCCACCCATCCTGGGTAGGTGTAGATGCCCTTCCATCCATCCATTCATCCTGGGTAGGTGTAGATGCCCCTCCATCCATCCATCCTGGGTAGGGGTAGATGCCCCTCCATCCATCCATTCTGGGTAGGTGTATATGCCCCTCCATCCATCCATTCTGGGTAGGTGTATATGCCCCTCCATCCATCCATCCTGGGTAGGCGTAGATACCTTTCCATCCATCCATCCTGGGTAGGTGTATATGCACCTCCATCCATCCATCCATCCATCCATCCATCCAATCTGGGTAGGTGTATATGCCCCTTCATCCATCCATTCTGGGTTTGCGTAGATGCACCTCCATCCATCCTGGGTAGTCTATTCTGGTAGGTGTATATGCCCCTCCATCCATCCATCCATCCATCCTGGGTAGGAGTATTTGCCCCTCCATCCATCCTGGGTAGGTGTATATGCCCCTCCATCCATCCTGAGTAGGTGTATTTCCCCCTCCATCCATCCATCCTGGGTGAGTGTATATGACCCTTCATCCATCCATCCATTCTGGGTAGGCGTAGATGCCCCTCCATCCATCCATCCTGCGCAGTCTATTCTGGTAGGTGTATATGCCCCTCTATCCATCCATCCTGGGTAGGTGTATATGCCCCTCCATCCATCCATTCTCGGTAGGTGTAGATGCCCCTCCATTCGTCCATTCTCGGTAGGTGTAGATGCCCCTCCATCCATCAATCCATCCTGGGTAGGTGTAGATGCCCCTCCATCCATCCATAGTAGGTGTAGATACCACTCCATCCATCCATCCTGCGCAGTCTATTCTGGTAGGTGTATATGCCCCTCCATCCATCCATTCTCGGTAGGTGTATATGCCCCTCCATCCATCCATCCTGGGTAGGTGAATATGCCCTTCCATCCATCCTGGGTAGGTGTATCGGCCTCTCCATCCATCCTGGGTAGGTGTATATGCCCCTCCATCCATCCATCCTGAGTAGGTGTATATGCCCCTCCATCCATCGTGGGTAGGGGTAGATGCCCCTCCATCCGTCCACTCTGGGTAGGTGTATATGCCCCTCCATCCATCCATACATCCTGGGTAGGTCTAGATGCCCCTCCATCCATCCACCCATCCGGGGTAGGTGTAGATGCCCTTCCATCCATCCATTCATCCTGCGTAAGTGTAGATGCCCCTCCATTCATCGTGGGTAGGGGTAGATGCCCCTCCATCCATCCATTCTGGGTAGGTGTATATGCCCCTCATTCCATCCATCCTGGGTAGGTGTAGATACCTCTCCATCCATCCATCCTGGGTAGGTGTATATGCACCTCCATCCATCCATCCAAACTGGGTAAGCATAGATGCCCCTCCATCCATCCTGAGCAGTCTATTCTGGTAGGTGTATATGCCCCTCCATCCATCCACTCTGGGTAGGTGTAGATGCCCCTCCATCCATCCATGGTAGATGCGAATACCCCTCCATCCATTCTTCCATCCATCCATCCTGGGTAGGTGTATATGCCCCTCCATCCATCCTGGGTAGGTGTATATGCCCCTCCATCCATCCTGGGTAGGAGTATTTGCCCCTCCATCCATCCTGGGTAGGTGTATATGCCCCTCCATCCATCCATCCTGGGTAGGTGTATATGCCCATCCATCCATCCTGGGTAGGTGTATATGCCCCTCCATCCATCCTGGGTAGGTGTATCGGCCCCTCCATCCATCCTGAGTAGCTGTATATGCCCCTCCAGTCATCCTGGGTAGGTGTATATGCCCCTTCATTCATTCTGGGTAGGTGTAGATGCCCCTCCATCCATCCTGGGTAGTCTATTCTGGTAGGTGTATATGCCCCTCCATCCAACCTGGTTAGGTGTAGATGCCCCCTCCATTCATCCATCCTGGTTAGGTGTAGATGCCCCTCCATCCATCCATCCATCCTGGGTAGTCTATTCTGCTAGGTGTATATGCCCCTCCATCCATTGTGGTTAGGTGTAGATGCCCCTCCATCCATCCATCCTGGTTAAGTGTAGATGCCCCTCCATCCATCCATCCATCCTGGGTAGGTGTATATGCCCTTTCATCCATCCATCCATCCTGGGTAGGTGTAAATGCCCCTCCATCCATCCATCCTGGCTAGGTGTAAATGCCCCTCCATCCATCCACTCTGGGTAGGTGTAGATGCCCCTCCATCCATCAATCCATCCTGGGTAAGTGTAGATGCCCCTCCATCCATCCATGGTAGATGCGAATACCCCTCCATCCATTCTTCCATCCATCCATCCTGGGTAGCTGTATATGCCCCTCCAGCCATCCATCCATCCTGGGTAGGTGTATATGCCCCCTCCATCCATCCAGTGTAGGAGTATTTGCCCCTCCATCCATCCTGGGTAGGTCTATATGCCCCTCCATCCTTCCATCCTGGGTAGGTGTATATTCCCCTCCATCCATCCTGGGTAGGTGTATATGCCCCTCCATCCATCCTGGGTAGGTGTATCGGCCCCTCCATCCATCCATCCTGGGTAGCTGTATATGCCCCTCCAGCCATCCTGGGTAGGTGTATATGCCCCTCCATCCATCCTGGGTAGGTGTAGATGCCCCTCCATCCATCCTGGGTAGTCTATTCTGGTAGGTGTATATGCCCCTCCATCCAACCTGGTTAGGTGTAAATGCCCCCTCCATTCATCCATCCTGGTTAGGTGTAGATGCCCCTCCATCCATCCATCCATCCTGGGTAGTCTATTCTGGTAGGTGTATATGCCCCTCCATCCAACCTGGTTAGGTGTAGATGCCCCCTCCATCCATCCATCCTGGGTAGGTGTATATGCCCCTTCATTCATCCATCCATCCTGGGTAGGTGTAAATGCCCCTCCATCCATCCATCCTGGGTAGGTGTAAATGCCCCTCCATCCATCCATGCTGGGTAGGTTTATATGCCCCTGACTAGCCCAGGGGAATGGGTATGACTCGGTACCCGGGCCTTTAAGGATGTCGCGGTGGTCGGCTCCCGGGCCCGTACCCTGGGGTCGCTCCTTTAAAAGGGTTGGTGATTTGTGAAGTTTATAAAAGAGTTTGTGACGCCACCTGTGGTTTCTGGTGAGGATCACCAGCGCTGCGCAGTCCACTGAGGACGGTGATAAGGCAGCTCGATGGTATAGCTTCCCACAGGTGGAGCTAGGCCTCAGGGCAGCGTATGGACGGGGAAAGCAGGACGGAGAGACCCAGCCGGGTCAGAGCAAGAACAGGGACAGACACGATTGTCACTTCAGTACCTTTTACTGATGGAAATTCAGGCACGTCCCAGAGCACTGTAGGGTGAAGGGTGCACGTCAGGATCCTCCCCAATGAGCGGGTTTTGGGCCTCCTGTTTCTTGCCTCTGCGTAGTAAGTTTCTGACCTTCCTGGAGCAAGGCCTAACTTTGTCTCTGTCCTGCGCTGGCTGACCTTCTGGTAGGGCCTTTTCTTGGATTACACGCTCCCGACTTAAGGGGCCTATGTGTCTCCTGGCTCTATTACGTATCAGCACTTTTGCAATACTGTGACTTGTAGTTCTCCAGGGATTCTGGTTATATCTTACTGGGTCGTGGAGATCCCGGTAAGCTTCGGACCCGATGTCCGGTAACTGCTTCTTCGGGGTGAGCTAGTTAAGCTCCTCTGCCCCCTATGTATTAACTCTCCACTCGCCTTCGGCCTACTCGGGCCCTCACTAGGCTATACACACTAACGGCAGCTTGCCGCGCTTCACCGATCTTATGGCGCCGGCACACCTAAAGCTCACCTCTCTGAGCTACAACTGAGTCTAGAACGTGCTCCACTGCAGACTGACCTCTCTCAGGCTTTTGCACTGCAGGAGCTCTCTCAACAGGTTTGCTTTCTGTCGACTCCAGTCTAGACTAACTGCTGCCTGGCTCCACCTTCCCTTATATATCTATCCCTAACGGGCTCCCTCTGATGGTCTGAGGTGGAAGGTGGAGATGTGTGAATGGTTATGGGGGCCTCTTGTGGAGGAATCCATCAATACACCCTGCTAGGATCTGTGATACCAAGCGCAGCTAGGCGTCACACACCCCCATCCATCCTGGGTAGATGTATATGCCCCTCCATCCATCCCGGTCAGTATATGCCCCCCTCCATCCATCCATCCTGGTGGATATATCCTCCTCTTCATACTGGTGGGTATATGCCCCCCCCCTACATCCATCCTGGTGGGTATATGCCCCCCCCCTCCATCCTGGTGGGTATATGCCCCCCCCTCCATCCATCCTGGTGGGTATATGCCCCCCCTACATCCATCCTGGTGGGTATATGCCCCCCCCTACATCCATCCTGGTGGGTATATGCCCCCCCCCCTCCATCCATCCTGGTGGGTATATGCCCCCCCCCCCTCCATCCATCCTGGTGGGTATATGCCCCCCCCCCCTCCATCCATCCTGGTGGGTATATGCCCCCCCCCTCCATCCATCCTGGTGGGTATATGCCCCCCCCCTCCATCCATCCTGGTGGGTATATGCCCCCCCCCTCCATCCATCCTGGTGGGTATATGCCCCCCCCTCCATCCATCCTGGTGGGTATATGCCCCCCCCTCCATCCATCCTGGTGGGTATATGCCCCCCCCCTCCATCCATCCTGGTGGGTATATGCCCCCCCCCCCTCCATCCATCCTGGTGGGTATATGCCCCCCCCCTCCATCCATCCTGGTGGGTATATGCCCCCCCCCTCCATCCATCCTGGTGGGTATATGCCCCCCCCCTCCATCCATCCTGGTGGGTATATGCCCCCCCCCTCCATCCATCCTGGTGGGTATATGCCCCCCCCTCCATCCATCCTGGTGGGTATATGCCCCCCCCTCCATCCATCCTGGTGGGTATATGCCCCCCCCCTCCATCCATCCTGGTGGGTATATGCCCCCCCCCTCCATCCATCCTGGTGGGTATATGCCCCCCCCCTCCATCCATCCTGGTGGGTATATGCCTCCTCCTCCATCCATCCTGGTGGGTATATGCCTCCTCCTCCATCCTGGTGGGTATATGCCCCCATATATTCAATGCGAAGGGAAAAAAACCAAAACAAACGCTTCTACTCACCTTCCACGTTCCCACGCAGCGCTGTGTCTGTGTTGCCTGAAGATGTCGGCGGTGATAACAGCTGAGAGGCTGAGATCACCGCACGGCGCCGCTGCAGATACTCACTCGGGACGTCCACTCCTAGGCATTTCCTCCCCGGCAGTTCCTGTCATGGCATGCTCTGACTGAGCAGTGCGTGCGACGACAGGGGGAATGTACAGCTTACACTGCAGGCTCCACAAAGATGGCTGAAATCTCCTCCCACGGCTGCGACCTGAACAGCCAAGGGGGCGTGCCCAGGTCACAGCTAGAGGCAGGAGGAGCGGCCTCTAATGTTAGAGAAAGGGTCGGTGACAGACTACTGTCTCTTATGGCCAGGGCTGCCGTAAATGAGGTGTGTAAGAGCGCTTCTTACACACCCCCCCAAATAAAAATGGCAGCCCCTAGTGGCCAATGTAAAAATAAATAAAAAACTAATAAAGTGGTACATTTAATTTTGTATTAAAAATAATTGATTACATAATTATTAATACAAAACATAAAATCGTGGCCCCTTCCCTGTAAGAATAGCACATGGCTCTTTTCACGTCTGGTTATTTCTCTAGCAGGTAGAATATGCTCCGTTATAGACCGTGGACAGGTTTACAGCTCTATTTATTGTGGACGATTGATCTGCAAATCAGAACTGAGACCGGTCCGATTTTCATCCGATTTGTAGATAAAGATCATCTATTGAAGTCAACGAGTGTCAGAAAAAATGGACAGAACCAACCATGTTGCCTGTACTGCTTGTTTTCCAGTGTCTATAGGCCGGGCAAGCGAGGCGAGGAAACCTTTAGCTTTTTACTTTACATATAAAAAAATATGCCCCACTGAGGAGAAAAACTGACACTGACCAAAATCAGATGAAAATTAGAAAAAAAACACTGATTAAAACCTGACATGTGAACGGGGCCTTAATCAGATGTCAGCAGGGTCGGACTGGGGTGTCTGGGGCCCACAGGGGACGCTGACTCTAGGGGCCACCTCCAGCAATATGCAGATCTCTCTTCTCTGCTCTCCCTGTTATAGTGGAGCAGTGACCGGCGACTCCTCACATCTACTCTGCACAGACTACAACAGGGATGGACAATTTCTGTAGTTTGCATGAAAGAGCTTCTTTGGTTAAAACAAGTCATCACAGATTCATGGGCTACACAGGATAGGTGATCACTTATTGATTGGAAGAATGGGGAAGTTTTATCCCTGACAGGACACTTATCCCCATTTAAAATGCAGCGACAGGTGGGACGTCTGACCACAGCCTCATTCGTTCTCTTGGGGGCTTCCAAAAAAGAGCAGCGCTCACAGCCCCTGAGGGAATGAATGGATCAGTGGTCGAGTCGCACATGAGCTCCAGTGTAATGGGGAGAAAAGCTCCACAGTCTGCCGATCGCTGCAGGTCCCAGTAGTCAGACCCCCACCAATCAATAAGTTATCACTTATCCTGTGGAGAGGGGATTACTTGTTCTCCCCGGAGAACCCCTGTGAGTGCATCTCTGACGCTCTGCTCCAAGTATTTCATCTCTAAGGCCACAGCCCCACTATCAGTATTCAGTCAGGATTTTTTCTCAGGAGTGGGAGCCAAAACCAGGTGAGGAACAATCAGAGAAAAGGTAGAATAGAAACAAGTCACCAATTCTGTATTTATCACCCACTCCTGCTTTTGGCTCTCACTACTGAGAAAAAATACTGACCAAATACTGATAGTGAAGCCGTGGCCTCATGGAAAAAAATCTTTTCCTAGGTAATCTCAGCGAGAACAAATGACCGCCATACACAACATAATCCACTATAACAACACCAATAATATCACATACAAAAGGGACAAATATCACCACACCATGACCAGACCACATATTACCACCACATAGTGACCAAATAATACAATACTGATCAGGAATACAAACCACAATACTAACACTGTCACTATACATATGAGCTCTGTATATAGTGTCAGTGTACAGGTAATACAGTGATCCCCAGTGACAATATAAACAGGATCTCTGTATATAGTGTCAGTGTACATGTAATACAGTGATCACCGGTGACATTATACACAGGAGCTCTGTATGTAGTGTACAGGTAATACAGTTATCACGAGTGACATTATACACAGGAGCTCTGTATATAGTGTATAGGTAATACACTGGTCACCAGTGACATACACAGGAGCTCTGTATATACTATATAGTGTAAGTGTACAGTAATACACTGACTCACCAGTGATGTCTCTAGGTGAAGTTCTTCATCTTCGCTTTTCCTCATCTGGCACAGTCCACCATCACTTCTTCCAGCCAGGAATCATCTCTGCAGAAAATAACACACAGTTATCAATAACTGATCTCTTTTAGAGCACATTCCCACTTTTCCCCAGGCTTCTACACTACACCAGTTGAAGAAATAAAGCGACATAGTGGCGCCCTGCACAGTAACAGGACCCCCTTTTGTCCCCTCTTACGGAAAACAGTTTCCTAAAAATAAAATTATATTACAGAAGTAATAATGTCCCTAATTGGACTCTAAAGTAATAATGTTCCCCACTCGCCATCATAAACTAATAAAGTTCCTCAATCTGGCCCCTAAACAGTAATAAAGTCCCTTGTCCAGCGTGGCCCCCCATCTATCCATCCTGACCCCCCCCCCATGTATTCATTCTGGTCTCCATGTGTCCAGCCTGCCCCTCCCATATATCCATCCGGGCCTCCATGTGTCCAGCCTGCCCCCCTTCATATATCCATCCTGTCCCACTCATATATGCATCCCACCCCACCCCATATATCTATCCAGGACCCCATGTGTCCAGCTTGCCGCCCTTCACCTCCATGTGTCCATCCAGGTCCCCATGTGTCCAGCTTGCTGCCCTTCACCTCCATGTGTCCATCCAGGTCCCAATGTGTCCAGCTTGCCCCCCTTCACCTCCATGTGTCCATCCAGGTCCCCAACTTTGCCCCCTTCACCACCATGTGTCCCCTTATGCGTCCAACCAGCCCCCCCCTTTCAGCCCCATGCCTCCATCCATATGTCTCCCCATGGGTCCAGCCAGCCCCCCCTTCAGCCCCGTGCCTCCATCCATATGTCCCCCATGCGTCCAGCCAGCCCCCCTTCAGCCCCATGGGTCCAGCCAGCCCCCCCTTCAGCCCCATGTCCCCATCCATATCCCCATGGGTCCAGCCAGCCCCCCCTTCAGCCCCATATCCCCATCCATGTCCCCATGGATCCAGCCAGCCAGCCCCATGTCCCCATGGGTCCAGCCAGCCCCCCCCCCCTTCAGCCCCATGTCCCCATGGGTCTAGCCAGCCCCCCTTCAGCCCCATGTCCCCATCCATGTTCCCATGGGCCCAGCCAGCCCCCTCCCCTTCAGCCCCATGGGTCCAGCCAGCCCCCCCTTCAGCCCCATGTCCCCATCCATGTCCTCATGGGTCCATCCAGCCCCCCCTTCAGACCCATGTCCCCATCCATGTCCCCATGGGTCCAACCAGCCCCCCCTTCAGACCCATGTCCCCATCCATGTCCCCATGTGACCAGCCTGCGACCCCTCCATATATGGATGATGACCAATGCTGGGAACACTCACCCAGAAAAACGTGGATATTGCACTTGACTTGAAGTTGAAGCAGGGAGAGCTGTAGCCAGACCTGCAGCCTTGTTTCCAGGGTGATGGTGAGAGAGCAGAGTGCTGGTCACCGCATACTCAGCCCAGGAGCCGGCTTAAAAGACAAGAGAGCAGGAGAGAAGAGGGCGGTGCGCGGTGCTGGTGCGGTGTTCCATACCCGGACGGGAGCCGGTGTTACAAGGCCAATTCCAAGGGAGCAGGAGCCGGGACTGGAGAGCAGAGCGCGGCGTCGGCGTATCAAAAGCCGGCAGGGGAGCAGCGAGAGGAGAGCGCGACGTCAGCGTGTCACCTGACAACACACCACTGCCAGCCACCAGCGGCAAAGCAGAGCGCGGTGCGTGTCACCGCCCACCAAGAACACGTCCTCAGTCATGTGACTATGCGCGTCACCCGCTGTCACCACTGAATAGTATGAGCGCCGCACGCGACGCTACATTTCCTTCGGCTGCGCTTTTAAAGGGCCCGCACTTATAAAGAGCCCCCGCTACCAATTCTCTCACTCTCTCATCGGGGCCCACCGGGAATTTTTCCAGCTATCACACAAGGCCAGTCCTACCCTGCGCGCTGGCATCGGGGCCCCCTCCTCAAATACTTACCTCTCCCGTTCCCAGCAACTCCTGTGTCTTCAGCGTCTTCGGAGTCTGTCGTCACTACCGTGCGCCCTCTGTCTTATCTAGCAATCCATAAGTATAATGCAAACTATGGGGCCATTATACAGCATGGAGCAATCTATGGGGCCATTATACAGCATGGAGCAATCTATGGGGCCATTATACAGCATGGAGCAATCTATGGGGCCATTATACAGTATGGAGCAATCTATGGGGCCATTATACAGCATGGAGCAATCTATGGGGCCATTATACAGCATGGAGCAATCTATGGGGCCATTATACAGCATGGAGCAATCTATGGGGCCATTATACAGCATGGAGCAATCTATGGGGCCATTATACAGCATGGAGCAATCTATGGGGCCATTATACAGCATGGAGCAATCTATGGGGCCATTACACAGCATGGAGCAATCTATGGGGCCATTACACAGCATGGAGCAATCTATGGGGCCATTACACAGCATGGAGCAATCTATGGGGCCATTACACAGCATGGAGCAATCTATGGGGCCATTACACAGCATGGAGCAATCTATGGGGCCATTACACAGCATGGAGCAATCTATGGGGCCATTACACTTATGGAGCAATCTATGGGGCCATTACACTTATGGAGCAATCTATGGGGCCATTACACTTATGGAGCAATCTATGGGGCCATTACACTTATGGAGCAATCTATGGGGCCATTACACTTATGGAGCAATCTATGGGGCCATTACACTTATGGAGCAATCTATGGGGCCATTACAGCATGGAGCAATCTATGGGGCCATTACAGCATGGAGCAATCTATGGGGCCATTACAGCATGGAGCAATCTATGGGGCCATTACAGCATGGAGCAATCTATGGGGCCATTACAGCATGGAGCAATCTATGGGGCCATTGCTCCATGCTGTAATGGCCCCATAGATTGCTCCATGCTGTAATCTATGGGGCCATTACAGCATGGAGCAATCTATGGGGCCATTACAGCATGGAGCAATCTATGGGGCCATTACAGCATGGAGCAATCTATGGGGCCATTACAGCATGGAGCAATCTATGGGGCCATTACAGCATGGAGCAATCTATGGGGCCATTACAGCATGGAGCAATCTATGGGGCCATTACAGCATGGAGCAATCTATGGGGAATTACAGCATGGAGCAATCTATGGGGCCATTACAGCATGGAGCAATCTATGGGGCCATTACAGCATGGAGCAATCTATGGGGCCATTACAGCATGGAGCAATCTATGGGGCCATTACAGCATGGAGCAATCTATGGGGCCATTACAGCATGGAGCAATCTATGGCGCCATTACAGCATGGAGCAATCTATGGCGCCATTACAGCATGGAGCAATCTATGGCGCCATTACAGCATGGAGCAATCTATGGGGTCATTACAGCAGGGAGCAATCTATGGGGCCATTACAGCAGGGAGCAATCTATGGGTCCATTCTACTTATGGAGCAATCTATGGGGCCATTATACAGCATGGAGCAATCTATGGGGCCATTATACAGCATGGAGCAATCTATGGGGCCATTATACAGCATGGAGCAATCTATGGGGCCATTATACAGCATGGAGCAATCTATGGGGCCATTATACAGCATGGAGCAATCTATGGGGCCATTATACAGCATGGAGCAATCTATGGGGCCATTATACAGCATGGAGCAATCTATGGGGCCATTATACAGCATGGAGCAATCCATGGGGCCATTACAGCATGGAGCAATCTATGGGGCCATTACAGCATGGAGCAATCTATGGGGCCATTATACAGCATGGAGCAATCTATGGGGCCATTATACAGCATGGAGCAATCTATGGGGCCATTATACAGTAGGGAGCAATCTATGGGGCCATTATACAGTAGGGAGCAATCTATGGGGCCATTATACAGTAGGGAGCAATCTATGGGGCCATTATACTTATGAAGCAATCTATAGGGCCATTATACTTATGGAGCAATCTATAGGGTCATTATACAGTATGGAGCAACCTATGGGGCCATTACCGCATGGAGCAATCTATGGAGCCATTTTGCAGCATGGAGCAATCTATAGGGCCATTATACAGCATGGAGCAATCTATGGAGCCATTATACAGCATGGAGCAATCTATGGGGCCATTATACTTATGGAGCAATCTATGGGGCCATTATACAGCATGCAGCAATCTATGAGGCCATTACAGCATGGAGCAATCTATGGGGCCATTATACTTATGGAGCAATCTGTGGGGCCATTACAGCATGGAGCAATCTATGGGGCCATTATACAGCATGGAGCAATCTATGGGGCCATTATACAGCATGGAGCAATCTATGGGGCCATTACAGCAGGGAGCAATCTATGGGGCCATTACAGCAGGGAGCAATCTATGGGGCCATTCTACTTATGGAGCAATCTATGGGGCCATTACAGCATGGAGCAATCTATGGGGCCATTATACAGCATGGAGCAATCTATGGGGCCATTATACAGCATGGAGCAATCTATGGGGCCATTATACAGCATGGAGCAATCTATGGGGCCATTATACAGCATGGAGCAATCTATGGGGCCATTATACAGCATGGAGCAATCTATGGGGCCATTATACAGCATGGAGCAATCTATGGGGCCATTATACAGCATGGAGCAATCTATGGGGCCATTATACAGCATGGAGCAATCTATGGGGCCATTATACAGCATGGAGCAATCTATGGGGCCATTATACAGCATGGAGCAATCTATGGGGCCATTATACAGCATGGAGCAATCTATGGGGCCATTATACAGCATGGAGCAATCTATGGGGCCATTGTACAGCATGGAGCAATCTATGGGGCCATTATACAGCATGGAGCAATCTATGGGGCCATTATACAGCATGGAGCAATCCATGGGGCCATATTACAGCATGGAGCAATCTATGGGGCCATTATACAGCATGGAGCAATCTATGGGGCCATTATACAGCATGGAGCAATCTATGGGGCCATTATACAGTAGGGAGCAATCTATGGGGCCATTATACAGCATGGAGCAATCTATGGGGCCATTATACAGTAGGGAGCAAGCTATGAGGCCATTATACTTATGAAGCAATCTATAGGGTCATTATACAGTATGGAGCAACCTATGGGGCCATTACAGCATGGAGCAATCTATGGAGCCATTATGCAGCATGGAGCAATCTATAGGGCCATTATACAGCATGGAGCAATCTATGGAGCCATTATACAGCATGGAGCAATCTATGGGGCCATTATACTTATGGAGCAATCTATGGGGCCATTATACAGCACGGAGCAATCTATGGGGCCATTATACTTATGGAGCAATCTGTGGGGCCATTACAGCATGGAGCAATCTATGGGGCCATTATACAGCATGGAGCAATCTATGGGGCCATTACAGCATAGAGCAATCTATGGGGCCATTACAGCATAGAGCAATCTATGGGGCCATTATACTTATGGAGCAATCTATAGGGCCATTACAGCATGGAGCAATCTATGGGGCCATTATACTTATGGAGCAATCTATAGGGCAATTACAGCATGGAGCAATCTATGGGGCCATTATACTTATGGAGCAATCTATAGGGCCATTACAGCATGGAGCAATCTATAGGGCCATTATACACCATGGAGCAATCTATGGGGCCATTATACTTATGGAGCAATCTATGGGGACATTATACTTATGGACCAATCTATAGGGCCATTTTACTTATGGAGCAATCTATGGGACCATTATACAGTATGGAGCAATCTATGGAACCATTATGCAGTATGGAGCAATCTATGGGGCCATTATGCAGCATGGAGGAATCTATAGGGCCATTACAGCAAGGAGCAATCTATGGGGCCATTATACTTCTGGAGCAATCTATGGGGCCATTATACTTCTGGAGCAATCTATAGGGCCATTACAGCATGGAGCAATCTATGGGGCCATTATACACCATGGAGCAATCTATGGGGCCATTATACAGCATGGAGCAATCTATGGGGCCATTATACAGCATGGAGCAATCTATGGGGCCATTATACTTATGAAGCAATCTATAGGGCCATTATACTTATGGAGCAATCTATAGGGTCATTATACAGTATGGAGCAACCTATGGGGCCATTACAGCATGGAGCAATCTATGGAGCCATTATGCAGCATGGAGCAATCTATAGGGCCATTATGCAGCATGGAGCAATCTATGGAGCCATTATACAGCATGGAGCAATCTATGGGGCCATTAAGCAGCATGGAGCAATCTATAGGGCCATTAAGCAGCATGGAGCAATCTATGGGGCCATTATACTTATGAAGCAATCTATGGGGCCATTATACTTATGAAGCAATCTATGGGGCCATTATACAGCATGGAGCAATCTATGGGGCCATTATACTTATGGAGCAATCTATAGGGCCATTACAGCATGGAGCAATATATGGGGCCATTATACAGTATGGAGCAGTCTATGGGGCCATTATACAGTAGGGAGAAATCTATGGGGCCATTATACAGCATGGGGCAATCTATGGGGCCATTATACAGCATGGGGCAATCTATGGGGCCATTACAGCATGGAGCAATCTATGGGGCCATTATACTTGTGGAGCAATCTATAGGGCCATTACAGCATGGAGCAATCTATGGGGCCATTATACAGCAT
Organism: Phyllobates terribilis; assembly: GCF_046119375.1. Classification (NCBI taxonomy): domain Eukaryota; kingdom Metazoa; phylum Chordata; class Amphibia; order Anura; family Dendrobatidae; genus Phyllobates; species Phyllobates terribilis. The sequence goes on from NW_027363254.1 coordinate 315,058, forward strand.
GGAGCAATCTATGGGGCCATTATACAGCATGGAGCAATCTATGGGGCCATTACATCATGGAGCAATCTATGGGGCCATTATACTTATGGAGCAATCTATGGGGCCATTATACTTATGGAGCAATCTGTAGGGCCATTATACTTATGGAGCAATCTATGAGGCCATTATACTTATGGAGCAATCTATAGGGCCATTATACTTATGGAGCAATCTATGGGGCCATTATACTTATGGAGCAATCTATGGGGCCATTATACAGTATGGAGCAATCTATGGGGCCATTATGCAGCATGGAGCAATTTATAGGGCCATTACAGCATGGAACAATCTATGGGGCCATTATACTTATGGAGCAATCTATGGGGCCATTATACAGCATGGAGCAATCTATGGGGCCATTATACAGTAGGGAGCAATCTATGGGGCCATTATACTTATGGAGCAATCTATAGGGCCATTACAGCATGGAGCAATCTATAGGGCCATTATACACCATGGAGCAATCTATGGGGCCATTATACTTATGGAGCAATCTATGGGGACATTATACTTATGGACCAATCTATAGGGCCATTTTACTTATGGAGCAATCTATGGGACCATTATACAGTATGGAGCAATCTATGGAACCATTATGCAGTATGGAGCAATCTATGGGGCCATTATGCAGCATGGAGGAATCTATAGGGCCATTACAGCAAGGAGCAATCTATGGGGCCATTATACTTCTGGAGCAATCTATGGGGCCATTATACTTCTGGAGCAATCTATAGGGCCATTACAGCATGGAGCAATCTATGGGGCCATTATACACCATGGAGCAATCTATGGGGCCATTATACAGCATGGAGCAATCTATGGGGCCATTATACAGCATGGAGCAATCTATGGGGCCATTATACTTATGAAGCAATCTATAGGGCCATTATACTTATGGAGCAATCTATAGGGTCATTATACAGTATGGAGCAACCTATGGGGCCATTACAGCATGGAGCAATCTATGGAGCCATTATGCAGCATGGAGCAATCTATAGGGCCATTATGCAGCATGGAGCAATCTATGGAGCCATTATACAGCATGGAGCAATCTATGGGGCCATTAAGCAGCATGGAGCAATCTATAGGGCCATTAAGCAGCATGGAGCAATCTATGGGGCCATTATACTTATGAAGCAATCTATGGGGCCATTATACTTATGAAGCAATCTATGGGGCCATTATACAGCATGGAGCAATCTATGGGGCCATTATACTTATGGAGCAATCTATAGGGCCATTACAGCATGGAGCAATATATGGGGCCATTATACAGTATGGAGCAGTCTATGGGGCCATTATACAGTAGGGAGAAATCTATGGGGCCATTATACAGCATGGGGCAATCTATGGGGCCACTATACAGCATGGGGCAATCTATGGGGCCATTACAGCATGGGGCAATCTATGGGGCCATTATACTTGTGGAGCAATCTATAGGGCCATTACAGCATGGAGCAATCTATGGGGCCATTATACAGCATGGAGCAATCTATGGGGCCATTATACAGCATGGAGCAATCTATGGGGCCATTACATCATGGAGCAATCTATGGGGCCATTATACTTATGGAGCAATCTATGGGGCCATTATACTTATGGAGCAATCTGTAGGGCCATTATACTTATGGAGCAATCTATGAGGCCATTATACTTATGGAGCAATCTATAGGGCCATTATACTTATGGAGCAATCTATGGGGCCATTATACAGTATGAAGCAATCTATGGAGCCATTATGCAGTATGGAGCAATCTATGGGGCCATTATGCAGCATGGAGCAATTTATAGGGCCATTACAGCATGGAACAATCTATGGGGCCATTATACTTATGGAGCAATCTATGGGGCCATTATACAGCATGGAGCAATCTATGGGGCCATTATACAGTAGGGAGCAATCTATGGGGCCATTATACAGTAGGGAGCAATCTATGGGGCCATTATACAGTAGGGAGCAATCTATGGGGCCATTATACAGCATAGAGCAATCTATGGGGCCATTAGACTAATGGAGCAATCTATAGGGCCATTACAGCATGGAGCAATCTATGGGGCCATTATACAGCATGGAGCAATCTATAGGGCCATTACGACATGGAGCAATGTATAGGGCCATTACAGCATGGAGCAATCTATGGGGCCATTATACAGCATGGAGCAATCTATGGTGCTATTACAGCATGGAGCAATCTATGGGGCCATTAAACAGCATGGAGCAATCTATGATGCCATTATACAGCATGGAGCAATCTATGGGCCCATTATACTTATGGAGCAATCTATAGGGCCTTTACAGCATGGAGCAATATATGGGGCCATTATACTTATGGAGCAATCTATGGGGCCATTGCAGCATGGAGCAATCTATGGGGCCATTGCAGCATGGAGCAATCTATGGGGCCATTATACTTATGGAGCAATCTATGGGGCCATTACCGCATGGAGGAATCTATGGGGCCATTACCGCATGGAGCAATCTATGGGGCCATTACCGCATGGAGCAATCTATGGGGCCATTACCGCATGGAGCAATCTATGGGGCCATTACCGCATGGAGCAATCTATGGGGCCATTACCGCATGGAGCAATCTATGGGGCCATTACCGCATGGAGCAATCTATGGGGCCATTACCGCATGGAGCAATCTATGGGGCCATTACCGCATGGAGCAATCTATGGGGCCATTACCGCATGGAGCAATCTATGGGGCCATTATACTTATGGAGCAATCTATGGGGCCATTATACTTATGGAGCAATCTATGGGGCCATTATACTTATGGAGCAATCTATGGGGCCATTATACTTATGGAGCAATCTATAGGGCCATTATACTTTTGGAGCAATCTATGGGGCCATTATACAGTAGGGAGCAATCTATGGGGCCATTATACAGCATGGAGCAATCTATGGGACCTTTATACAGCATGGAGCAATCTATGGGACCTTTATACAGCATGGAGCAATCTATGGGGCCATTATCCTTATGGAGCAATCTATAGGGCCATTACAGCATGGAGCAATCTATGGGGCCATTATACAGTATGGAGCAGTCTATGGGGCCATTATACAGTATGGAGCAATCTATGGAGCCATTACAACATGGAGCAATCTATGGGGCCATAATACAGCATGGAGCAATCTATGGGGCCATTATACAGTAGGAAGCAATCTATGGGGCCATTATACTTATGGAGCAATCTATAGGGCCATTACAGCATGCAGCAATCTATGGGGCCATTATACAGTATGGAGCAATCTATGGGGCCATTATACAGCATGGAGCAATCTATGGGGCCATTATACTTATGGAGCAATCTATAGGACCATTACAGCATGGAGCCAATCTATGGGGCCATTATACAGCATGGAGCAATCTATGGGGCCATTATACTTATAGAGCAATCTATAGGGCCATTATACTTATGGAGCAATCTACAGGGACATTATACAGTATGGAGCAATCTATGGAGCCATTATGCAGTATGGAGCAATCTATGGGGCCATTATGGAGCATGGAGCAATCTATAGGGCCATTATACTTATGGAGCAATCTATGGGGCCATTACAGCATGGAGCAATCTATGGGGCCATTATACAGCATGGAGCAATCTATAGGGCCATTACAGCATAGAGCAATCTATGCGGCCATTATACAGCATGGAGCAATCTATGGGGCCATTATACAGCATGGAGCAATCTATGGGGCCATTATACAGCATGGAGCAATCTATGGGGCCATTATACAGCATGGAGCAATCTATGGGGCCATTATACAGCATGGAGCAATCTATGGGGCCATTATACTTATGGAGCAATCTATAGGGCCATTACAGCATGGAGCAGTCTATGGGGCCATTATACAGTATGGAGCAGTCTATGGGGCCATTATACAGCATGGGGCAATCTATGGGGCCATTATACAGCATGGAGCAATCTATGGGGCCATTATACAGCATGGAGCTATCTATGGGGCCATTACAGCATGGAGCAATCTATGGGGCCATTATACTTGTGGAGCAATCTATAGGGCCATTACAGCATGGAGCAATCTATGGGGCCATTATACAGCATGGAGCAATCTATGGGGCCATTATACAGCATGGAGCAATCTATGGGGCCATTACATCATGGAGCAATCTATGGGGCCATTATACTTATGGAGCAATCTATGGGGCCATTATACTTATGGAGCAATCTGTAGGGCCATTATACTTATGGAGCAATCTATGGGGCCATTACCGCATGGAGCAATCTATGAGGCCATTATACTTATGGAGCAATCTATGAGGCCATTATACTTATGGAGCAATCTATAGGGCCATTATACTTATGGAGCAATCTATAGGGCCATTATACTTATGGAGCAATCTATGGGGCCATTATACAGTATGAAGCAATCTATGGAGCCATTATACAGTATGGAGCAATCTATGGGGCCATTATGCAGCATGGAGCAATCTATGGGGCCATTATACTTATGGAGCAATCTATGGGGCCATTATACAGCATGGAGCAATCTATGGGGCCATTATACAGTAGGGAGCAATCTATGGGGCCATTATACAGTAGGGAGCAATCTATGGGGCCATTATACAGTAGGGAGCAATCTATGGGGCCATTATACAGCATAGAGCAATCTATGGGGCCATTAGACTAATGGAGCAATCTATAGGGCCATTACAGCATGCAGCAATCTATGAGGCCATTATACAGCATGGGGCAATCTACGGGGCCATTATACAGCATGGAGCAATGTATAGGGCCATTACAGCATGGAGCAATCTATGGGGCCATTATACAGCATGGAGCAATCTATAGGGCCATTACGACATGGAGCAATGTATAGGGCCATTACAGCATGGAGCAATCTATGGGGCCATTATACTTATGGAGCAATCTATGGTGCTACTACAGCATGGAGCAATCTATGGGGCCATTAAACAGCATGGAGCAATCTATGATGCCATTATACAGCATGGAGCAATCTATGATGCCATTATACAGCATGGAGCAATCTATGATGCCATTATACTTTTGGAGCAATCTATAGGGCCATTACAGCATGGAGCAATCTATGGGGCCATTATACTTATGGAGCAATCTATGGGGCCATTATACTTATGGAGCAATCTATGGGGCCATTATACAGCATGGAGCAATCTATGGGGCCATTATACTTATGGAGCAATCTATAGGACCATTACAGCATGGAGCCAATCTATGGGGCCATTATACAGCATGGAGCAATCTATGGGGCCATTATACTTATAGAGCAATCTATAGGGCCATTATACTTATGGAGCAATCTACAGGGACATTATACAGTATGGAGCAATCTATGGAGCCATTATGCAGTATGGAGCAATCTATGGGGCCATTATGGAGCATGGAGCAATCTATAGGGCCATTATACTTATGGAGCAATCTATGGGGCCATTACAGCATGGAGCAATCTATGGGGCCATTATACAGCATGGAGCAATCTATAGGGCCATTACAGCATAGAGCAATCTATGCGGCCATTATACAGCATGGAGCAATCTATGGGGCCATTATACAGCATGGAGCAATCTATGGGGCCATTATACAGCATGGAGCAATCTATGGGGCCATTATACAGCATGGAGCAATCTATGGGGCCATTATACAGCATGGAGCAATCTATGGGGCCATTATACTTATGGAGCAATCTATAGGGCCATTACAGCATGGAGCAATATATGGGGCCATTATACAGTATGGAGCAGTCTATGGGGCCATTATACAGCATGGGGCAATCTATGGGGCCATTATACAGCATGGAGCAATCTATGGGGCCATTATACAGCATGGAACTATCTATGGGGCCATTACAGCATGGAGCAATCTATGGGGCCATTATACTTGTGGAGCAATCTATAGGGCCATTACAGCATGGAGCAATCTATGGGGCCATTATACAGCATGGAGCAATCTATGGGGCCATTATACAGCATGGAGCAATCTATGGGGCCATTACATCATGGAGCAATCTATGGGGCCATTATACTTATGGAGCAATCTATGGGGCCATTATACTTATGGAGCAATCTGTAGGGCCATTATACTTATGGAGCAATCTATGGGGCCATTACCGCATGTTGCAATCTATGAGGCCATTATACTTATGGAGCAATCTATGAGGCCATTATACTTATGGAGCAATCTATAGGGCCATTATACTTATGGAGCAATCTATGGGGCCATTATACAGTATGAAGCAATCTATGGAGCCTTTATACAGTATGGAGCAATCTATGGGGCCATTATGCAGCATGGAGCAATCTATGGGGCCATTATACTTATGGAGCAATCTATGGGGCCATTATACAGCATGGAGCAATCTATGGGGCCATTATACAGTAGGGAGCAATCTATGGGGCCATTATACAGTAGGGAGCAATCTATGGGGCCATTATACAGTAGGGAGCAATCTATGGGGCCATTATACAGCATAGAGCAATCTATGGGGCCATTAGACTAATGGAGCAATCTATAGGGCCATTACAGCATGCAGCAATCTATGAGGCCATTATACAGCATGGGGCAATCTATGGGGCCATTATACAGCATGGAGCAATGTATAGGGCCATTACAGCATGGAGCAATCTATGGGGCCATTATACAGCATGGAGCAATCTATAGGGCCATTACGACATGGAGCAATGTATAGGGCCATTACAGCATGGAGCAATCTATGGGGCCATTATACTTATGGAGCAATCTATGGTGCTACTACAGCATGGAGCAATCTATGGGGCCATTAAACAGCATGGAGCAATCTATGATGCCATTATACAGCATGGAGCAATCTATGATGCCATTATACAGCATGGAGCAATCTATGATGCCATTATACTTATGGAGCAATCTATAGGGCCATTACAGCATGGAGCAATCTATGGGGCCATTATACTTATGGAGCAATCTATGGGGCCATTGCAGCATGGAGCAATCTATGGGGCCATTATACTTATGGAGCAATCTATGGGGCCATTACCGCATGGAGCAATCTATGGGGCCATTACCGCATGGAGCAATCTATGGGGCCATTACCGCATGGAGCAATCTATGGGGCCATTACCGCATGGAGCAATCTATGGGGCCATTACCGCATGGAGCAATCTATGGGGCCATTACCGCATGGAGCAATCTATGGGGCCATTATACTTATGGAGCAATCTATGGGGCCATTATACTTATGGAGCAATCTATGGGGCCATTATACTTATGGAGCAATCTATGGGGCCATTATACTTATGGAGCAATCTATGGGGCCATTATACTTATGGAGCAATCTATAGGGCCATTATACTTATGGAGCAATCTATGGGGCCATTATACAGTAGGGAGCAATCTATGGGGCCATTATACAGCATGGAGCAATCTATGGGACCTTTATACAGCATGGAGCAATCTATGGGACCTTTATACAGCATGGAGCAATCTATGGGGCCATTATCCTTATGGAGCAATCTATAGGGCCATTACAGCATGGAGCAATCTATGGAGCCATTACAACATGGAGCAATCTATGGGGCCATAATACAGCATGGAGCAATCTATGGGGCCATTATACAGTAGGGAGCAATCTATGGGGCCATTATACAGTAGGGAGCAATCTATAGGACCATTACAGCATGCAGCAATCTATGGGGCCATTATACAGTATGGAGCAATCTATGGGGCCATTATACAGCATGGAGCAATCTATGGGGCCATTATACAGCATGGAGCAATCTATGGGGCCATTATACAGCATGGAGCAATCTATGGGGCCATTATACTTATGGAGCAATCTATAGGACCATTACAGCATGGAGCCAATCTATGGGGCCATTATACAGCATGGAGCAATCTATGGGGCCATTATACTTATGGAGCAATCTACAGGGACATTATACAGTATGGAGCAATCTATGGAGCCATTATGCAGTATGGAGCAATCTATGGGGCCATTATGGAGCACGGAGCAATCTATAGGGCCATTACAGCATAGAGCAATCTATGGGGCCATTATACAGCATGGAGCAATCTATGGGGCCATTATACAGCATGGAGCAATCTATGGGGCCATTATACAGCATGGAGCAATCTATGGGGCCATTATACAGCATGGAGCAATCTATGGGGCCATTATACAGCATGGAGCAATCTATGGGGCCATTATACAGCATGGAGCAATCTATGGGGCCATTATACAGCATGGAGCAATCTATAGGGTCATTATACTTATGGAGCAATCTATGGGGCCATTATACAGTATGGAGCAATCTATGGAGCCATTATGCAGCATGGAGCAATTTATAGGGCCATTACAGCATGGAGCAATCTATGGGGCCATTATACTTATGGAGCAATCTATGGGGCCATTATACAGCATGGAACAATCTATGGGGCCATTACAACATGGAGCAATCTATGGAGCCATTATGCAGCATGGAGCAATCTATAGGGCCATTATACAGCATGGAGCAATCTATGGAGCCATTATACAGTATGGAGCAATCTATGGGGCCATACAGCATGGAGCAATCTATGGGGCCATTACAGCATGGAGCAATCTATGGGGCCATTATACTTATGGAGCAATCTATGGGGCCATTATGCAGCATGGAGCAATCTATGGGGCCATTATGCAGCATGGAGCAATCTATGGGGCCATTACAGCATAGAGCAATCTATGGGGCCATTATACACCATGGAGCAATCTATGGGGCCATTATACTTATGGAGCAATCTTAAGGGCCATTACAGCATGGAGCAATCTATGGGGCCATTATACTTATGGAGCAATCTATAGGGCCATTACAGCATGGAGCAATCTATGGGGCCATTATACACCATGGAGCAATCTATGGGGCCATTATACTTATGGAGCAATCTATGGGGCCATTATACTTATGGAGCAATCTGTAGGGCCATTATACTTATGGAGCAATCTATGGGGCCATTACCGCATGGAGCAATCTATGAGGCCATTATACTTATGGAGCAATCTATGGGGCCATTATACAGTATGAAGCAATCTATGGAGCCATTATACAGTATGGAGCAATCTATGGGGCCATTATGCAGCATGGAGCAATTTATAGGGCCATTACAGCATGGAACAATCTATGGGGCCATTATACAGCATGGAGCAATCTATGGGGCCATTATACAGTAGGGAGCAATCTATGGGGCCATTATACAGTAGGGAGCAATCTATGGGGCCATTATACAGTAGGGAGCAATCTATGGAGCCATTATACAGCATAGAGCAATCTATAGGGCCATTACAGCATGGAGCAATCTATAGGGCCATTACGACATGGAGCAATGTATAGGGCCATTACAGCATGGAGCAATCTATGGGGCCATTATACTTATGGAGCAATCTATGGTGCTATTACAGCATGGAGCAATCTATGGGGCCATTAAACAGCATGGAGCAATCTATGATGCCATTAAACAGCATGGAGCAATCTATGATGCCATTATACAGCATGGAGCAATCTATGGGCCCATTATACTTATGGAGCAATCTATGGGCCCATTATACTTATGGAGCAATCTATAGGGCCTTTACAGCATGGAGCAATCTATGGGGCCATTATACTTATGGAGAAATCTATGGGGCCATTGCAGCATGGAGCAATCTATGGGGCCATTATACTTATGGAGCAATCTATGGGGCCATTACCGCATGGAGCAATCTATGGGGCCATTACCGCATGGAGCAATCTATGGGGCCATTACCGCATGGAGCAATCTATGGGGCCATTACCGCATGGAGCAATCTATGGGGCCATTACCGCATGGAGCAATCTATGGGGCCATTACCGCATGGAGCAATCTATGGGGCCATTACCGCATGGAGCAATCTATGGGGCCATTACCGCATGGAGCAATCTATGGGGCCATTACCGCATGGAGCAATCTATGGGGCCATTATACTTATGGAGCAAGCTATGGGGCCATTATACTTATGGAGCAATCTATAGGGCCATTATACTTATGGAGCAATCTATAGGGCCATTATACAGTAGGGAGCAATCTATGGGGCCATTATACAGCATGGAGCAATCTATGGGACCATTATACAAAATGGAGCAATCTATGGACCTTTATACAGCATGGAGCAATCTATGGGGCCATTATCCTTATGGAGCAATCTATGGGGCCATTATACAGTATGGAGCAATCTATGGAGCCATTATGCAGCATGGAGCAATCTATGGGGCCATTATACAGCATGGAACAATCTATGGGGCCATTACAGCATGGAGCAATCTATGGAGCCATTATGCAGCATGGAGCAATCTATAGGGCCATTATACAGCATGGAGCAATCTATGGAGCCATTATACAGTATGGAGCAATCTATGGGGCCATTAAGCAGCATGGAGCAATCTATAGGGCCATTACAGCATGGAGCAATCTATGGGGCCATTACAGCATGGAGCAATCTATGGGGCCATTATACTTATGGAGCAATCTGTGGGGCCATTACAGCATGGAGAAATCTATGGGGCCATTATACAGCATGGAGCAATCTATGGGGCCATTACAGCACGGAGCAATCTATGGGGCCATTATGCAGCATGGAGCAATCTATGGGGCCATTATGCAGCATGGAGCAATCTATGGGGCCATTACAGCATAGAGCAATCTATGGGGCCATTATACTTATGGAGCAATCTATAGGGCCATTGCAGCATGGAGCAATCTATGGGGCCATTATACTTATGGAGCAATCTATAGGGCCATTACAGCATGGAGCAATCTATGGGGCCATTATACACCATGGAGCAATCTATGGGGCCATTATACTTATGGAGCAATCTATGGGGACATTATACTTATGGAGCAATCTATGGGGCCATTATACTTATGGAGCAATCTATGGAACCATTATGCAGTATGGAGCAATCTATGGGGCCATTATGCAGCATGGAGGAATCTATGGGGCCATTATACTTCTGGAGCAATCTATGGGGCCATTATACTTCTGGAGCAATCTATAGGGCCATTACAGCATGGAGCAATCTATGGGGCCATTATACAGCATGGAGCAATCTATGGGGCCATTATACAGCATGGAGCAATCTATGGGGCCATTATACAGCATGGAGCAATATATGGGGCCATTATACAGCATGGAGCAATCTATGGGGCCATTATACTTATAAAGCAATCTATAGGGCCATTATACTTATGGAGCAATCTATAGGGTCATTATACAGTATGGAGCAACCTATGGGGCCATTACAGCATGGAGCAATCTATGGAGCCATTATGCAGCATGGAGCAATCTATAGGGCCATTATACAGCATGGAGCAATCTATGGAGCCATTATACAGTATGGAGCAATCTATGGGGCCATTAAGCAGCATGGAGCAATCTATAGGGCCATTACAGCATGGAGCAATCTGTGGGGCCATTACAGCATGGAGCAATCTATGGGGCCATTATACTTATGAAGCAATCTATGGGGCCATTATACAGCATGGAGCAATCTATGGGGCCATTATACTTATGGAGCAATCTATAGGGCCATTACAGCATGGAGCAATATATGGGGCCATTATACAGTATGGAGCAGTCTATGGGGCCATTATACAGTAGGGAGAAATCTATGGGGCCATTATACATCATGGGGCAATCTATGGGGCCATTATACAGCATGGGGCAATCTATGGGGCCATTATACAGCATGGAGCAATCTATGGGGCCATTATACAGCATGGAGCAATCTATGGGGCCATTATACTTGTGGAGCAATCTATAGGGCCATTACAGCATGGAGCAATCTATGGGGCCATTATACTTATGGAGCAATCTATAGGGCCATTACAGCATGGAGCAATCTATGGGGCCATTATACACCATGGAGCAATCTATGCGGCCATTATACAGCATGGAGCAATCTATGGGGCCATTATACAGCATGGAGCAATCTATGGGGCCATTATACAGCATGGAGCAATCTATGGGGCCATTATACAGCATGGAGCAATCTATGGGGCCATTATACAGCATGGAGCAATCTATGGGGCCATTATACTTATGGAGCAATCTATAGGGCCATTACAGCATGGAGCAATATATGGGGCCATTATACAGTATGGAGCAGTCTATGGGGCCATTATACAGCATGGGGCAATCTATGGGGCCATTATACAGCATGGAGCAATCTATGGGGCCATTACAGCATGGAGCAATCTATGGGGCCATTATACTTGTGGAGCAATCTATAGGGCCATTACAGCATGGAGCAATCTATGGGGCCATTATAGAGCATGGAGCAATCTATGGGGCCATTACATCATGGAGCAATCTATGGGGCCATTATACTTATGGAGCAATCTATGGGGCCATTATACTTATGGAGCAATCTGTAGGGCCATTATACTTATGGAGCAATCTATGGGGCCATTACCGCATGGAGCAATCTATGAGGCCATTATACTTATGGAGCAATCTATAGGGCCATTATACTTATGGAGCAATCTATGGGGCCATTATACAGTATGAAGCAATCTATGGAGCCTTTATACAGTATGGAGCAATCTATGGGGCCATTATGCAGCATGGAGCAATCTATGGGGCCATTATACTTATGGAGCAATCTATGGGGCCATTATACAGCATGGAGCAATCTATGGGGCCATTATACAGTAGGGAGCAATCTATGGGGCCATTATACAGTAGGGAGCAATCTATGGGGCCATTATACAGTAGGGAGCAATCTATGGGGCCATTATACAGCATAGAGCAATCTATGGGGCCATTAGACTAATGGAGCAATCTATAGGGCCATTACAGCATGCAGCAATCTATGAGGCCATTATACAGCATGGGGCAATCTATGGGGCCATTATACAGCATGGAGCAATGTATAGGGCCATTACAGCATGGAGCAATCTATGGGGCCATTATACAGCATGGAGCAATCTATAGGGCCATTACGACATGGAGCAATGTATAGGGCCATTACAGCATGGAGCAATCTATGGGGCCATTATACTTATGGAGCAATCTATGGTGCTACTACAGCATGGAGCAATCTATGGGGCCAATAAACAGCATGGAGCAATCTATGATGCCATTATACAGCATGGAGCAATCTATGATGCCATTATACAGCATGGAGCAATCTATGATGCCATTATACTTATGGAGCAAACTATAGGGCCATTACAGCATGGAGCAATCTATGGGGCCATTATACTTATGGAGCAATCTATGGGGCCATTGCAGCATGGAGCAATCTATGGGGCCATTATACTTATGGAGCAATCTATGGGGCCATTACCGCATGGAGCAATCTATGGGGCCATTACCGCATGGAGCAATCTATGGGGCCATTACCGCATGGAGCAATCTATGGGGCCATTACCGCATGGAGCAATCTATGGGGCCATTACCGCATGGAGCAATCTATGGGGCCATTACCGCATGGAGCAATCTATGGGGCCATTACCGCATGGAGCAATCTATGGGGCCATTATACTTATGGAGCAATCTATGGGGCCATTATACTTATGGAGCAATCTATGGGGCCATTATACTTATGGAGCAATCTATGGGGCCATTATACTTATGGAGCAATCTATGGGGCCATTATACTTATGGAGCAATCTATAGGGCCATTATACTTATGGAGCAATCTATGGGGCCAATATACAGTAGGGAGCAATCTATGGGGCCATTATACAGCATGGAGCAATCTATGGGACCTTTATACAGCATGGAGCAATCTATGGGACCTTTATACAGCATGGAGCAATCTATGGGGCCATTATCCTTATGGAGCAATCTGTAGGGCCATTACAGCATGGAGCAATCTATGGGGCCATTATACTTATGGAGCAATCTATGGAGCCATTACAACATGGAGCAATCTATGGGGCCATAATACAGCATGGAGCAATCTATGGGGCCATTATACAGTAGGGAGCAATCTATGGGGCCATTATACAGTAGGGAGCAATCTATAGGACCATTACAGCATGCAGCAATCTATGGGGCCATTATACAGTATGGAGCAATCTATGGGGCCATTATACAGCATGGAGCAATCTATGGGGCCATTATACAGCATGGAGCAATCTATGGGGCCATTATACTTATGGAGCAATCTATAGGACCATTACAGCATGGAGCCAATCTATGGGGCCATTATACAGCATGGAGCAATCTATGGGGCCATTATACTTATGGAGCAATCTACAGGGACATTATACAGTATGGAGCAATCTATGGAGCCATTATGCAGTATGGAGCAATCTATGGGGCCATTATGGAGCACGGAGCAATCTATAGGGCCATTATACTTATGGAGCAATCTATGGGGCCATTACAGCATGGAGCAATCTATGGGGCCATTATACAGCATGGAGCAATCTATAGGGCCATTACAGCATAGAGCAATCTATGGGGCCATTATACAGCATGGAGCAATCTATGGGGCCATTATACAGCATGGAGCAATCTATGGGGCCATTATACAGCATGGAGCAATCTATGGGGCCATTATACAGCATGGAGCAATCTATGGGGCCATTATACAGCATGGAGCAATCTATGGGGCCATTATACAGCATGGAGCAATCTATGGGGCCATTATACAGCATGGAGCAATCTATAGGGTCATTATACTTATGGAGCAATCTATGGGGCCATTATACAGTATGGAGCAATCTATGGAGCCATTATGCAGCATGGAGCAATTTATAGGGCCATTACAGCATGGAGCAATCTATGGGGCCATTATACTTATGGAGCAATCTATGGGGCCATTATACAGCATGGAACAATCTATGGGGCCATTACAACATGGAGCAATCTATGGAGCCATTATGCAGCATGGAGCAATCTATAGGGCCATTATACAGCATGGAGCAATCTATGGAGCCATTATACAGTATGGAGCAATCTATGGGGCCATTAAGCAGCATGGAGCAATCTATAGGGTCATTACAGCATGGAGCAATCTATGGGGCCATTACAGCATGGAGCAATCTATGGGGCCATTATACTTATGGAGCAATCTATGGGGCCATTATGCAGCATGGAGCAATCTATGGGGCCATTATGCAGCATGGAGCAATCTATGGGGCCATTACAGCATAGAGCAATCTATGGGGCCATTATACACCATGGAGCAATCTATGGGGCCATTATACTTATGGAGCAATCTAAAGGGCCATTACAGCATGGAGCAATCTATGGGGCCATTATAATTATGGAGCAATCTATAGGGCCATTACAGCATGGAGCAATCTATGGGGCCATTATACACCATGGAGCAATCTATGGGGCCATTATACTTATGGAGCAATCTATGGGGCCATTATACTTATGGAGCAATCTGTAGGGCCATTATACTTATGGAGCAATCTATGGGGCCATTACCGCATGGAGCAATCTATGAGGCCATTATACTTATGGAGCAATCTATGGGGCCATTATACAGTATGAAGCAATCTATGGAGCCATTATACAGTATGGAGCAATCTATGGGGCCATTATGCAGCATGGAGCAATTTATAGGGCCATTACAGCATGGAACAATCTATGGGGCCATTATACAGCATGGAGCAATCTATGGGGCCATTATACAGTAGGGAGCAATCTATGGGGCCATTATACAGTAGGGAGCAATCTATGGGGCCATTATACAGTAGGGAGCAATCTATGGAGCCATTATACAGCATACAGCAATCTATAGGGCCATTACAGCATGGAGCAATCTATGGGGCCATTATAAAGCATGGAGCAATCTATAGGGCCATTACGACATGGAGCAATGTATAGGGCCATTACAGCATGGAGCAATCTATGGGGCCATTACAGCATGGAGCAATCTATGGTGCTATTACAGCATGGAGCAATCTATGGGGCCATTAAACAGCATGGAGCAATCTATGATGCCATTAAACAGCATGGAGCAATCTATGATGACATTATACAGCATGGAGCAATCTATGGGCCCATTATACTTATGGAGCAATCTATGGGCCCATTATACTTATGGAGCAATCTATAGGGCCATTGCAGCATGGAGCAATCTATGGGGCCATTATACTTATGGAGCAATCTATGGGGCCATTACCGCATGGAGCAATCTATGGGGCCATTACCGCATGGAGCAATCTATGGGGCCATTACCGCATGGAGCAATCTATGGGGCCATTACCGCATGGAGCAATCTATGGGGCCATTACCGCATGGAGCAATCTATGGGGCCATTATACTTATGGAGCAATATATGGGGCCATTATACTTATGGAGCAATCTATAGGGTCATTATACTTATGGAGCAATCTATAGGGCCATTATACAGTAGGGAGCAATCTATGGGGCCATTATACAGCATCGAGCAATCTATGGGACCATTATACAGAATGGAGCAATCTATGGACCTTTATACAGCATGGAGCAATCTATGGGGCCATTATCCTTATGGAGCAATCTATGGGGCCATTATACAGCATGGAGCAATCTATGGAGCCATTATGCAGCATGGAGCAATCTATAGGGCCATTATACAGCATGGAGCAATCTATGGAGCCATTATACAGTATGGAGCAATCTATGGGGCCATTAAGCAGCATGGAGCAATCTATAGGGCCATTACAGCATGGAGCAATCTATGGGGCCATTACAGCATGGAGCAATCTATGGGGCCATTATACTTATGGAGCAATCTGTGGGGCCATTACAGCATGGAGAAATCTATGGGGCCATTATACAGCATGGAGCAATCTATGGGGCCATTACAGCACGGAGCAATCTATGGGGCCATTATGCAGCATGGAGCAATCTATGGGGCCATTATGCAGCATGGAGCAATCTATGGGGCCATTACAGCATAGAGCAATCTATGGGGCCATTATACTTATGGAGCAATCTATAGGGCCATTGCAGCATGGAGCAATCTATGGGGCCATTATACTTATGGAGCAATCTATAGGGCCATTACAGCATGGAGCAATCTATGGGGCCATTATACACCATGGAGCAATCTATGGGGCCATTATACTTATGGAGCAATCTATGGGGACATTATACTTATGGACCAATCTATAGGGCCATTATACTTATGGAGCAATCTATGGAACCATTATGCAGTATGGAGCAATCTATGGGGCCATTATACTTCTGGAGCAATCTATGGGGCCATTATACTTCTGGAGCAATCTATAGGGCCATTACAGCATGGAGCAATCTATGGGGCCATTATACAGCATGGAGCAATCTATGGGGCCATTATACAGCATGGAGCAATCTATGGGGCCATTATACAGCATGGAGCAATCTATGGGGCCATTATACAGCATGGAGCAATCTATGGGGCCATTATACTTATGAAGCAATCTATAGGGCCATTATACTTATGGAGCAATCTATAGGGTCATTATACAGTATGGAGCAACCTATGGGGCCATTACAGCATGGAGCAATCTATGGAGCCATTATGCAGCATGGAGCAATCTATAGGGCCATTATACAGCATGGAGCAATCTATGGAGCCATTATACAGTATGGAGCAATCTATGGGGCCATTAAGCAGCATGGAGCAATCTATAGGGCCATTACAGCATGGAGCAATCTGTGGGGCCATTACAGCATGGAGCAATCTGTGGGGCCATTACAGCATGGAGCAATCTATGGGGCCATTATACTTATGAAGCAATCTATGGGGCCATTATACAGCATGGAGCAATCTATGGGGCCATTATACTTATGGAGCAATCTATAGGGCCATTACAGCATGGAGCAATATATGGGGCCATTATACAGTATGGAGCAGTCTATGGGGCCATTATACAGTAGGGAGAAATCTATGGGGCCATTATACAGCATGGGGCAATCTATGGGGCCATTATACAGCATGGGGCAATCTATGGGGCCATTATACAGCATGGAGCAATCTATGGGGCCATTACAGCATGGAGCAATCTATGGGGCCATTATACTTGTGGAGCAATCTATAGGGCCATTACAGCATGGAGCAATCTATGGGGCCATTATACTTATGGAGCAATCTATAGGGCCATTACAGCATGGAGCAATCTATGGGGCCATTATACACCATGGAGCAATCTATGGGGCCATTATACTTATGGAGCAATCTATGGGGACATTATACTTATGGACCAATCTATAGGGCCATTATACTTATGGAGCAAGCTATGGGGCCATTATACAGTATGGAGCAATCTATGGAACCATTATGCAGTATGGAGCAATCTATGGGGCCATTATGCAGCATGGAGGAATCTATAGGGCCATTACAGCAAGGAGCAATCTATGGGGCCATTATACTTCTGGAGCAATCTATGGGGCCATTATACTTCTGGAGCAATCTATAGGGCCATTACAGCATGGAGCAATCTATGGGGCCATTATACAGCATGGAGCAATCTATGGGGCCATTATAGAGCATGGAGCAATCTATGGGGCCATTATACAGCATGGAGCAATCTATGGGGCCATTATACAGCATGGAGCAATCTATGGGGCCATTATACAGCATGGAGCAATCTATAGGGCCATTATACTTATGGAGCAATCTATAGGGTCATTATACAGTATGGAGCAACCTATGGGGCCATTACAGCATGGAGCAATCTATGGAGCCATTATGCAGCATGGAGCAATCTATAGGGCCATTATACAGCATGGAGCAATCTATGGAGCCATTATACAGTATGGAGCAATCTATGGGGCCATTAAGCAGCATGGAGCAATCTATAGGGCCATTACAGCATGGAGCAATCTGTGGGGCCATTACAGCATGGAGCAATCTATGGGGCCATTATACTTATGAAGCAATCTATGGGGCCATTATACAGAATGGAGCAATCTATGGGGCCATTATACTTATGGAGCAATCTATAGGGCCATTACAGCATGGAGCAATATATGGGGCCATTATACAGTATGGAGCAGTCTATGGGGCCATTATACAGTAGGGAGAAATCTATGGGGCCATTATACAGCATGGGGCAATCTATGGGGCCATTATACAGCATGGGGCAATCTATGGGGCCATTATACAGCATGGAGCAATCTATGGGGCCATTACAGCATGGAGCAATCTATGGGGCCATTATACTTGTGGAGCAATCTATAGGGCCATTACAGCATGGAGCAATCTATGGGGCCATTATACAGCATGGAGCAATCTATGGGGCCATTATACAGCATGGAGCAATCTATGGGGCCATTACATCATGGAGCAATCTATGGGGCCATTCTACTTATGGAGCAATCTATGGGGCCATTATACTTATGGAGCAATCTGTTGGGCCATTATACTTATGGAGCAATCTATGGGGCCATTACCGCATGGAGCAATCTATGAGGCCATTATACTTATGGAGCAATCTATAGGGCCATTATACTTATGGAGCAATCTATGGGGCCATTATACAGTATGAAGCAATCTATGGAGCCATTATACAGTATGGAGCAATCTATGGGGCCATTATGCAGCATGGAGCAATTTATAGGGCCATTACAGCATGGAACAATCTATGGGGCCATTATACTTATGGAGCAATCTATGGAGCCATTATACAGCATGGAGCAATCTATGGGGCCATTATACAGTAGGGAGCAATCTATGGGGCCATTATACAGTAGGGAGCAATCTATGGGGCCATTATACAGTAGGGAGCAATCTATGGGGCCATTATACAGTAGGGAGCAATCTATGGGGCCATTATACAGTAGGGAGCAATCTATGGGGCCATTATACAGCATAGAGCAATCTATGGGGCCATTAGACTAATGGAGCAATCTATAGGGCCATTACAGCATGGAGCAATCTATGGGGCCATTATACAGCATGGAGCAATGTATAGGGCCATTACAGCATGGAGCAATCTATGGGGCCATTATACAGCATGGAGCAATCTATAGGGCCATTACGACATGGAGGAATGTATAGGGCCATTACAGCATGGAGCAATCTATGGGGCCATTATACTTATGGAGCAATCTATGGTGCTACTACAGCATGGAGCAATCTATGGGGCCATTAAACAGCATGGAGCAATCTATGATGCCATTAAACAGCATGGAGCAATCTATGATGCCATTATACAGCATGGAGCAATCTATGATGCCATTATACAGCATGGAGCAATCTATGGGCCCATTATACTTATGGAGCAATCTATAGGGCCATTACAGCATGGAGCAATCTATGTGGCCATTATACTTATGGAGAAATCTATGGGGCCATTGCAGCATGGAGCAATCTATGGGGCCATTATACTTATGGAGCAATCTATGGGGCCATTATACTTATGGAGCAATCTATGGGGCCATTATACTTATGGAGCAATCTATGGGGCCATTATACAGTAGGGAGCAATCTATGGGACCATTATACAGCATGGGGCAATCAATGAGGCCATTATACAGCATGGAGCAATCTATGGGACCTTTATACTTTTGGAGTAATCTATAGGGCCATTACAGCATGGAGCAATCTATGGGTCCATTATACAGCATGGAGCAATCTATGGGGCCATTATACTTATGGAGCAATCTATGGAGCCATTACAACATGGAGCAATCTATGGGGCCATAATACAGCATGGAGCAATCTATGGGGCCATTATACAGCATGGAGCAATCTATGGGGCCATTATACAGTAGGGAGCAATCTATGGGGCCATTATACTTATGGAGCAATCTATAGGACCATTACAGCATGGAGCCAATCTATGGGGCCATTATACAGCATGGAGCAATCTATGGGGCCATTATACTTATGGAGCAATCTATAGGGCCATTACAGCATGGAGCAATCTATGGGGCCATTATACTTATGGAGCAATCTATGGAGCCATTACAACATGGAGCAATCTATGGGGCCATAATACAGCATGGAGTAATCTATGGGGCCATTATACAGTAGGGAGCAATCTATGGGGCCATTATACTTATGGAGCAATCTATAGGGCCATTACAGCATGCAGCAATCTATGGGGCCATTATACAGTATGGAGCAATCTATGGGGCCATTATACAGCATGGAGCAATCTATGGAGCCATTATACAGCATGGAGCAATCTATGGGGCCATTATACTTATGGAGCAATCTATAGGACCATTACAGCATGGAGCCAATCTATGGGGCCATTATACAGCATGGAGCAATCTATGGGGCCATTATACTTATGGAGCAATCTATAGGGCCATTATACTTATGGAGCAATCTATAGGGACATTATACAGTATGGAGCAATCTATGGAGCCATTATGCAGTATGGAGCAATCTATGGGGCCATTACAGCATGGAGCAATCTATGGGGCCATTATACAGCATGGAGCAATCTATAGGGCCATTACAGCATAGAGCAATCTATGGGGCCATTATACAGCATGGAGCAATCTATGGGGCCATTATACTTATGGAGCAATCTATGGGGCCATTACAGCATGGAGCAATCTGTGGGGCCATTATACTTATGGAGCAATCTATAGGGCCATTATACTTATGGAGCAATCTATAGGGTCATTATACTTATGGAGCAATCTATGGGGCCATTATACAGTATGGAGCAATCTATGGAGCCATTATGCAGCATGGAGCAATCTATGGGGCCATTATGCAGCATGGAGCAATTTATAGGGCCATTACAGCATGGAGCAATCTATGGGGCCATTATACTTATGGAGCAATCTATGGGGCCATTATACAGCATGGAACAATCTATGGGGCCATTATACAGCATGGAACAATCTATTGAGCCATTATACAGCATGGGACAATCTATGGGGCCATTATACAGCATGGAGCAATCTATGGGGCCATTATACTTATGGAGCAATCTATAGGGCAATTACATCATGGAGCAATCTATGGGGCCATTATACTTATGGAGCAATCTATAGGGCCATTACAGCATGGAGCAATCTATGAGGCCATTACAGCATGGAGCAATCTATGCGGCCATTATACTAATGGTGCAATCTATAGGGCCATTATACTTATGGAGCAATCTATGGGGCCATTATACTTATGGAGCAATCTATGGGGCCATTATGCAGTATGGAGCAATCTATGGAGCCATTATGCAGCATGGAGCAATCTATAGGGCCATTACAGCATGGAGCAATCTATGGGGCCATTATACTTATGGAGCAATCTATGGGACCATTACAGCATGGAGCAATCTATGGGGCCATTATACAGTATGGAGCAATCTATGGAGCCATTATGCAGTATGGAGCAATCTATTTGGCCATTATGCAGCATGGAGCAATCTATAGGGCCATTACAGCATGGAGCAATCTATGGGGCCATTATACTTATGGAGCAATCTATGGGGCCATTATACAGCATGGAACAATCTATGGGGCCATTATACAGCAGGGGTCAATCTATGGAGCCATTATACAGCATGGGGCAATCTATGGAGCCATTATACAGCATGGAGCAATCTATGGGGCCATTATACAGCATGGAGCAATCTATGGGGCCATTATACAGCATGGAGCAATCTATGGGGCCATTATACAGCATGGAGCATTCTATAGGGCCATTACAGCATAGAGCAATTTATGGGGCCATTACCGCGTGGAGCAATCTATGGGGCCATTATACTTATGGAGCAATCTATAGGGCCATTATACTTATGGAGCAATCTATAGGGCCATTATACTTATGGAGCAATCTATAGGGCCATTATACTTATGGAGCAATCTATGGGGCCATTATACTTATGGAGCAATCTATGGGGCCATTATACAGTAGGGAGCAATCTATGGGGCCATTATACAGCATGGAGCAATCTATGGGGCCATTATCCTTATGGAGAAATCTATAGGGCCATTACAGCATGGAGCAATCTATGGGGCCATTATACAGTAGGGAGCAATCTATGGGGCCATTATACTTATGGAGCAATCTATAGGGCCATTACAGCATGGAGCAATCTACGGGGCCATTATACAGTAGCGAGCAATCTATGGGGCCATTATACTTATGGAGCAATCTATAGGGCCATTACAGAATGCAGCAATCTATGGGGCCATTATACAGTATGGAGCAATCTGTGGAGCCATTATACTTATGGAGCAATCTATGGGGCCATTATGGAGCATGGAGAAATCTATGGGGCCATTATACTTATGGAGCAATCTATGGGGCCATTATACAGCAATCTATGGGGCCATTATACAGCAGGGAGCAATCTAGGGGGCCATTATACAGCATGGGGCAATCTATGGGGCCATTATTCAGCAAGGAGCAATCTATGGGGCCATTATACTTATGGAGCAATCTATAGGGCCATTACATCATGGAGCAATCTATGGGGCCATTATACTTTTGGAGCAATCTATAGGGCCATTACAGCATGGAGCAATCTATGGGGCCATTACAGCATGGAGCAATCTATGCGGCCATTATACTTATGGAGCAATCTATAGGGCCATTATAATTATGGAGCAATCTATAGGGCCATTATACTTATGGAGTAATCTATGGGGCCATTATACAGTATGAAGCAATCTATGGAGCCATTATGCAGTATGGAGCAATCTATGGGGCCATTATGCAGCATGGAGCAATCTATAGGGCCATTATGCAGCATGGAGCAATCTATAGGGCCATTACAGCATGGAGCAATCTATAGGGCCATTACAGCATGGAGCAATCTATGGGGCCATTATACTTATGGAGCAATCTATGGGACCATTACAGCGTGGAGCAATCTATGGGGCCATTATACAGCATGGAGCAATCTATGGGGCCATTATACAGCATGGAGCAATCTATGGGGCCATTATACAGCATGGGGCAATCTATGGGGCCATTATACAGCATGGGGCAATCTATGGGGCCATTACACTTATGGAGCAATCTATAGGGCCATTACAGCATGAAGCAATCTATGGGGCCATTATACAGCATGGAGCAATCTATAGGGCCATTACAGCATGGAGCAATCTATGGGGCCATTCTACTTATGGAGCAATCTATGGGGCCATTACAGCATGGAGCAATCTATGCGGCCATTATACTTATGGAGCAATCTATAGGGCCATTATAATTATGGAGCAATCTATAGGGCCATTATACTTATGGAGTAATCTATGGGGCCATTATACAGTATGAAGCAATCTATGGAGCCATTATGCAGTATGGAGCAATCTATGGGGCCATTATGCAGCATGGAGCAATCTATAGGGCCATTATGCAGCATGGAGCAATCTATAGGGCCATTACAGCATGGAGCAATCTATAGGGCCATTACAGCATGGAGCAATCTATGGGGCCATTATACTTATGGAGCA
Source organism: Phyllobates terribilis (assembly GCF_046119375.1). Classification (NCBI taxonomy): domain Eukaryota; kingdom Metazoa; phylum Chordata; class Amphibia; order Anura; family Dendrobatidae; genus Phyllobates; species Phyllobates terribilis. The sequence goes on from NW_027363254.1 coordinate 339,433, forward strand.
ATCTATGGGACCATTACAGCGTGGAGCAATCTATGGGGCCATTATACAGCATGGAGCAATCTATGGGGCCATTATACAGCATGGAGCAATCTATGGGGCCATTATACAGCATGGGGCAATCTATGGGGCCATTATACAGCATGGGGCAATCTATGGGGCCATTACACTTATGGAGCAATCTATAGGGCCATTACAGCATGAAGCAATCTATGGGGCCATTATACAGCATGGAGCAATCTATAGGGCCATTACAGCATGGAGCAATCTATGGGGCCATTCTACTTATGGAGCAATCTATGGGGCCATTATACTTATGGAGCAATCTATGGGGCCATTACAGCATGGCGCAATCTATGGGGCCATTATACAGTATGGAGCAATCTATAGGGCCATTACAGTATGGAGCAATCTATGGGGCCATTATACTTATGGAGCAAACTATAGGGCCATTACAGCATGGAGCAATCTATGGGGCCATTATACAGCATGGAGCAATCTATGGGGCCATTATGCAGCATGGAGCAATCTATGGGGCCATTATACTTATGGAGCAATCTATAGGGCCATTATACTTATGGAGCAATCTATAGGGCCATTATACTTATGGAGCAATCTATAGGGCCATTATACTTATGGAGCAATCTATGGGGTCATTATACTTATGGAGCAATCTATGGGGCCATTATGCAGCATGGAGCAATCTATGGGGCCATTATGCAGCATGGAGCAATCTATGGGGCCATTATGCAGCATGGAGCAATTTATAGGGCCATTACAGCATAGAGCAATCTATGGGGCCATTACAGCATGGAGCAAGCTATAGGGCCATTACAGCATGGAGCAATCTATGGGGCCATTACAGCATGGAGCAATCTATGAGACCATTACAGCATGGAGCAATCTATGCGGCCTTTATACTAATGGAGCAATCTATAGGACCATTATACTTCTGGAGCATTCTTTGGGGCCATTATACTTATGGAGCAATATATGGGGCCATCATACAGTATGGAGCAATCTATGGGGCCATTATGCAGTATGGAGCAATCTATGGGGCCATTATGCAGCATGGAGCAATCTATAGGGCCATTACAGCATGGAGCAATCTATGGGGCCATTATACTTATGGAGCAATCTATAGGGCCATTATACAGCATGGAGCAATCTATGGGGCCATTATCCTTATGGAGCAATCTATAGGGCCATTACAGCATGGAGCAATCTATGGGGCCATTATACTTATGGAGCAATCTATGGGGCCATTATACAGCATGGAGCAATCTATGGGGCCATGATACAGCAGGGAGCAATCTATGGGGCCATTATACAGCAGGGAGCAATCTATGGGGCCATTACAGCATGGAGCAATCTATGGGGCCATTATACAGTAGGGAGCAATCTATGGGGCCATTATACTTATGGAGCAATCTATAGGGCCATTACAGCATGCAGCAATCTATGGGGCCATTATACAGCATGGAGCAATCTGTGGAGCCATTATACTTATGGAGCAATCTATGGGGCCATTATGGAGCATGGAGCAATCTATAGGGCCATTACAGCATGGAGCAATCTATGGGGCCATTATACTTATGGAGCCATCTATGGGGCCATTATACAGCAATCTATGGGGCCATTATACAGCATGGAACAATCTATGGGGCCATTATACAGCAGGGAGCAATCTAGGGGGCCATTATACAGCATGGGGCAATCTATGGGGCCATTATTCAGCATGGAGCAATCTATGGGGCCATTATACTTATGGAGCAATCTATGGGGCCATTACAGCATGGAGCAATCTATGGGGCCATTACAGCATGGAGCAATCTATAGGGCCATTACACTTATGGAGCAATCTATAGGGCCATTATACTTATGGAGCAATCTATAGGGCCATTATACAGTATGGAGCAATCTATGGAGCCATTATGCAGTATGGAACAATCTATGGGGCCATTATGCAGCATGGAGCAATCTATGGGGCCATTACAGCATGGAGCAATCTATGGGGCCATTATACTTATGGAGCAATCTATGGGACCATTACAGCGTGGAGCAATCTATGGGGCCATTATACAGAGTGGAGCAATCTATGGGGCCATTATACAGCATGGAGCAATCTATAGGGCCATTACAGCATGCAGCAATCTATGGGGCCATTATACAGCATGGAGCAATCTGTGGAGCCATTATACTTATGGAGCAATCTATGGGGCCATTATGGAGCATGGAGCAATCTATGGGGCCATTATACAGCATGGGGCAATCTATGGGGCCATTATACAGCATGGGGCAATCTATGGGGCCATTATACAGCATGGGGCAATCTATGGGGCCATTATACAGCATGGGGCAATCTATGGGGCCATTATAAAGCATGGGGCAATCTATGGGGCCATTATACAGCATGGAGCAATCTATGGGGCCATTATACTTATGGAGCAATCTATGGGGCCATTATACAGTATGGAGCAATCTATGGAGCCATTATGCAGTATGGAGCAGTCTATGGGGCCATTATGCAGCATGGAGCAATCTATAGGGCCATTACAGCATGGAGCAATCTATAGGGCCATTATACTTATGGAGCAATCTATGGGACCATTACAGCGTGGAGCAATCTATGGGACCATTATACAGCATGGAGCAATCTATGGGGCCATTATACAGCATGGGGCAATCTATGGGGCCATTATACAGCATGGGGCAATCTATGGGGCCATTACACTTATGGAGCAATCTATAGTTCCATTACAGCATGAAGCAATCTATGGGGCCATTATACAGCATGGAGCAATCTATGGGGCCATTATACTTATGGAGCAATCTATAGGGCCATTATACAGTATGGAGCAATCTATGGGGCCATTATACAGTATGGAGCAATCTATGGGGCCATTATACAGTATGGAGCAATCTATGGGGCCATTACAGCATGGAGCAATGTATAGGGCCATTACAGCATGGAGCAATCTATGGGGCCATTTATACAGCATGAAACAATCTATGGGGCCATTATACAGCAGGGAGCAATCTAGGGGGCCATTATACAGCATGGGGCAATCTATGGGGCCATTATTCAGCATGGAGCAATCTATGGGGCCATTATACTTATGGAGCAATCTATGGGACCATTACAGCATGGAGCAATCTATGGGGCCATTATACAGCATGGAGCAATCTATGGGGCCATTATACAGCATGGAGCAATCTATGGGCCCATTATACTTATGGAGCAATCTATGGGGCCATTACAGCATGGCGCAATCTATGGGGCCATTATACAGCATGGAGCAATCTATGGGGCCATTATACTTATTGTAACGGGTCCGGGAGGCGGAACCTCTGAGCTACTATACAAGGGGGCGGCCCTTGTAAGGGAGCGGGTGGCAGTCTCTGGATGAACGGACAGGGAGATACGGCAAGTGATCAGGGCAGTCTCTGGGTGAACGGACAGGGAGATACGGCAAGTGATCAGGGCAGTCTCTGGGTGAACGGACAGGGAGATACGGCAAGTGATCAGGGCAGTCTCTGGGTAAGGGGTAGGTACGACCTGTGATGGCAGAGCCTCCGGGTAGGCTAGCAGGCAGATGGTAGATGGGTGCTCCCAGGTGAGCAAGCGAGAGTCTCAGGAATAGCAGGTGGTCACGGCACGTGACGGCGGAGCCTCAGGGCAGGCAGGCAGGCAGGTAACGGAGAAGCGCTCCCAGGTGAGCGGGCAAGAGTCTCTGGAATAGCTGGTGGTCACCGCACGTGACAACGGGACCTCCGGGCTGGCAAGCAGGCAGGTAACGGAGAAGCGCTCCCAGGTGAGCGGGCAAGCTGGTCCATAGACAGACTGACCGGAGTAGTAAGGCAGACCGTCGGACCTCAGGCAAGCAGGCAGGTAGCTGATATGCGCTCCCAGGTGAGCGGGCAGGCTGGTCCTTAGACAGACTGACAGGAGTAGTAAGGCAGACCGTCGGACCTCAGACTGGCAGACAGGTAACAAGTATTCAGACAGGAATCAGGCAGGTAACTGGCAGGTACTGGCAGGTAACTAGCAGGAAACTGGCAGGTAACTGGCAACGGGACCTGAGGGCTGAAGCACAGGTGAGACACAGGTGCAAACAACATTGCTCGGGCACCTCCATTTTGGAGGAGGTGCCTTTTATATGATGAAGTCCTCCGGCCATTGGCCGGGGACTCTTTAGGGCGGCGCGCGCGGCCCCTTTAAGAGGAGGGGAGCGCGCGCCCTAAGCACAGGGGCCGGGAAGGAGCGCGCGCCGAGAGCAGAGCAGGAGGAGGACGCCGGGACGGAGCGCGCGCTGACAGCAGAGCGGGGAGAGGACGCCGGGCACGGAGCAGAGCGGTGAGGGGAGCAGCGTCCCTGCCTAGCAGAGGGCAGGGACGCCAGCGCTACACTTATGGAGCAATCTATAGGGCCATTATACTTATGGAGCAATCTATGGGGCCATTATACTTATGGAGCAATCTATGGGGCCATTACAGCATGGCGCAATCTATGGGGCCATTACCGCATGGAGCAATCTATGGGGCCATTATACTTATGGAGCAATCTATAGGGCCATTAGACTCATGGAGCAATCTATAGGGTCATTATACTTATGGAGCAATCTATAGGGCCATTATACTTATGGAGAAATCTATGGGGCCATTATACAGTATGGAGCAATCTATGGAGCCATTATGCAGTATGGAGCAGTCTATGGGGCCATTATGCAGCATGGAGCAATCTATAGGGCCATTACAGCATGGAGCAATCTATAGGGCCATTATAATTATGGAGCAATCTATGGGACCATTACAGCGTGGAGCAATCTATGGGGCCATTATACAGCATGGAGCAATCTATGGGGCCATTATACAGCATGGGGCAATCTATGGGGCCATTATACAGCATGGGGCAATCTATGGGGCCATTACACTTATGGAGCAATCTATAGGGCCATTACAGCATGAAGCAATCTATGGGGCCATTATACAGCATGGAGCAATCTATGGGGCCATTATACTTATGGAGCAATCTATAGGGCCATTATACAGTATGGAGCAATCTATGGGGCCATTATACAGTATGGAGCAATCTATAGGGCCATTACATCATGGAGCAATCTATGGGGCCATTATACTTATGGAGCAATCTATGGGGCCATTATACAGCATGGAGCAATCTTTGGGCCATTATACAGCATGGAGCAATCTATGGGACCATTACAGCATGGAGCAATCTATAGGGCCATTACAGCATGGAGCAATCTATGGGGCCATTATACAGCATGGAGCAATCTATGGGGCCATTATATAGTAGGGAGCAATCTATGGGGCCATTATACAGCATTGGGTAATCTATGGGGCCATTATACAGCATGGAGCAATCTATGGGGCCATTATACAGCATGGAGCAATCTATGGGGCCATTATACAGCATGGAGCAATCTATGGGGCCATTATCCTTATGGAGCAACCTATTGGGCCATTACAGCATGGAGCAATCTATGGGGCCATTATACTTATGGAGCCATCTATGGGGCCATTATACAGCAATCTATGGGGCCATTATACAGCATGGAACAATCTATGGGGCCATTATACAGCAGGGAGCAATCTAGGGGGCCATTATACAGCATGGGGCAATCTATGGGGCCATTATTCAGCATGGAGCAATCTATGGGGCCATTATACTTATGGAGCAATCTATGGGGCCATTACAGCATGGAGCAATCTATGGGGCCATTACAGCATGGAGCAATCTATGGGGCCATTACAGCATGGAGCAATCTATGGGGCCATTACACTTATGGAGCTATCTATAGGGCCATTATACTTATGGAGCAATCTATAGGGCCATTACACTTATGGAGAAATCTATGGGGCCATTATACAGTATGGAGCAATCTATGGAGCCATTATGCAGTATGGAGCAATCTATGGGGCCATTATGCAGCATGGAGCAATCTATAGGGCCATTACAGCTTGGAGCAATCTATGGGGCCATTATACTTATGGAGCAATCTATGGGACCATTACAGCGTGGAGCAATTTATGGGGCCATTATACAGAGTGGAGCAATCTATGGGGCCATTATACAGAGTGGAGCAATCTATGGGGCCATTATACAGCATGGAGCAATCTATGGGGCCATTATACAGCATGGAGCAATCTATGGGGCAATTATACTTATGAAGCAATCTATAGGGCCATTACAGCATGCAGCAATCTATGGGGCCATTATACAGCATGGAGCAATCTGTGGAGCCATTATACTTATGGAGCAATCTATGGGGCCATTATGGAGCATGGAGCAATCTATAGGGCCATTACAGCATGGAGCAATCTATGGGGCCATTATACTTATGGAGCCATCTATGGGGCCATTATACAGCAATCTATGGGGCCATTATACAGCATGGAACAAGCTATGGAGCCATTATGCAGTATGGAGCAATCTATGGGGCCATTATGCAGCATGGAGCAATCTATAGGGCCATTACAGCATGGAGCAATCTATGGGGCCATTATACTTATGGAGCAATCTATGGGGCCATTATACTTATGTAGCAATCTATGGGGCCATTATACTTATGGAGCAATCTATGGGGCCATTATGGAGCATGGAGCAATCTATAGGGCCATTACAGCATGGAGCAATCTATGGGGCCATTATACTTATGGAGCCATCTATGGGGCCATTATACAGCAATCTATGGGGCCATTATACAGCATGGAACAAGCTATGGAGCCATTATGCAGTATGGAGCAATCTATGGGGCCATTATGCAGCATGGAGCAATCTATAGGGCCATTACAGCATGGAGCAATCTATGGGGCCATTATACTTATGGAGCAATCTATGGGGCCATTATACTTATGGAGCAATCTATGGGGCCATTATACTTATGGAGCAATCTATGGGGCCATTATACTTATGGAGCAATCTATGGGGCCATTATACTTATGGAGCAATCTATGGGGCCATTATACTTATGGAGCAATCTATGGGGCCATTATACTTATGGAGCAATCTATGGGGCCATTATACTTCTGGAGCAATCTATGGGGCCATTATACAGCATGAAGCAATCTATGGGGCCATTATACAGCATGTAGCAATCTATGGGGCCATTATACAGCATGGAGCAATCTATGGGGCCATTATACAGCATGGAGCAATCTATGGGGCCATTATACAGCATGGAGCAATCTATGGGGCCATTATACAGCATGGAGCAATCTATGGGGCCATTACACTTATGGAGCAATCTAAAGGGCCATTACAGCATGAAGCAATCTATGGGGCCATTATACAGCATGGAGCAATCTATGGGGCCATTATACTTATGGAGCAATCTATAGGGCCATTATACTTATGGAGCAAGCTATGGGGCCATTATACAGTATGGAGTAATCTATGGGGCCATTATACAGTATGGAGCAATCTATGGGGCCATTACAGCATGGAGCAATCTATAGGGCCATTACAGCATGGAGCAATCTATGGGGCCATTATACTTATGGAGCAATCTATGGGGCCATTACAACATGGCGCAATCTATGGGGCCATTATACAGCATGGAGCAATCTATGGGGCCATTATACTTATGGAGCAATCTATAGGGCCATTATACTTATGGAGCAATCTGTGGAGCCATTATACTTATGGAGCAATCTATGGGGCCATTATGGAGCATAGAGCAATCTATAGGGCCATTACAGCATGGAGCAATCTATGGGGCCATTATACTTATGGAGCCATCTATGGGGCCAGTATACAGCAATCTATAGGGCCATTACAGCATGGAGCAATCTATGCGGCCATTATACTTATGGAGCAATCTATGCGGCCATTATACTTATGGATCAATCTATAGGGCCATTATACTTATGGAGCAATCTACAGGGCCATTATACTTATGGAGCAATCTATAGGGCCATTATGCAGCATGGAGCAATCTATAGGGCCATTACAGCATGGAGCAATCTATGGGGCTATTACAGCATGGAGCAATCTATGGGGCCATTATACTTATGGAGCAGTCTATGGGACCATTACAGCGTGGAGCAATCTATGGGGCCATTATACAGCATGGAGCAATCTATGGCGCCATTATACAGCATGGAGCAATCTATGGGGCCATTATACAGCATGGGGCAATCTATGGGGCCATTATACAGCATGGGGCAATCTATGGGGCCATTATACAGCATGGGGCAATCTATGGGGCCATTATACAGCATGGGGCAATCTATGGGGCCATTATAAAGCATGGGGCAATCTATGGGGCCATTATACAGCATGGAGCAATCTATGGGGCCATTATACAGCATGGAGCAATCTATGGGGCCATTATACTTATGGAGCAATCTATGGGGCCATTATACAGTATGGAGCAATCTATGGGGCCATTATACAGTATGGAGCAATCTATGGGGCCATTATACAGTATGGAGCAATCTATGGGGCCATTACAGCATGGAGCAATGTATAGGGCCATTACAGCATGGAGCAATCTATGGGGCCATTATACAGCAGGGAGCAATCTAGGGGGCCATTATACAGCATGGGGCAATCTATGGGGCCATTATTCAGCATGGAGCAATCTATGGGGCCATTATACTTATGGAGCAATCTATGGGACCATTACAGCATGGAGCAATCTATGGGGCCATTATACAGCATGGAGCAATCTATGGGGCCATTATACAGCATGGAGCAATCTATGGGCCCATTATACTTATGGAGCAATCTATAGGGTCATTACAGCATGGAGCAATCTATGGGGCCATTATACTTATGGAGCAATCTATGGGGCCATTATACTTATGGAGCAATCTATGGGGCCATTACAGCATGAAGCAATGTATAGGGCCATTACAGCATGGCGCAATCTATGGGGCCATTATACAGCATGGAGCAATCTATGGGGCCATTATACTTATGGAGCAATCTATAGGGCCATTATACTTATGGAGCAATCTATAGGGCCATTATACTTATGGAGCAATCTATGGGGCCATTACAGCATGGTGCAATCTATGGGGCCATTACAGCATGGAGCAATCTATGGGGCCATTATACAGTATGGAGCAATCTATGGAGCCATTATGCAGTATGGAGCAGTCTATGGGGCCATTATGCAGCATGGAGCAATCTATAGGGCCATTACAGCATGGAGCAATATATAGGGCCATTATACTTATGGAGCAATCTATGGGACCATTACAGCGTGGAGCAATCTATGGGGCCATTATACAGCATGGAGCAATCTATGGGGCCATTATACAGCATGGGGCAATCTAAGGGGCCATTATACAGCAGGGTTCAATCTATGGGGCCATTACACTTAAGGAGCAATCTATAGGGCCATTACAGCATGAAGCAATCTATGGGGCCATTATACAGCATGGAGCAATCTATGGGGCCATTATACTTATGGAGCAATCTATAGGGCCATTATACTTATGGAGCAATCTATGGGGCCATTATACAGTATGGAGCAATCTATAGGGCCATTACATCATGGAGCACTCTATGGGGCCATTATACTTATGGAGCACTCTATGGGGCCATTATACAGCATGGAGCAATCTATGGGGCCATTATACAGCATGGCGCAATCTATGGGGCCATTATACAGCATGGAGCAATCTATGGGGCCATTATACAGCATGGAGCAATATACAGGGCCATTACAGCATGGAGCAATCTATGGGGCCATTATACTTATGGAGCAATCTATGGGGCCATTACAGCATGGCGCAATCTATGGGGCCATTATACAGCATGGAGCAATCTATAGGGCCATTATACTTATGGAGCAATCTATGGGGCCATTATACTTATGGAGCAATCTATGGGGCCATTATACTTATGGAGCAATCTATGGGGCCATTACAGCATGGCGCAATTTATGGGGCCATTACTGCATGGAGCAATCTATGGGGCCATTATACTTATGGAGCAATTTATAGGGCCATTAGACTCATGGAGCAATCTATGGGGCCATTACAGCATGGCGCAATCTATGGGGCCATTATACAGCATGGAGCAATCTATGGGGCCATTATATAGTAGGGAGCAATCTATGGGGCCATTATACAGCATTGGGTAATCTATGGGGCCATTATACAGCATGGAGCAATCTATGGGGCCATTATACAGCATGGAGCAATCTATGGGGCCATTATACAGCATGGAGCAATCTATGGGGCCATTATACAGCATGGAGCAATCTATGGGGCCATTATACTTATGGAGCAATCTATAGGGCCATTACAGCAGGGAGCAATCTATGGGGCCATTATACAGCAGGGAGCAATCTATGGGGCCATTATACAGAAGGGAGCAATCTATGGGGCCATTATACTTATGGAGCAATCTATAGGGCCATTACAGCATGCAGCAATCTATGGGGCCATTATACAGCAGGGAGCAATCTATGGGGCCATTATACAGAAGGGAGCAATCTATGGGGCCATTATACTTATGGAGCAATCTATAGGGCCATTAGACTCATGGAGCAATCTATGGGGCCATTACAGCATGGCGCAATCTATGGGGCCATTATACAGCATGGAGCAATCTATGGGGCCATTATATAGTAGGGAGCAATCTATGGGGCCATTATACAGCATTGGGTAATCTATGGGGCCATTATACAGCATGGAGCAATCTATGGGGCCATTATACAGCATGGAGCAATCTATGGGGCCATTATACAGCATGGAGCAATCTATGGGGCCATTATACAGCATGGAGCAATCTATGGGGCCATTATACAGCATGGAGCAATCTATGGGGCCATTACAGCATGGAGCAATCTATGGGGCCATTATACTTATGGAGCAATCTATAGGGCCATTACAGCAGGGAGCAATCTATGGGGCCATTATACAGCAGGGAGCAATCTATGGGGCCATTATACAGAAGGGAGCAATCTATGGGGCCATTATACTTATGGAGCAATCTATAGGGCCATTACAGCATGCAGCAATCTATGGGGCCATTATACAGCAGGGAGCAATCTATGGGGCCATTATACAGAAGGGAGCAATCTATGGGGCCATTATACTTATGGAGCAATCTATGGGGCCATTACAGCATGGCGCAATCTATGGGGCCATTATACAGCATGGAGCAATCTATGGGGCCATTATATAGTAGGGAGCAATCTATGGGGCCATTATACAGCATTGGGTAATCTATGGGGCCATTATACAGCATGGAGCAATCTATGGGGCCATTATACAGCATGGAGCAATCTATGGGGCCATTATACAGCATGGAGCAATCTATGGGGCCATTATACAGCATGGAGCAATCTATGGGGCCATTACAGCATGGAGCAATCTATGGGGCCATTATACTTATGGAGCAATCTATAGGGCCATTACAGCAGGGAGCAATCTATGGGGCCATTATACAGCAGGGAGCAATCTATGGGGCCATTATACAGAAGGGAGCAATCTATGGGGCCATTATACTTATGGAGCAATCTATAGGGCCATTACAGCATGCAGCAATCTATGGGGCCATTATACAGCAGGGAGCAATCTATGGGGCCATTATAGAGCAGGGAGCAATCTATGGGGCCATTATACAGCAGGGAGCAATCTATGGGGCCATTATAAAGCATGGAGCAATCTATAGGGCCATTACAGCATGGAGCAATCTATAGGGCCATTACAGCATGGAGTAATCTATGCAGCCATTATACTTTTGGAGCAATCTATAGGGCCATTATGCAGTATGGAGCAATCTATGGGGCCATTATACTTATGGAGCAATCTATGGGGCCATTATACAGCATGGAGCAATCTATGGGGCCATTATACAGCATGGGGCAATCTATGGGGCCATTATACAGCATGGAGCAATCTATGGGGCCATTATACAGCATGGAGCAATGTATAGGGCCATTACAGCATGGAGCAATCTATGGGACCATTACAGCATGGAGCAATCTATGGGGCCATTATACAGCATGGAGCAATCTATGGGGCCATTATACAGCATGGAGCAATCTATGGGGCCATTATACAGCATGGAGCAATCTATGGGGCCATTATACAGCATGGAGCAATCTATGGGCCCATTATATTTATGGAGCAATCTATAGCGCCATTACAGCATGGAGCAATCTATGGGGCCATTATACTTATGGAGCAATCTATGGGGCCATTACAGCATGGCGCAATCTATGGGGCCATTACCGCATGGCGCAATCTATGGGGCTATTATACTTATGGAGCAATCTATGGGGCTATTATACTTATGGAGCAATCTATGGGGCTATTACAGCATGGCGCAATCTATGGGGCCATTATACAGCATGGAGCAATCTATGGGGCCATTATACTTATGGAGCAATCTATAGGGCCATTATACTTATGGAGCAATCTATAGGGCCATTAGACTCATGGAGCAATCTATGGGGCCATTACAGCATGGCGCAATCTATGGGGCCATTATACAGCATGGAGCAATCTATGGGGCCATTATACAGCATGGAGCAATCTATGGGGCCATTATACAGCATGGGGTAATCTATGGGGCCATTATACAGCATGGAGCAATCTATGGGGCCATTACAGCATGGTGCAATCTATGGGGCCATTATACTTATGGAGCAATCTATGGGGCCATTACAGCATGGAGCAATCTATGGGGCCATTATACAGCATGGAGCAATCTATGGGGCCATTACACTTATGGAGCAATCTATAGGGCCATTACAGCAGGGAGCAATCTATGGGGCCATAATACTTATGGAGCAATCTATGGGGCCATTACAGCATGGAGAAATCTATGGGGCCATTATACAGCATGGAGCAATCTATGGGGCCATTATACAGTAGGGATCAATCTATGGGGCCATTATACAGCATGAGGCAATCTATGGGGCCATTATACAGCATGGAGCAATCTATGGGGCCATTATCCTTATGGAGCAATCTATAGGGCCATTACAGCATGGAGCAATCTATGGTGCCATTATACTTATGGTGCCATCTATAGGGCCATTACAGCATGGAGCAATCTATGGGGCCATTATACAGCATGGAGCAATCTATGGGGCCATTATACTTATGGAGCAATCTATGGGGCCATTATACTTATGGAGCAATCTATAGGGCCATTATACTTATGGAGCAATCTATGGGGCCATTATACTTATGGAGCAATCTATGGGGCCATTACAGCATGGAGCAATCTATGGGGCCATTATACTTATGGAGCAATCTATGGGGCAATTACAGCATGGAGCAATCTATGGGGCCATTATACTTATGGAGCAATCTATGGGGCCATTACAGCATGGAGCAATCTATGGGGCCATTATACTTATGGAGCAATCTATGGGGCAATTACAGCATGGAGCAATCTATGGGGCCATTATACTTATGGAGCAATCTATGGGGCCATTATACTTATGGAGCAATCTATGGGGCCATTATACTTATGGAGCAATCTATAGGGCCATTATACTTATGGAGCAATCTATGGGGCCATTATACTTATGGAGCAATCTATGGGGCCATTACAGCATGGAGCAATCTATGGGGCCATTATACTTATGGAGCAATCTATGGGGCAATTACAGCATGGAGCAATCTATGGGGCCATTATACTTATGGAGCAATCTATAGGGCCATTACAGCATGCAGCAATCTATGGGGCCATTATACAGCAGGGAGCATTCTATGGGGCCATTATACAGCAGGGAGCAATCTATGGGGCCATTATAAAGCATGGAGCAATCTATAGGGCCATTACAGCATGGAGCAATCTATGGGGCCATTATACAGTATGGAGCAATCTTTGGGGCCATTATGCAGCATGAAGCAATCTTTGGGGCCATTATGCAGCATGAAGCAATCTATGGGGCCATTACAGCATGGAGCAATATATGGGGCCATTACACAGTATGGAGAAGTCTATGGGGCCATTATACAGTAGGGAGCAATCTATGGGGCCATTATACAGCATGGGGCAATCTACGGGGCCATTATACAGCATGGAGCAATCTATGGTGCCATTATACTTATGGAGCAATCTATAGGGCCATTTCAGCATGGAGCAATCTATGGGGCCATTATACTTATGGAGCAATCTGTAGGGCCATTATACTTATGGAGCAATCTATGGGGCCATTACAGCATGGAGCAATCTATGGAGCCATTACGGCATGGAGCAATCTATGGGGCCATTATACTTATGGAGCAATCTATGGGGCCATTACAGCATGGAGCAATATATGGGGCCATTATACAGCATGGAGCAATCTATGGGGCCATTATACAGCATGAAGCAATCTATAGGGCCACTATACTTATGGAGCAATCTATAGGGCCATTATACTTATGGAGCAATCTATAGGGCCATTATACTTATGGAGCAATCTATAGGGCCATTACAGCATGGGGCAATCTATGGGGCCATTATACTTATGGAGCAATCTATGGGGCCATTACAGCATGGAGCAATATATGGGGCCATTATACAGCATGGAGCAATCTATGGGGCCATTATACAGCATGAAGCAATCTATGGGGCCATTATACAGTAGGGAGAAATCTATGGGACCATTATACAGCATGGGGCAATCTATGGGGCCATTATACAGCATGGAGCAATCTATGGGGCCATTATACAGTATGGAGCAGTCTATGGGGCCATTACAGCATGGAGCAATCTATGGGGCCATTATACTTGTTCAAGAGAGGCCTGGACGCCTTTCTTGAGAACAATAAAATTACATCTTATGCTTAGTTAATTAATCCAGGGATTTAATCTGACTGCCAGATTGGTGTCGGGAAGTGAATTTTTCCTCAATGATGTAAATTGGCCTATACCGCATGTTTTTTTGTTGCCTTCCCCTGGATCAACGCTGCGGAATAGCTGTAGTGCACAAGAAATAGGCTGAACTGGATGGGCGATTGTCTTTTTTCGGCCTTATAAACTATGAAACTATGAAACTTGTGGAGCAATCTATAGGGCCATTACAGCATGGAGCAATATATGGGGCCATTATACAGTATGGAGCAGTCTATGGGGCCATTATTCAAGAGGGAGCAATCTATGGGGTCATTACACAGTATGGGGTAATCTATGGGGCCATTACTGTATGGAACAATCTATGGGGCCATTACAGGATGGAGCAATCTATGGGGCCAGTATACTTATGGAGCAATCTATAGGGCCATTACAGCATGGAGCAATCTATAGGGTCATTATACTTATGGAGCAATCTATAGGGCCATTACAGCATGGAGCAATCTATAGGGCCATTACAGCATGGAGCAATCTATAGGGTCATTACAGCATGGAGCAATGTATGGAGCCACTATACAGTATGGAGCAATATATGGGGCCATTATACAGTATGGAGCAATATATGAGGCCATTATACAGTATGGAGCACTATATGGGGCCATTATACAGTATGGAGTTATATATGGGGCCATTATACAGTTTGCAGCAGTATCATGTGGGGCCATTATGCAGCATGGAGCAATCTATGGGGCCATTATATTATGGAGCAATCTATGGGGCCATTACATTATGGAGCAATCTAGGGGGGCATTGTACAGTAGGGAGCAATCCATGGTGCCATTACAGTATGGAGCAATCCATGGTGCCATTACAGTATGGAGCAATCTATGGGGCCATTATACAGTATGGAGCAATCTATGGGGCCATTATACAGTATGGAGCAATCTATGGGGCCCATTATACTGTATGGAGGTTTATGTGGGGCCCATTACATTTTATAGAGGACTTTGTGGTGCCCATAATTCTGTATGGAGGACTATGTGGGGGCCGGGAATTGGATGGTTCGCCCCCGCACAGTTC
Organism: Phyllobates terribilis; assembly: GCF_046119375.1. Classification (NCBI taxonomy): domain Eukaryota; kingdom Metazoa; phylum Chordata; class Amphibia; order Anura; family Dendrobatidae; genus Phyllobates; species Phyllobates terribilis. The sequence continues at coordinate 355,292 of NW_027363254.1, forward strand.
GCCCCCGCACAGTTCGCCCCCGCACAGTTCGCCCCCAGGATGTTTCGCCCCGAACATTTCGCCCCCAGCAGTTCGCCCCCAGGATGTTTCGCCCCGAACATTTCACCCCCAGCAGTTCGCCCCCAGGATGTTTCGCCCCGAACATTTCGCCCCCAGCATTTCATCCCTGGATGTTTTGTCTCTAGCAATTTGCTCCTGGATCTTTCGCATACGGGAAAGACCTGCCTGAACTGAACTTTGGCAGGTTCGCTTATCACTAATAATACACCATATGAGTCTAAGATATAGAATTCTGATCAAATGAGTTTTTTTTATTCTAAAACATTGTTTTCTAGATAAGTCATTTTACAAACAGACAGGAAAATAGTAGGATTTCATTGGTTACTAAGGAGGTCATGCCCCCTTGGTAGCAGAACGGATCCTGGCTCCCTGTGATAAATTCAGGGCTGCTTGTTCACAGCCCTCTGCAAAGCTCCCCTTCACCCTCCGCTCATGTGCTCTGTCCTGGACAAGAGGAGGGCTCCCCCCCGCCTGTGTAAAGCCGTTACAGGACGGAACACATAGGGGGGCTCTGCAGAAGGCTGTAAACCAGCAGCCCTTTATACATCATAGGGAATCTATTGTTACGGTAGTTGCATGCTCCTGTGCAGCCACAGCCTCTAGAATCCATCCACAAGTTCTGCTACTAAGGAGAAACAACCTCCTTAGCCACCACTGAAATCCTGCAGCACATGGAGCTTTAACTTGGAGGAGACTTTTCACACAGAAGTGAAGCTGCTGGAAGGTCTCCTTTGGAAATGAATATCATGGGCACAGGTACTATAACAGAACTTATGTTTTTTGGAGAGTTCTGCTTTAACTGTATATATCAAAACTGTTGTAACAAGAAACATAAAAAGGTATAGAGGGGAAGGATTAGAGAAAAAGAGAAAAGACAAATTACAGGTTATAATGCTTGAATGATTTTACAGCTAAAAACACTGCTCTCAAAACATACAATATGTGACCATGAACTAAAATCCAAAGCTGTAGGCAATGCCTCTCAGATAATCCATCACGCTTCTATTATTGAAATCTTGCTCGATACGTTTAACCCTTGCTGAAATTGCAGCATACTTTTTGTTTCTTGCAGCGATGGGATTTCCTGCTATTATCTGAATAATTTCAAAACTATGGAGCTCTTGCTGATGTTTCAGACAGTTAATGAACCGGTATATATTTTGGAAAAGAGTACCACATGTTTCTCGAAAGCTACGGTGCCATCCTTCGACATCATTATTTGTTCGCTGTTGATCATTCAATGTTCATTCATACACATTCCAGAGTTGAACTGGAAACAAATGTGCTTGACGTCCTCTGCGATTCATTCGACCGATATTAGCCGTCTTCAAAATAGTTGGCGATAGGTATTGCTTCTCGTGGAAAGTCAGGATCTTCCACCAATTCTTCAAATGATTGCACAACATTCTGTGGTGGTATAAAGGCCAGGGCAGGTATCATGCGTATCCAACGGGCAAATTCATGGTCACCTTGGTATTGCATCTTGAGTCCTTCATTTTGAACTTTACGCCAAACCGACTGTGATAGGTGGAAAAAGCAACCAGTCTTCTCAAGGTTGGGGAATTCACTTTCAAATGCCTGTATTGCAGCTAGTTCAAAATCCAACATCAGGTTGTCTGGCTGCAGTCCAGGCTGCAAGTTCTTCAGCTCTTGCAGCAACCTCTGGTATGTAGAACAGCTCTGGTCTGTCAGCAAGGTGCACACTAGCGGAACAACAAGGCCGCTATGGACTACATGGATTGTGTAAAGCTGCTTAAACAAGGCTGGTGTAGTGAAAAACATGCCATCAGCAAACCACTCTTTAGTTTGTGCCAGTAGATGGAGATTGTCTCTTGTTCCATATATCAACATACGGCTGTGTCCATTTCCTAATTTAAAATGAAAGTATTAGTAGAGGAAATAACAGAAAAAGTGTAACAAGCATCAGACAGATAATTTTGGGATGAATTCACAAAAAAAAATATCCTAATCAGAAGCCTCTGTTCATATCTCACATTAAAAACTCACATTTTGCTCCAGATTTTCTGATTTCATAACTGAAGCAAAATCTAGTGTAAAGGGGCCAACCAATACTTTTTGACAACATATATTGTCCCAGTGGAAAATGATATATTTTTGTTTAAAAAAAAAATGATGCATAATGGAATTGTTTTAATACAATGTTAAATAGTTAAGTAGCTTACCAGAGTCATGCAGAAGGTACTGCTGCTGGACACCATCAATACTGATCTCCTGAAACTCCTGGGGGATAGCAAGTTGATCAAGGGTTTGAGGGAACCTTGGGATATTGCCAAGCTGCCTTGCTAATCGTATGGTTCTCTTCAGTGATGCTTTCCTTGGGAGAAGTGCTACAACATTAGAATGGGCTCCTGAAACGACGTCTGTGAGAATCTGTTGTGGTGTCTCCCGTGTTGTCCTTGTCCTGGTCCTGCCACATTAACAAGTCGGATTGCTTCAGGTCTTGCAGCTGGTGCTGCGTGACTGTGAAGATTGACTACTTTCACAACTTTGCCAGATTCTTCATTGGTCCAAACACGTCCCATGCAAGTCGACCGTTTTTCACATACCCAGATGGAATGGACATCATCAGCGGTTCGTTTGGAAAATAAGTAAATGTGATTCTCATGGACCAACTTCCTCCTTCCACGTTTGGACAGAACTGAATTCATAGTTGTAGAAAGTGAATTGCTGTGGAAGCTGACTGATTTTTTGTGGCAGTACACTTCTCTCTTTGTGGAGATTTCAGACACTGCTATATTCTGATGTACAAATGGAATAAAAGCTAGTCTAATGTAACTTGCTGGACACCTGACCTGCTACTTGTTACATCTGCAACAAAACTTGCAACAAAGCAGGCCTGTGCTGGGTCAGGTAAAAGTTGAAAATTGTTTTGATTTTAGGCCTCTTGCACACTGTAATTTTAGAGTGGTTTCACACTTGTGTTTGGGGCCGCCAGAGGTTGATCCGCTCTGGATCTGACATCCAGCTGACCCCGGGGCAATGCTGGCAGAATGCTGGCATTCTGCTTGCATTGCCCATAGATGTGAACGGCTGGGTTCCGCGATCTGCAGCCGCCCGTTCGCTTTCGTAATACCGCATTCCGCTATCAGTGTCAGAACAAAAAGAAAAGCATTTTCTTCTTTTCATTCCGCTGCAGGTTAGCGGAACGGCGGCATTACAGAAGCGAACAGGAGGCCTGTAGTACATATGTAGTGGAAGTGTGAAAGCACCCTTATGCTGCCACTGTTTTAGAACTCCAAAGCACGTGCTTTACTAGCATTTTTGAGAGCACTTTTGTGAGCGCTCTCGGTAATGACCCATAAGATACAGGCTATTGATGAACGCTAAGTGCTCAAAAATAGCTCCTGTAATAAAATAAAAAGAGCTGGCCGAAACAACACCTCGTTTTTCCAGCCATTGACTTATATATTCAAAATTGGCAATCTTCTTAGCAATTTTCCAGTGCTTAGCACTTGGGAAAGTGCCTACTGTGAAAGAGGTCATAGGGCTAAAACACAAGACCGAAATTCCCTGCCTAATTTGGGGCCAAAACATCTGGGGGCAAAAAGCTGGGGGCGAAATGTTCGGGGGCGAAACATCCTGGGGGTAAAATGCTGGGGGCGAAATGTGCGGGGGCTAAACATCCTGGGGGCGAAATGTGCGGGGGCGAAACATCCTGGGGGCGAAATGTACCTGGGGGCAAACTGCTGGGGGCGAAACTTCCTAGAACCGTTTGAGGGTACCGTTGAATCGCTCACACAAACCATTGGTTTGGGGATGATACGTGCTCGATACCAGATGCTGCACCTGCATTTTCTTACATAGGGCCTCCATTAAGCAACACATGAACTGGGTCTCCTGGTCGGTAAGCATCTCACTGGGGAAGCCTACTCGCGAAAAGATGGCCAAGAGGGCGTCCGACACCTTATCCGCCCTAATTGAGGACAGGGCTACTGCCTCCGGATACTGGGTAGCATAGTCTATCACAGTAAGGATGAAACGTTTTCCAGAGCTGCTGGGTATGGCCAGTGGTCCCACAATGTCCACAACAATCCTCTGGAAAGGCTCCTCTATCACTGGCAAAGATATCAGGGGGGGCATTGGGAGCCGGCCCTGACTTTCCCACTCTGACACGTGGTACAGGAGTGACAGTAGTTCACCACATCTGTCCTCATTTTGGGCCAATAAAAGTAGTGAGACAGCCGGGCCTTGGTTTTGCTGACCCCCAAGTGTCCAGCAAGTGGAATCTCATGGGCGATCTGCAACAACTCACCCCTGAATTGGTAGGGGACGACCAGCTGTCTTCCCCTCAGCCACTCCTGTTGGGGTGTACAGGGAACTGTCTCCCAGTACAACCTCCTATGGTCCCACAATACCCTCTCCTTATCCGACTCGGAGGTGGGTTTCTCAGCGAGGCTCCTTAACGCCTCTAGGCTAGCATCTGAGTGCAGAGCTGCTTGAAACTCCTGGCTGGAGGAAGCCAGAAGTGAGGTTAAGGCCACGTCCTCACTGGGACCGGCTCTGGGTCCCTAACTGATTCCGTTATTCCTCTGTCCGAGGAGGGTCCAGAAGGCAGGGCGTTACTTGCGTTCTGGGCACTCTGACTGCGGGTAACAGCGGCTATATAGGCCGTCTCCCCGGGGAATAACACCGTCCCATCAGCCTGCGCGGCTATGCGTGCCACTTCCCCATCCTCCCCCATTACCTCAGGCGCAGTGCTACTTATGGGGCAGCTACCATCAGCCAGATCACAGTCTGTGACACTGGTCGCTGGCACAGCACCACCTGCTTCATGGTCCCCGTGCCTCTCTCCATTACCCATAGCACTGACACTTGCTCCTGCTAGGGGATCTTCAGCAATATCACCCTGCAGCGTGACATGGCTGAGTTCTCCTGTACCTTCAAATACATCATCATCAGGTAAAGCTTTGACATTCACATTATCAGCATTAACCTTAACAACTGTATCAGATCGGGCAGGGGTGTCAGGGATATAATAAGCAAATATCCTCCCCAAATCAGATCCCAACAAAACATTTGCAGGCAGGTTTTCAGATACTCCCACTTCCTTCACCCCACTCCCCGCACCCTAATCCATAAAAACCTGGGCAAGGGGCATCGGACACCACCAATCCCGGTGACAGTCAGGGTCTTTCCTGGAATAAGCTTCAGCGGACTCCATTTCGGGTCGGATGAGGGTTCGTTCGGCCCCAGTGTCCTTGAGGCCTACAGTGACAGTATCCACCACAGTGACAGACTGCAAGTTTTCACAGGCCCTCCCAACCGGCCCACCCACCAAAAGAATTGATGCATTAGGCCCTGGGACCTTGGATGGGGGGTTCTTCCTCTGCTTCTCTGGGCAAGTGGCGCTGAAATGACAAGTCTGGTTGCAGAAATAACACTTGCGGGCATCAGATGCAGGCCGGGCGTTGGTAACGGGGACAAGGCCTCCAGAAGGTCGGATGCTGGGGCAGGGATGGCGGTTGATGGCTTACCCCCTTTCCAGCTGGCAACGCCCGGCTTCCGCACCTCCGGTTGGCCTTGTAGGTGTCTGCGATCTGCGCTGCTTTATTGGCATCTGGTGGCTCCCGATCCATTACCTCAGTCGGACACAGATGCAGGAACTGGTCTTTCACCATCAGGTCCTTTAACTGCTCAAAGGTGGTCGCTGACAGTCGTTGGATCCACTGCTTGAAGTTGGTTCTGAGCCCATGCACCACATCGCTGTAACTGTCGTGCGGTCCACGTTGGAGGTTCCGGAACTTTTTACAGTACACCTCAGGAGTCAGTTGGAACCTCTGGATTAGGGCCTGCTTAATGGCATCATAGTTCCCATCTAGGCCCTGAGGAAGAGCCACAAACACATCCAGAGCTTTGCCTCGCAGCCCTGCAGTTAAGTACCGGGCCCACTGGTCCACAGGCAGCTGGTACTGTCTGCAAGTCTTTTCAAAACCCCTCAGAAAGGTGTCGAGGTCGCTGTCCTTTAACATCACAGGAAAATGCTCTGGACGGGGTTTAAACAGGGTCGCATTGTTGGTCTCACCGTTCCGTGAGCTTTTTTCACTGTTTTCAGAACATTAACAGTAAGAATATGGAAGAGTCCAGGAGCCATTTGGTGAGCTGCATATCCTGCTACATGTTCACAGACTTGCCAGTGGAAAAGCCAAACTTCACATGCCAGAAATGCAAGCTTGTGTCCCTGTTGGAGGAAAAGTTGCGAAATCTAGAAGAGAGGTTAACTACCTTGAAAATCATTAAGGAAGGTGAAGAGTTCTTAGACAGAGCAGAATTATCTCTTCATGATTCAGAAAGAGAAGAAATTCGAACTGCACCTGAGGAAACAGAGGAATGGAAGCATGTGACCCAGAGAAGCAGGAGGATAGAGAGGCAGTCAGCACCTATACTGCTCAGGAACCAGTACCAGGCTCTCTCGCAGGAGAACCATGAAGAAATACAGCAAGATAAGACTTTGCCAGCAATGAATAACCTTGTAAGCCCTCAGAATCCTCCTGGATGGAGAAAGAAGAATGTTGTGAAGAAAAAACGGAGAGTGGTGGTCATGGGGGATTCCCTGTTAAGAGGAACAGAGGCCGCTATCTGCAGACCAGACATAACCTCAAGAGAAATGTGCTGTCTTCCAGGAGCAAAAATTAAAGATGTGTCTGACAGGATATCAAGACTCTTCAGACCTACAGATCACTACCCATTCCTGCTAATACATGTGGGGACAAATGACACCGCAAGAAAGGACCTGGAAACCATCTGCAGTGACTTTGAAGACTTGGGCAAGAAAGTGAAAGAATTGGGAGCGCAGGTAGTCTTCTCATCCATCCTCCCAGTGGATGGCCATGGAACAATGAGGTGGAATAAGATTCTACAGGTGAACAACTGGCTACGTCGATGGTGCCGTCAACAAGGATTTGGATTTCTGGATCACGGAATGAATTACCTATACGATGGACTACTTGCTAGAGATGGGGTGCACCTTACGAAGACTGGAAAACATGTATTTGGAAATTGCCTTGCTGCACTCATCAGGAGAGCTTTAAACTAGAACAATGTGGGAAGGGAAGCAAAAGGCCAGAAAAAGCCATACAGCTGACAAATACTATTGAGATCTCTGCTACTGGAAGTGGAAAGGAAGAACAAAGACAAAACAATTTAAATAATAAAAATATGGGAGGAAGAGAAACCAATCACAAACTAAAATGTTTTTATACAAATGCACAAAGCATGGGCAACAAACAAGGAGAATTAGAACTACTAACGCAGGAAAAGAAATATGATGTCATTGGAATCACTGAAACTTGGTGGGACGATACACATGATTGGAATAAAAGGCTAAAAGGATACAACTTATTTGCAAGAAACAGACTTGATAAACGAGGAGGAGGTGTCGCATTGTATGTTAGAAAAGCGTATATCTGCACAGAGATTGAAGCTTCAGAGACTGGGAGTTCTGTGGAAACTGTTTGGGTAAGAATACAAGGAGAGAACAACGGAAAGGACACCATTGTAGGCATTTACTACAGGCCACCTGGGCAAGCTGAAGATATGGATGAACTCTTTATGTATCAAATGACCAAGTTCTCAAAAAAATATGACGTAGTGGTCATGGGAGATTTCAACTATCCAGACATTTGTTGGGAATCTCTCTCAAGTAAAACTAACAGGTCAAGCAAATTCTTATCCTCTCTTGCTGACAACTTTATCTTCCAAAAGGTAGGGGAGAAAACAAGGGGATCTGCTACTTTGGATCTAATCCTTATAAACAAGGAGGAAATGGTTGAGGAGGTAAAAGTGGCTGGGACCCTAGGAGGCAGCGATCATGCTATTATAGAATTTTGGATAACTAGAGGAGGAAGACATGTGAAGACTCAAACTTCAAGGTTAGATTTTAGAAAGGCAGATTTTAAGAGACTCAGAAAGAGAATAGGAGGGATCCAATGGCTGGATGTCCTTAAGGACAAAAATGTCCAGGAAGGATGGGAAATTTTTAAAAATGAGATTCTCAAAGCACAATCGTTAACAATCCCGAAAAGTAGGAAGAATGGGAAGCATTTAAGGAAACCAGGATGGATGAACACAGAACTTAAACACATGCTAAAAAGAAAGAAAGAAATGTTTATTAAATGGAAAGAGGGAGGCATATCTAAAGAAGATTATAATGCAGTCTGCAGATCCTGCAGGGCATGTATCAGGTTAGCTAAAGCTGACAATGAATTAAGGCTTGCAAGAGATGTCAAAAGCAATAAAAAAGGATTTTGGGGGTATGTCAAAAGTAAAAGAAAAGTCAAAGATGCTATAGGATTTTTACAGGATGAAAATGGAGAAATGGTAAGAGAGGATGTTGAGAAGGCCAAACTTTTTAATTCCTATTTTGCATCTGTTTTCTCTCAGAAAGAAAATGTAACATCAACTGATCTTCACTGTCCTTTTAAAGGAATAGAAGAATCCAAGAAATCTGTAAACAGAAAGATTGTGAGGGAATATTTAGCTAACATAAATGAGTTCAAGTCTCCAGGTCCAGATGAATTACACCCCAGAGTACTGAAGGAGATCGTAGAAGAAATTTTAGAACCACTCTCCATAATCTTTGAAAATTCTTGGAGAACAGGAGAAGTCCCAGAAGACTGGAGAAGAGCAAATGCTGTTCCTATCTTCAAAAAGGGGAAGAAGGTGGACCCAGGGAACTATAGGCCGGTGAGTCTGACTTCTATACCAGGAAAGATCTTTGAACAAATTATTAAACAACATGTATGTAAGTACCTGGATAAGAATGAAGTGATTAACCAGAGTCAGCATGGGTTTATAACTAACAAGTCATGTCAGACTAACTTAATTTCCTTCTATGACAGAATCACTGACTGGGTGGATCAGGGAAATGCTGTAGATATAGTATATCTTGACTTCAGCAAAGCATTTGACAAAGTATCTCACACCATCCTTATTGAAAAAATGACCAAGTATGCAATGGACCAGGCAACTGTTAGGTGGATTCATAACTGGCTTAGTGATCGGACTCAAAGAGTGATTGTAAATGGCTTCACATCCAGCTGGATGAATGTCTCAAGTGGGGTACCACAGGGCTCCGTCCTGGGACCTGTATTGTTCAACATCTTTATCAATGATTTAGATGAAGGAATTGAGGGTAAACTGATTAAATTTGCTGATGACACAAAGCTAGGAGGGATAGCTAATACTAGAGAAGAGAGAGAGAGGATTCAAAAAGACCTAAATAAACTGGAGCAGTGGGCAGCAACCAACAGAATGGTTTTTAACAGGGAAAAATGCAAAGTACTACATCTGGGCAATAAAAATGAAACACCAAGGTTACTTACCGGTAGCCGGTTTTTCCTGAGCCCATGACAGCACACCTTGAGAGAGGATCCGCCCCACCAAGGACAGGAAACCGTCTGAAATAAAAGGGCGGTACCTCTCCCTCGCTTCAGTTGTTTACAGAGCATTGAGAGGACCTCCCTAAACAGGTTAGGCACATAACCAACACCACAATATACAAATACACACCACCCCACACAGTGCACACCAGGGTGTGAGAAACATAGAAAAAATAAGGGGGGGAAACTACGGGTGCTGTCATGGGCTCAGGAAAAACCGGCTACCGGTAAGTAACCTTGGTGTTTTCCCCTCCCCCATGACAGCACACCTTGAGAGAATTTTGGAGAATTTATGAGCACCCTAGGGAGGGACCACCGCCTGAAGTACCCTTCTCCCAAAGGTGAGATCAGAAGAGGATAGATCCAACCGATAGTGCTTAAAGAAGGTGGATGGTGTAGACCAAGTAGCAGCCCTACATATCTGCTCGATCGAGACGTCTGCTCTCTCTGCCCAGGAGGTTGCAACGGCTCTGGTGGAATGAGCCCTCACATTGTCCGGGGCTGGAACCCCTGTGGACATATAGGCTAAGCAAATGGCCTCCCTGAGCCACCTAGAGATGGTACCCTTGGACACCCCATGACCTTTCCTACACCCTTGAAAGGCCAGGAACAGAGAACAGTCTTTCCTCCACAGACTAGTCATGTGAATGTACTGTAGCAGGGACCTCCTAACATCTAGGCTATGGAACCTGACTTCCCCTGGGTTCTTGGGATTGCTGCAGAACGAGGGTAGCACAATCTCCTGACTACGGTGAAATCTAGATACCACCTTGGGAAGGTATGCTGGATCTGGCCGCAAGGTGACCCTATCCTCAAAGATTTGTGTGTAAGGAGGATTAACCGAGAGGGCCTGCAGATCCCCCACCCTACGGGCTGATGTTAAGGCCACTAGAAGGATGGTCTTAAGGGTGAGAATTTTTGGAGAAACCTTGTGTAGGGGTTCGAATGGTTCACTAGTAAGAGCGTTCAAGACTAAATTCAGGTCCCAAGGAGGAACACCCATGGACCTAACCGGTCCAGCTCTGGCACAGGACTTGATAAACCTCGAGATCCACCTATTCCCAGCCAGATTATAATTGTAGAGTGCTCCCAAAGCTGAAACTTGAACCTTAAGGGTCCCTGTAGCTAGACCCAGGTCCCGCCCCTTTTGCAGAAATTACAGGATCCCTCTGATCGGAGGTTTGCTCGATAGCGGAATATCTATAACCTCTAGGAATTTACCCCAAACCCTGCTATAAATCTTAGTTGTAATCGGTTTTCTGCTCCCCAATAAAGTAGAAACTAAGCCTGGTGAAAACCCCTTGCTACTCAATAGCGACCTCTCAAATTCCATGCCGAAAGATGGAATCCCCTGGCCTGGGCATGGAATACTGGTCCCTGCATGAGAAGGTCCGGCCTCTCTGGTAGAATCCAGGGATCTGACACAGACATTAGCCGAAGCAGAGAGAACCAAGGCCTCTTGGGCCAAAAAGGGGCTATCAAAATCACCCTGGCGCCTTCCTCCCGGATCTTCCTCACCACTACTGGAATCATCACTAATGGCGGAAAGGCATAGGCCTTCCTGAACCCCCAAGGAATCTGGAGGGCATCTATGGCATGGGGATTTTCTGCCGGATTTAGGGAGCAAAATCTCTGCACCCTTCTGTTTGCCCTTGTGGCGAACAGGTCTATGTCTGGCTGCCCCCATAACTGGACAATCTGATGGAAGACCTCCGGGTTCAACCCCCACTCCCCCTGTCTTAGGGTATGGCGGCTTAGAAAATCTGCCTTCACGTTTTCTATCCCCTTTATGTGAAGGGCGCTGAGGGATAGGAGGTTTCGCTCTGCTAGACCAAGGATCCTGTCTGCCACCACCATCAGAGGGCGTGACCTTGTCCCTCCTTGGTGATTCACATAGGCTACTGCGGTCCGGTTGTCGGACCTGACCTGGACATGGTGATTTTGGATGTGAGGGAGGAAGCCCCTGAGGGATCTTTCTACTGCCCAAAGCTCCTTTAAGTTTGAGGATGATCCCCTCTCGTGGTAAGCCCAGTGACCCTGTATTGAGAGTTCTGCCAGATGACCCCCCCATCCGGAACTGCTTGCGTCGGTCGTAACTACCCGATCTATCGATCTGGACCATTGAACGCCTGTGGTCAGATTTCCCCTGACTGTCCACCACGAAAGAGAATCTACTACTTCTGGGGAGAGAGAGAGCCTGCCTTCTAAACGCCCGTTGCAGGACCTCTGTGCTGACAGGACCTCCCACTGAAGCCGCCTCATATGCCCCTGGGCCCACATTACTGCTGGGAGACAGGCCGTCATAGAACCCAGGAGGGACATTGCCTCTCTCAGAGACATCTCTGGAGCTTGAATGGCCTTCGAGACTAATGCAATTAACCTGCAGATTTTGTCCTCTGGGAGGAAGCAGGTTTGACGACGAGAGTCTAGGATTAGACCCAGAAAGGTCTGAGTCCTGGAGGGGGTTAGTCTTGATTTTTGGAAATTTACTAACCACCCCAGCTGATGCAACACTTCCGTGACCACTAGGAGCTGACTGGAGCAGTGGGCTTCTGTTTTCCCTATTATCAAGAAGTCGTCTAAATATGGCACGATCACTACATTCTTGATCCGTAGGAAGGCTGTCACTTCTACTATTAGTTTCGTAAATATTCTCGGGGCAATGGAGAGGCCAAAGGGTAGGGCAGCAAACTGAAAATGCCTCAGCTTCCCCTGAATAAACAGGGCTACTCTCAGATACTTCTGATACTCCGGATGGATTGGGACGTGATAATATGCGTCCTTCAAGTCTATTACAGCCATAAAGCAGTTGCGATGTAAGAGCTTCACTGCCGAGCCTACTGACTCCATTTTGAAAGTCTGGTTTTCTACTACTTGGTTCAGACTCCTGAGGTTGATGATGGTCCTTAAGGACCCGTTTGTTTTTTTTATCATGAATAGTGGGGAATAGAACCCCCTCCCTCTCTGTGTTGCTGGTACTTCGAGAAGGACCTGCTTTCCTACTAACTCTAACACTTCTGTTTCCAGGGCTAATTGTTCTTCCTGGACCTTTCGTAGGGGGGTAACCACAAAGGTCCGCCAGGGGGTCTGGCTGAACTGGATCTTCAGGCCCCCACTGATAATTTTCAGAATCCATGGGTTTGTTGTTATCGCGTCCCAAGCTGGAAAAAAGTGGGAAAGCCTTCCACCCACTTCCAGCCTGGCGTCATTGGGAGGATCTCTTCGAACTCGAGGATGGTCCTCCAAACATGTAGCCCGATTCTTTTTTGGACTTGGCTTCCCATTTCTTTTTGTCTCCCGGAGGACGACCCCGGTTAAATTTTCTCCTCCGAAAACTAAATCTTCTTGGTTCCCCCGAAAATCCCGGGAACCCTTTGGTTTTATCGCCTGCTTTTTCTAACAGGTCCTCTAACTTTTGGCCAAACAGGAGTCTACCGTCACACGGGAGGGAGCACAGTTTCTGTTTCGAAGGTAGGTCGCCTGGGCAACCCTTGAGCCACAAGGCCCGCCTGGCTGCGTTGGATAGTCCCGCTGCCCTAGCTGACAGTCTGACCGAGTCAGCTGAAGAGTCGGCCAGGAAGGCCGATGCTGTTTGAATTAAAGGTAGCTCTGCAAGTATTGCCTGTCTGGAGACCTTTTTATCTTTAAGCTGGTCTTCCAGCTGTTGAAGCCACACCATCAAGGACCTCGCCACACAGGTGCTAGCCACCGCTGGTTTTAGGCCACCTGCTGCCGCCTCCCACGTGTGGCGCAGGAAGGAGTCAGCTCTTTTATCCAGGGCATCTTTTAGGACGCCAGAGTCCTCCAAGGGCAGGGAAGATCTCTTTGATGACCTTGCCACAGTCCCGTCCACCTTGGGGATCTTATCCCAAGGTTCCGCATCCTTCTCTTCGAAGGGGTACCTTCTTTTGGAGAAGGAGGGTAAAGCCCCTGATCTCTCAGGTCTCCTCCACTCCCGGTCAATGAGGCCCTGAATCTTACTGTTCACCGGAAATGAGCGTCTCTTCCGCTCTCCCAAGCCCGCAAACATGATGTCCTCCCGGGATTTAGATGCTCTCTCTTCCTCCAGACCCATGGTTGATCTTACTGCCCTAACCAGTCTGTCTGTATTCTCAATGGGGAAGCAGGGTCTACCGCCCCCCGATGAGGAAGAGGACTATGAATCCCACTGCTCCTCGGACTGGGAGGAATCAGAGACGGAGGAAACCTCTCTACGGGGCCTTTTCTTCCCTCTAAGGAACCCCTTCAGGGACCCCTGAACTTCTGCATGTACTATGGACTTTAAATTTGCAGCAAAATCCTGGGAATTCTCAGCTATGGTTTTGGTCACACAGCCCTGGCAAAGTGGTTTCTGCCACTCTACTGAGAGAGAAGCTTGGCAAAGGGCACACATCCTATGCTTTTGCTTGGCACTACTCTTCTTAGGCTCCTAAAAAAAGGAAGCACATAAGAGACTTCCCGTTACTAACCAGTGACATTCACGAAGCTCACTCACCCTCGGAGGTCACAAACGGGTACCGGATTCGGAGGCTGTCGCGGAACTGATGATTCCATTCTGGATAGTCGCGAGGCGCTCGAAGCCTTACTCCTGCGGCTGCCACTACGATTACTCGAGCGGCTGTCTGTATACGATGCATCCCTCTGCTTCTGTTGCTGAGGTGGGGGGGTAAGCTGCTGCTCCTGGCTATCTGGATCAGCCATGTCTCAGAAGCGCACCACGCTTCCAGGAAAGCTCCCCCCCCTTAAATATAGGGCCATCCAGCCTCCTCCGGTCTGTGGGTCCTCCCCCTTCGCCAGGCCGGAGCTCCGTTGAAAAAAACCGGCCTGGGACGCTCCATTGGGCGCCGCCATCTTGGATCGGCGCCGCCTCCTGACGTCACCCAGCGCGCCGCTCCCAGCGTGCCCTGCGCCGTGACGTCAGGCGCGTCACACCCGGAAGCGTTCCACACTGCAGGGGGAGGACGGCGCCGCGGTCTCCGGGAGGACAGAGCCTGCCTCACCGCGTGCGCCCCGCTCGGCGCAGAGACCCCAGGGGAAGCTGCGGACGGCGCTTCTGGGATACTGAACCCGGTGCACAGGCCAGTGCCCGCTCTTCCACACCGGGACAGCCCCAGGTAAGTCTTCTTTCTTCCAGACAGGTTCCCCATCAAGGACAGGAAACCAACTGAAGCGAGGGAGAGGTACCGCCCTTTTATTTCAGACGGTTTCCTGTCCTTGGTGGGGCGGATCCTCTCTCAATGTGTGCTGTCATGGGGGAGGGGAAAAAAAGCATATACAGAATGGGAGGAATAGAGCTAAGCAACAGTACATGTGAAAAAGACTTAGGTATACTAATAGATCATAGACTGAACATGAGTCAACAGTGTGATGCAGCAGCAAAAAAGGCAAATACAATTCTGGGATGTATTAACAGAAGCATACAGTCTAGATCACGTGAAGTCATTATTGGTCTTTACTCCTCTTTGGTCAGACCTCATCTGGAATACTGTGTACAGTTTTGGGCACCACATTTTAAAAAAGACATAGACAAACTGGAGCAAGTTCAGAGAAGAGCGACCAGAATGGTGACTGGTCTGCAAACCATGTCCTATGAGGAACGGTTGCAGGATTTGGGAATGTTTAGCTTGCAAAAAAGAAGACTGAGAGGAGACTTAATAGCTGTCTACAAATATGTCAAGGGCTGTCACATTGTAGAAGGATCATCTTTATTCTCATTTGCACAAGGAAAGACTAGAAGCAATGGGATGAAACTAAATGGGAGGAGACACAGATTAGATATTAGAAAAAACTTTTTGACAGTTAGGGTGATTAATGAGTGGAACAGGCTGCCACGAGAGGTGGTGAGTTCCCCTTCAATGGACGTCTTCAAACAGAGGCTGGACAGACATCTTTCTGAGATGATTTAGTGAATCCTGCTTTGAGCAGGGGGTTGGACCAGATGACCCAGGAGGTCCCTTCCAACTCTACCATTCTATGATTCTATGATTCTATGATCCTGAGCTGGGCCATCTGCAGTTCATGGGCCTTCTGAGCTTGGGCCTGCCGCTCGGCCTCTCGCTCGGCTCTCTCTGCCTCTGACTGGGCTTGGGCCTCCGCTCGTCAGCCTCCTGGTGCTGCTGAATTACTTTCAGCCGTCCTTCATGATCCTCTGCAGGAAGTTGCTGTAGAGCCATCTGCAGATAAGGGTCCAGGCTGCCCTGGTCGCTGACGCGGCATGCGTCTACAGGTGGGACCCCTGCAGCAGTACTGTCCATATCTTGGCTGACCCCTGGCCCTGCTGAGGTCTGGAGAAGGGCTTGCTCTGCCTCCAGTTGCGCCAGCGCAGCAGCCATTTGTTCTTTGTTTTTGCCGAGGGGGTCCATGCCTTTGGTTATACATATTCCAATAAGAGTGTCCATTTTCTGCTGGCTGTACCAGAACTCCCCAACAATGACCTTGATCACCAAAATACAAATAGAAAGAAAAAACGAAGAAGGGTAGGGGTGACTGCTGCACATACAGTATTGTCTCAGATCTAATAAACACTGAGTTCAATCTTCAAAACTTTTGTGCAGGGTCCAGGTAAGAACCGTGCAAGTTTTTAGTGAGAGGAATGATTGCTCAAACCAGATCACTAATGTCCTATGATCCCACCGCTTGCCACCAATTGTCAGGAAAACTTGGTCAGACCTTGCAGCACTCTGGCACCCCCTTATCCTGCTGGTGAAACACGGTATTGACCGAGGATAAGCAACAGAGCGCAGCTGCTCTCATTTATGTCGACTATTGCGGCACGTGATGTGACAGGATGTATATATACCACCAGTTCCGTCCAGGAACGTATATATACCTCAATCCCACCACCCTCAACCACAATATCACATAAATACACCGTATGCTGCCACCACCGATCTCTTAACAGGTGGATCAGGTACCCGTTCGGTAACGTGAATTAGCGGGTGAGGAACGGGTTTGCTCAACATAGGACAAGAAGAACGAAGCTAGTAAATAATAATTTACTCCTGAAAGTTGGCAGTGTTTGCAAAAGATATACAAGATATTATAAAAGACAATTTACATATATGCACAAAACAGTTATTAAAATAAAAGGGGTAAATAATAGCAAAACCTGCGCCACGAGGTGATGGTCTCAGATTCTGTGGGGGGGGGGGACGGCTCCCCGGAAATTAGGTGTGATTCCTCCACGCAGCTAGGAGTGCTTGCATCTGACGTCCCTGGGTCGGAATGAGCCAACATGGACGTTCTGGTTTTTAGTAAGGAGGCAAAACACTAGGACACACCCATGTTGTTTACCTCACACGGGGGCTCGGTTTTGTGAACCCACCCAGCTGCACAAGACATAAAAATCCTTCATCTTCCATATCTTGGTATGGGGGGGCCCACATCCAAGATGGATACATCATGTTTGCCGTCACCAATATTCACGGAGATTGATATCAAATTTGATATTTCTATGATGTTCAGAAGCTCAGAACCCATTTCCTAGGTTTCTGGTGGTTTCCCAGTTATGAAAGATACATCATAACTGGAAAAAGGTGAGCATCCCAAAAATGTGGTCCATGTGTTTGTGACAGTCATGTGCATTGTTAACCCCTTAACATTTGACGTACTAATACGCGTCTGTGCCCTGGGACTTAAGAGCCAGACCCGTATTAGTACGTCATGGCGATCGCGCGCGCATACAGGCTGTGCGGGCGCGATCGCCGCCGGGTGTCAACTGATTGTCACAGCTGACACCCGGTACTATGTGCAGGGAGCGGTCACGCACCGCTCCCAGCACATTAACCCCCGCGATGCTGCGATCGAAGTCGATCGCAGCATTGCGGTGGCAAGGGGAGGTGATCGCAGATACTCACCTCCTCTTCCGGCTTCCAGCGCTGTCTGCCATGGCTTCCAGGATGTTGCCATGATGACCCGATGTTGTCATGACAACATCCGGGTCACCAGACAGCAGGAAGATTTTTTGGACATGCGCAGTGCATCTCCAAAAATCTTCTCCCTGTCCAGCGCTGACAGCCTGCATGACACAGGGATGGTGCTGCATTCCTGTGCCATGCAGGCGATCAGAGAAAAAAAAGTGAAAGTCCCATAGTGGGACAAAGTAATAAAGTATAAAAACTATCAGAAAGTGAAAAAAAAAATAAAAAAAAATTGTAAAAATATATATATAAAAAAATAAAAAAAAATAATCCACCAAAAATAAAAATATAATGTACCCATCAATGAATATTATTATATATAAAAAAAAAAAAAAAACAATAAAAGTACACATTTGGTATTGCCACGTCCGGAACAACCAGACCTATAAAACTGTCCCACTAGTTAACCCCTTCAGTGAACACGTTAAAAAATAAAAATAAAAAACGAAGCAAAAAACAATGCTTTATCACCATACCGCCAAACAAAAAATGGAATAACACGCGATCAAAAAGACAAATATAAATAAAAATGGTACCGCTGAAAAAGTCATCTCGTCCCGCAAAAAACAAGCTGCCATACAGCTCCATCAGCCAAAAAATAAAAAAGTTATAGCTCTCAGAATAAAGCTATGCTAAAAAATAATTTTTTCTATAAAATTGCTTTTATTATGTAAAAGTGCAAAACATAGAAATACGATATAAATGTGGTACCGCTGTAAACGTACTGACCCAAAGAATAAAGCTGCCTTATCAATTTTACCACACGCGGAACAGAATAAAAAAAAAACAAAAAAAACAATTCCTGAATTGTTGTTTTTTGTTTATTCTGCCTCCAAAAATCGGAATAGAAAGCGATCAAAAAATGTCACGTGCCTGAAAATGGCACCAATAACAACGTCAACTCATCCCGCAAAAAAAAAAGCCATCAAATGACTGTCTGCCAAAATCTGGAAAAATTATAGCTCTCAAAATATGGCGATGCAAAAACTAGATTTTACAAAAAATGCGTCTTTTAGTGTGTGACAGCTGTCAGTCATAAAAACCCCATATGATTCTGGTATCTCTGTAATCACACCGACCTGAAGAATAAGGTCATCTAATCACTTATACCGCATGAGGAACGGCGTAAAAAATAAACTCTCGAGTTGTGCTAGGGTTAGGGTTGTGCTACGGTTAGGGTTGTGCTACGGTTAGGGTTGTGATGGGGTTGGGATTTTTTTCAAAAGTAAGAAAAAAAGATGACGATATGGCGACTAGTGTTGAGCGCAAGTGCTCGCTACTTGAGTTTGCATCGGGTGTTCTGGTATGCATTGAGTATCGTGGGTATTTGAGTGACATGCTCGAGTCTCCGCCCCATATGCTTCACGGCCCAAAAAACTTTGCGGGGATTGCCTGCCATGCACGAGCGATCCCTGCATGTTTTTTTTTGGGTGTCTAATAACCGTGAAACATCCGGGCGGGGACTCGAGCATTTCACTCAAGCACACGCAGTACATGGTGCATACCTGAGTACCCGATGCAAACTCAAGTAGCGAGCACTTGCGCTCAAGACTAATGACAACTTATTCAATATGATGACCTAATGTTATCAAATTCTGTGTCGTACCTCCAAATGCAACATGGTGTCCACTAACAAATTGTCGGCTCAAATTGTTAGCGGACACCATGTTGCATTTGGAGAGTCCCTGTGTGCCCAAACATTGAAGCTCCCCCACAAAGTGACCCCATTTTGGAAACTAGACCCCCCAAGGCACCTATCTAGATGCATAGTGAGCACTTGGAACCCTTAGGTGCTTCACAAATTGATTCATAAAAATGGAAAAGTATTTTTTTTCCACTTTTTCATTTTTACGAATCAATTTGTGAAGCACCTGGGGGTTCCAACTGCTCACTATGCATCTAGATAGGTGCCTTGGGGGGTCTAGTTTCCAAAATGGGGTCACTTTGTGGGGGAGCTCCAATGTTTGGGCACATCAGGGGCTCTCCAAACACAATATGGCGTCCGCTAATTATTCAAGCAAATTTTACAATCAAAAAGTCAAATGGCGCTCCTTCCCTTCCGAGCCCTGCCGTGAGCCCAAACAGTGTTTTTTCCCCACATATGGGGTATCTGCGTGCCCAGGGGAAATTGCACAACAAATTTTATGTAGATACAAGTCTGTACATCAGTACAGGGGAGAACACAAGAGCGGTGTATGATCCGAGCTGCGGTAATACATTATACCTGTATAACAATTGGCGCAGGCTTTGGCACTTTCCGGTCTCCTTTCAGAGGCTGCCCGTTCTTCTGGGTCATTACTTGCTTGTTGCCATTTCCTAGAGCTTTTCTTGATGTTTTCCCACATGATACAGAACCGCGCACTTTGTCCTGGTGGCTTTTGACAAGTGACTTTACTTTAGGGAAATATAGATCATGTGAGGACGGTTCCTGAGCCAACCATGTGGAGCATCAATGGGCATGAAAGTGAAAGATTGCCAACACCAAAGCTGCAGAGGCAAAAGTCTTCCAATACACAAGGAACAGAATTATGCCCACCTGGATGTCAGGTGTACTAGTAATCCCAGCACCCAACCCTCATGCCCAAAAGGACTACGTCATTTCTGCACTAAAAGTATTTCACGTGTCAAAACCCCACTGAAGTGGCACTTTAACCCCTTACCAACATGATTTGCAGTTACATCATATGCCAGCTCTGACTTCTTGCCTGGAAGATGATGGCTGTGATATTTAGCCATCTGCCTTTAATAGCCACATGTAGAGCAGAGCTCCACCTGTTAGAGATGGACAGCAGCATTAACAGCGAACTGAGAAGGGAGTCATGCCATGTGCCCAACTGTGCCCCTGTAACACGATCGTGGGATGCCATCACTGCCAGGAAGGAGTCTGCTGAAAAGACCCATGCCTGTCATGACAGATCTGTGAGTGCTGGCTATATACTGCAGTATTGCTGTACATAACACAAGAAATCAGATGATTGCATGTTCACGTCCCCTAAGGCTATGTGCCCACGATGCAGAAATGCTCCGGATTTTTCCTGAGCCTTTCTGCATCTCTCCTGGCAGACAAAACGCATGCGGATTGTACATGCGGATAGTACATGCGTTTTTCCTGCCAGGGACATGCGGATGTGAAGCGTTCTTCACATGCATTTCTGCATGCGGGTTGACAAGCGCTTTTCAAGCGAGTTTAGCATCACTTGGAAAGTGCTTGTCAACTTGGTCACACTATATAAATCCATGCAAATGGAGTGTGACCCGAGAGAATGTCAAAAAAATAAAAAATAAATCTATACTTACCTTGCGATGGCGCCCGGAGTCTTGCTTCACTCGGTGCTGACTGCCGGCAGATCGCGGTACAGTGCACTGAAGGACCTGCCGACGTCAGCGTCGCGTGACCAGTCACAAGAATATGACGTCAGCGCAGGTCCTTCAGTCCATCGCGATTTGCCGGCATGAGAGGAGGAGCGCAACGGGGGCCGCCAGAAGGTAAGTATCATATTTATTTTTTATTTTATTCTTTTTTTCACAGTTTCTATGGTACCTGGGTCTGGAGGAGAGTCTTCTCTCCTCTAGACCTGGGTACCATCCGCACATTGGAACACGTGGATTGCGCATCTACAAATACAGTGATGCGTAGTCCATGCGTTCTAATGCAAGTCAATGGCGTATAGCAAATGTGGTGCCAATATTCAAAAAGGGGACAAAAACTGAACTTGGAAATGATAGGCCAGTAAGCTTAACCTCTACTGTGGGTAAAATCCTGGAGGGTTTCCTAAGATATGCTATGATAGAGTATCTGAAGAATAACCTCATGACCCAATATCAACATGGGTTTATGAGGGACCGTTCCTGTCAAACTAATCTGATCAGTTTTTATGAGGAGGCAAGTTCTGGACTGGACCAAGGAAATGCAGTGAATGTTGTGTATATGGACTTTTCAAAAGCTTTTGATACGGTTCCACACAAAAGGTTGATACATAAAATGAGAACATTGGGGATAGGGGAAAATATATGTATGTGGGTTAAGAATTGGCTCAGTGATCGGAAACAAAGGGTGGTTATTAATGGAAAACACTCAGACTGGGTCTCAGTTAACAGTGGGGTACCACAGGGGTCAGTATTGGGCCCCCTTCTTTTTAACATTTATTAATGACCTTGTAGGGGGCATATAGAGTAATATTTCAATATTTGCAGATGACACTAAACTCTGCAGGGTAATCAATACAGAGGAGGACAATTTTATATTACAGGAGGATCTATGTAAACTAGAAGCTTGGGCTGATAAATGGCAAATGAGCTTTAATGGGGATAAATGTAAGGTAATGCACTTGGGCAGAGGAAATAAAATGTATAATTATATACTTAATTGTAAAACACTGTGCAAAACTGGAACTGAAAAAGACCTGGGTGTATTGGTGGACGACAAGCTCACGTTTAGTGGCCAGTGTCAGGCAGCTGCTGCAAAGGCAAATAAAATAATGGGATGCATTAAAAGAGGCATAGATGCTCATGAGGAGAACATAATTTTACCTCTATACAAGTCACTAGTGCGACCACACTTAGAATACTGTGTACTGGTCTCCGGTATATAAGAAAGACATGGCTGAACTAGAGCGGGTGCAGAGAAGAGCGACCAAGGTTATTAGAGGACTGGGGGGTCTGCAATACCAAGACAAGTTATTACACTTGGGGTTATTTACTGTGGAAAAAAGAAGGCTTAGAGGTGATCTTATTACTATGTACAAGTATATGAGGGGACAGTACAAAGACCTTTCTACTGATCTTTTTACTCTGAGGCCTGAGACGGGGACAAGGGGGCATCTTCTACGTCTGGAGGAAAGAAGGTTTAATCATAATCACAGACGGGGATTCTTTACTGTAAGAGCAGAGAGACTATGGAACTCTCTGCCGCATGATGTTGTAATGAGTGATTCACTATTAAAATTTAAGAAGGGCATGGATGCCTTTCTTGAAAAGTACAATATTGCAGGTTATAAATACTAGATTCCTTGATAGGGCGTTGATCCAGGGAACTAGTCTGATTGTCGTATGGAGTCGGGAAGGAATTTTTTTCCCCAATGTGGAGCTTGGTGTTTGCCACATGGGTTTTTTTTGCCTTCCTCTGGATCAACATGTTAGGCTATGGGTTGAACTAGATGGACTTAGTCTTCCTTCAACCTTAAAAACTATGTTACTATATAATGGTGGCGAAAACGCAGCACTTCCGCAAAATAATTGGTAGTGCTGTTTTTTTTCCGCAATGATAATCCGCAGCGGAAATTTCCACAGCATGTGCACAGCACATGCGGATCATCATTGGGGAACATGGCAGGCCTTCTACCATGCGTTTTTTAAGCATTTCTGCAGCGTTTTTGCCGCTGCGGAAACACTTAAAAAGGAATCGTGGGCACACAGCCTAAGGGGACAAAAAGGAAAAAGTTTAATCTGAATATTCAAATCACTCCTGCCCCTCTATGACCCATTTTAAAATAAAACATATGGGCGTTATCCAATCAAAATATAAAAATAATTAACCTGATCAGTGAACGGCATAAAAACAAAAACCCTCATATGGCTGTATTGACAGAAAAATAAAGCTACTGCTCTTAGAAGAATAAGAAAAATGCAGAGCCGGGAAATAACATGGTCAGGAAGGGGTTAAATTCTGCCACTTCTATAGAAAATTGAACCCATTTCGCTGACTGCCTTCAATGGCAGCCAAATAAGGCAGAGGGTTAGAGGAATACCGACCTTATATTGTAGACTTCTAGGATGCTTAAGAAGTGGACAATCCCTTTAAGCTACATTGTGCAGACAAAGCCATGGCAGTGTAGAAGGCCGACAAGATCTCAGTGGAAAGGCTGCAGGTTTGCGTCTGCATTAGGCAAGTTATAGAGGTAGAAGTGTTGGGACCTTGTTGCTGTGCAGGTAGAATCTGGAGCCTCGGCAGCGTCCTGCGGAGCCCATACTACAGGGAGGAGGCGCAGCGCCATGTGTAGTAATCTGAGCAGGATAGTCAGTGTTCAGCCAGCACTGATGGAGACTGACACCCCAACTCATTACCCAATACATGACCGGCTTAAAGACCCTCTCCCATCAGAGCTTATCCTCTTACTATATTGTAATCAGATTATACAGCACTGCACTTACAGCTGCTCATTATACCTTTCTACTGGGCTAATTATTCTCTTTTCTCTGCTCTATGTAGAATTAGGTGGGTCCCCTCCTGACCCAGCCGCTCTCATCCCCCTGCCAGGGACTTTTGCAGGGACTTATGACTCATACAAGGAAAACTGACCTCCTGTTTCTACATACAGCTTATAAATATTAGCAAAAATGTCCAATCACATTGTAAATATAACGACATCCAAAAATGTGTGCGTCCAATGGACACTCCACACGGACAGTGTAGAGCAGGGGTCTCAAACTCGGCTGGGTATATGGGCCGCATATGGAAAAAATTGGAATTTGGGGGGCCGCATTCTTTGCAGGTCAAAGTGACATTTTTAGTGATGCCATTTTTTTTGTATACACCGTCTGAACATTTTTGCTGTGTTTATTTTATTTTTTTATAGCTTGGGTCGTTACGGATGTGGCGATAATAAATGTGCACTTTTTGTGTTTACTTTAGTTTATATATTTAGTTTATATATAAAGCAGCATTTTTAGTGGCAAAATATTTTTTCATGCTTTATTTTTATTTTTACAATTTTGTTTCCCTCTTTTGGCCACAGAGTAATATAGTTTCAGAATTAGCACCATATATAGTAATTCTGGCAAACATCTAGTAATTTGCCCCATCCTGGTCCCCACCTTGTAGTAATATGCCCCATCCTGGTGGTCCCCATCTTGAAGTAACGTGCCCCATCCTGGTGGTCCCCATCTTGAAGTAACGTGCCCCATCCTGGTGGTCCCCATCTTGCAGTAACGTGGCCCATCCTGGTGGTCCCCATCTTGCAGTAACGTGGCCCATCCTGGTGGTCCCCATCTTGCAGTAATGTGGCCCATCCTGGTGGTCCCCATCTTGCAGTAACGTGGCCCATCCTGGTGGTCCCCATCTTGCAGTAACGTGGCCCATCCTGGTGGTCCCCATCTTGCAGTAATGTGGCCCATCCTGGTGGTCCCCATCTTGCAGTAATGTGGCCCATCCTGGTGGTCCCCATCTTGCAGTAATGTGGCCCATCCTGGTGGTCCCCATCTTGCAGTAATGTGGCCCATCCTGGTGGTCCCCATCTTGCAGTAATGTGGCCCATCCTGGTGGTCCCCATCTTGCAGTAATGTGGCCCCCATCTTGCAGTAATGTGGCCCCCATCTTGCAGTAATGTGGCCCATCCTGGTGGTCCCCATCTTGCAGTAATGTGGCCCATCCTGGTGGTCCCCATCTTGCAGTAATGTGGCCCCCATCTTGCAGTAATGTGGCCCCCATCTTGCAGTAATATGCCCCATCCTGGTGGTCCCCATCTTGCAGTAATGTGCCCCATCCTGGTGGTCCCCATCTTGCAGTAATGTGCCCCATCCTGGTAGTCCCCATCTTGCAGTAATGTGGCCCCCATCTTGCAGTAATGTGGCCCATCCTGGTGGTCCCCATCTTGCAGTAATGTGGCCCATCCTGGTAGTCCTCATCTTGCAGTAATATGCCCATCCTGGTAGTCCCCATCTTGTAGTAATATGCCCCATCCTGGTGGTCCCCATCTTGTAGTAATGTGCCCCATTCTTGTCCCCACCTTGTAGTAATGTGCCCCATCCTAGTGGTCCCCATCTTGTAGTAATGTGCCCCATCCTGGTGGTCCCCATCTTGTAGTAATATGCCCCATCCTGGTGGTCTCCATCTTGTAGTAATATGCCCCATCCTGGTGGTCCCCATCTTGCAGTAATATGCCCCATCCTGGTGGTCCCCATCTTGCAGTAATATGCCCCATCCTGGTGGTCCCCATCTTGTAGTAATATGCCCCATCCTGGTGGTCCCCATCTTGTAGTAATATGCCCCATCCTGGTGGTCCCCATCTTGTAGTAATATGCCCCATCCAGGTCCCCATCTAGTAGAATTGTCCTCTGCGCTGTTCTTCACACACCTAAAAAAGTAAAAAAAAAAAAAAAAATAGATTCCTTTCACCTGTCCTCCGTTCCCTCTGCTTCCTTTGTGCACATGTGGCCCGCGGGCCGCGTGTTTGAGACCTTTGGTGTAGACGGTTATGTAAAAGAATGGGAAGCCACTAGGTGGCAGCACAACGTCACATAACAGGATTTTTTATCCAGATGGCTGTGAATCTACTAGTCATTAGGTTACCTGACTCAAGTAATCATTCATAGATCTCCACAGCCAAATGTAGATGTATTGAAGTAGAACAGTGAGAGCAGAACCAGTTAGGCTTGTATTTTACCAGTGAGATTCAAAAACACAATTTAAACTTCCTTGACATTACAATAATAAATACCAACCAAGGCCGGTTACCACAACACTGAAAACTGACAGCCACAAGTGGGTTACTATCCTGGCAGAGCTACCATCCGGCTCCCCTATGTAGAGGAATACCGAAAAGCCAATATATACGCCTAAGGAGAAATTGCTCAACGGTGAATGAGTACATGATAAAATCGAGGGAATTACAAAAACGCTTCCTACAAAAGGGATATCCTAAAAAAGTGCTAGGCCAGCGCCCTTACAAGAGACAGAAATTCTCTATTGACCCCTAAAGCACGAGAACAAGATAATGAGATCCATCTAATAGGAACCTACGACGACCGAAATCAGGGGGTGATGAACATACTCTATGATCTTTGGGCAATTTTGAGATCAGATAAAGATCTGCAAGATGTGGTCCCTGGGAGCCCCAGGGTCACATACAGGAGAGGCAGGAACCTTAGAGACCACCTTGTGCGCAGCCACTTTGTGGAGGACAACACGGGCAAAACAACGTGGCTGAGCAGTGACACCACGGGGACTTATAGATGTGGTGACTGCAAAGCCTGCAAATACATCTGTAAAAGCAAGAAATGTATCAGTGCCACAACCAAACT
Source organism: Phyllobates terribilis (assembly GCF_046119375.1). NCBI lineage: Eukaryota > Metazoa > Chordata > Amphibia > Anura > Dendrobatidae > Phyllobates > Phyllobates terribilis. The sequence continues at coordinate 381,687 of NW_027363254.1, forward strand.
AGAAGACCAAAATCGCGAATTCACAAACTGCAAGACGCAAGGAGTAATCTATATGGCAACTCGCCAATGTCCGATGAACTACATCGGCAAAACCAAAAGAGTTCCGGAGACGGATATTGCACCATATCGGTTATGTCAGACGTAGGGGGGACACAACTCTCTCGAGACACATGCTTGAGAAACACACCTTGGACCTGTTTTCTTTATACTTTCAAGCCATCGAAGTAGTACGCCCCCCGAGAGGAGGTAATTGGGACCAACTGCTGCTTCAGAAAGAAAGTAGATGGATCCATAGAATGAAATCCTATAACCCACACTACATAAATGAAACATTGTCCTTCTCATGTTTCATTGACACATAATAACATTTTCACCCCCTATGAAACCTCTTGAACCTCGCTAGACCTAAAACCTCTCTAATATATAATATGTAGAATCCAGTCCATGTTCTTCATAATGGATATTGGTCCACATAACTATCAAATCAGCGCCTTATAGGACCAAAACTATTAAAGTTATTATACTTTAAAATCACAAAATGACCTCTTGAACAAATTGAACTTTGATAACAATTGGACAAATTTCATCAGAATTTCTTCCTTTGTTTTTAGATTATAAAATACTCATCTGAAGACTTAATAATACAGATACATCGATACAATCAGAATAAAAGTCATCCCAATGTCTATTATTATGGACATATTGATCCGATCAAATGAAATGAACTTTGAGGAAATAGACGTCCGCAAGCGTTTGCTGGTGCGGAAGCAGTGACATAGCCAGATGGCATTTGTCACGATGAAAGGAAGTTCTGCATCGATCTAAGTGTAGGTGGGACGAGGTAGCACATGAAACAGGCAGATCTGTCTGTAAACAAATGACAAACTACGAACAAACACTATTAACAACTCATATCGCAACAAACTCGTAGAGACTACATTATAAGATGCAATGCAATATACCAGTCTCCTTCCCTAGATATAAAAGACATATTAATACTGTGAGATCGCAGTGCAGCCAAGACATCTCTGTGAGAAAAGATCCTACTGGAAGAATGAGACGAGTCCCTGCATGATTATATGATCGAAACATGATACGCCTGCAACGCACCCGAGTCACTCGATTGGATGACAGAAGGGGGGGCGCACAAGAGGGGGCACCAACTTTCCTATAAAGTCACGCTGGTTTAGCCGCCAGACGCTGCCGGCAACCCTGCCGATAAGTTTATTACAAAACTATCGTACTATCAAACCAAAAAAGATCATAGACTGTGAGCCCCTGATGACCATGAGAGTCTCATATAAGAATGATGAAACGCGTAGGGCTGAGCATTTCTATAGAAAGTCCTACAAGAGATGATTAGCCAGGCTACCTCAATATAAAGCTCCTAGATCAGGAGACACAAGCACCGCACCGGTATATGACGGCAGCACTATAAAGCCGTTCTGAAGAGAATAGCACAGGACATGGTAAAATGAATATTATTAATGCCATTATCAGACTGCAGACTCACAATGAGGAGAGATGAGATGGCATGATTTCTAATAGCCAGAGGCTAAATTGAAAGGGAGCTATACATATAAATAAAGAGATACCCCTAGGAATTGTGACTAATCCCTGGCCTCCCAACAAGACAATATATATAAATGGTTAGCCGGTGAGATAAATTAAAACCATACACAATAGTCCTATGTTTAGGATAATTTTAGGAAATTTGTCACGGATTTTGGACACTTAAAAAAAAATCCTTTTTAAAATATTGAATAAAGGTTATTTTTTATATTTTACTCCCATTGGATTTGACTGTGAAATACTGCAGAATTATCTTGGAGCATATTTATACTATATAAAACAGTGAGGGGTCAATATTGGTTTAGTAGTTTCCATATTACTCTGGATAGGCTTCTCAGTGTCTGCGGCATGGCAGGCTGGATGGCAGCGTTCTGCTACGATCCAGCCTGCCATCTCAATGTAGCAGAGCTGGAGCCGTCGTAGGAACCATGGAAAGGTAAAGATGAGGTTTGTTAATTATTTTACTTCTATTGCAGGAGACATTGGCTTCAGCTGGAATGGGCGTGATGGTAAGTATGGTTTAATTTAGGATATTAAAGTATTGTGTGTTTATTTCAATTAAAAGATTTTATTCTGGGTGTTGGTGTTTTATTCACTTTCACTATGGGGTTAGTAATGGGCGCGTCTTATAGACACCTCCTCATTACTAACCTGGGCTTGATGTCAGCTGGCATTATAAGCTGACATCAACCCCAGCCCTATTACTCCAGTGCCACCGCTACAGGGCAGTGGGAGAGCGAGGCTAAGTGCCAGAATTGGCGTATCCTATGGATGTGTCATTTCTCGGGCGGCTGACGGCTGGTGTTTCTAGCCTGTGAGGCGGCCAATATTCATGGCACCCTTCCTGGGCTATTAATATCAGCCCCCAGCTGTCTGCCTAGCCTTTGCTAGCTATTAAAATAGGGGGAACCCACGTCATTTTTCTTTGGGTCCCCCATTTTAAGATGGCGGATACACAGGTGCAAAATACTGATGAAACAATCACTCACAACCTACAATTTCATGGAGGGGGTGACTGCCTAGTATTAGAATTGCACAAAGATAGGCTTGTATAGGGTGCTGTTCACACTAGGGTAGTGCACAGTATCCGGCCCTGGGCACGGAGCGGGTCTGGGCCATGGCTGCACCCCATCGACAACATAGGACCCGGCTCCGAGTCCCCCATCCCCCAGGGTAGGGCTTCCAGCGTCACACATCTGCTATCTTTATGTGGGTCTGCTGCATCCTGGTAGTGCATTTGGCTTTGAAGATCAGGCCAGGTAAACACTGCTGCCCTTTCCTTACCCCCAGCATAGTGAGCGGGGGTGAGGAGCAAGGGGGAATGTGTGTGTGGAAATATAAGGAACAGGGGGGTAATGTGTCAGGAGACAGAGTAGGGGGAGAAAAGTTTGTGCGGGCACATAATAGAGACTGGGTAATGTGGGGAAAGGAGTAACATGAAGAGACAGTGTGAGGGCATACCAAAGAGGAGACAGTACATGTACTGATGGTGGTTCTGGTGATGTTTTACTGTACTGATGAGGGTTGTGATGCTGTATTTCTGCATACTGCTGGTAGTTCTATTGATGTATTTTTGTGCAGCTATTGGTTCTGATCCTGTACACATGGAACAGTCCATAACTTGTAAGATTACATGATACATGGCCATGTTAATAAAGTGTTGTGCTGTCTGAGAAGAGTTACTGTTTTTATTTGTTTTAGGAAAATTAAAGGGTTAGATCAAGTTTGTGATGAAAGTCTGCAATCACTGACAGCACACCTCTGAATTCTCATCGTGCGCATGTGCACTGCATGCGGTCAGGATTCTCTGGTGCTAGTGGTGAGAGCAGGAAGTCTTGAAACCACAATTATGCGAATTGCATACACATGATCACATGCCGACTAGACATGCATGGCCTCATTCTATACAAATTACTTGAGTGAGGCTGGTCACGTTTAGTTGGAATGTGGCCAGAAGTATGAAAATCTCATACTTGCACGCACATGACCTTTCAGGATTCTCCTGTACTGGAGGAAAGGTGAAAGTGTGCAGTGCATGCGCTGCGAGTATTCAGAAGTCTGCAGTCACCTAGAGTTCTTCAGACTTTAATCACAAACCTGGACAACCCTTTTAATTATACAATTAAGTACTGTAGCATGCCCAATCCTAAGAGCGTGTAATATACTCAATGTCAGGATTCAGCTCTGCTAGCTGGGTCCAGCAGACACCACATGACCACTCGTATGTGATTTCCATACTTACGGTTATGTGACAACTAGCCTTTAATCCTGCTTCTCTTCATGAAATAGGGGCTGTAGTTTTTGACTGAAATTGAGAGAATTAGGAAGAGTAGCTAGTCACGTGACTGTCAAAAAGCAAATCGTATATGAGCGGTCACATGACTACTATTCAAACTGCATGAGCGGTGTGTGTGGGGGGCGCCAAACTGAATTCCTGCTCCGCGTGCCGGAAAACAGATCTGCCTCTGTGCTAAGCTTGCAGATATGGTCAGAAGGTTCTGTAAGACATTGCTCTATAGATCAGATATTCTTCCAGAAACAAACCGCCTGGAAGCCTCCTTGTCAGATTTATGCTTAAGAACTAATTATATTTTACTTTAAATATTTCTAATAAAGAAAATAATCAATACAGTAATTATAATCCATAATATTCCAATATGTTCTATTACTTGTGATACGTCTGATATAGTCTAGCTTTATTAAATCATGTTTTGTTTCTGTAAAGGAAATCGAGGCTGAGCCTGCAGATATTGTTAGAAAGTTCTGTACCATGTTATTCTATAGATAAAATGTACTCACAGAAACCAGGTGTCTGGAGGTCTCCTGCAACAGACTTATCCTTGAGAACTAAGAATTGTAATGTTTAATCTGAACATGCATGGAAACTTTGTTACTGTGAGCCAGAACTTTGGTTTAGATACTGCACTCTTCTGTAACAGAGTAGGTCCCTCTCTCATTCATAGGGGTCCTGTATACACAATTTATGTCTCATCTCCATCTCTGAACTGTAACTATTATTCAAAATACATTTTTCTCTCATTCTAATCACCTGTGAATATGGATGTTTTGCTTGGAATACAGATTTCCATGTCATTTCATTATATTGTCTGGGCGTGCGTGGAAACTCCATGCAGGAGAGAAATTTACATTTAAATATTTCATCCTTTTGCAAGAAGGCCGACCCACTCCTCATTCCTAGAGGTTTCTGTAGAAGTGTTTTTATATCTTAGCCTTATCTATACCTTTTTTAATTGTAAGTTTATTCTAAATTAACCTCCATTTTATTCAATTACCTATGAAGACCTGGTTTGTCCAGAAGTCTGCACCGACTTCTGCTCTCAAGCTCATCCAGTGGCCGGTATCATTATGGTATGGCATCCAGCGGCCAGTATCGTTATGGTATGGCATCCAGCGGCCAGTATCGTTATGGTATGGCATCCAGCGGCCAGTATCGTTATGGTATGGCATCCAGCGGCCAGTATCGTTATGGTATGGCATCCAGCGGCCAGTATCGTTATGGTATGGCATCCAGCGGCCAGTATCGTTATGGTATGGCATCCAGCGGCCAGTATCGTTATGGTATGGCATCCAGCGGCCAGTATCGTTATGGTATGGCATCCAGCGGCCAGTATCGTTATGGTATGGCATCCAGCGGCCAGTATCGTTATGGTATGGCATCCAGCGGCCAGTATCGTTATGGTATGGCATCCAGCGGCCAGTATCGTTATGGTATGGCATCCAGCGGCCAGTATCGTTATGGTATGGCATCCAGCGGCCAGTATCGTTATGGTATGGCATCCAGCGGCCAGTATCGTTATGGTATGGCATCCAGCGGCCAGTATCGTTATGGTATGGCATCCAGCGGCCAGTATCGTTATGGTATGGCATCCAGCGGCCAGTATCGTTATGGTATGGCATCCAGCGGCCAGTATCGTTATGGTATGGCATCCAGCGGCCAGTATCGTTATGGTATGGCATCCAGCGGCCAGTATCGTTATGGTATGGCATCCAGCGGCCAGTATCGTTATGGTATGGCATCCAGCGGCCAGTATCGTTATGGTATGGCATCCAGCGGCCAGTATCGTTATGGTATGGCATCCAGCGGCCAGTATCGTTATGGTATGGCATCCAGCGGCCAGTATCGTTATGGTATGGCATCCAGCGGCCAGTATCGTTATGGTATGGCATCCAGCGGCCAGTATCGTTATGGTATGGCATCCAGCGGCCAGTATCGTTATGGTATGGCATCCAGCGGCCAGTATCGTTATGGTATGGCATCCAGCGGCCAGTATCGTTATGGTATGGCATCCAGCGGCCAGTATCGTTCTGGTATGGCATCCAGCGGCCAGTATCATTATGGTATGGCATCCAGCGGCCAGTATCATTATGGTATGGCATCCAGTGGCCAGTATCATTATGGTATGGCATCCAGTGGCCAGTATCATTATGGTATGGCATCCAGTGGCCAGTATCATTATGGTATGGCATCCAGTGGCCAGTATCATTATGGTATGGCATCCAGTGGCTAGTATCATTATTATACACACTATAATCCTCCCAATTGGCATCAAGATAACAGAACAGTAGTGTTGCGCAGACGTGCTTGGATAAGGTGTCATCTGAGCATGCTCGGGTGCTAACAGATTATCTTTTGCGTGCTCTAATAATATGTTCACACCGCCGCGGCTCCACACAAACTGGCAAGCCCTGCATGTATTGCGGCGGTCTAACAGCCGTGAGACATGCAGCCGCGGTGACGCAAACATATTTTTCAAGCACGACGAAGATACTCTTAGCACCCGAGAATACTCGGATAACGCCTTATCGGAGCACGTTAGCTTATCACTACAGAACAGATCTGAACAGTGCTCAGGATTCTCCTCACCTAGCACCCTGCCGAGAATAATAAATGCCTGTAGCCAATTTCCAAAAGTCCCTCCTACATTGCTCACCCTCCACCTCCCTATGCTTTTTCCCTGCTCCCACATTTCAGTGACAAAACACTCAAGTGGCAGTAAAGTAGATATAGCTGCAGTTTTCCTTTTCCAAATATTTTTAACTTCCATTTTTTAAATGAGGCCCTAATGGTCCTTGAAAGCATACACACACGCTCCCAAGTCAGACTTTGTTGCAGACGGACAAGCCTATTTTTGGTAACAGTCTCTGCTGCCACTGGCCAAGTCCCAACACATCCTTCTGCATCATCAACCCTAACAGACCATGCTGCTACAGGCCCCTCACACTGTGGTCCCAACTGCAACACCCGGTGGCCTAAAAGATGTACCCAGGTCACCGTACGTGAGGTGTGAAAGCGTGTAACTGGCATGTCTCACCGGAGGTCATCACCACAACCCACTAATGGTCCATCCTAACTGACTCTGGGCATTTTGAGGACCTGATGCAAAGTATCTTCTGGATTAACGACCTCTGATGAAGTCTGCAATAATGAAAAATAATAATAATAAAAAAGTAAACGCTGCATTGCACCGAATGACCAGCAGGTGGCAACGAAGTCACAACATTAACTAGCCCCCTATTGTAGAAAACCTAAACACCATCAGGAGGTGCTGAGGCTTCATGAGAACGCGCCACCCCCAAACTTAAAAGGCTTTTCCACTATTCAGACAACTTCTCAATCACTGTTTCCCCTGAGTAAAATAATAACTATTCTACTCTGCACTGGCTCTCCCAGGGTCCGCGATCCCTGCGGCCAATCAGAGGTGTCTTCACTCTCTCGTACTTTGGAGGAATTGACCGCTGCAGCTGCTCTCCCACTTCCTCCAGATGTCAATGATGTCTGTAGGAGAGGAAAGTGAAGCCAGCGCTGAATGTCACGCCAAAGATGGCTGCCCTCCTATTATATAAATCTCACTATAACTCCACCACCAGCCTATCACATTCCTAGTTCCACATCCAACCTCCATATCAAACCCTGTAATAAACCCTTCATTACCTGGTCTTGTCAGGACCTCAATAAACCCAGCCTTTTTGAGGCCTAGTTCTGTACGGCCATTAATAATGCACTGGTGTAAATAATGTGTGTGAGGTAAATGGTGTGGAAAACCGGATTGTAATCAAGCAATGATTTCTTCAATTGGACTGCAATGTCCTGAACCCTACGACTTGTACCAGTCATGTGACTTATGCTGCCCCAGGACTACAGCCATATTGGCCAAAGCTGTGATATCACAGAGGCACATACCAGCATGTGGAAGCATGGCGACATAGCGATGACATCACAATGGCAGGTGTCGGAATGTGGATTCTATGACATAGCGATGACATCACAATGGCAGGCGCCTATATACACCGGAGCGCAGGTGAGAGGAGACACACGGGAGCTCACAAACCACAAGGAAGGCAAGAAGAATCGATTGGAGAATAGGGACAGGAGAAGCCAAGAAGAACAGAATAACCCGCTTCTTAGCCTTCACTGATCCATGACGAGACTGAGCGGATGGAAGCGGAGGAGGAGACCCAGGACCCCGTCACATCCACCTGACTGATGAGAAAGGGGAGAAATTATGTAGATTATGTAGCAGCATTACAACTATTCTCGTTACCCATAGCAACCAGTCAGAGCTCAGCTTTTATTAAAGGGGTATTCCCATCTCCAAAATCCTCTACCAATATGTAGTAGGTGTAATAATAATAATATTAGATATCCATGCTTACAACCACCAGTTATCTAGTTGCTAGTGGTCGTAACCATGGATACCTAAGGTCCTGCAATGCCTGCACATGAGGAAAGAGACACAGCGAAGCAGAAAAACTATTCTACATTTCTAATTGAAGTTTTTTCTAATATTATTATTACACCTACTACATATTGGGATAGGATCTTGGAGATGGGAATACCCTTTTAATCTCTGATTGCTATGGGTAACTAGGAGAGTTTGTTGCTCAGCTTTGATGAGGGATGACAGATTTTACTAGACTAAGTGGATATCATTGGTGCTACCAGAGCAGCTGCACAGGGGGCTAATAGGTTAGGGGGTCACTCACCTTCATTTTGTTAATTCTGTGTATTGCTGTAGCAGTGCTGTGCGCGTATATTGATGCTGTGGGGCAGGGGCGTACATAGAAATCATCGGGGCCCATAGAGAAGTTTGAGTTGAGGCCTCCCCCTTCAAAAGATATTTTTAAAAAAATTATATTTGTCAGTGTCACAACTTTCCAGCCTTTACATAGTAATATTCCCCCTGCTGAAGTCCTAGATTCCCCTCTCATTGCCACCATAACGTATGATGCCAACAAAAGTGCCCCCCAAACACAGTATGATACCCCCCATGGTGAATTCCTCTACCTTAGCCTCCACATGTACAGTAGGGTCATCAAACTATGCCCCCCCTCAACTCCCAAGGCAAAGTAAGGTGACCACAACACAGCAATCCCCCAACTGTGACCCCCACACAGCCCTCCATGTAGAGTAATGGGCCTACATACAGTATAATGGCCCCACACTGTATAATAGTCTGCACTAGCCCTCCAAACAGTATGATGGACACCACATAGGTCAGAGTAATATTCAGCTCACCCTTGAAGGATTCCCAGTGGGTTCCATATAACGAAGCACAGGATCCAGTCTCTGCCAGATGTAGAAGCAAGGTGCATCCAAATCCAGTACAAAAAAAGTCTTTATAAGAACGATTGAAACAATGGCATTGTTGTGACACACCATTTAGGTGTAGTTGGGGGTTTGGAAGGTGCACAAAATATGAGTCTAAGAACATGCAGAGTGTTTGAAACGCGTTCGGTGTTGCACATTTTCTACACCTTCCAAACCCCCAACTACAGCTAAATGGTGTCACAGCAATCCATTTGTTTTTTTACTGGAGCTGGATATTCACTTCAATCCAAGCATGATGGACCCCACACAAACCTTAACACTGTATAATTGCTTGCATACTGTATAATGGCCCCACACAACCCTTCAAATATTATAATGGCCCCCCATAGTATAACACGCCACCATAATCCTCCATACAATAAAATACTCACTATAGTCCTCCACAGAGCATAATTCACTTCCCCATGGTCCTCCACACAGTAATATGCACCCGCCCATAGGGTAAAACTCAACCCCCCCGCCCATAAGGTAAAACTCAACCCTCCCCTCCATAGGGTGAAATACAACCCCCCCATAGGGTGAAACGCAAACCCCCGCCCATAGGGTAAAACACAACCCCATCCCCCATAGGGTAAAACGCAGCCCACAGTTTTCCAGTATTATGGGCACCACGTACTCACTGATTTTTTTTAAGAAAAATACAATACTCACCGCTCCTTGTTCCCCCACTGCTTCAGTCTCTGCAGCGCATATACTCACCTCAGCAGCTACACTATCTGACACAGCATGGAGTGCGATGAAGTGTCATCATCGTGCCCGCTGTGTCAGATGCAGGAGGGAGGGAGCATTAAATGCTGCCGTTCAGTCAATACCATGGCTAATCACTAACAGAGGCATTTAAGTGTCCTGGTAGCTACTTCACTCATGTACCTCTTCCCATCGCCCCATAGAAGTGATTGCCGAAGATTTACCATGGCAGTCAGGGGCCTTAAAGAAGGATTCAATCACTGCCATCTTAGTACTCCTATAAAGCTCGGCTTCACAAGAGAATGTCAATTAAACTACATGTATATACTGCAATAATACAAAATTACAAAATATAGTATAAGAGGTTAAATGATCACATAAGTCCACTAAGTTAACTTAAAAATAAAGTAAAAATTGAAAAAGTTTTGAAAAATATGAACGTTTAAATTATACTTCAACCGTTATGTTAAAATACCCCCCAAAACATAAAATGAAATGCTCTTCTTCACAAAAAAAACACAATCAAAAGCAATGGCATTTAATGCAACCCAAAAAGGTATCAAAAACGGATCAATTCACTTGTATTGAGAGAGGCTGAACACATCCAGTCGGCACGTGATAGCGTGTATGCAAATTGCAATCTTGCGGCGCCAGTACTAGAGAAATTCTGTCCGCTCGCACACTGTGCACTTTAAGGAGCCACAAGTCTGACTGCAGATGGCGCCCCAAACCTGGGCAAACCTTTTAATATACCCCAAAATTGTATCAATAAAAGCTACGCAAAATCACGCCCTCACAAAGGTCCATCAACAGAAAAAAAAATGTAAAAGGTCTCAGAATATGGTGACCCAAACCAATTTCTTTAGTGTTGTTACATAGTTGTTTAACCACCGTGGGAGATAAAACACCTTGAGTTTGGTATTGCGGTTATCTCAATGACCTGGAGAATTATATTATAATCTAAAAACAAATCCTTAAAAGACAATAGTGGAATTGCTTTTATCTCATTATTTCATCCCAACACAGATTTTGTTTCTCTCCACATTTCAGACCTATGATAAATATATAGTTGTATAGTTTGTTTTTATCTTAGTGGTGAAAACATTTTATTTTGTTTCATTTTGCAACAAAGAAAATAACTCGTTTCCCACTATTTCCTGTGGCCAAATATTTTCCTATTGGTAAAGCAAAATGAGGATTTAGTTTGTGTGAGTGAAGCTCATGTTTTTATTGACAAAAGTTTGGGGAACATAGAAGATTTTGATTCTTTTTTAAAATCATTATTTGGGTATGTTATATGGTTATTAAAGGGGTAAATACTTCTTATGGTGCTAATATTATGGGTTCAATAATTTAACGTTTTAAATTTTTATACCTTTGAAATCTGATCGGGGCCCGTCTGCCCACCAGGGACAGGTGATCGGGGCCCGTCTGCCCACCAGGGACAGGTGATCGGGGCCCGTCTGCCCACCAGGGACAGGTGATCGGGGCCCGTCTGCCCACCAGGGACAGGTGATCGGGGCCCGTCTGCCCACCAGGGACAGGTGATCGGGGCCCGTCTGCCCACCAGGGACAGGTGATCGGGGCCCGTCTGCCCACCAGGGACAGGTGATCGGGGCCCGTCTGCCCACCAGGGACAGGTGATCGGGGCCCGTCTGCCCACCAGGGACAGGTGATCGGGGCCCGTCTGCCCACCAGGGACAGGTGATCGGGGCCCGTCTGCCCACCAGGGACAGGTGATCGGGGCCCGTCTGCCCACCAGGGACAGGTGATCGGGGCCCGTCTGCCCACCAGGGACAGGTGATCGGGGCCCGTCTGCCCACCAGGGACAGGTGATCGGGGCCCGTCTGCCCACCAGGGACAGGTGATCGGGGCCCGTCTGCCCACCAGGGACAGGTGATCGGGGCCCGTCTGCCCACCAGGGACAGGTGATCGGGGCCCGTCTGCCCACCAGGGACAGGTGATCGGGGCCCGTCTGCCCACCAGGGACAGGTGATCGGGGCCCGTCTGCCCACCAGGGACAGGTGATCGGGGCCCGTCTGCCCACCAGGGACAGGTGATCGGGGCCCGTCTGCCCACCAGGGACAGGTGATCGGGGCCCGTCTGCCCACCAGGGACAGGTGATCGGGGCCCGTCTGCCCACCAGGGACAGGTGATCGGGGCCCGTCTGCCCACCAGGGACAGGTGATCGGGGCCCGTCTGCCCACCAGGGACAGGTGATCGGGGCCCGTCTGCCCACCAGGGACAGGTGATCGGGGCCCGTCTGCCCACCAGGGACAGGTGATCGGGGCCCGTCTGCCCACCAGGGACAGGTGATCGGGGCCCGTCTGCCCACCAGGGACAGGTGATCGGGGCCCGTCTGCCCACCAGGGACAGGTGATCGGGGCCCGTCTGCCCACCAGGGACAGGTGATCGGGGCCCGTCTGCCCACCAGGGACAGGTGATCGGGGCCCGTCTGCCCACCAGGGACAGGTGATCGGGGCCCGTCTGCCCACCAGGGACAGGTGATCGGGGCCCGTCTGCCCACCAGGGACAGGTGATCGGGGCCCGTCTGCCCACCAGGGACAGGTGATCGGGGCCCGTCTGCCCACCAGGGACAGGTGATCGGGGCCCGTCTGCCCACCAGGGACAGGTGATCGGGGCCCGTCTGCCCACCAGGGACAGGTGATCGGGGCCCGTCTGCCCACCAGGGACAGGTGATCGGGGCCCGTCTGCCCACCAGGGACAGGTGATCGGGGCCCGTCTGCCCACCAGGGACAGGTGATCGGGGCCCGTCTGCCCACCAGGGACAGGTGATCGGGGCCCGTCTGCCCACCAGGGACAGGTGATCGGGGCCCGTCTGCCCACCAGGGACAGGTGATCGGGGCCCGTCTGCCCACCAGGGACAGGTGATCGGGGCCCGTCTGCCCACCAGGGACAGGTGATCGGGGCCCGTCTGCCCACCAGGGACAGGTGATCGGGGCCCGTCTGCCCACCAGGGACAGGTGATCGGGGCCCGTCTGCCCACCAGGGACAGGTGATCGGGGCCCGTCTGCCCACCAGGGACAGGTGATCGGGGCCCGTCTGCCCACCAGGGACAGGTGATCGGGGCCCGTCTGCCCACCAGGGACAGGTGATCGGGGCCCGTCTGCCCACCAGGGACAGGTGATCGGGGCCCGTCTGCCCACCAGGGACAGGTGATCGGGGCCCGTCTGCCCACCAGGGACAGGTGATCGGGGCCCGTCTGCCCACCAGGGACAGGTGATCGGGGCCCGTCTGCCCACCAGGGACAGGTGATCGGGGCCCGTCTGCCCACCAGGGACAGGTGATCGGGGCCCGTCTGCCCACCAGGGACAGGTGATCGGGGCCCGTCTGCCCACCAGGGACAGGTGATCGGGGCCCGTCTGCCCACCAGGGACAGGTGATCGGGGCCCGTCTGCCCACCAGGGACAGGTGATCGGGGCCCGTCTGCCCACCAGGGACAGGTGATCGGGGCCCGTCTGCCCACCAGGGACAGGTGATCGGGGCCCGTCTGCCCACCAGGGACAGGTGATCGGGGCCCGTCTGCCCACCAGGGACAGGTGATCGGGGCCCGTCTGCCCACCAGGGACAGGTGATCGGGGCCCGTCTGCCCACCAGGGACAGGTGATCGGGGCCCGTCTGCCCACCAGGGACAGGTGATCGGGGCCCGTCTGCCCACCAGGGACAGGTGATCGGGGCCCGTCTGCCCACCAGGGACAGGTGATCGGGGCCCGTCTGCCCACCAGGGACAGGTGATCGGGGCCCGTCTGCCCACCAGGGACAGGTGATCGGGGCCCGTCTGCCCACCAGGGACAGGTGATCGGGGCCCGTCTGCCCACCAGGGACAGGTGATCGGGGCCCGTCTGCCCACCAGGGACAGGTGATCGGGGCCCGTCTGCCCACCAGGGACAGGTGATCGGGGCCCGTCTGCCCACCAGGGACAGGTGATCGGGGCCCGTCTGCCCACCAGGGACAGGTGATCGGGGCCCGTCTGCCCACCAGGGACAGGTGATCGGGGCCCGTCTGCCCACCAGGGACAGGTGATCGGGGCCCGTCTGCCCACCAGGGACAGGTGATCGGGGCCCGTCTGCCCACCAGGGACAGGTGATCGGGGCCCGTCTGCCCACCAGGGACAGGTGATCGGGGCCCGTCTGCCCACCAGGGACAGGTGATCGGGGCCCGTCTGCCCACCAGGGACAGGTGATCGGGGCCCGTCTGCCCACCAGGGACAGGTGATCGGGGCCCGTCTGCCCACCAGGGACAGGTGATCGGGGCCCGTCTGCCCACCAGGGACAGGTGATCGGGGCCCGTCTGCCCACCAGGGACAGGTGATCGGGGCCCGTCTGCCCACCAGGGACAGGTGATCGGGGCCCGTCTGCCCACCAGGGACAGGTGATCGGGGCCCGTCTGCCCACCAGGGACAGGTGATCGGGGCCCGTCTGCCCACCAGGGACAGGTGATCGGGGCCCGTCTGCCCACCAGGGACAGGTGATCGGGGCCCGTCTGCCCACCAGGGACAGGTGATCGGGGCCCGTCTGCCCACCAGGGACAGGTGATCGGGGCCCGTCTGCCCACCAGGGACAGGTGATCGGGGCCCGTCTGCCCACCAGGGACAGGTGATCGGGGCCCGTCTGCCCACCAGGGACAGGTGATCGGGGCCCGTCTGCCCACCAGGGACAGGTGATCGGGGCCCGTCTGCCCACCAGGGACAGGTGATCGGGGCCCGTCTGCCCACCAGGGACAGGTGATCGGGGCCCGTCTGCCCACCAGGGACAGGTGATCGGGGCCCGTCTGCCCACCAGGGACAGGTGATCGGGGCCCGTCTGCCCACCAGGGACAGGTGATCGGGGCCCGTCTGCCCACCAGGGACAGGTGATCGGGGCCCGTCTGCCCACCAGGGACAGGTGATCGGGGCCCGTCTGCCCACCAGGGACAGGTGATCGGGGCCCGTCTGCCCACCAGGGACAGGTGATCGGGGCCCGTCTGCCCACCAGGGACAGGTGATCGGGGCCCGTCTGCCCACCAGGGACAGGTGATCGGGGCCCGTCTGCCCACCAGGGACAGGTGATCGGGGCCCGTCTGCCCACCAGGGACAGGTGATCGGGGCCCGTCTGCCCACCAGGGACAGGTGATCGGGGCCCGTCTGCCCACCAGGGACAGGTGATCGGGGCCCGTCTGCCCACCAGGGACAGGTGATCGGGGCCCGTCTGCCCACCAGGGACAGGTGATCGGGGCCCGTCTGCCCACCAGGGACAGGTGATCGGGGCCCGTCTGCCCACCAGGGACAGGTGATCGGGGCCCGTCTGCCCACCAGGGACAGGTGATCGGGGCCCGTCTGCCCACCAGGGACAGGTGATCGGGGCCCGTCTGCCCACCAGGGACAGGTGATCGGGGCCCGTCTGCCCACCAGGGACAGGTGATCGGGGCCCGTCTGCCCACCAGGGACAGGTGATCGGGGCCCGTCTGCCCACCAGGGACAGGTGATCGGGGCCCGTCTGCCCACCAGGGACAGGTGATCGGGGCCCGTCTGCCCACCAGGGACAGGTGATCGGGGCCCGTCTGCCCACCAGGGACAGGTGATCGGGGCCCGTCTGCCCACCAGGGACAGGTGATCGGGGCCCGTCTGCCCACCAGGGACAGGTGATCGGGGCCCGTCTGCCCACCAGGGACAGGTGATCGGGGCCCGTCTGCCCACCAGGGACAGGTGATCGGGGCCCGTCTGCCCACCAGGGACAGGTGATCGGGGCCCGTCTGCCCACCAGGGACAGGTGATCGGGGCCCGTCTGCCCACCAGGGACAGGTGATCGGGGCCCGTCTGCCCACCAGGGACAGGTGATCGGGGCCCGTCTGCCCACCAGGGACAGGTGATCGGGGCCCGTCTGCCCACCAGGGACAGGTGATCGGGGCCCGTCTGCCCACCAGGGACAGGTGATCGGGGCCCGTCTGCCCACCAGGGACAGGTGATCGGTGGCCCGTCTGCCCACCAGGGACAGGTGATCGGGGCCCGTCTGCCCACCAGGGACAGGTGATCGGGGCCCGTCTGCCCACCAGGGACAGGTGATCGGGGCCCGTCTGCCCACCAGGGACAGGTGATCGGGGCCCGTCTGCCCACCAGGGACAGGTGATCGGGGCCCGTCTGCCCACCAGGGACAGGTGATCGGGGCCCGTCTGCCCACCAGGGACAGGTGATCGGGGCCCGTCTGCCCACCAGGGACAGGTGATCGGGGCCCGTCTGCCCACCAGGGACAGGTGATCGGGGCCCGTCTGCCCACCAGGGACAGGTGATCGGGGCCCGTCTGCCCACCAGGGACAGGTGATCGGGGCCCGTCTGCCCACCAGGGACAGGTGATCGGGGCCCGTCTGCCCACCAGGGACAGGTGATCGGGGCCCGTCTGCCCACCAGGGACAGGTGATCGGGGCCCGTCTGCCCACCAGGGACAGGTGATCGGGGCCCGTCTGCCCACCAGGGACAGGTGATCGGGGCCCGTCTGCCCACCAGGGACAGGTGATCGGGGCCCGTCTGCCCACCAGGGACAGGTGATCGGGGCCCGTCTGCCCACCAGGGACAGGTGATCGGGGCCCGTCTGCCCACCAGGGACAGGTGATCGGGGCCCGTCTGCCCACCAGGGACAGGTGATCGGGGCCCGTCTGCCCACCAGGGACAGGTGATCGGGGCCCGTCTGCCCACCAGGGACAGGTGATCGGGGCCCGTCTGCCCACCAGGGACAGGTGATCGGGGCCCGTCTGCCCACCAGGGACAGGTGATCGGGGCCCGTCTGCCCACCAGGGACAGGTGATCGGGGCCCGTCTGCCCACCAGGGACAGGTG
This sequence comes from Phyllobates terribilis, assembly GCF_046119375.1. Taxonomy (NCBI): domain Eukaryota; kingdom Metazoa; phylum Chordata; class Amphibia; order Anura; family Dendrobatidae; genus Phyllobates; species Phyllobates terribilis. The sequence continues at coordinate 398,404 of NW_027363254.1, forward strand.
ATCGGGGCCCGTCTGCCCACCAGGGACAGGTGATCGGGGCCCGTCTGCCCACCAGGGACAGGTGATCGGGGCCCGTCTGCCCACCAGGGACAGGTGATCGGGGCCCGTCTGCCCACCAGGGACAGGTGATCGGGGCCCGTCTGCCCACCAGGGACAGGTGATCGGGGCCCGTCTGCCCACCAGGGACAGGTGATCGGGGCCCGTCTGCCCACCAGGGACAGGTGATCGGGGCCCGTCTGCCCACCAGGGACAGGTGATCGGGGCCCGTCTGCCCACCAGGGACAGGTGATCGGGGCCCGTCTGCCCACCAGGGACAGGTGATCGGGGCCCGTCTGCCCACCAGGGACAGGTGATCGGGGCCCGTCTGCCCACCAGGGACAGGTGATCGGGGCCCGTCTGCCCACCAGGGACAGGTGATCGGGGCCCGTCTGCCCACCAGGGACAGGTGATCGGGGCCCGTCTGCCCACCAGGGACAGGTGATCGGGGCCCGTCTGCCCACCAGGGACAGGTGATCGGGGCCCGTCTGCCCACCAGGGACAGGTGATCGGGGCCCGTCTGCCCACCAGGGACAGGTGATCGGGGCCCCGTCTGCCCACCAGGGACAGGTGATCGGGGCCCGTCTGCCCACCAGGGACAGGTGATCGGGGCCCGTCTGCCCACCAGGGACAGGTGATCGGGGCCCGTCTGCCCACCAGGGACAGGTGATCGGGGCCCGTCTGCCCACCAGGGACAGGTGATCGGGGCCCGTCTGCCCACCAGGGACAGGTGACGGGGCCCGTCTGCCCACCAGGGACAGGTGATCGGGGCCCGTCTGCCCACCAGGGACAGGTGATCGGGGCCCGTCTGCCCACCAGGGACAGGTGATCGGGGCCCGTCTGCCCACCAGGGACAGGTGATCGGGGCCCGTCTGCCCACCAGGGACAGGTGATCGGGGCCCGTCTGCCCACCAGGGACAGGTGATCGGGGCCCGTCTGCCCACCAGGGACAGGTGATCGGGGCCCGTCTGCCCACCAGGGACAGGTGATCGGGGCCCGTCTGCCCACCAGGGACAGGTGATCGGGGCCCGTCTGCCCACCAGGGACAGGTGATCGGGGCCCGTCTGCCCACCAGGGACAGGTGATCGGGGCCCGTCTGCCCACCAGGGACAGGTGATCGGGGCCCGTCTGCCCACCAGGGACAGGTGATCGGGGCCCGTCTGCCCACCAGGGACAGGTGATCGGGGCCCGTCTGCCCACCAGGGACAGGTGATCGGGGCCCGTCTGCCCACCAGGGACAGGTGATCGGGGCCCGTCTGCCCACCAGGGACAGGTGATCGGGGCCCGTCTGCCCACCAGGGACAGGTGATCGGGGCCCGTCTGCCCACCAGGGACAGGTGATCGGGGCCCGTCTGCCCACCAGGGACAGGTGATCGGGGCCCGTCTGCCCACCAGGGACAGGTGATCGGGGCCCGTCTGCCCACCAGGGACAGGTGATCGGGGCCCGTCTGCCCACCAGGGACAGGTGATCGGGGCCCGTCTGCCCACCAGGGACAGGTGATCGGGGCCCGTCTGCCCACCAGGGACAGGTGATCGGGGCCCGTCTGCCCACCAGGGACAGGTGATCGGGGCCCGTCTGCCCACCAGGGACAGGTGATCGGGGCCCGTCTGCCCACCAGGGACAGGTGATCGGGGCCCGTCTGCCCACCAGGGACAGGTGATCGGGGCCCGTCTGCCCACCAGGGACAGGTGATCGGGGCCCGTCTGCCCACCAGGGACAGGTGATCGGGGCCCGTCTGCCCACCAGGGACAGGTGATCGGGGCCCGTCTGCCCACCAGGGACAGGTGATCGGGGCCCGTCTGCCCACCAGGGACAGGTGATCGGGGCCCGTCTGCCCACCAGGGACAGGTGATCGGGGCCCGTCTGCCCACCAGGGACAGGTGATCGGGGCCCGTCTGCCCACCAGGGACAGGTGATCGGGGCCCGTCTGCCCACCAGGGACAGGTGATCGGGGCCCGTCTGCCCACCAGGGACAGGTGATCGGGGCCCGTCTGCCCACCAGGGACAGGTGATCGGGGCCCGTCTGCCCACCAGGGACAGGTGATCGGGGCCCGTCTGCCCACCAGGGACAGGTGATCGGGGCCCGTCTGCCCACCAGGGACAGGTGATCGGGGCCCGTCTGCCCACCAGGGACAGGTGATCGGGGCCCGTCTGCCCACCAGGGACAGGTGATCGGGGCCCGTCTGCCCACCAGGGACAGGTGATCGGGGCCCGTCTGCCCACCAGGGACAGGTGATCGGGGCCCGTCTGCCCACCAGGGACAGGTGATCGGGGCCCGTCTGCCCACCAGGGACAGGTGATCGGGGCCCGTCTGCCCACCAGGGACAGGTGATCGGGGCCCGTCTGCCCACCAGGGACAGGTGATCGGGGCCCGTCTGCCCACCAGGGACAGGTGATCGGGGCCCGTCTGCCCACCAGGGACAGGTGATCGGGGCCCGTCTGCCCACCAGGGACAGGTGATCGGGGCCCGTCTGCCCACCAGGGACAGGTGATCGGGGCCCGTCTGCCCACCAGGGACAGGTGATCGGGGCCCGTCTGCCCACCAGGGACAGGTGATCGGGGCCCGTCTGCCCACCAGGGACAGGTGATCGGGGCCCGTCTGCCCACCAGGGACAGGTGATCGGGGCCCGTCTGCCCACCAGGGACAGGTGATCGGGGCCCGTCTGCCCACCAGGGACAGGTGATCGGGGCCCGTCTGCCCACCAGGGACAGGTGATCGGGGCCCGTCTGCCCACCAGGGACAGGTGATCGGGGCCCGTCTGCCCACCAGGGACAGGTGATCGGGGCCCGTCTGCCCACCAGGGACAGGTGATCGGGGCCCGTCTGCCCACCAGGGACAGGTGATCGGGGCCCGTCTGCCCACCAGGGACAGGTGATCGGGGCCCGTCTGCCCACCAGGGACAGGTGATCGGGGCCCGTCTGCCCACCAGGGACAGGTGATCGGGGCCCGTCTGCCCACCAGGGACAGGTGATCGGGGCCCGTCTGCCCACCAGGGACAGGTGATCGGGGCCCGTCTGCCCACCAGGGACAGGTGATCGGGGCCCGTCTGCCCACCAGGGACAGGTGATCGGGGCCCGTCTGCCCACCAGGGACAGGTGATCGGGGCCCGTCTGCCCACCAGGGACAGGTGATCGGGGCCCGTCTGCCCACCAGGGACAGGTGATCGGGGCCCGTCTGCCCACCAGGGACAGGTGATCGGGGCCCGTCTGCCCACCAGGGACAGGTGATCGGGGCCCGTCTGCCCACCAGGGACAGGTGATCGGGGCCCGTCTGCCCACCAGGGACAGGTGATCGGGGCCCGTCTGCCCACCAGGGACAGGTGATCGGGGCCCGTCTGCCCACCAGGGACAGGTGATCGGGGCCCGTCTGCCCACCAGGGACAGGTGATCGGGGCCCGTCTGCCCACCAGGGACAGGTGATCGGGGCCCGTCTGCCCACCAGGGACAGGTGATCGGGGCCCGTCTGCCCACCAGGGACAGGTGATCGGGGCCCGTCTGCCCACCAGGGACAGGTGATCGGGGCCCGTCTGCCCACCAGGGACAGGTGATCGGGGCCCGTCTGCCCACCAGGGACAGGTGATCGGGGCCCGTCTGCCCACCAGGGACAGGTGATCGGGGCCCGTCTGCCCACCAGGGACAGGTGATCGGGGCCCGTCTGCCCACCAGGGACAGGTGATCGGGGCCCGTCTGCCCACCAGGGACAGGTGATCGGGGCCCGTCTGCCCACCAGGGACAGGTGATCGGGGCCCGTCTGCCCACCAGGGACAGGTGATCGGGGCCCGTCTGCCCACCAGGGACAGGTGATCGGGGCCCGTCTGCCCACCAGGGACAGGTGATCGGGGCCCGTCTGCCCACCAGGGACAGGTGATCGGGGCCCGTCTGCCCACCAGGGACAGGTGATCGGGGCCCGTCTGCCCACCAGGGACAGGTGATCGGGGCCCGTCTGCCCACCAGGGACAGGTGATCGGGGCCCGTCTGCCCACCAGGGACAGGTGATCGGGGCCCGTCTGCCCACCAGGGACAGGTGATCGGGGCCCGTCTGCCCACCAGGGACAGGTGATCGGGGCCCGTCTGCCCACCAGGGACAGGTGATCGGGGCCCGTCTGCCCACCAGGGACAGGTGATCGGGGCCCGTCTGCCCACCAGGGACAGGTGATCGGGGCCCGTCTGCCCACCAGGGACAGGTGATCGGGGCCCGTCTGCCCACCAGGGACAGGTGATCGGGGCCCGTCTGCCCACCAGGGACAGGTGATCGGGGCCCGTCTGCCCACCAGGGACAGGTGATCGGGGCCCGTCTGCCCACCAGGGACAGGTGATCGGGGCCCGTCTGCCCACCAGGGACAGGTGATCGGGGCCCGTCTGCCCACCAGGGACAGGTGATCGGGGCCCGTCTGCCCACCAGGGACAGGTGATCGGGGCCCGTCTGCCCACCAGGGACAGGTGATCGGGGCCCGTCTGCCCACCAGGGACAGGTGATCGGGGCCCGTCTGCCCACCAGGGACAGGTGATCGGGGCCCGTCTGCCCACCAGGGACAGGTGATCGGGGCCCGTCTGCCCACCAGGGACAGGTGATCGGGGCCCGTCTGCCCACCAGGGACAGGTGATCGGGGCCCGTCTGCCCACCAGGGACAGGTGATCGGGGCCCGTCTGCCCACCAGGGACAGGTGATCGGGGCCCGTCTGCCCACCAGGGACAGGTGATCGGGGCCCGTCTGCCCACCAGGGACAGGTGATCGGGGCCCGTCTGCCCACCAGGGACAGGTGATCGGGGCCCGTCTGCCCACCAGGGACAGGTGATCGGGGCCCGTCTGCCCACCAGGGACAGGTGATCGGGGCCCGTCTGCCCACCAGGGACAGGTGATCGGGGCCCGTCTGCCCACCAGGGACAGGTGATCGGGGCCCGTCTGCCCACCAGGGACAGGTGATCGGGGCCCGTCTGCCCACCAGGGACAGGTGATCGGGGCCCGTCTGCCCACCAGGGACAGGTGATCGGGGCCCGTCTGCCCACCAGGGACAGGTGATCGGGGCCCGTCTGCCCACCAGGGACAGGTGATCGGGGCCCGTCTGCCCACCAGGGACAGGTGATCGGGGCCCGTCTGCCCACCAGGGACAGGTGATCGGGGCCCGTCTGCCCACCAGGGACAGGTGATCGGGGCCCGTCTGCCCACCAGGGACAGGTGATCGGGGCCCGTCTGCCCACCAGGGACAGGTGATCGGGGCCCGTCTGCCCACCAGGGACAGGTGATCGGGGCCCGTCTGCCCACCAGGGACAGGTGATCGGGGCCCGTCTGCCCACCAGGGACAGGTGATCGGGGCCCGTCTGCCCACCAGGGACAGGTGATCGGGGCCCGTCTGCCCACCAGGGACAGGTGATCGGGGCCCGTCTGCCCACCAGGGACAGGTGATCGGGGCCCGTCTGCCCACCAGGGACAGGTGATCGGGGCCCGTCTGCCCACCAGGGACAGGTGATCGGGGCCCGTCTGCCCACCAGGGACAGGTGATCGGGGCCCGTCTGCCCACCAGGGACAGGTGATCGGGGCCCGTCTGCCCACCAGGGACAGGTGATCGGGGCCCGTCTGCCCACCAGGGACAGGTGATCGGGGCCCGTCTGCCCACCAGGGACAGGTGATCGGGGCCCGTCTGCCCACCAGGGACAGGTGATCGGGGCCCGTCTGCCCACCAGGGACAGGTGATCGGGGCCCGTCTGCCCACCAGGGACAGGTGATCGGGGCCCGTCTGCCCACCAGGGACAGGTGATCGGGGCCCGTCTGCCCACCAGGGACAGGTGATCGGGGCCCGTCTGCCCACCAGGGACAGGTGATCGGGGCCCGTCTGCCCACCAGGGACAGGTGATCGGGGCCCGTCTGCCCACCAGGGACAGGTGATCGGGGCCCGTCTGCCCACCAGGGACAGGTGATCGGGGCCCGTCTGCCCACCAGGGACAGGTGATCGGGGCCCGTCTGCCCACCAGGGACAGGTGATCGGGGCCCGTCTGCCCACCAGGGACAGGTGATCGGGGCCCGTCTGCCCACCAGGGACAGGTGATCGGGGCCCGTCTGCCCACCAGGGACAGGTGATCGGGGCCCGTCTGCCCACCAGGGACAGGTGATCGGGGCCCGTCTGCCCACCAGGGACAGGTGATCGGGGCCCGTCTGCCCACCAGGGACAGGTGATCGGGGCCCGTCTGCCCACCAGGGACAGGTGATCGGGGCCCGTCTGCCCACCAGGGACAGGTGATCGGGGCCCGTCTGCCCACCAGGGACAGGTGATCGGGGCCCGTCTGCCCACCAGGGACAGGTGATCGGGGCCCGTCTGCCCACCAGGGACAGGTGATCGGGGCCCGTCTGCCCACCAGGGACAGGTGATCGGGGCCCGTCTGCCCACCAGGGACAGGTGATCGGGGCCCGTCTGCCCACCAGGGACAGGTGATCGGGGCCCGTCTGCCCACCAGGGACAGGTGATCGGGGCCCGTCTGCCCACCAGGGACAGGTGATCGGGGCCCGTCTGCCCACCAGGGACAGGTGATCGGGGCCCGTCTGCCCACCAGGGACAGGTGATCGGGGCCCGTCTGCCCACCAGGGACAGGTGATCGGGGCCCGTCTGCCCACCAGGGACAGGTGATCGGGGCCCGTCTGCCCACCAGGGACAGGTGATCGGGGCCCGTCTGCCCACCAGGGACAGGTGATCGGGGCCCGTCTGCCCACCAGGGACAGGTGATCGGGGCCCGTCTGCCCACCAGGGACAGGTGATCGGGGCCCGTCTGCCCACCAGGGACAGGTGATCGGGGCCCGTCTGCCCACCAGGGACAGGTGATCGGGGCCCGTCTGCCCACCAGGGACAGGTGATCGGGGCCCGTCTGCCCACCAGGGACAGGTGATCGGGGCCCGTCTGCCCACCAGGGACAGGTGATCGGGGCCCGTCTGCCCACCAGGGACAGGTGATCGGGGCCCGTCTGCCCACCAGGGACAGGTGATCGGGGCCCGTCTGCCCACCAGGGACAGGTGATCGGGGCCCGTCTGCCCACCAGGGACAGGTGATCGGGGCCCGTCTGCCCACCAGGGACAGGTGATCGGGGCCCGTCTGCCCACCAGGGACAGGTGATCGGGGCCCGTCTGCCCACCAGGGACAGGTGATCGGGGCCCGTCTGCCCACCAGGGACAGGTGATCGGGGCCCGTCTGCCCACCAGGGACAGGTGATCGGGGCCCGTCTGCCCACCAGGGACAGGTGATCGGGGCCCGTCTGCCCACCAGGGACAGGTGATCGGGGCCCGTCTGCCCACCAGGGACAGGTGATCGGGGCCCGTCTGCCCACCAGGGACAGGTGATCGGGGCCCGTCTGCCCACCAGGGACAGGTGATCGGGGCCCGTCTGCCCACCAGGGACAGGTGATCGGGGCCCGTCTGCCCACCAGGGACAGGTGATCGGGGCCCGTCTGCCCACCAGGGACAGGTGATCGGGGCCCGTCTGCCCACCAGGGACAGGTGATCGGGGCCCGTCTGCCCACCAGGGACAGGTGATCGGGGCCCGTCTGCCCACCAGGGACAGGTGATCGGGGCCCGTCTGCCCACCAGGGACAGGTGATCGGGGCCCGTCTGCCCACCAGGGACAGGTGATCGGGGCCCGTCTGCCCACCAGGGACAGGTGATCGGGGCCCGTCTGCCCACCAGGGACAGGTGATCGGGGCCCGTCTGCCCACCAGGGACAGGTGATCGGGGCCCGTCTGCCCACCAGGGACAGGTGATCGGGGCCCGTCTGCCCACCAGGGACAGGTGATCGGGGCCCGTCTGCCCACCAGGGACAGGTGATCGGGGCCCGTCTGCCCACCAGGGACAGGTGATCGGGGCCCGTCTGCCCACCAGGGACAGGTGATCGGGGCCCGTCTGCCCACCAGGGACAGGTGATCGGGGCCCGTCTGCCCACCAGGGACAGGTGATCGGGGCCCGTCTGCCCACCAGGGACAGGTGATCGGGGCCCGTCTGCCCACCAGGGACAGGTGATCGGGGCCCGTCTGCCCACCAGGGACAGGTGATCGGGGCCCGTCTGCCCACCAGGGACAGGTGATCGGGGCCCGTCTGCCCACCAGGGACAGGTGATCGGGGCCCGTCTGCCCACCAGGGACAGGTGATCGGGGCCCGTCTGCCCACCAGGGACAGGTGATCGGGGCCCGTCTGCCCACCAGGGACAGGTGATCGGGGCCCGTCTGCCCACCAGGGACAGGTGATCGGGGCCCGTCTGCCCACCAGGGACAGGTGATCGGGGCCCGTCTGCCCACCAGGGACAGGTGATCGGGGCCCGTCTGCCCACCAGGGACAGGTGATCGGGGCCCGTCTGCCCACCAGGGACAGGTGATCGGGGCCCGTCTGCCCACCAGGGACAGGTGATCGGGGCCCGTCTGCCCACCAGGGACAGGTGATCGGGGCCCGTCTGCCCACCAGGGACAGGTGATCGGGGCCCGTCTGCCCACCAGGGACAGGTGATCGGGGCCCGTCTGCCCACCAGGGACAGGTGATCGGGGCCCGTCTGCCCACCAGGGACAGGTGATCGGGGCCCGTCTGCCCACCAGGGACAGGTGATCGGGGCCCGTCTGCCCACCAGGGACAGGTGATCGGGGCCCGTCTGCCCACCAGGGACAGGTGATCGGGGCCCGTCTGCCCACCAGGGACAGGTGATCGGGGCCCGTCTGCCCACCAGGGACAGGTGATCGGGGCCCGTCTGCCCACCAGGGACAGGTGATCGGGGCCCGTCTGCCCACCAGGGACAGGTGATCGGGGCCCGTCTGCCCACCAGGGACAGGTGATCGGGGCCCGTCTGCCCACCAGGGACAGGTGATCGGGGCCCGTCTGCCCACCAGGGACAGGTGATCGGGGCCCGTCTGCCCACCAGGGACAGGTGATCGGGGCCCGTCTGCCCACCAGGGACAGGTGATCGGGGCCCGTCTGCCCACCAGGGACAGGTGATCGGGGCCCGTCTGCCCACCAGGGACAGGTGATCGGGGCCCGTCTGCCCACCAGGGACAGGTGATCGGGGCCCGTCTGCCCACCAGGGACAGGTGATCGGGGCCCGTCTGCCCACCAGGGACAGGTGATCGGGGCCCGTCTGCCCACCAGGGACAGGTGATCGGGGCCCGTCTGCCCACCAGGGACAGGTGATCGGGGCCCGTCTACATGGTGGGCGCTTCTAGAAGTACTCCTAGTGTGCAGTTCTAGAACTACCCGTAGTGCCGTGAGCAGTTCTAGAACTTCTAGTGTGCAGTTCTAATACTACCCCCGGTGGGCGCTTTTAGAAGTCCTCTTAGTGTGCAGTTCTAGAACTACACCTGGTGTCTGTGGGCGGTTATAGAACTACCCCTGGTGCCGTGAGTAGTTCTAGAACTTCTTTTAGTGTGCGGTTCTAATACTGCTCCTGGTGGGCGCCTTTAGAACTTCCCCTGGTGGGCGGTTCTAGAAGTACTCCTAGTATGCAGTTCTAGAACTACCCCTGGTGGGTGGTTCTGAAACTACCCCTGGTGCCGTGAGTGGTTCTAGAACTTCAACTAGTGTGCAGTTCTAATAATGCTCCTGGTAGGTGGTTCTAGAAGTACTCTAGTGAGCAGTTCTAGAAATACCCCTGGTGCCGGTGGGCTCTTCTAGAACTATCCCTCGTGGGCGCTTCTAGAACTACACATAGTGCCGGTGAGCGGTTCTGAAGCTACCTCTGGTGGGCGCTTCTAGAAGTACTCGTAGTGTGCAGTTCTAGACCTACTCCTGGTGGGCGGTTATAGAACTACACCTGGTGGGCGCTTCTAGAACTACCCCTGGTGCCGTGAGCAGTTCTAGAACTTCTTTTAGTGTGCGGTTCTAATACTGCTCCTGGTGGGCGCTTTTAGAACTTCCCCTGGTGGGCGGTTCTAGAAGTACTCCTAGTATGCAGTTCTAGAACTACCCCTGGTGCCGGTGGGCGCTTTTAGAACTACCCCTGGTGGGCAGTTCTAGATCTACACCTGGTGCCAGTGGACGGTTCTAGAACTGCCCCTGGGAGCGCTTCTAGAACTACCCCTCACGGGCGCTTCTAGAAGTACTCCTAGTGTGCAGTTCTAGAACTACCCGCAGTGCCGTGAGCAGTTCTAAAACTTCTAGTGTGCAGTTGTAATACTGCTCCTGGTGGGCGCTTTTAGAACTACCCCCGGTGCCGTCGGGCGCTTCTAGAACTACCCCTCGTGGCCGCTTCTAGAACTACCCCTTGTGGGCGCTTCTAGAACTACACCTAGTGCCGGTGAGCGGTTCTGAAACTACCCCCGCTGGGCGCTTCTAGAAGTACTCTTAGTGTGCAGTTCTAGAACTACTCCCGGTGCCGATGGACGGTTCTAGAACTACCCCCCGGTGCCGATGAGCGCTTCTAGAGCTACCCCTGGTGGGCGCTTCTAGAAGTACTCCTAGTGTCCCGTTCTAGAACTACCCCTGGTGCCGTGAGCGGTTCTAATACTGCTCCTGGTGAGCGGTTTTAGACCTACCCTTGGTGGGCGGTTCTAGAAGTACTCCTAGTGTGCAGTACTAGAACTACCCCTGGTGCCGGTGTGCGCTTCTAGAACTATCCCTGGTGCCATGATCGGTTGTAGAACTTCTTCTAGATTGCGGTTCTAATACTGCTCCTGGTGGGCGCTTCTAATACTATCACTGGTGGGCAGTTCTAGTACTACTCATTGTGCTGGTGGGCACTTCTAGAACTACCCCTGGTGGGTGGTTCTGAAACTACTGGTGCCGATGGACTCTTCTAGAAATACCCCTGGTGGGCAGTCATAGAACTACCTCTGGTGCTGGTGGGCGCTTCTAGAACTACCCCTGGTGGGCGCTTCTAGAACTAACCGCAGTGTAGTGTGCGGTTCTAATACTGTTCCAGGTGGGCGCTTCTAGAACTACCCCTGGCGGGCGCTTCTAGAACTACCCCTGGCGGGCGCTTCTAGAACTACCCCTGGCGGGCGCTTCTAGAACTACCCCTGGCGGGCGCTTCTAGAACTACCCGCAGTATAGTGTGCGGTTCTAATACTGTTCCAGGTGGGCGCTTCTAGAACTACATCTTGTGGGTGCTTCTATATGTACTCCGTGTGCGGTTCTAGAACTACCCCTGGTGCAGGTGGGCGGTTCTAGTACTACCTCTAGTGTGCAGTTCTCGAACTACTGCTAACATGCAGTTCTAGAACTACCCCTGGTGCCCGTGGGGGGTTCTAGAGCTACCCCTGGTGGGCGCTTTTAGAACTTCCCCTGGTGGGCGGTTCTAGAAGTACTCCTAGTATGCAGTTCTAGAACTACCCCTGGTGCCGTTGGGTGGTTCTGAAACTACCCCTGGTGCCGTGAGTGGTTCTAGAACTTCTACTAGTGTGCAGTTCTAATAATGCTCCTGGTAGGTGGTTCTAGAAGTACTCTAGTGAGCAGTTCTAATAATGCTCCTGGTAGGTGGTTCTAGAAGTACTCTAGTGAGCAGTTCTAGAAATACCCCTGGTGCCGGTGGGCGCTTCGAGAACTACTCCCTCGTGGGCGCTTCGAGAACTACTCCCTCGTGGGCGCTTCGAGAACTACTCCCTCGTGGGCGCTTCGAGAACTACTCCCTCGTGGGCGCTTCGAGAACTACACCTAGTGCCGGTGAGCGGTTCTGAAGCTACCTCTGGTGGGCGCTTCTAGAACTACCCCTGGTGGGCGCTTTTAGAACTACCCCTGGTGGGCAGTTCTAGACCTACTCCCGGTGCCGTGAGCGGTACTAGAACTACTCCTGGTGGGCAGTTCTAGAACTACACCTGGTGTCTGGGCAGTTCTAGAGCTACATCTGGTGGGCGGTTATAGAACTACCCCTGGTGCCGTGAGCAGTTCTAGAACTTTTTAGTGTGCGGTTCTAATACTGCTCCTGGTGGGTGCTTTTAGAACTTCCCCTGGTGGGCGGTTCTAGAAGTACTCCTAGTATGCAGTTCTAGATCTACACCTGCTGCCGGTGGACGGTTCTAGAACCACTCCTAGTGTGCAGCTCTAGAACTACCCCTGGGGGTGCTTCTAGAACTACCCCTCGTGGGTGCTTCTAGAACTACATCTAGTGTCGGTGAGCGGTTCTGAAACTACCCCCGGTGGGCGCTTCTAGAAGTACTCTTAGTGTGCAGTTCTAGAACTACTCCCGGTGCCGATGGAAGCTTCTAGAACTACCCCCCCGATGGGCGCTTCTAGAACTACCCCTCACGGGCGCTTCTAGAAGTACTCCTAGTGTGCAGTTCTAGAACTACCCGCAGTGCCGTGAGCAGTTCTAGAACTTCTAGTGTGCAGTTCTAATACTACCCCCGGTGGGCGCTTCTAGAACTACCCCCGGTGGGCGCTTCTAGAACTACCCCCGGTGGGCGCTTCTAGAACTACCCCCGGTGGGCGCTTCTAGAACTACCCCCGGTGGGCGCTTCTAGAACTACACCTAGTGCTGGTGAGCGGTTCTGAAACTACCCCCGCTGGGCGCTTCTAGAAGTACTCTTAGTGTGCAGTTCTAGAACTACTCCCGGTGCCGATGGACGGTTCTAGAACTACCCCCGGTGCCAATGGGCGCTTCTAGAACTACCCCCGGTGCCGTGAGCGGTTCTAGCACTTCTAGTGTGCGGTTCTAATACTGCTCCTGGTGAGCGCTTTTAGACCTACCCTTGGTGGGCGGTTCTAGAAGTACTCCTAGTGTGCAGTACTAGAACTACCCCTGGTGCCGGTGTGCGCTTCTAGAACTACCCCTGGTGCCATGATCGGTTGTAGAACTTCTTCTAGATTGTGCTTCTAATACTATCACTGGTGGGCAGTTCTAGTACTACTCATTGTGCTGGTGGGCACTTCTAGAACTACCCCTGGTGGGTGGTTCTGAAACTACTGGTGCCGATGGGCGCTTCTAGAAAAACCCCTGGTGGGCGCTTCTAGAACTACCCGTAGTGTGTGGTTCTAATACTGTTCCAGGTGGGTGCTTCTAGAACTACATCTTGTGTGTGCTTCTATAAGTACTCAGTGTGCGGTTCTAGAACTACCCCTGGTGCAGGTGGGCGGTTCTAGTACTACCTCTAGTGTGCAGTTCTCGAACTACTGCTAACATGCAGTTCTAGAACTACCCCTGGTGCCCGTGGGGGGTTCTAGAGCTACCCCTGGTGGGCGCTACTAGAACTACACCTGGTGGGTGCTTCTAGAAGTACTCCTAGTATGCAGTTCTAGAACTACCCCGGTGCCGTGAGTGGTACTAGAACTAGTCCTGGTGGGCAGTTCTAGAACTTCTTCTAGTGTGCAGTTCTAATACTGCTCCTGGTGGGCGCTTTTAGAACTTCCCCTGGTGGGCGGTTCTAGAAGTACTCCTAGTATGCAGTTCTAGAACTACCCCTGGTGCCGGAGGGTGCTTCTGGAACTACCCCTGGTGGGTGGTTCTGAAACTACCCCTGGTGCTGTGAGTGGTTCTAGAACTTCTACTAGTGTGCAGTTCTAATAATGCTCCTGGTAGGTGGTTCTAGAAGTACTCTAGTGAGCAGTTCTAGAAATATCCCTGGTGCCGGTGGGCTCTTCTAGAATTACTCCTAGTGTGCAGTTCTAGAACTTCCCCCTAGGGTGTGCTTCTAGAACTACACCTAGTGCCGGTGAGCGGTTCTGAAGCTACCTCCGCTGGGCGCTTCTAGAACTACCCCTGGTGGGCGCTTTTAGAAGTACTCTTAGTGTGCAGTTCTAGAACTACACCTGGTGTCTGTGGGCGGTTCTAGAGCTACATCTGGTGGGCGGTTATAGAACTACCCCTGGTGCCGTGAGCAGTTCTAGAACTTCTTTTAGTGTGCGGTTCTAATACTGCTCCTGGTGGGCGCTTTTAGAACTTCCCCTGGTGGGCGGTTCTAGAAGTACTAGTATGTAGTTCTAGAACTACCCCTGGTGCCGGTGGGCGGTTCTAGATCTACACCTGGTGTCGGTGAACTGTTCTAGAACTACCCCCTGGTGGGTGGTTCTGAAACTACCCCTGGTGCTGTGAGTGGTTCTAGAACTTCTACTAGTGTGCAGTTCTAATAATGCTCCTGGTAGGTGGTTCTAGAAGTACTCTAGTGAGCAGTTCTAGAAATACCCCTGGTGCCCGGTGGGCTCTTCTAGAACCACTCCTAGTGTGCAGCTCTAGAACTACCCCCGGTGGGCGCTTCTAGAACTACCCCCGGTGGGCGCTTCTAGAACTACCCCTAGTGTGCAGTTCTAGAACTACCCGCAGTGCCGTGAGCAGTTCTAGAACTTCTAGTGTGCAGTTCTAATACTGCTCCTGGTGGGCACTTTTAGAACTACCCCCGGTGCCGATGGGCGCTTCTAGAACTACCCCTGGTGGGCGCTTTTAGACCTACCCTTGGTGGGCGGTTCTAGAAGTACTCCTAGTGTGCAGTACTAGAACTACCCCTGGTGCCATGATCGGTTGTAGAACTTCTTCTAGATTGCGGTTCTAATACTGCTCCTGGTGGGCGCTTCTAATACTATCACTGGTGGGCAGTTCTAGTACTACCCATTGTGCTGGTGGGCAGTTCTAGTACTACCCATTGTACTGGTGGGCAGTTCTAGTACTACCCCTGGTGGGTGGTTCTGAAACTACTGGTGCCGATGGGTGCTTCTAGAACTACCCCTGGTGGCCAGTCATAGAACTACCCCTGGTGGCCAGTCATAGAACTACCCCTGGTGGCCAGTCATAGAACTACCCCTGGTGGCCAGTCATAGAACTACCCGCAGTGTAGTGTACGGTTCTAATACTGTTCCAGGTGGGCGCTTCTAGAACTACATCTTGTGGGCGCTTCTAGAAGTACTCTTAGTGTTCCGTTCTAGAACTACCCCCAGTGCCGTGAGCGGTTCTAGAACTTCTAGTGTGCGGTTCTAATACTGCTCCTAGTGGGCGCTTTTAGACCTACCCTTGGTGGGCGGTTCTAGAAGTGCTCCTAGTGTGCAGTACTAGAAGTACCCCTGGTGTCGGTGTGCGTTTCTAGAACTACCCCTGGTGCCATGATCGGTTCTAGAAATTCTTCTAGATTGCGGTTCTAATACTACCCATTGTGCTGGTGGGCAGTTCTAGAACCACCCCTGGCGGGCAGTTCTAGAACCACCCCTGGCGCCGTGAGCGGTTCTAAGACTGCTTCTGGTGGGCGCTTTTAGCACTAACCCTGGTGGGCGGTTCTAGAAGTACTCCTAGTATGCAGTTCTAGAACTACCCCTGGTGCCGGTGGGCGCCTCTAGAACTATCCCTGGTGCCAGAGTGCACTTCTAGAACGACTCCAGGTGGGCGCTTCTAGAACTACCCCTGGAGGGCGGTTCTAATACTGCTCCTGGTGGGCGCTTTTAGAACTACCCGTGGTGGGCGGTTCTAATACTGCTCCTGGTGGGCGCTTCTAGACCTAACCCCGGCGGACGCTACTAGAGCTACCCCTGGTGGGCGCTACTAGAGCTACCCCTGGTGGGCGCTACTAGAGCTACCCCTGGTGGGCGCTACTAGAACTACATCTTGTGGGCGCTTCTAGAAGTACTCCTAGTGTGCGGTTCTAGAACTGCCCCCGGTGCAGGTGGGCGATTCTAGAACTACCTGTAATGTGCAGTTCTAGAACTACTGCTAATATGCAGTTCTAGAACTACCCATAGAGAGCGCTTCTAGAACTACCCCTGGTGTCTGTGGGCGGTTCTAGAGCTACACCTGGTGGGCGGTTATAGAACTACCCCTGTTGCCGTGAGCAGTTCTAGAACTTCTTTTAGTGTGCGGTTCTAATACTGCTCCTGGTGGGCGCTTTTAAATCTACACCTGGTGCCGGTGGACGGTTCTAGAACTACCCCTGGTGGGTGGTTCTGAAACTACCCCTGGTGCTGTGAGTGGTTCTAGAACTTCTACTAGTGTCCAGTTCTAATAATGCTCCTGGTAGGTGGTTCTAGAAGTACTCTAGTGAGCAGTTCTAGAAATACCCCTGGTGCCGGTGAGCTCTTCTAAAACTACTCGCAGTGCTGTGAGCACTTCTACAACTACCCCCCTCGTGGGCACTTCTACAACTACCCCCCTCGTGGGCACTTCTACAACTACCCCCCTCGTGGGCACTTCTACAACTACCCCCCTCGTGGGCACTTCTACAACTACCCCCCTCGTGGGCACTTCTAGAAGTACTCCTCGTGGGCGCTTCTAGAAGTACTCCTAGTGTCCAGTTCTAGAACTACCCCTGATGCCGATGTGATCTTCTATAACTACCCTTGGAGGGCGGTTCTAGAACTACCCCTGGTGCCATGATCGGTTCTAGAACTTTCTTCTAGTGTGCGGTTCTAATACTGCTCCTGGTGGGCGCTTCTAGAACTACCCCTGGTGGGTGGTTATAGAACTACTCCTGGTAGTATACATCTATTCTATATTTTTAGATTTTAACTATTGTATGTACATTGGTGTGAGTGCCTGTCTCTAGGGTGTCTTACTTAACCGTGTATTTATTATAGGTTTTTTAATTTCCTATTTGTGCATAATTTGACAATTTTGTTCGGTTGTTCTTGATTGGTTCTTTGACATTCCTAGTTTGCCTATGGGGTCAATGCACCAAAATGAGTCATCTAGCGTCAATGAACTTTAACCACCTTCAATGCACACGTCAGTGTTGTGCCCTTCTCCCCCGCCCCCCCAAATAGCTGCAAAGTCCCACCTGTATACTGGAGCCCAAGACCACAAGATCACAAGATCACATGCTGGATCTCTGGCACTCATGAAGTCATGTGCAGGGGCCTCAGGAGCCTCCGAACACCACACTGACATCTGTCTGCTCTCCTCCACAACTGAGCAGCATCAGAAACCCAGCTAACAGACATTGCTGTCACTGCAAACACTCATTGGATTAACTGACACGATGTCAGCAAGTTGCTGAAGATCTGGATACTGCAGCCATGAGATCTGTGGCAGCATTAGGCAGATGGGACACTGCAGCTAATAGAGAGTAAGAGTGCAACAGAGATGGCCCTAAACTGCATTTAAAGGGTGTCAGGAAAACTTAGTCAGACTTTGCAGCCCTCTGGCGCCCCCTTATCCTGCTGGTCAAACACGGTATTGACTGAGGATAAGCAACAGGGCGCAGCTGCTCTCATTTATGTCGACTATTGTGGCACGTGATGTGACAGGACGTATATATACCACCAGTTCCGTCCAGGAACGTATATATACCTCAATCCCACCACCCTCAACCACAATATCACATAAATACACCGTATGCTGCCACCACCGATCTCTTAACAGGTGGATCGGGTACCCGTTAGGTAACGTGAATTAGCGGGTGAGGAACGTGTTTGCTCGACATAGGACAAGAAGAACGAAGCTGGTAAATAATAATTTACTCCCGAAAGTTGGCAGTGTTTACAAAAGATATACAAGATTTTATAAAAGACAATTTACATATATGCATAAAACAGTTATTAAAATAAAAGGGGTAAATAATAGCAAAACCTGCGCCACGAGGTGATGGTCTCAGATTCTGTGGCGGGACGGCTCCCCGGAAATTAGGTGTGATTCCTCCATGCAGCGAGGAGTGCTTGCATCTGACGTCCCTGGGTTGGAATGAGCCAACATGGACATTCTGGTTTTTAGTAAGGAGGCAAAACACTAGGACACACCCATGTTGTTTACCTCACGCGGGGGCTCTGTTTTGTGAACCCACCCAGCTGCACAAGACATAAAAATCCTTCATCTTCCATATCTTGGTATGGGGGAGCCCCACATCCAAGATGAATACATCATTTTTTTATTTTTTTTTTAAGGTTGAAGGAAGACTAAGTCCATCTAGTTCAACCCATAGCCTAACATGTTGATCCAGAGGAAGGGAAAAAAAAACCATGTGGAAAACACTAAGCTCCACATTGGGGAAAAAAATTCCTTCGACTCCATACGACAATCAGACTAGTTCCCTGGATCAACGCCCTATCAAGGAATCTAGTATTTATAACCTATAATATACTTTTCAAGAAAGGCATCCATGCCCTTCTTAAATTTAAAAAGTGAATCACTCGTTACAACATCATGCAGCAGAGAGTTCCATAGTCTCACTGCTCTTACAGTAAAGAATCCCCGTCTGTGATTATGATTAAACCTTCTTTCCTCCAGACGTAGAAGATGCCCCCTTGTCCCCGTCTCAGGCCTCAGAGTAAAAAGATCAGTGGAAAGGTCTTTGTACTGTCCCCTCATATACTTGTACATAGTAATAAGATCACCTCTAAGCCTTCTTTTTTCCACAGTAAATAACCCCAAGTGTAATAACCTGTCTTGGTATTGCAGACCCCCCAGTCCTCTAATAACCTTGGTCGCTCTTCTCTGCACCCGCTCTAGTTCAGCCATGTCTTTCTTATACACCGGAGACCAGAACTGTACACAGTATTCTAAGTGTGGTCGCACTAGTGACTTGTATAGAGGTAAAATTATGTTCTCCTCATGAGCATCTATGCCTCTTTTAATGCATCCCATTATTTTATTTGCCTTTGCAGCAGCTGCCTGACACTGGCCACTAAACGTGAGCTTGTCGTCCACCAATACACCCAGGTCTTTTTCAGTTACAGTTTTGCCCAGTGTTTTACAATTAAGCATATAATTATACATTTTATTTCCTCTGCCCAAGTGCATTACCTTACATTTATCCCCATTAAAGCTCATTTGTCATTTATCAGCCCAAGCTTCTAGTTTACATAGATCCTCCTGTAATATAAAATTGTCCTCCTCTGTATTGATTACCCTGCAGAGTTTAGTGTCATCTGCAAATATTGAAATATTACTCTGTATGCCCCCTACAAGGTCATTAATAAATATGTTAAAAAGAAGGGGGCCCAATTCTGACCCCTGTGGTACCCCACTGTTAACTGAGACCCAGTCTGAGTGTTTTCCATTAATAACCACCTTTTGTTTCCTATCACTGAGCCAATTCTTAACCCACATACATATATTTTCCCCTATCCCCATTGTTCTCATTTTATGTATCAACCTTTTGTGTGGAACCATATCAAAAGCTTTTGAAGAGTCCATATACACAACATCCACTGCATTTCCTTGGTCCAGTCCCGAACTTGCCTCCTCATAAAAACTGATCAGATTAGTTTGACAGGAACGGTCCCTCATAAACCCATGTTGATATTGGGTCATGAGGTTATTCTTCTTCAGATACTCTATTATAGCACCTCTTAGGAAACCCTCCAGGATTTTACACACAGTAGAGGTTAAGCTTACTGGCCTATAAATTTCCAAGTTCAGTTTGTCCCCTTTTTGAATATTGGCACCACATTTGCTATACGCCAGTCGTGTGGACCCTGTTATTATTGAATCTTTAAAGATTAAAAATAATGGTCTATCTATGACGTTACTTAATTCCTGCAGTACTCGCGGGTGTATCCCACCTGGGCCTGGGGATTTGTCAACTTTAGTGATTTTTAGACGCCGCCGTACTTCCTGCTGGGTTAAGCAAGTGACATTTAATGGAGAATTTTTGTTATCACTAATCATGTTTTCGGTCATGCGATTTTCTTGTGTAAATACGGTTGAAAAAAAAATCATTTAGCATATTGGCTTTTTCCTCATCCTCATCCACCATTTCACCCAGACTATTTTTAAGGGGGCCAACACTATTTTTTAGTTGTTTACTATTTATGTAGTTAAAGAATATTTTGGGGTTATTTTTACTTTCTCTGGCAAGGATTCTCTCTGCCTCAATCTTTGCCGCCTTGATTTGCTTTTTACATAATTTATTTAATTTTCTATATTTATTTAATGCCTCATCACTACCTACATGCTTTAGTTCTCTAAATGCTTTCTTTTTGTCACTTATTGTGCCCCTTACAGCTCTATTTAGCCATAGTGGTTTCCTCCCATTTCTAGCATGTTTATTCCCAAAGGGTATATATTGTGCACAGGTACTATTCAGGAGGTTAATAAATGTCTCCCATTTGCTTTGTGCAGCTTTATGTCTCAGGATATCGTCCCAGTTTATTGCACTAAGATCATCTCTCAACCGTTGGAAATTAGCCTTCCTGAAGTTTAGTGTCCTTGTAACCCTTCTACTACACATCTTATTAAAGGTTACATGAAAATGTATTATTTTGTGATCACTATTACCCAAGTGACCCCCAACTCGTATATTTGATATGCGGTCTGGCCTATTGGTTAATATTAGGTCTAGCAGTGCCCCCCTTCTTGTTGGGTCCTGAATCAGTTGTGAAAGGTAATTGTCTCTCATAGTTGTCAAAACCTATTACCTTTGCTTGAAGTACATGTTTCTGTCCCCCAACGTATTTCAGGGTAGTTGAAGTCTCCCATAATAATGACTTCTCCTTGAGTCGCTGCTTCATCTATTTGCTTTACGAGGATATTCTCCGCTACTTCCATTATTTTTGGAGACTTATAACAAACCCCTATCAGTAATTTATTATTTTTTCCCCCTCCCCTTATCTCCACCCACAGGGACTCTACATTTTCATTAGATTCACATATATCCTCCCGCAAGACAGGTTTTAAGGATGATTTTACATATAAACACCCCCCCCCCCCCCTCGCTTGTTTGTACGGTCATTTCTAAACAGACTATAGCCCTGTAAATTAGCTGCCCAGTCATGGCTCTCGTCCAGCCACGTCTCAGATATTCCTACCATGTCATAATTATTTTCCAACAAAATTAATTCTAATTCCTCCATTTTGTTGGTGAGGCTTCTGGCATTAGTGTACATGCATTTTATGTATCTCTCTGTACCTCTATTCCTTCTTACTTTATTGGCTGTTCTAACCCCACCCCCAATTTATTTGTGCCCAGGTCACTATATGCACTATCTTCCCCACCTATAAAATGAATACCCCCCCCCCAATCCCTAGTTTAAACACTCCTCCAACCTTCTAGCCATTTTCTCCCCCAGCACAGCTGCACCCTCCCCATTAAGGTGCAGCCGGTCCCTAGCGTAGAGTCTGTAGCCAACTGAGAAGTCGGCCCAGTTCTCCAGGAACTCAAATCCCTCCTTCCTACACCAGTTCTTGAGCCACTTATTTATCTCCCTAATCTCCCGTTGCCTCTCTGGCGTGGCACGTGGTACCGGTAGTATTTCAGAGAATACCACCTTGGAGGTCCTTGCTTTCAGCTTGCAGCCTAATTCCCTGAAGTCATCTTTAAAGGACCTTCCACCTACCTCTAACTTTGTCATTTGTGCCAATGTGCACCATGACCGCTGGGTCCTCACCAGCCCCTCCCAGTAATCTGTCAACCCGATCAGCGATGTGCCGGACTTGAGCGCCAGCTAGGCAGCACACTGTTTGATGATCCCTGTCTTTGTGACAGATTGCCCTATCTGTTCCCCTAATAATTGAGTCGCCCACTACCAGCACCTGCCTGGCCTGCCCTACTCTATTTCCCTCTTTACTGGAGCTGACACTCCTCCGGCTTTCAGGATACATGCCTTGCTGCAGCAGTGCTACCCCTGTACCATCACTCCCCTCATCTGCCAACTTTGCAAACTTATTGGGGTGTGCCAGATCAGGACTAGCCTCCCTTGCACTCTTCCCTCTACCCCCCCTTCTAACTGTCACCCAACTAACGGCCTCACTGTCCCGCAGCTCCAGACTACCACCCTCCCCCACATCTACCCCAGTGAGCGGCTGCTCAGTGAGCAGCAGACTCCTTTCCATGTTGTCAATGGATCTCAGTGTTGCCAGCTGCTCATTTAGATCCAGTATCTGGGCTTCCAAACGCACAACGTGCTCACATCTCGCGCAGCAGTAAGCAACCACGACCGGCTGTTCAGGATTGCCTACATGTGGCAAGATGTACACTGGATAGCATTGTCAATAATGGAGCTCATTTCCTAATGGGGATTGCAATAGACAGAATGTTAAGTAAAAAGAAAAGCAAAGAATTAATGAAATACAGACAGCAATTCAGTCCAAAGTCCTGCCTTCCAAACTTCCTGAATCCAAGTCACTGAAAAATAAGTCACACACTTACTTTCGTTCGCACTTACGCTCTGGTCACACTCCGCTCGTTCACACTCGCAAATTAAGAGATTTAAAGAGGTTTTGTTTTGTTTTTTCCCCTTTTCCAGCAATACACCCTTCACCTCAATGCACTTCCAAAGGCAAGTTTGCCGTCACCAATATTGACGGAGATTGATATAAAATATAATATTTCTATGACATTCAGAAGCTCAGAAACCATTTCATAGGTTTCTGGTGGTTTCCCAGTTATGAAAGATACACCATCATAACTGGAAAAAGGCGAGCATCCCAAAAATGTGGTCCATGTGTTTGTGACAGTCATGTGCATTATTAAACTTGACATTAAAAGTTTGTACAGTTACACAATAGGGCTTTGGAGGGGAAATCCAGTGTAAACCAGTATGCTTGCCCTGGGCTGAGGTTTATGGTGGTTATAAAAATTCCTTGTTTGGGGGAAGCAAGAGTAGAGTTCTATGGAGGTCCCTTCCAAGTGAACAGGAGACGGAGATTTAAGACATCTCTGGCTGTCCTTTCAACATTTTTAAAACTAGGACAAAAATACATTTTGCCTGACAAAGGGAATGTCACTAGGTTTATTGCCACCTGATCCGAGCACAGCACAACGTGTGGACAAAGATCCCCAATTCCAACGACATGTTGCTCTCTGGGCTGACTGATGTAGTTTTGATAAGTGATCCTCCACCAGCAGGAGACTGCCACCAGAGGACTAGTAAAGCTGCTGCCATGTAGTCCAACCCTGTCCCCACAACTGATGAATAGCTCTGTACACTGTGCATTGGTAGCTTTCTGCCTATCAGTGGTGTGGGTGGGGTTATACAGAGCCCAGCATTCAGAGAATTAGATCTGCAGCAGACACAGAGTATGTGCCCACGAAGCGTTTTTCAAGAGGATATGCTGCAGAATTTCCGCAGCGTAAAGGCTTTTTTAGCGCTATGTTATCCGCCCCCCATGGTCCCCAATGTGATTACGCAAGTTCAATGCCCATGCTGCGTTTTTTTCCGCAGCGTTTTTCCGGCGGGGAAAAATCCGCAGCACGCTCATTAATTTTGCGTTTCCGCAAGCGGAATTGCCTTTGCAGTGCAATTAAAAACTCAAGGCAATTCCGCATGCGTTTATCCGGGAGAGGACATGCAGAAATGAAGCAGAAAATTTCTGCTTCATTTCCACAGCATGGGAACATAGCCTTACTCTGAACTGCACCAAGCGATCCATCACTGTAATCAGGATCTCTGCCCCTAAATCACCCTGCTCTCAGATGGGGCAGCAAAATCCTGGTGACAAATTCACTAACCCCATCCAGCTTCAGATGCAAGTATTAGAATGGATTCTGATGCTCAAAATTAAATGTAATGGCCAGTGGCTAATGGCAGGCAATAGGTACAGCAAAGTGTGGAAAAGTTACCTGCAGGATTGTAGGGAACAAACTTCTCAGTGTCGGGGTACTGCTGCTCGTCTGTCTTATCAGAAGTGCCAGAAACCTAGTGGGGAACAGGAACCAGGTCACAAGCTTCATTTATCCAGGGTTTACCATTAGGTTCTCCATATAGGATCTGAAAAGTAGTGTTGAGCCACCCCCGTAGTGTTCGAGTTCGGTTCGTCGAACACCCGTATGTTCGCCGAACACCTTCGAACACTGTTAAAACCAATGGCAGGCAAATAAAAACACATAGAAAACACCTTCAAAAGGTGTCCAAAAAGCTGACAAACTGCTCAGTAGACACAACTAACACATGGAAAAGTGACAAGTACAAATAGTCATGCGAAAAGAAAAGAGGTGGAGGAGTAAAAGGAGGGGGAGACACAGATATAGGCATGTCATGCCCTTCTAAAGCCAAAAAAATGCGAAGCTAACACGGCCAGTCCGTTCCTGCCCGTGCGACCTCCGTGACGCCGGGTTTGTGCCAGAGCTGCGGTGGACCCTGACGGCTAGCACCCTCTCCCAATACTGGTGCCTGTCCGCTGGTGGGTCGAGCGAGCCCCCCTGCGGTGGAGACAGGTCTAAGCTTTTTAATTTAAATTGTCTCTCTAATTTGAATGAGTACACTTTAAATCCTTTTACAAGGATCTATTGGAGGGCAAGTCTGATGCCAGCAGCCGCGGGAATTCCAGCTCTAGTAGCGTCCACTAAAGCTGCTGCAGTTAAAAAGCTTTTATAAGATCGAGCTCGGCGGTCCACCGCAAGGCGTCCTACCGCCAGTCCCAGGCCCTGTGCCTTGGGGTGCCTCCCCGATGCTCTTCACTGAGTGTCCCGGGGGCCCGAGGCATTTCCTTTGAAAAAATTAAGTGTCCAAACTACAGGTGGTGCAGCTTGCTTAACAGTTGGGATAATCCGCTGACTAGCAGACACTGCTACTAGGTCCAAAGTATTTCCTGGGCTAGATACAGTTAAAAATTTGTAATTAGATACTCTCGTTGGATGCTGAGAAAGCATTCCATAGAGTCTCCTGGCACGCCATATATTATTTTCTTAAAAAGCTTGGGGTAGGGATCTAGGGGACCCTTTCATAGGCAAAATCACAGCCCGGTATCGCAATACGTCACCTAGGCTGAAGATGAATGGAACATTTTCATCACCTTTCATAATCACCAATGGGACAAGGCAGGGATGTCCTCTGTCCCCTCTCTTATACATCCTAGTGATGGAGCACCTGCTCTCATCAATTCGCCATAACCCCAATATTAGGTGGATTGAGGTGGCAGGCACAGAGTACAAGTGCTCTGCATTTGCTCATGATGTCCTAGTATATAGCACTCAATCACATATATCCATCCCTGCTGTTATGGCTGAAATAGATCACTTTGTTACATGGTCAAATTTTAAAATCAATGCAGCGAAGTCTGAGGCCCTCGATGTCTCCCTCCTCAAATCCATACAGGATTCCATCCAGTCCAACTTTCCCTTTGCCTGTCCCTCACAGGGTATCAAATACTTAGGAATTCGTATTCATAGAGACCTCTCCCGTCTAGGTTATCTTAATTTTGGGCCCTTTATTGAACAACTCCATACAGACCACGGTTGGCAAGTTAGAACTGTAAGATTCACTACGTGAACCACTGGTGTTTTGTGGAAAAGCACATGTACACTGTGTTCCAAATTATTATGCAAAAAGTGTTTAGGAGTGATAAGGGAAGAATTTGTTTGTTTGTCAGTTAAACTCATTGATGGTGATGTGTGTCAGGGCTCTTTATATCACTGTAAGCAATTGCAGACACCTGTGCTAATTAGTTTGGCAGGGGTGTCCAATGAAAGGCAAGACTTCTTAAGAAGGCTGTCCCACATTATTAAGCAGCCTACATTTTCTGCCAAAATGGGAAAGAAAAAGGATGTGTCGGCTACTGAGAAGCAACAAATTGTGGATTGTTTAGGTCAAGGCATGACTACAATCAACATTGCCAAGACACTTCATCCTGATCATCGCATAATCAAGAAGTATGAAGCTGATTCACAGTACACATGTGTGCGTGCTGATAAGGGAAAATTGAGGACTCTTTCCTACAGGCAATTACGTCAGGTTAAAAGAGCAGCGGCAAAAAAGCCTTGTCATAGCAGCAGACAAGTTTTTGAAGCTGCTGGTGCCTCCAACGTCCCCCGAACAACAAGATGCAGGGTCCTTCAGAGGTTTGCAGCTGTGCGTAAGTTATCCTGTCGACCTCCTCTATCTAATGTACACAAGCAGAAAGGGCTACAGTGGGCCAAACAATACATGAAGACTGACTTCAAAACTGTTTTGTTCACCGATGAGTGCCGTGCAACGCTCGATGGTCCAGATGGATGGAGTGGAGGATGGCTGGTTGATGGACACCCCATGCAAACACTGCTACGGCACCAACAAGGAGGAGGTGGAGTAATGTTTTGGGCTGGAATCATGGGGAGAGAGATTGTCGGCCCCTTTAGGATCCCTGAAGGGGTAAATATGAACTCCATAATGTATGTGGAGTTTCTCAAACAGCACTTCCTGCCATGGTTCAAGAAGAAGAACCGTGTATTCCGCAGCAAGATCATTTTCATGCATGATAATGCACCGTCTCATGCTGCACATAACATCTGCATCTCTGGCTGATATGGGCATAAAAGGGGACAAAGTTATGGTGTGACCCCCATGCTCCCCTGACCTCAACCCCATTGAGAACCTCTGGAGCATCATCAAAAGGAGTGTCTATGATGGCGGGAGGCAGTTCACATCTAAGCAACAGCTCTGGGAGGGTATTCTGTCCTCATGCAAAACAATTGAAGCAGAAACCATCCAAAACCTGACAAATTCAATGGACGAGAGAGTTCAGAAGCTCCTTTCGAACAAGGGGTCCTATGTGCAAATGTAACATCACCTAGAATAAAGTTTTGAGCTGAAAACTGTTTGATTACAGTTTGTAATAACCGGCTAATGCTTATAATTTCAAAAATGACCATTTTTTTGCTCTTTATTAAAATGAAAAGGTTGATCGTAGAGTGTGGGGGATCTAAGAGTGTGGCAACCCAGTAGTCAGGATTATTTCGAATTCTCACAATTCGAGGGTCATGTTGCAGGTAGTGCAGCAAGAAGGCACTCATGTGTCTTGCGCATCCAGGAGCACCAAGTCCCTGTTGTGTTGGTGGCGAGGTAACAATCATGCTTCCTTCCTCTGCCCTCTCCCCCCAACCTCGCACAACAGAAATGTGATCAAGGTCTCCCTCATCTGATGAGTCTTCCATCAGTTCGTCCTCCACTCCTGCACCTTCCTCACTAGTTTGGCTGCTACCATGCGCCCTGGTAAAACCATCTCCCCCACCCTCACATGCCTGCCGCCTTGGTGCTGCTGACCATCTGGACCTTGCAGATGTTAGCCCTTCCTCATGCAACTCCTCTTCTGCCACCACCTGACTCCGAATTCTGTTTAACATGTGCTCCAGCATGTAAATCACCGGAATAGTCATGCTGATAATGGCATCGTCAGCACTAAACATCTTCTTCGCCATTTCAAAACTGTGCAGAAGGGTGCATAGGTCCCTGATCTGAGACCACTCCTCCAGCGTGATTTGCCCCACCTCTGGATCTCGTTGGCCCAGGCTATACGTCAGAACGTATTGCACCAGGGCTTGTCGGTGCTGCCACAGTCGCTGCAACATGTGCAGAGTTGAATTCCACCGGGTAGGCACATCGCATTTTAGCCGGTGAAGTGTGTTATGCACACGCCCGGGCTGAGCGGCGTGTGCGTGTGATTGTAGTGATTCCACTGGACCATGAACCGGAGAGTGCCTGGAGGGGCGTGACTAAGTATCTGGCCGATCCGACCAAGATGGCACGACGGCATACGACGCCAGTGCACCAGGGAGAAACCGGGCAGAGGGACCAGGTGCTACTCCAGGTCAAACTCCGGACACGGGGGTTGACCCACACAGGGATTACTGGATCAGGCTGGTTAGGCTGGCGCACAGACTGGAGGGTATAGGCAGGCACGACTGGTATGCAGGCAGGCGGGTAAAGGCAAGCGCAGCTAAAGTGCAGACAGGGAGGCACTAGCAGGTAGGAACACAGGCAGGATAGGACCCAGTACACACTGGGACTCATGAACAGGCAGGTTAGGCTGACACAGACTGGTGGATATAAGCAAACACGGCAGGTATGCAGATGGGTGGATACAGGCGAGTATGCAGGCAGGGAGGTACTGGCCGAAAGGAAGGGCTGGAGCACAGAAAGGTTAAGACCCAAGACAGACTGGGTCACAGAACCGCAGATGCGGTAGACAACCACAGCAGAGAGGGAACGCCCGAAGCGGTGGGCAAGAACAGAGCAGGACGGGACTGCCGGAGCAGCGGGCAGAAGCAGGGCAGGACAGGACTGCCGGAGCAGCGGGCAGAAGCAGGGCAGGACAGGACAGGACTGCCGGAGCAGCGGGCAGAAGCAGGGCAGGACAGGACAGGACTGCCGGAGCAGCGGGCAGAAGCAGGGCAGGACAGGACAGGACTGCCGGAGCAGCGGGCAGAAGCAGGGCAGGACAGGACAGGACTGCCGGAGCAGCGGGCAGAAGCAGGGCAGGACAGGACAGGACTGCCGGAGCAGCGGGCAGAAGCAGGGCAGGACAGGACAGGACTGCCGGAGCAGCGGGCAGAAGCAGGGCAGGACAGGACAGGACTGCCGGAGCAGCGGGCAGAAGCAGGGCAGGACAGGACAGGACTGCCGGAGCAGCGGGCAGAAGCAGGGCAGGACAGGACAGGACTGCCGGAGCAGCGGGCAGAAGCAGGGCAGGACAGGACAGGACTGCCGGAGCAGCGGGCAGAAGCAGGGCAGGACAGGACAGGACTGCCGGAGCAGCGGGCAGAAGCAGGGCAGGACAGGACAGGACTGCCGGAGCAGCGGGCAGAAGCAGGGCAGGACAGGACAGGACTGCCGGAGCAGCGGGCAGAAGCAGGGCAGGACAGGACAGGACTGCCGGAGCAGCGGGCAGAAGCAGGGCAGGACAGGACAGGACTGCCGGAGCAGCGGGCAGAAGCAGGGCAGGACAGGACAGGACTGCCGGAGCAGCGGGCAGAAGCAGGGCAGGACAGGACTGCCGGAGCAGCGGGCAGAAGCAGGGCAGGACAGGACTGCCGGAGCAGAGGGCAGAAGCAGGGCAGGACAGGACTGCCGGAGCAGAGGGCAGAAGCAGGGCAGGACAGGACTGCCGGAGCAGCGGGCAGAAGCAGGGTAGGCTAGAACCGCCGGAGCGGTAAGCAAAGGAGTCAGAGCAGACTAGAACCGCCGGAGCGGTGAGCAAAGTAGTCAGAGCAGGCTAGAACCACCGGAGCGGTGAGCAAAGGAGTCAGAGCAGGCTAGGCTGAGTAGGGGGGACAGGGCTCTGTTCACACGGAACAGACAGGAAGGGAAAGGCAGAGCCAGACACCCACAGGGTACTAGCAGAGAAGTAGCGAGTGGACCACAAACTCACAAACGGGAGTACAGAGACAACAAGCAGGAGTTAGGTACGAATTCAGACTCTGCAGAAAAAGGAAGGGAACGGACATAGAGGCAAAACAGGTAAAGGATAGGAGAGAGTTCAGACTGGAACTGAGTGTACGGAGGAGACCGACACTGCAGCGGAATACAGGAGCGGGTCTGGGAATACGGCCCCCAGAGAGGCAGGACGAACAGGCAAGGTGCGTGTTCAGACAGGACAGACAAGATACAGGAGCAGGTCTAGGTAATCGGCCCCTAGAAGGCAGGAGGAACAGACTAGGAGCGTGTTCAGACAGGTCAGACAAGATACAGGAACGGGTCTAGGTAATCGGCCCCTAGAAGGCAGGAGGAACAGGCTAGGAGCGTGTTCAGACAGGCCTGGAAATACAGCCTCCAGGATAGGCAGACAAGAGAACACAGAACGGGACCTGGCACCTTCAGAGTGCAAGCACACACTGAATGAAACACTATGCTCAGGCAGGGATAGATGGGCGCAGCTGAGCTATATACCAGGTGACAGACAGCAATAGGCTGAGGACGCACAAGGGGTGTGACCCACAGCAGGTACAAAAAGCAGGAAGTGATCGGGCGCCACCCTTAAGCAGCAGAAACAGACACAAACAGACAGCATGGAGGGAAGCCAGAGAGACATTCTGGACAGGAGATCAAGTGCGCGCTCTTGCACAGTGGGAGATGGACCACTATGCAAGGACGCCGCCAGGTATGTTACAGTACCCCCCCCCTTACGCCCCCTCTTCTTCAGGCCTGCCAGAATCTTCCGCAGGGAATTCGAGGACCAGTCGTTCACTTCAAGGAGATCACTTCCACTGTCCACAGGAAAAACTGATCTCATCTGGTTAGCTAGGATGCTACCTCCTATCCAGCCATCCTCAGCAACAGACGAAACGGGTGGAGTACCAGGAACAGCACACAAGGAAGTCTCTCTCCACATATTTTCAGGTGGCACCCCAGAGGGTACAGGAGACAACTGGAAGTCCTTCACCGGGTTGGAGGGGGACAGAGACTTGGGGGTAATCTCTGCTTCGAGGTACATCTTGTCAAGCTCACAGGAAGAAATAGATGGGTTATCAGGTACATAATGAGGAAAAGTCACTGTCTCTTTGTTATCTGGTGGTACCCCGGAGGATTCAGGAAACAACTGGAGGTCCTCCGCCGGGTCAGAAGAGTGCAGAGGCTCAGAGAAAACATCTGCTTTAGAGTACACTAGGTCGGACTCACTGGACGAAGCAGGCGAGGTATCGGGTACCGAGTATAGGAAAGTCTCTGTCCATTCACCACCAGGTGGCACCCCGAAGGGTTCTGGAGACAACTGGCGGTCCTCCGCCTGGTCAGAGGGGTGTAGAGACTCACGGGTAACCTCTGCTTCAGAGTACACTAGGTCGGACTCACTGGACGAAGCAAGCGAGGTATCAGATCTAGGATATAGGAAAGTCTCTGTCCATTCACCACCAGGTGGCACCCAGAAGGGTTCTGGAGACAACTGGAGGTCCTCCGCCTGGTCGGAGGGGTGTAGAGACTCGGGGGTAACTACCACTTTGGGGTACCCATTGTCAGGCTCACAGGACGAAGCGGACAAAGTATCGAGTACCGGGTGTAGAGAAGTCTCTCTCCATTTGTCATCGAGTGGTATCCCGGAGGATTCAGGAGGCAACAGGGGGTCCTCCACCAGGTAGTAGAGGTGCACAGACTCTGAGGTAACCACAGCTTTGGAGCATCCTTGGACATGCACACCGGTTAAAGTGGGTGAAGCATCTGATGCCGGGTGCAGGAAGTTCTCCTGTGTGGAGTCTGGATGGGCAGAAGTCTCTTCGGGCAGGAGAACTGGTGCACTACCCACGCACATTACCCGTTGGGGCTTCTCCGGGATACAGGGAGATGAAGCTTCAGTAGGGACTTCAAGGTTGGGGTCAGGAGGTCTCAGGGAGGACAGACCCTGGCGTGACGGCTTGCCTCTACGTCTAGCACGTCTGGGCTGCCTCTTGAGGTTGGGAGAAGTATTCCGGAAAGCGTAGTCACCCTGTGAGGATTCTGGGTGGGCAGTAGTCTCATTGGGCTGGAGGACTATTGCGCTACCCACACACATTACCCGTCGGGGCTGCTCCGGGATATTGGGAAGTGAAGCTTCAGCAGGGGCTTCAGGGTTAGGGTCCTCGAAGACCATACGAAAGGCCACCAGGAAGGCCTGCAGGTCAAGGACGACAGGATCCCATGCTTCCCATA
The DNA here is from genome assembly GCF_046119375.1 of Phyllobates terribilis. Taxonomy (NCBI): domain Eukaryota; kingdom Metazoa; phylum Chordata; class Amphibia; order Anura; family Dendrobatidae; genus Phyllobates; species Phyllobates terribilis. The sequence continues at coordinate 429,549 of NW_027363254.1, forward strand.
GGGGGGTGACCCATTTCAAGGCATCACCCGCTAGGTAGTCAATCATAAAGGCCACTTTAGCCCAATCGGAAGGAAAATAGAGAGGGTAGGCCTTAAAGTGTAGCATGCATTGCTCCACAAATGCACGACACTGTCTTGGATCCCCATAGTAACGTGGCGGATCCGCAGGAACGAGAGCTGATAGATCCATCTGGACGGTGCGTAATTCGCCTGGAACTCAGCCAAGGAAAAAAAAAAATTATTTATTTATTTTAATGCATGTATTCGCTGGAAAACTTCTCAGAGAGCGAAGGCCGTGGGGCTCAACGGGAACCATGGCCTGAGCATGCTGTTATGCACACGCCCGGGCTGAGCGGCGTGTGCGTGTGATTGTAGTGATTCCACTGGACCATGAACCGGAGAGTGCCTGGAGGGGCGTGACTAAGTATCTGGCCGATCCGACCAAGATGGCACGACGGCATACGACGCCAGTGCACCAGGGAGAAACCGGGCAGAGGGACCAGGTGCTACTCCAGGTCAAACTCCGGACACGGGGGTTGACCCACACAGGGATTACTGGATCAGGCTGGTTAGGCTGGCGCACAGACTGGAGGGTATAGGCAGGCACGACTGGTATGCAGGCAGGCGGGTAAAGGCAAGCGCAGCTAAAGTGCAGACAGGGAGGCACTAGCAGGTAGGAACACAGGCAGGATAGGACCCAGTACACACTGGGACTCATGAACAGGCAGGTTAGGCTGACACAGACTGGTGGATATAAGCAAACACGGCAGGTATGCAGATGGGTGGATACAGGCGAGTATGCAGGCAGGGAGGTACTGGCCGAAAGGACGGGCTGGAGCACAGAAAGGTTAAGACCCAGTACAGACTGGGTCACAGAACCGCAGATGCGGTAGACAACCACAGCAGAGAGGGAACGCCCGAAGCGGTGGGCAAGAACAGAGCAGGACGGGGCTGCAGGAGCAGCAAGCACAAGCAGGGCAGGACAGGACTGCCGGAGCAGCGGGCAGAAGCAGGGCAGGACAGGACTGCCGGAGCAGCGGGCAGAAGCAGGGCAGGACAGGACTGCCGGAGCAGTGGGCAGAAGCAGGGCAGGACAGGACTGCCGGAGCAGCGGGCAGAAGCAGGGCAGGACAGGACTGCCGGAGCAGCGGGCAGAAGCAGGGCAGGACAGGACTGCCGGAGCAGCGGGCAGAAGCAGGGCAGGACAGGACTGCCGGAGCAGCGGGCAGAAGCAGGGCAGGACAGGACAGGACTGCCGGAGCAGCGGGCAGAAGCAGGGCAGGACAGGACAGGACTGCCGGAGCAGCGGGCAGAAGCAGGGCAGGACAGGACAGGACTGCCGGAGCAGCGGGCAGAAGCAGGGCAGGACAGGACTGCCGGAGCAGCGGGCAGAAGCAGGGCAGGACAGGACTGCCGGAGCAGCGGGCAGAAGCAGGGCAGGACAGGACTGCCGGAGCAGCGGGCAGAAGCAGGGCAGGACAGGACTGCCGGAGCAGCGGGCAGAAGCAGGGCAGGACAGGACTGCCGGAGCAGCGGGCAGAAGCAGGGTAGGCTAGAACCGCCGGAGCGGTAAGCAAAGGAGTCAGAGCAGGCTAGAACCACCGGAGCGGTGAGCAAAGGAGTCAGAGCAGGCTAGGCTGAGTAGGGGGGACAGGGCTCTGTTCACACGGAACAGACAGGAAGGGAAAGGCAGAGCCAGACACCCACAGGGTACTAGCAGAGAAGTAGCGAGTGGACCACAAACTCACAAACGGGAGTACAGAGACAACAAGCAGGAGTTAGGTACGAATTCAGACTCTGCAGAAAAAGGAAGGGAACGGACATAGAGGCAAAACAGGTAAAGGATAGGAGAGAGTTCAGACTGGAACTGAGTGTACGGAGGAGACCGACACTGCAGCGGAATACAGGAGCGGGTCTGGGAATACGGCCCCCAGAGAGGCAGGACGAACAGGCAAGGTGCGTGTTCAGACAGGACAGACAAGATACAGGAGCAGGTCTAGGTAATCGGCCCCTAGAAGGCAGGAGGAACAGACTAGGAGCGTGTTCAGACAGGTCAGACAAGATACAGGAACGGGTCTAGGTAATCGGCCCCTAGAAGGCAGGAGGAACAGGCTAGGAGCGTGTTCAGACAGGCCTGGAAATACAGCCTCCAGGATAGGCAGACAAGAGAACACAGAACGGGACCTGGCACCTTCAGAGTGCAAGCACACACTGAATGAAACACTATGCTCAGGCAGGGATAGATGGGCGCAGCTGAGCTATATACCAGGTGACAGACAGCAATAGGCTGAGGACGCACAAGGGGTGTGACCCACAGCAGGTACAAAAAGCAGGAAGTGATCGGGCGCCACCCTTAAGCAGCAGAAACAGACACAAACAGACAGCATGGAGGGAAGCCAGAGAGACATTCTGGACAGGAGATCAAGTGCGCGCTCTTGCACAGTGGGAGATGGACCACTATGCAAGGACGCCGCCAGGTATGTTACAAAGTGGCAGGCCCAACGACTTCTGTAGAGATGTAAGTCGCTGAGCTGCGGGATGCGAATGGCGGAAGCGAGCACACAGCGACCGTGCCCTCTGCAGAAGGCCATCTAGTCCGGGATAGTGGGCTAAAAGTTGCTCGACAACCAGGTTCAACATGTGAGCCATACAAGGCACGCGTGTGACATTGCCTCGGCAAAGGGCCGCACCCAGGTTTGCAGCATTGTCGCACACGACTTTCCCTGGTTTCAGGTCCAGTGGAGACAACCATTCATGAAACTGGTTCTCCAGAGCTGACCACAACTCCTCAGCTGTGTGACTCACATTTCCCAGACATTTCAAAGTAAAAACCGCCTGATGACGTTGAGCCCTGCTGCCAGCATAGTAAGGAGGTGTGCAGGATCCCTTCTGCGCAGTTAGAAAGCTTGTGGAATGACCAGACAGGCTTTGGGTGCAGGTGGAGGACCGAGAGGAGGTTGAGGAGGCAGAAGCAGTGGAGGAACTTCGAGATAAATAGGATTGACGCACAACTCATGGGGACGGCAAGACTTGGACAGCAGCCCCTTGTCCTGCTGTCACCATAGTTACCCAGAGCCCAGTCAGCGACATGTAACGCCCCTGTTCATGCCTACTCGTCCAAGTGTCTATGGTGAAATGCACCCTGTCACACACAGTTTCTCAAAGAAGCGGTGATGTTGTGTGCGACATGCTGGTGGAGGAGCGCAGGCACACCTTTCTTTGAGAAGTAGTGCCGACTGGGCATCTGGTACTGGGTCACTGCGACAGACATAAGGTCTCGAAAATCCTCTGTGTCCACCAGGCGGAAAGGCAGCATTTCTGTAGCCAAAAGCTTGCAGATGGTGAAATTCAACCTCTTAGCTTTCTCATGGCTAGGAGGAAATGGTCTTTTACTTGTCCACATCTGAGGGACCGAGGGCTGGTTGTTGTGCTTAGACGAGGTTGAGAAGGGTGTCCCCGGCAAACTGCCGGTCCGTGAGGAAGATGCAGGCGGACATGTTAGGTTGCCTTGATCCAAAGGTGGTGCTATCCATGTCGGACAGCGCTGAACACCAGCTGGTGTTTCCACCTCCAAAGAAAATGATGACCTGCCAATCACGCTGGCTGTTGCAGGTAAAGAGGTGGCAGGTCTGCGTCCCAAAACAGGTGTGACTGCTGTCCCCCCAGTCACAGAGGATGAAGAGGCCGCGGATGCACAAGATGTGGCAGACGGCGGTTGGCCCGGCCGGCTAGGCCGCATTGTAGCACAGTGAGCTTCCCACTGCAATTTATGCTTCATATCCATGTGCCGGTTCATGCATGAAGTGCTCAAACTATGTATTTTTTGGCCTCTACTTAGCTTTTGCTGACAAATGTTACAGATAACACAAGTTGGGTCATCCTTATCGATCTGAAAAAATGCCCAGGCTATGCAAGGCTTAGCACCCATGCGACCTGAAGAGCCACCACGACTTGTGGTCAGAGGCAGAGTTGTGTTTGAGGATGCAGTTGTTGACGTGCTTCCAGTACTACGTCTGTCCAGGAAGGCGCAACCTGACCTCGTCGTCACTAGCATCCTCCTCCACCTCCTCTGCTGACCTCATCGACTGGCTAACTGTGGGTTGACAGTAAGTGGGATCTCCAACCTCATCATCACCACCCTGTGTGTTATCACACCCGTCGTCCTCAGAGCCAACCTCTTCCTGCCCTGACAAAAAACTAAAGTTGTCGCTCCAATCAGGTATATGAGTCTCATCATCATCTTCCTCATTGTCTCCACCAACAGGAGTTACAGTTTGGGAACGAGGGTCTACATTATGGTCAGAACCTTCTGCCTCTGGTCCTGGATCCGACTCAAAGATTCTGGGCATCAGTGCAGATCATTTCCTCGTCTGGATTCACAGAAGCTCTGCCGCCGACCTCTAATTCCCAGGCTATAGTATGAGTAAACAGCTCTGCAGACTCCACCATCTGTGTTACCCCATACTAAGACGGGCAGCTGGAGACTTGGGAGCTGTGAGGAAGCAAGTGCGATTGGGGTGACACCTCTGAGGACTGGAGTATTTGTGATGTTGAAGTTGAGGTGGAGGAGAGCCCACTTAAAGGAGCACTTGATATCTGTTGAAGCACATGCTGTTTTTGTGCCTCATCTGGAATTTGTAGCGATTGGCGTGGCCGTAAGAAAGGGATCTTCTCACATTGTCCGCTAAAAGAAGTAGACATCTTAGTTTGGCTGGAAGATTGTCTTTCTTCAGCAGATGTTACTGTTGCTTTAACACCTACCCCATGGATACAACCTTTCTTTCCCTTCCCAACATGCCTATTCCCCTTTCCACAAGCAGCAGGCCTTTTTCCACTCATTTTGGTGGTTAACTAATTGACAACTCTGGAGTTGTTTGCACAAAAACAATGAATGGGAACCGAGCAGAGCTGAGTGGCCAAACTGTGGTATTAGCCCAAAAGTATTGGCTGGGTTAGATGCAGAAAAAAATTATTTTGAATTTGCAACCTGGTGGAGGTTAGTATAGATGGACTAATAGAACAAGTCCCACACACTGCTACAAGCCAAAATATTTTTTTTTCAGAGCAAGAAGCAGATAAAAATTATTTTGAATTTCCAACCTGGTGTAGGTAAGTATAGATGGACTAATAGAATGATGCTATGCCCAAAAGGTTTTCCTTCACTAGGTGCAGTAAAAAAATTTGCATTCTATACACAGGTGGTGTAGCTTGCAACACAGATAGGCTACTCCACTGACTAACACACACTGCAAGAGGCCAAAAAGGATTTGCTTTGCTAGATTTAGCCAAATGCTGTGAAAAAAACTTGCACAGCACTAGTACAGACCTGCCTGGCAAAAAGTGATAGGAACTGATGTAACCTAGTCCTCAAAAGGACTGCAATCACAACTATTCCCTACTCCCAAGCTATCTGTAGATTTGTGCGAAAATTGGCTTGAAATTAACAAAGTATAGCGCACACAGCAACAGCAGTGCAGTCTAACACGCAGCTGCAGCAGTGAGAAAATGGTGGTGACGGGGAAAATGGCTGGGTCTTATAGGGCAAGGACATGTGACATACACTGCCAATGACATGCCCTTGCTTGTGTGAAAAAAAGCAGTTCGCTCCGTGTGTGCGCTGCTGATAGGCTGACAGATTGCACCTCCCCACTGTAAATGCGGGAAAGAGAAAAAAAAATGGAGATCTTCATTATTTATGCAGAGATCCATCCCCTGCCCCTCCCCCCACCCCGCTGTACACTCAAACTGCGTATTTACATTAATTTTCAGCATTACTGAGAAAAAATCCAGTTATGATTTTGGTGCACGAACAGTTATCGAACATAACCTCGAACAGCCGAATTTTTCTCAAATTGTTCGTGTTCGCCGAACGGCTCGAACACCGCCCAAAACAGCTCGAAGTTGAGATTGGCGAACAGTTCGAGTCGAACACCGCTCCTCTCTACTGAAACCGAGTCAGCCAAGTCCTTGTGGCATAGCTGTGGCCTGGCCATACACTATTTGGCTAGCAGCCATCTCTCCCAACATACAGATGAGTTCTCATGTGTTCTGTGGGGAGGAGGGTAATCGCCTGCCTCTAAGCAATTTGTGCCTAGAGAACAAGGAGCGGGTATTTGAACTGAACATTTGTTAGGGCAGCTAGATTAGCCAGATATTAGCCCACTTTAATCAAACAGAAAACAATGGGACTTGTAATTGTGGTGCCCCTGATGGTTCAGTCACCACAGAGATAGTGCACCTCACCCAGAGGTGTGGAGTCTCCTTCTCTCAGGTGAGGAGGGAGTGCTGCCCAGAACCCCAACACCCGCATTCAACACTACACTGCTCCAGGCCGGCTGGAGGGGCAACATGCATGAGCGCAACTGCTGAGCCCTGTCCCAGGCTGGAGTAGGGGGAACCCAGAGGTAGGGGGAACCAGTAGTGGGTGTGGGTGGAGGAAGTAGTTTAAGGGAGCACTATAGTAGTAGGTATATAAAGGGGAGCCATTTTAGGGTGGCAGGAGAGTTCGGTAGAGGAGTCAGTGGAGAACAGTCAGGGATCAGAGTCTCTTTAGGAGCTCTGCTCCACAAGCAGGGCCCAGTGCTAGAGGCCCAAGAGGGGAGCAGAGGAGTAGGCTCCGATCTAAGGAAGGGATCCTAGGGGGTACGGCGAGTGCAGGACGGCACCCGTATGCCCCGCATCTGTCAGAAGACAGGGATCGTAAGCCGCAGGAAGGGGACGGACCCCTGGTCCAGCCGTGTAACTCCAGGTCTTGGCTGGGAGGCTTCTGGCTTATATAGTCAGTTGCTGAAGCCTCATTCTAATCCCCGTGAGGGACAAGCAGGTCCGGGAACTCCAACGTACAGGAGGGGCTTCAGAGCACCCAAATGGGATTGAGAGTGGGAAGCACAGGGCAGGAGGGAGACAGACCCAGTGTGAAGACTGTCTAGCTAGGAACACAGAAAGTGGAGTTCTGTCAGGTGCTCCTAATCTACCTGAGGAAGTGCTGAACCCCTGCCTGGTGAACGCAGCGCGATGTGGGGAGGCTGACAACTGTACAGTGCACCAATGGAACTGTCATAAGAACTGTGAGAAAAGACTCGGATGACTGCATCGCACTGCCTCAGTCCATTCTTTATCTGCGCCATCTTTCCCTCCCTGCACTACAACGCCCAGTGCAACTTTCACTGCCTTACACTGCCCAGGAGCAAGCTCTACCTGTGGAGAGCCACACCATCCCTGCTGCCGTAACATCAGCTCCAGAGGACTGCTCCGCAGCGGCAGCTCCCTTTGGCTGCCTTCCACAGGTGGCGTCACAAACACTTTCCCCAGATCCTCCAATATCTTCCCCTTTTTACTGACCGCCCTGGGTCACGGACCGGGCCAGCCACGGTGATATCCCCTATACCGGCATCCATAGGCCCAGCTGCCAGGGGGCGCGTCAGCTCTGGAGTCATGAACAAGATAAGTGACCAACCCGTTATCGGTGGGTGAAGTGTGCCTAAAGAACTGTGTAATGATACTGATGTGGTGCCCGCCCCAGAAGAACGGGCGCCATTATGTGCGTGATCAAAGACAACAGTATGGAACCTCCCATCGTGGGCCGGGTCCCAGAATGGCGCCAAAAGCATACCCTGCCCCTTGCAACTGTGACTGTCCGCATAGATGTGTCCGTCAAGGCAGGGAGGCCGTCACAAGGAGTGACCGACAGCAGATTGCCATGGGACCGACCCCGAAAGAGGAGGAGGAGGAGGAGGAAAGAAGGAATGGAGACAGGGTGTGGTCTTAACCAGTCTAGACCAGGGTTCCCCAACTCCAGTCCTCAAGGCCCACCAACAGGTCATGTTTTCAGGATTTCCTTAGTATTGCACAGGTGATGGAATTATTGCCTGTGCAGGTGATGCAATTATCACCTGTGTAATACTAAGGAAATCTTGAAAACATGACCTGTTGGTGGGCCTTGAGGACTGGAGTTGGGGAACCCTGGTCTAGACAGACCGCACCCGGCAGACAACATGGACGGAAGTCAGGATCAAGCCTCCGCCTCTGGCCTGCTGCCGTGGCAAGCGACCCCCCTCACCCTGGAGGGAGAAGCCAGTAAGTTATCCCCGGAGGACGCGGAGTTCCTCCAGAGTGAGATTCTGGAGCTGAGCCAACAAGTGGACCGGGCCCAGCAAGCCGCAGTTACCAAGTGGAGGAGCGAGCTGTTGGAGAAGTTTGCAGCACGGTGTAGAGCAGCACAGGATGCCAGCAGCGGCAACCCAGCGGAACCCGCTGAATACCAGGAGGCCGTGTGCAGCACAGGAGCAGGTGGGAAGAAATCCCCTGTCCCAGACGCTGCAAGCGCCGACCTGCTCCTGGGCTTCCTACACCAACACTCTCCGTACCCCGCCATGCCCTCCCTGGAGCAGCTGCTCAGCCCGGAACCTCCACCCCAGGGCACTGACTGAGGACCTTCCACTTGTTGCCCTCCCGGAACCTCCACTCCCAGGCACTGAAGTCAGGAACCTTCTGCTGGGTTCCCTCGCGGAGCCTCCACCTCCGGCACCTGAGTGGGTGTACGGCGCGCCGGGCTTCGATTGGTCCACCCGGTTTGAGGACCAGCAGCCGTGCACGCTAGTGTTGATCGAGCACTAAAATGCTCGGGTGCTCAAATCTCGGGCCGAGCTCGCCGTGATACTCGGGTGCTCGACCCGAGCAACGAGCCCAATGTTAGTCTATGGGAGACCTGAGCATTTTTGGCATGGCACTCCCGGACGTCTTTTAAAAGCCTAACAAGTGCCCAAAACGATAGTGACAGTGCTCAAATGACATGGGGACAGCATGGGGATCGCCCCAGGAAGCATTTCTGATGCCCAGGTCACTGCTGTCAACAACGTGGTCAGAGGTATTAAGCCACTTTTAAGGGCTCACAATAAAACATTCAAAAATGAAACTGAAACTGCTTTCCTGTGAAATATGTTAAGGAACTTCCTTTCCAGGGTAAAGACTTGTGTATAAGGTAAAATAAATAACCCCCCCAAAAAAATACTCCTCCACACCTTGGGCTATGTTAACAAGTAGCATTTTTTAGACGTTTTTGCACTTTTGTATTGCTTTCAACCGTGACAAATGCATTCACCGGGAAATGTCATTTTAACATTTTACAACCTTATCTGACCATGTGCTGTGTGACACATGCATACAGTGCTGAAAATACATGGGAACAGCATGGGGAATACCCCTGGAAGCATCTCTGACACCCAGGTCACTGCCTAAAAGTGTGCCCATCAGAAATGATCCTTGCCGCGTCAGAAGATGCAGACTTGCAACTATCCCCGTGCAAGTTCTTGTCCCAGGGTATTGTTCAATTGTACCTCCCCCATTCCTTGCAATGCAAGCGCAAGTATGCAGCCTGCCACCCACCCACCCCCAGGCTGCAATACCATACTGCTTGCTTGCTTTCACTTGAAATTGGGCCTTTTAGGCATATGGAGGCGAAATCTGGCCACCACGTCATGGCTGCGTTGGCGGCCTGGAATCCATACTCAGTCCCCAGCCGCCAGGTAGCCGGGCATCCACACTGGGTCCCCAGCTGCCCCGCGGCCGGGTGTCCACACACGGTCCCCAGCCGCCTGGGGGCAGCCGGGTGTCCATAAACGTTCCCCAGCCGCCCCTATTTCTCCTGTCAACTTCCCCCCACACACTTTTCTTAGCCCAGCCTGCTTTAGGGCAGCATTGGACGACACCACCAGAGAACCAGACTCCTCTGGTAGGCCCTGGCTTCTCCATCAGGGGAGTTGAGAGTGCCAAGGTGAGGAGCATGATGATGATGAAAGTTAGCATCTGCTTTGTTTTCTTGGAATGCAAGCATAAGTGTGCAGCCTGCCACCCACCCCCAGGCTGCAATGCCATACTGCTAGCTTGCACTTGAAATGGGGCCTTTTAGTTTGGAGGAGGCCGAAGCTGGCCACTACCTCATGGCTGCTTCGGCAGCAAGGTATTCAAACTCAGTCCCCAGCCGCCCCCATTTGTCCCTCTGTGCCTTATACATAAGATTAAGCGCGTATACCAAAACATTACCTGTGCCCTCCCCAGTGCATTTAGTGGGAAGGACAGCCTATTCCGCTGTAGTGTGTGCATGCCAAACCCCTGTTCATGGTACATGCGAAGATGCCTCCCACCCTGCACCTGTCGTTGCAGACTTGCAACTATACCCGTTCAAGTCCTTGTCCCAGGGCAGTGTTCAATTGTACCTCTCCCATTCCTTGCAATGCAAGCGCAAGTATGCAGCCTGCCACCCACCCACCCCCAGGCTGCAATACCATACTGCTTGCTTGCATAAACGGTCCCCAGCCGTTTCTCCTGTCAACTTCCCCCCACACACTTTTCTTAGCCCGGCCTGCTTTAGGGCAGCATTGGACGAGACCACCAGAGAACCAGACTCCTCTGGTGGGCCCTGGCTTCTCCATCAGGGGAGTTGAGAGTGCCAAGGTGAGGACCATGATGATGATGATACAAGTTAGCATCTGCTTTGTTTTCTTGGAATGCAAGCGCATGTATGTAGTAGCGGCTAGGCCTGAGGTGGTCAGCGTTTTGGCGCATATCCTACCTCCTCCGAGGATTTCTGGATGTTTTCCTGCTACTATCACAGTTCTATGACTCCCATTAAAACAAAGCTTCAGGTGAAAAATGATGGATGAGGTAGTGGCAAAGGAGAAGGAGGAACAGGGACCATTCACATCAATATCAGGCCAGTCAACCACATATGTCTTGTAGGATATGTTTCTGTAACAAAAAGGAGCAGTTCGGCTACACAGTTATAGGGCATACAGTGAGTGCAATGCCTACCAAAAATTTTGAGGCACTCCAATGCCCCTTGGAAATTACATGGAGGTCAGAGGGCCTTAACTAAACAGTTTTTTCCATTTATACCAACTGGGTCTCCTGTACACTGTTAGCCTAAGCAGTGAATGGAAGGCTTTCCAAAAATTATGAGGAACTTGCAATGCCCCTTACAAGAGCCATGCAGTACAGCATATTACAAACATAAGTCCCATTATTGGGGAGTGGGTCTCCCATAGTATTTGCTTATGCCTTCCAAGCAAAAGCTTCAAAAAATTAGGAGGAAATGCAGAGCCCGTTCAAAGACTCGTGGAGGTCCCAGTAGTTTAACAAGACGGTTTTAATGCCCCTTACAAGAGACGTGGAGGTCAGAGTGGTATAACAAGACGCTATTAATGCCCCTCAGAAGAGACGTGGAGGTTAGAGTGGTATAACAAGATGCTTTTAATACCCCTTACAAGAGCCAGACAGTACAGCATCTTAAAAATAGTATTCCCATTATTGGGGAGTGGGTCTCCCACAGTCTTTGCTTATGCCTTCCAAGCAAAAGCTGACAAAAATAAGGACCGAGAAACTTTCAATAATGGCAACACGGACCACGGTCACCCTGGTGGTATAGTGGTGGTGGAGGCTGAGGATAAGGAGAAGAACATAAAACAGCCGAAATGAGGAAGCGTATACCCATGTGTGGGTGTGAAGTGGTGCATGGGAATACACCTCCCGAAATAACACCGTGGATTTGACTTTATGTTACTCTGCTGTCATTTGGTGGTGATGAGAAGTCTGGCCCAATCTAGCCCTTGTTCATTTTGATAAGGGTCAGCTTGTCAGCATTGTCAGTTGACAGGAGAGTGTGCTCATCAGTTATAATTCCCCCAGCGGCACTAAAAACAAGCTCCAATAACATGCTAGCGGCAGGGCAGGCCAGGACCTCCAAGGCGTACAGAGCGAGTTCATTCCAAGTGTCCAGCTTGGATACCCAATAATTAAAAGGCACGAAGGACGCTGGTACGGTCGGCAAGGTACTCCCTCACCATCTTTTGAAACTTTCCACTCCTTGTGAGAGTACCCCACGCCTCAGGGTCTGAGAAAACTGTCCCAGAACGTTGACAGTGTTCCCCTGCCTCTACTAGATTGGAGTTGCCTCTCTCTCGCTTGTACGCTTTGGTTGGTCAACGAACTGTGACCTCTGCCGCTAGCGTGTTCAGATGGGAATTTTTTTTTAACAGTTCTGCAGCAAGGGCCTTCTGGTACAGGCCCATTTTTGTAGACCTCTCCACCTCAGAAATAAGACAGTGAAAGTTCTCCTTGTAGCGGGGGTCTACAAGTGTCACCAACCAGTAATGACTGTCACCCAACATTTTGACAACGCGAGGGTCACAGTTAAGGCAGCGCAACATAAAGTCAGCCATGCGTGCTAGACTGGTAATGGGCAAGATTTCCTTGTCCTCACCAAGATGACGACGGACCATGCTCTCCTCCTCCCCCCTGTCCTCAGGCCACCCACGCTGAACCGACGGTATAACACTTGTACAGGTACTACCATCTACAGCACTTGATAGCAGCTCCTGTTCCTCCTCTCCCTCTGTCCCCCAATGCACGTTGGGATGAGATGAGGCTGGGCTGTGTGTAATCGCCCACTACGGCTTCTTGATCCATCTCATCATACTCTGGCTGCAATGCCTCCTCTTTAATTCTCTGCAGAGAGCGTTGCAAAAGACAGACAAGTGGGATGCTGACACTAATGATGGCGTCATCGCCACTCACCATCTTGGTGGCCTCCTCAAAGTTTGTCAGGATGGTACATATGTCAGACATCCAGGTCCACTCCTGAGGTCTTATGTGTGGAGTCTGACCTGAACATCGACGGCCTTGTTGTATCTGGTACACCACAACTGCTCTCTTCTGCTCACAAATCCTTTGCAACATGTGGAGGGTAGAGTTCCAACGTGTGGGGACATCACACACCAGTCGGTGTGCTGGAAGCTGCAAACGCTGCTGCAACACAGCAAGGGCAGCGGAAGCTGTAGCAGACTTGCGAAAATGAGCTGACAGGCGGCGTACTTTCACGAGCAGATCTGGCAACTCGGGGTATGATTTAAGAAACCGCTGAACCACGAGGTTAAGCACATGAGCCAGGCATGGTACGTGTGTGATCTCACCTCAGAGCCGCCACCAGGTTACGGCCATTGTCACACACGACCATGCCGGGATGTAGGTTCAGCAGTCTCAGCCACAGATCTGCCTGCTCTTTCACAGCTGTCCACAACTCACAAGCAGTGTGAGGTTTATCACCTGAGCTTATGAGTTTCAGCACAGCCTGTTGCCACTTGGCGGAGGCAGTACTGCAGTGCTTCCAGCTTGTAACTGATGTGGTGATATCTGAGATGGAGATGGAGATGGAGGCTGAACAGGAGGAGGAGATGGAGATGGAGGCTGAACAGGAGGAGGAGATGGAGATGGAGGCTGAACAGGAGGAGGAGATTGAGATGGAGGCTGAACAGGAGGAGGAGATGGAGATGGAGACGGAGGCTGAACAGGAGGAGGAGATGGAGACGGAGGCTGAACAGGAGGAGGAGATGGAGACGGAGGCTGAACAGGAGGAGGAGATGGAGACGGAGGCTGAACAGGAGGAGGAGATGGAGACGGAGGCTGAACAGGAGGAGGAGATGGAGACGGAGGCTGAACAGGAGGAGGAGATGGAGACGGAGGCTGAACAGGAGGAGGAGATGGAGACGGAGGCTGAACAGGAGGAGGAGATGGAGACGGAGGCTGAACAGGAGGAGGAGATGGAGACGGAGGCTGAACAGGAGGAGGAGACGGAGACGGAGGCTGAACAGGAGGAGGAGACGGAGGCTGAACAGGAGGAGGAGACGGAGATGGAGACGGAGGAGGAGGCGATGGAGATGGAGGAGGAGATGGAGATGGAGGCTGAACAGGAGGAGGAGACTGAACAGGAGGAGGAGATGGAGGAGGAGATGGAGATGGAGGAGGAGGCTGAACAGGAAGAGGAGATGGAGGAGGAGGAGATGGAGATGGAGGCTGAACAGGAGGAGGAGGAGGCTGAACAGGAGGAGGAGATGGAGGAGATGGAGGAGGAGGCTGAACAGGAGGAGATGGAGGAGGAGGCTGAACAGGAGGAGGCGGCTGAACAGGAGGAGGAGATGGAGATGGAGGAGGAGGAGATGGAGGCGGAGATGGAGGAGGAGATGGAGGCGGAGATGGAGGAGGAGGAGGAGCTATAAACTATGGGGGCAACTATGACTGACATAGGGCCCGCAATCCTCGGTGTGGGGAGGATGTGTTCCGTCCCAAGGTCCGACTGGGTCCCGGCTTCCACTATGTTTACCCAGTGTGCCGTCAGAGAGATGTACTGTCCCTGGCCACAAGCACTTGTTCATGTGTCTGTTGTCAGGTGGACTCTCCCAGTAACTGCGTTGTTGAGGGCACGGCAGATGCTTTGGGACACGTGCTTGTGTAGTGCGGGGATGGCACACCGGGCAAAATAGTGTCGGCTGGGGACCGAGTACCGAGGGACGGCCACCGCCATAAGATTGCGGAAGGATTCCATCTCCACCAGCCTAAAAGGCAGCATTTCCAATGCAAGCAGTCGTGAAATGTGCGAATTTAGGACTGTGGCCTGTGGGGCGTTAGCTGCGAATTTCCGCTTTCGTTCAAAGGTCTGGGATATGGACAACTGAACGCTGCGGTGGGACGTGGACATGGATGCTGTTTCTTGAGAAACTGCCATAACAAGTGAAGACTGAGAGGAGGGGGAATCTTTACATGCAGTATGGACAAGGGATTGCCTTGCACACACAACAGGGGGTTCTATTGCACGCACAACAGTAGAAGAAGCAGTGGTGACACCCGCTGACACTGGTCGTGGACCCTGGGTTTCGCCCCACAAAGTCGGGTGCTTTGCTGCCATGTGCCTGATCATGCTGGTGGTGGTCAGGCTGGTAGTTTTGTCACCCCTGCTGATGCTGGCATGGCAGGTGGAACATATGACCTTTTTGGGGCTATCAGCAGAGTCTTTAAAAAAATTCCAGACTCTGGAAGACCTACTGCTTGTACTGGCAACGTCCCTCGTGTTGGTGTTACGGGGAACGGTTGCCCGCCTTCTGTCTGCGGCCACCACACTGCTTCTTCCTGCCTGTTGAGGTACTCAGCCTCCCTCCCCCTGTGTGCTGCTGGCCTCACTCTGCATGTCCTCCTGCCACGTTGGGTCAGTTACTAGATCATCCACCACCTCCTCCTCTTCCACTTGCGCACCACGATGCTCCTCCTCACTTCCTGGCAATTGTGTCTCGCCATCGTCCACCTCTTGTGACAAATTGGCAGCGTCGACTTCCTCTGGCCGTGGCTGTTCAAATATTTGGGCATCGCTACATGGGATCTCCTCTTCCACCACAAGCGTATCAGGCGAGGGGCACAAATATGGAAATGGACCAGTGAACAGCTCTTCAGAGTGTCCAAGTGTGGGATCAATTGCTGTCTGACGACATTCAGCATGGTGGGAGGAAGGAGCATCAGGGTGAGGAGGAGTATGCGGTCGAGACTCACGGCTACTAAGAGCTGACTGTGTGGAAGACAGAGCGGAGGTGGTGGTGCCCATGTAACTGGAAGTATTATCTGCTATCCAATTAATAACCTGTGCACACTGATCAGTTCTCAATACTGGTGTTGTTCTGTGCTTCCCTAATAATTCGGTCAAGAAGTGGGAGCGAGAAGATGTGGCGTTGGTTGTGGCACGTTTTCACCTTGGCCACGGCCCCGTCCTCTGCACAAACCATCACCAGAACGTCCAGTTCCACGTCCCTTGCCACGCGCCTTGCCCATTGTAAAGGAAGTAAAATAGCTTACACTCACACTATCAATGGAAAAAGGGTAATAAAAAGTAGATTAGATCCGTGGAAGAGGAAAACCACAGTTCTATTTCTCTGGCCTACACCCGACTCTTTTAAACAATCTGAACAATCAGGGAGAAACTATTACTGTTTTTCTTTACGTAAAAACTACTAAAACCTGAATAGAGATTTTTTACCGTGGGATGGCAAAACCACAGTTATTGTTTACTGGGGTATACCACTTTTTTAAATAGATATAATTGCGGCTGAACAGTGAGCGACACACTCAAACCATGTTTTTTTTTAGATACAAATGGGCCAAAGTGGATAATACAGAGGTTTGAACCGTGGAAGTGCAAAACACTTCTGTTTCTCTAGCCTACACCTGACTATTTTCAACAGATATATTTGTGTCTGAAAAATCAGACACGCTTTTTTTTTTTTTTGGGGGGGGGGGGGGGACCAAAAGGTTAATAAGATGGGTATTTGTACAGTGTGAAGGAGGAAAAAAAAAAAAAAAAGGATTTTTCCTGTCCCCTGAGACCTGGAGCTAAGTCCAGCAATTTCAGCAACAGGAGCACACAGGACTGTAATGCAGCGTTTGCTGGTATAACCACTGTCTCCTATACAGCCTGCCTGCCTGGTATCTGGGATGGATATTAGTCCTGAGAAGGACTGTTTGTTTGATCTGGCAGCCTTTACAGACCCTACACTAACTATTTCGCAGTTTATATCTCTCCCTAAATCAGCAGCGCTGTCTCTACACTGTCTGATCCGGAGCGACTGTTTCCAAGATGGCGGCGCCCGGTTTTAAATACTCGAGGTGACGCTATGCGGCCAACCAATCACTGTAATGCCCACAAACATGGCTGCGGCATTACAGTGACTGGCTGGCAATCCCTGCATGTTCATTGGCTCTGTAAAGAGCGCCAAACCTACAGGGCGGAGACCCGAGCTCCCGCCCGAGTAACCCGGAAATGCTCGGTGCTCGCCGAACATCCCGAGTAGTGAGATGCTCGGGCGAGTACTGAGCAGTGTCGAGCATGCTCGCTCAACACTAAAAATGACCTCTTGAACAAATTGAAGTTTAATAACAATAGGACAAATTTCATCAGAATTTCTTCCTTTGTTTTTATATTATAAAATACTCATCTGAAGACTTAATAATACAGATACATCGATACAATCAGAATAAAAGTCATCCCAATGTCTATTATGGACATATTGATACGATCAAATGAAATGAACTTTGAGGAAATAGACGTCCGCAAGCGTTTGCTGGTGCGGAAGCAGTGACATAGCCAGATGGCATTTGTCACGATGAAAGGAAGTTCTGCATCGATCTAAGTGTAGGTGGGACGAGGTAGCACATGAAACAGGCAGATCTGTCTGTAAACCAAACAAATGACAAACTACGAACAAACACTATTAACAACTCATATAGCAACAAACTCGTAGAGACTACATTATAAGATGCAATGCAATATACCAGTCTCCTTCCCTAGATAGAAAAGACATATTAATACTGTGAGATCGCAGCGCAGCCAAGACATCTCTGCGAGAAAAAGATCCTCCTGGAAGAATGAGACGAGTCCCTGCATGATTATATGATCGCAACATAATACGCCTGCAACGCACCCGAGTCACTCGATTGGATGACAGAAGGGGGGCGCACAAGAGGGGGCACCAACTTTCCTATAAAGTCACGCTGGTTTAGCCGCCAGACGCTGCCGGCAACCCTGCCGATAAGTTTATTACAAAACTATCAAACCAAAACAGATCATAGACTGTGAGCCCCTGATGACCATGAGAGTCTCATAAGAATGATGAAACGCGTAGGGCTGAGCATTTCTATAGAAAGTACTACAAGAGATGATTAGCCAGGCTACCTCAATATAAAGCTCCTAGATCAGGAGAAACAAGCACCGCACCTGTATATGACGGCAGCACTATAAAGCCGTTCTGAAGAGAATAGCACAGGACATGGTAAAATGAATATTATTAATGCCATTATCAGACTGCAGACTCACAATGAGGAGAAATGAGATGGCATGATTTCTAATAGCCAGAGGCCAAATTGAAAAGGGAGTTATACATATAAATAAAGAGATACCCCTAGGAATTGTGACTAATCCCTGGCCTCCCAACAAGACAATATATATAAATGGTTAGCCGGTGAGATAAATTAAAACCATTCACAATAGTCCTATGTTTAGGATAATTTTAGGAAATTTGTGACGGATTTTGGACACTTAAAATCTTTTTAAAATATTGAATAAAGGTTATTTTTTATATTTTACTCCCATTGGATTTGACTGTGAAATACTGCAGAATTATCTTGGAGCATATTTATACTACACTGCTCAAAAAAATAAAGGAGACACTCAAATAACACCTCCTAGATCTGAATGAATGAAATATTCTCATTGAATACTTAGTTCTGTACAAAGTTGAATGTGCTGACAACAAAATCACACAAAAATCATCAATGGAAATCAAATTTATTAACCAATAGAGGCCTGGATATGGAGTCACCCCCAAAATTAAAGTGGAAAAACACACTACGGGCTGATCCAACTTTGATGTAATGTCCTTAAAACAAGTCAAAATGAGGCTCAGTATTGTGTGTGGCCTCCACGTGCCTGTATGACCTCCCTACAACGCCTGGGCATGCTACTGATGAGGTTGCAGATGGTCTCCTGTGGGATCTCCTCCCAGACCTGGACTAAAGCATCCTCCAACTCCTGGACAGTCTGTGGTGCAACGTGACGTTGGTGGATGGAGCCAGACATGATGTCCCAGATGTGCTCAATCTGATTCCGGTCTGGGGAATGAGCGGGCCAGTCCATAGCTTCAATGCCTTCATCTTGCAGGAACTGCTGACACTCCAGCCACATGAGGTCTGGCATTGTCCTGCATTAGGTTTCACCCAGGGCACCAGCATAAGGTCTCACAAGGGGTCTGAGGATCTCATCTCGGTACCTAATGGTGGTCAGGCTACCTCTGGCGAGCACATGGAGGGCTGGTAGGTCCTTTCACAAGCATTTTGGTCGTACTATCACTTCTGGTCGGCCTGGGCTCGCGTTATTGTCGTGCACCAGCTGTGCCAAGGCCTGCATTTTGTCATGGAAGCGTAAGACATTCAATGACTGACACTCCAGGGGAGGCCAAGTCCCCTTCCCAGACCTCCTTCACCAGAGCCAGGCGCCCCGCGCACGCCACTCGTACAGGAGCTCAAAAGGGAGAACCCCGTTGAGGCCCGTGGAACCTCCCGGTAGGCAAGGAGCAGGTGTGGGAGGTACCGCGCCCAGTCGTGCCCCTAGGAGTCAACCAACATCTTAAGCATCTGCTTCAGAGTGCCAGTTCGCACAGGCCATTGGTCTGTGGGTGGTATGGGCTGGTCACCAGATTTTGCACCTGTATTTGCTTACAGAGGGTCTCCATCAGCTGCGACATGAACTGGGTTCCCCGGTCGGTGAGCATTTCCTGGGGAAAACACACTCGGGAGAACATCTTCAGTAAGGCGATAGCCACCTTGTCTGCCCGAATGGATGACAAGGCTACCGCTTCCGGGTACCGGGTGGCATAGTCTACCATCAGTATGAAGCGTTTCCTTGAGCTGCTGGGAGTGGCCATCGGGCCAGCCAAATCCACAGCCACCCTCCTGAAAGGCTCTTCGATGATGGGCAGAGTTACCAGTGGGGCTTTGGGCCACCGCCCCACCTTCCCCACCCTCTGACAGGTGTAACACGAACGGCAGTAGACAGTTACCTCAGCCCCCAACCTTGGCCATTAGAAATGCTGGGCTAGCCTGGCCTTGGTCTTATGGATCCCTAGATGTCCAGCCATCGGAATTTCGTGTGCCATCTGCAACAAACTCCACCCTGAACGGATAGGGTACCACTAACTGTCGATCCCTGGGCCACGCCTCCGGTGAGCCTCGCTGGACTGCTACCCGGTATAGCCATCCTTGGTCCCAGACCACCCACTGGAGGACCGAGTTCGAGGGAGGCTGTGCCGCCCGCTCCTCACGAGGCTTCAGGCTGTCAGTCTCTAACGCCACCTGAAACCCCTGACTGGACATGGCCAGAATAGACAAACCTGCCACGTCTCCTGGCCTCCGTCTGACCCGGCAGCCACTTGGTCGGAAGGGGAGAAGCCGTTGGACTCCCGAGGGGCCACTAGGGCCCGGGTGCCGCCACTGCAAGCAACAGTGGCTACGGCCGCTGAGACCGCAGGTAGCGCCCGTTTCTCCTCTGCTTCTGACCAAGCATCTGGTCTAAAAGGACTACCCTGGCCCTCTAACATCCTGGTTATGGAGGAACCCTACCATGCGGCCTTACCTGGGAGCCCTATCTCTCCTGGAACTGCCCCGCCCTCCATGGCATGCTCCCCCTCTGCAGCCGTTTGCCCCTTGTCTGCCCCCTCTGCAACAACCTCACAGGACAAATTTCTCCAGCCTGCCGTATGGCCACATTCTGAGGCCTCATCACAGCTGACTTGATTGATCTCGTCCCCCATGGGGAGAGAGGTGTTAGGGGCTCAGGGTGGTGAGGGGCTGCTGTGTTCCCACACTCTGGCTCCCTGATAAAGACACATGTCCCAATTCTCCTGTGCTCTGTATGTGGTGTGTAACACTCACGTTTTGGTCGCAGATCTCTGCTGTCTTCGGTTCTTCCACCTCAGGAACCACCGCACACACATTAGGGAACTTCCACTCCATTTTATAAAAAAGAACTTTACTTGAACGTTTGAATACAACTTCATACAGCATGCAGCATTGATCACATACACCTTGGCGATGGACAGCGCCGGCTTGATGCCTCCAATCCCGGAGCCGGCGAAAGTTTTATCAGGTATCAAATCCTAGGGTGACACCAGTTCGGGCCGCACAAGGGTCATCTCAGCACCGGTGTCTCACAGTCCCATTGCTCTGGCGTGGCCTATGGTAACAGTCTGAAAGTTGTCAAGGGACCTCCCACCACCCCCACTCACACAAAACAGTGGACAGATTCTGGGATGAGGATCAACTGCTCTCATTAGGGCCCACATGTGATCGACCCAGCAGTCTGCAGGACACCACTGCATACTCTGGAGCTTCTTCCGGTATGACTCAGGAGTCAAGTTGTACTGCCAGACCAGAGCCTGCTTGAAGTCCTCATAGCTCAGGGTGGTCTCACTGTGCAAGTACCCAAAGATTTCCAGGGCCTTACCCCTAAGCTGAGGGGTTAGGAACCGGACCCACTGTTCCTCAGGCAGATGGTACTGATGGCAGTTTTTTTCAAATGCCAGCAAGAAAGTGTCCAAGCCCCCTCCTTTGTGCAGAAGGGAGAAGTCATTCGTCCATAGCTTCGGGACTCGGATCTCAGGGGACTTGCGACTGGCTGGGGCCTGCAGTTGGAGCTGGAACACATCTTTCTGGTGCTCGTGCTCCCGCTGACGTTCTGCCATGAGGGTCTCATAGGTGGCCCTGTCTCCAACCTGGAGACTGGCTAGGGAAACTTGTATGAGGGGGTCAGGTGGTGGGTAGCCCACTGCAGGACCGACCACTGGTGAATCTCTCTCTGGGGGGCCTAAGTTGGACTCCCCTTCTCTTAGAGTAACGTGGTCTTCCACCTCCTCAACACCATATGGTGCATTGGCCATCTCCTTGGTTTTGGCCCTGGTGCCACTGGCCATCCTCTATGGTCAGTGACACCGAACTGCCACCTGATGCACCCACACACACCTTACAGTATTTGCACTCGGACTGTCTAGTGCTGAGCTGATCTTAAGTGTCTGAGTATGCGTTACACACACACACACTATTATCTTGATCCCACCGCTTGCCACCAATGCAAAGAAATTGGCAGCAGGAGGGACCCCGCAGAATCCTACCACTGTCGGAACTGATGAATCCACACCCCACCACCTGCCTGACGTCACAATTACGTGAGACGGAGCACGTGGTACGGATCTGTCATTTGCACCATCGTGACATTCCGCACCCCCTCGAGGACGTGTAAGGTCAGATTGGTACAGTTCTACACAGACAATGGGACCTCTGCTTATAAAATATATAATTCCCGGCATGACTATATTCTCAACTACAGCTGGAACTTTTATGCTGAAAGGGGCCCTGCCCACACATTCCCCTGTCATGACTTCACTGTGGGCTTGGCACCACTTCATGGTTTTATTAAGATCTCTAACTTCCACAATAACTCCTCGCTGGTTGATCGCAGAAGTTTCCATGTAATATCACATTTCTTATTACAAATTTACCTTTCTTTAGAGACTAGACATGACATATCTTCGGTTGGTCATTCCTGCCTTCTTGCATCATAGCGCACCCGTACTGTTCTCAGATAAGGAAAAATATGTATATTGTTCCTTAGCTAACCCTGCCACTAAAAATATGTATCCTATCACAATCAGCATTATAGAAACTCTGATATTCCATATTTCATTTCAGTGCCTACCAGACTGCAGCTTGAATACATGTGCAAATGGAGATGAGCTAAGCTTCAAAGGAATTCTAGGAGCTGTATCCTTTTCACCCAGGTGTCAATTCATCACTCCTGTCTCCATTTTATATGGTGATTAGCCTGAACACTTGGTGGATCCCGCTATTTGCATATGGGCAATTGGGAAGAGTGTAAGCTCTTGCTCCTTTGACAAATGGTAGATAGGGGAGGAGGGAAGAGTGAGTGGGATTTCGGAGGGGGAGAAAGAGATTCTCAATATTTCTATGACCGTGACATTTCCCATTCTCTTGGGATCTCGAAAATCTAGATTATGAATAACTAGGACATGCTATAATTCAATACCGAGTTATGGGAATACTGTATCTGACACAAAGGGCATGCTGCATGGCTGGGGTCCAAAGGGGGTCTTGCTGTGGCAGCTTCTTGGCTGAGAGCTGCTGTGAGACATTTGTCACTCGCTGCCTCTCTGCCCCCTCCCTTCTTAGCTGCAGAAGTGTCCAGTTACAACTGTATGCTGTAGACCTCTATAATCCCGCCAAACAGGGCACAATGATTGACATGGGGTTAAATTTTCAATATTCTTCTCAAGGCAAAATCACATTAAAAAAAGATGGCATCACTTGCTAACTTCTGTGATCAACCAGTGAGAAGTTATTGCAGAAATTATAGATTTCATAAAACCATGATGGACAGAGATGAGCCCACGTGAGGTCATCACAGGGGAGTGTGTGGGCAGGGCCACCCCTTCAGCATAAAAGATCCAGCTGAATATGGGTCTATACTCATGCCGTGAGATACATATTTGTAAGCACAGGTCCTGCTCCATAACAGTCCATTGGAGCACCTCTCCTCCAGGTAAATTGAATAGTCTCTGATCTGTCTAGTAAGTTCTTCCATTAATACCTTTTATTTTGTGTAACTGTATATGTATTGTACTGTCCCTCTTTGTAAAATCCTTTGTATATTTTTTCATAAACCCTGCCTCCCTTTGGATTAAATATAAAATGTATTAGTCCTGTTTCTTCTGTTCTGTAATCGTTCCTCCCCCGAAGCCATACGCTACCAGAAAGCAGGAGTCCGATCAGGCCTGTATTTAGAACTGATCGGTGGTGGCAGTGAATACTATTAATTGGGTTATCGTGAAGCTGGCAATGATCGTATGGGGGCATATACACATTCAATGCGTTGAAATTCGGAGGCGTGTACGCCATACGCTCACGGCTTGCTTGCCGGTAACTACATAGTGAGTAATCAGGATAGTCTGTGTGTGCAAATCCCTGACAAATTGGTGGCAGCGGTGGGATATTGTAAGATCTCGCCGATGCCTTCCCCCATAGTTCACTATCCAGCTACATCTAATTTTCCTACTTGTCAACTGGGCATTCTGCATATGGGCTGCTTAGATTGCCCTCTTTTGTCCTATTGCAAAAGAGGAGGTGAGAGGGGTGAAGGAATGCTCCTTTACTAGTGGCTTCAGAAATTGCAATATTTTCTATGACACGGTGCAATACCACATTATTATGCTATATAGTGAAAATACCAGTTTCCTTCAAAGCTCTGATTCAGATCAGTTCAAATATAGTCGAGACAGGGACCTTCAGCATGCCACCAGCTTTCATTTTAACTCATCAGCCTCATCCCAGAGCGCCAATGGGAGCCAGCGGCATTTAAATGGTTAACAGCTGCGGCCGAAACGAAGCTCTGACTGCGACTGTTAGAGATAAAATGTCAGCTATATAGAAAGGGTTGTCCACTACTCAAACAGCTCTCAATCACAATATTTTCTACATATTAAACAGCTATAATCACCTTTTGTGCTGTTGCTGTTCTACCCAAGTCTGCGCTTAGTCTCCCAGGACTCGAGTGACCTCATATCACGCAGTCAGTAGCCATTTCACTCTCACTTCCTTCAGACGAAAGGGACACCCTAAAGAAGTGTAATCTGCTGCTGCTCTCTGGCTGTCAGTTCTGTTCAAAGGATGAGAGAGTGATGCAGTTGTAGCGCCCAGAGGGTTCGGTCGCTACAGGGGTATTGCACCTTAACCAGAGGTGTGATATTCCACTCCCAGGTAAGGATGGAGTATGGACCAGGGCTCAGTTAGCTGCATACACACACTCCTCATTTCCGGGGGACAGTTCGCAGATGCTCCCATTTATTGCAGGCACAACTGACCATGTCCCTGGCTGGAGTGGGGAGGGGGGAGAGAACCCGGTGATGCAGGAGCAGAAGGGGACGGTTTCTGGAGCATAGGAAGGAGCTCATTGGTTGCAGGTCACCTGAGCTCAGACACAGTGAAGCAGATAAAAGGTGGGGGCCATCTTAGGAGAGTGTTCAGTCGGTTAGTTCAGAGAGGGAAGAAGTTCAGCCAGAGAGGGCTGACAGGGAGCTGAGGCTCAGCTTGGGCTCAGCTCCACGAGGCAGGCCTAGAGAAGAGGCCGGGGCCAGGAAGGAGAAGAGGAGAAGGAGAAGGAAGGAAGAAAGGTGGAGAGAAAGAGGAGTAGAAAGGCTCCAGAAACAAGAAGGCAGAAGGGACCCTGAGAGAGAGAACTACATAACCGGACACTGGGATCCGAGGCTGTCAGGGTTGCAAGCCCGGCAGCAGATAACCTACCTGCGAGGGATTTTAGATCCCTGGGCCTGAGAAGCCTGGAGGCTCCGCCACACAGAGGGACTGGTACAGCACAGAGAAGCAACAGGTACCTAAGGCCCGAGTCGCAAGCCATACAGGCGTAGTACACGGCCAGCTCAGGGACGTTGGCTATCACACCACTAAAGGGGGAGATAGTCAGCAAGGGCAGAGAGAACGGTAGGCCTACCCACTCACCCTGACCAGTGGGGTTCGCCTGAATGTTCTCAGACACCCAGGCCCATTCCTACCCTGTACTCCTGTTGGGTCATAAGTACCACCTACAATAAAGACCCTGGACTGTTTGAAGTAGACTCTGGACCTTTATTATTGCGGCCTGCACCATCACCCCCAGCATCCTATTACCTGCTCTGAGGCTACACTCTTCCCGTGGGGAGTTATCCTATCCCTGTGCTGCATATCTACATCAGCCTCAGCGGTCTGCCTTGCAGCGGCGGTCCTCCCTGACCGCAATCCACAGGTGGCGTAGTCTGACATTCAAAACCCTACAAATAGATTGTCACAACATTTGGTCTGACCACCCTGAGCCACGGGATCAGGTTGCCACTACTACCCCCATCATCACACTGAAGCCCGGTTCCAAGTGCCCCACGGCCCAGGGGGTGAGTCACAGTCACCGATTGGCTGCAGGGATCCTATGATTAGTCATGCATGTGACTCGCCCCCTGAGCCGTGGGGTACCCGGAACTAGGCCTTCTAGTGTACGGTGCTGATGGGGGTAGTAGTGGCAACCCGATCCCGTGGCTCAGGGTGGTCAGACCAAATGCTGTGGCAGTCTATTTATAGTTTTGTGAATGTCCGACTACGCCACCCGTGGATTGCGGTCAGAGATAACCGCCGCTGCGAGGCAGACCGCTGAGGCTGGTATTAGTGTGCAGCACAGGGATAGGATAACTCCCCATGGGAAAAGTGTAGCCTCAGGGCAGTGAAAGTGAATGCTGGGGGTGATGGTGCAGGCGCAGCATAAATGACACAGAGTCCAATGATGCAGTCCAGGGTGTTTTACTCACAGTTGATATCCAAGTCACTTCTGTCAGCAAGGACTGCCCGAGCCGTGCTGTGTCCACCAGGTGAGGAGCTGTCAACCCCCAGGCAATTCAGGAGTATGGCACAGGACCCCCTTCTGTCCTTTCTCTGGCCTCTCGTGCCCCACCAGTGTCCTGACTTCTGTCCGGCTACCGCGGACCGTGTCGGGTAAGCATTGGCCTTCACTTCCCGCTATCCTATATGGTGCCTCCCTAGCAGGTTTAGCGGGGGGTCGCACCAATAAATGGTCACAACCTCCGGTTCTTGGCTGAGGGTAGATTCGCCTCCACCAACTTAGGGATCCGGTACCTTTCCACGGCCTGACCCTTTCACCCGGTATAATGGGGTTTGCAATGGTTGCTGGCCGTTCTGCACTCTTAGGATCCCTCCTGCCTTCTTGTTTCTGGAGCCCTTCCACTCCTCTGTCTCTTCTCCTTCCTTCCTTCTCTTCTTCTCTCTGGCCCCAGCCTTCTCTCTAGGCCTGCCTCATGGAGCTGAGCTGCTGCTCCTTGTCAGCTCTCTCTCTTACTACTCCTACTATTCTCCTAGACTTGAGATGGCTCCCACCTTATATCTGCTTCTCTGTGCTGAGCTCAGGTGACCTGCACCCAATGCGCTCCTTCCTATGCTCCAGAAACCGTCCCCTTCTGCTCCTACACCACTGGGTTCTCTACCCCCTCCCCACTCCAGCCAGGGACATGGTCAGTTGTGCCTGCAAAAATGGGAGCACCATCGAGCTTTCCCCCGGAAATGGGGAGTGTGTGCGTGTGCAGCTAACTGAGCCCTGGTCCACACTCCATCCTTACCTGGGAGTGGAATATCACACCTCTGGTTGAGGTGCAATACCCCTGTAGCAACCGAACCCTCGGGGTGCTACACATGCCCCAGGAGACCAGACACAGACACACTGGAATGGCGTTGGCTGCAGGGTTCCCGTGATATGTCATGCATGCTCCAGGAGACCAGACATAGACATCACTGGAATGGCATCGGCTGCAGGGTTCCCGTGATATGTCATGCATGCTCCAGGAGACCAGACGCCGACATCACTGGAATGGCGCCCGCACCAGAGGAGAGCATAGCTGCTATTTCACATGATTGAAACCGTAATTAAGAAGGGGTTGTCTGAGTAATGGACAACCCCTTTATTTCAGTCTGCATCAGACACGTGTGGAAGGAGTTCAGCTCCTGAGCCGCCTCCACATGCGTTCACCTCAGCGCGGACGTACAGTTACGCCCATATATGCAAAGGGGTCAAATTCATATAAAACATTAAATGTTATTCTGAATTTATCTGCCTTTCATTCATTTCTAACAGTAAATCCTCATAGTAGTTGGTGCTCAGTTTTTCAGATTCAGAGCTCCAAATTTTCATAAGCAAAATTAAAGGGGAGGCATCATAAAAAAAGTTTACTTTAAATGCATTCAAAAAAATTGGCAATATTTTCCCATATCAAAATTTATATTTAAAATGAGAAATCTTAGAATAGCCTCAGTGGTCAGTGTAAAAAATTCTATGTTCATATGTCCTGTTCTTTCAGGAAATCTACATTAACAGCAATAAACTCACTTAGACACTATGGGCCTCATTCAAAGCCAGAATACTAGTGTAAAAAGCTTTGAAAAGTCACAAAGTTTTAGCGCAACTCGAAGCTGGGCTGAAATTGTGACTTTTTAGCGTTCACACTCCATTTTCACCCAGCCCTGATAAAGTGGGCACCAGCAAAATTTTATAAGCTGTGGCATTCTCTGTGCGACATATCTTACTCCAGTCACTGACTGGAGTAAGATTATTGGCAAGGCACACATGGAGACACACAAGGCGCTCGCTAGTTCTCTGATAGTCCTGATTCATTGACCTCTGCATGACTCTAGCACACCGACCTCATCAAGATTAGCATGAACACCACCGGTGTGAAGTCAGGGCCTCTGTTTTGCATTGAAGCGTCCAATGAGCTTGTACAAAGATCATTGGGTGAAGGGGAGGGGAGTAAGGTCTGGTGTGACATCAACTGTGATTGGTGGAACCTGCGTTATCAGCTGTATGTTACCTGTCATTGTAATCCGGCCTCTGATAAAAAGCTTTGCTGAAAATTCTTCCAGAAAGGACAGAAGTAAATGTCTAAAATAGCCCTGGTGGCCAGTGTGAGAACTGCAAGATTGTGAGAAGAAAGTATGAAAACATTAAAAAAACACACGGAAAACAAACTAATTGAAACATTTTCTGATGACTAGATCTGAGCGAATCCATTCAACGGGAATCAAGTTCATGTTGAATTTTTGTGCCTAAAATGAATGTCACCTTTTGAGACATTGCAGAAGATTGCATCAGTCAGAGAAGACGGGCTTTCCCAGAATGCCTTGCTGCCATCATATTAGGTCTCATCTGCATTGCACGCATGAGTTGTAGCAGTTTTAATGGATAGAACGTGTACTCAATGTATGGTGCTATTCACACACCAGTGTTTTTACACACCCCTTGTGTCCATACAGAACACACAGAGCCATGTCCATTTTTTTTCCGGCAGCACGGATGACACAGAGGTCCAATAGTGGTCTATGGGTCGGTCAGTGTGCCATCAGTGTCCTGTACAAGTTTAACATTGTATAGGAGAAGCTTTGTAATTTCTTTATCCATCGGTGAAAAACACTGATCGAAAACTGAGGACACCGGTACCATTTTTTCACGTATAGGTTTAAACCCTGCACATGTGAATGAGGCCTAACATAGTATAGCTCAGACAATTAAGAAGGACTATTATAGCAAGTATAAAAGCAGAAGCAGGAAAGGAAGCAGCCATTTTGTGGTGAACCTGGATAGAGAAAAGTACATCACAGCTCACAGCCTAGCCATAGAAATAGGGAGAGAAAGCCATGAAACATGATAGAAAACTGACAGACAGAGAGGGCGACATCAATGCAGTGAAGGGGATTAGTGTGTTAAGGAAAAAAGGGAATGGCGTCATACATGTTTTTCAGGGCAAGTAGAGGCTTTGGAAGACATTTGCAGAGAATGGAATTTCCTGGGAAAACTCTGCAAATGTAAGTTTCAAAAGTCTTGCTCATCTTTACTGATCGGTCATTATCCATTGGTGGCAGTTTTACCTATAGTATGTTCCCCTCCATACAGGGCAATAACTCCCCTGTGGGCCTCATTGTTCCAGTTACCTTACACATCTTCCTTCCGTGTAGTGCACATTCCCATCATCTTCATGCTTTCCCATCCTGCACAGCCGGCTGCAGCGGAGGAGGATCAGGACAAATTCCTATCCTCCTCCTTGAGGGATAAGAGGGAATGTGGAGCCATCACCCTGCTCCATGCTGCTCTGCTCCTCCAAGCTAATTACTCTAAAGGCAAAACCTGGGACTGAGCTTTATATTAACTCTTCTCCTCCCGCCTTCTGGATGCTACATAGCTAATCTGTTGGGTTAACCCTGTAGTGTGTAAAGTGCTGAATTATACAACAGTGATATGTCTTCTACTCACAAAAATGGTGTAAGTGTGATGAGTGTTTTTGATCAGTTTCATCACAGTTTGGTCAGGGTTCATTAGCTTTTCTCAGCTGAAAATAAAACTGATGAATGTTTCTCCCCCTTCTCATAACCAACAGTCCATTTCATGACTGGCACACAGATGACATCCAAATGCTGTCCACATTTTTTGCGGCCTAATAGACTTGCATTGGTGATACTGTATATAATTTTGTGTGGACCACTTAGGCCTCATTCAGACATCAGGTTTTTTCATGTACGAGAAAAATGGAGCGAGTTTAATCAGTGATTTTTACCTTAGGTTGGTCAGAATTACATCAGTACTTTTCCCATCGGTCAGTCAAAAACGGACAAACTTCATCCGAGTTCTGGCCCATCTTTTAACAGACCCGGACACTTTCATTGATGAATTTGATCTGACACTTGAATCAATATAAAACATATCTCAATGAAAAATCATGGACATGTGAGCATCCCCATAGACTGTCATAGGTACACATGCTACCTGTGAAAAAAATAAAAAATAGCACAGAAACTAACAGGTGAATGAGCCCCAAGACTGTGAAAATACACTGGCATGTAAACAGGCCCATAGACATGGGTGTACATAGAAATCATGGGATCCCATAGCAGAAGTGCTAGTTGCCCCCCACCCAACAAAAAAAATAACATTCGACGGGGTCACAGAAGAGCATATCTCACAGCTTTCCAGCCTTTAGAAAGTAATTTTCCTCCTACTGAAGCCCCAGATTCCTCTTTCATTGCATGTTTAAAGTATGATACCAACAAAAGTGCCCAACAAACACAGTATGTGAATTCTTTCACAGTACCCTGGACATGCACATAATGATGACCCTACTGTACTCGACTTCAACTCCCCCGGCAAAGTATGGTGACCGTGACACAGTGTGATCCCCCAGCTTTGGCCCCCACACAGCCCTCTATAAAGTATAATAGGTCATCATACAGTATAATGGCCCCACACCTCGCCATGCTGTATAATGGCCCCCACTAGCTCTCCAAACAGTACAACCAAACAGTGCAATGACCCCCACGGCCCTCCACATGGTATGATGGTCCCCACTCAAACCTTCACACTGTATAATTGCTTGCATACAGTATATTGGCCCTCACATAGCCCTCCACAAAGTATAAAGGCTCCCACATAGCCCTCGAAATATTATAATAGCCCCCACATAGCCCACTATATACTATAATGGGCCCCATATTCCTCCATATTGTATAATGCAAAATCATAATCTTTTATATAGTGTGCTGAACCCTATAGTCCTCCATATAGTATCATGCACTCCCCATAGTCTTCCATATAGTATAATGCACTCCCCATAGTCCTGCATATAGTATAATGCAATCCACATAGTCCTCCATACAGTATAATGCACCCCATATTCCTCCATATACTATAATGCACTTCCCATAATCCTCCATATAGTATAATGCACTCCCCATTGTTCTCCATATAGCATAATGCACTCTCCATAGTCCTCCATATAGCATAATGCACTCCTCCATATAGTAAAATGCACTCCTCATAGTGCTCCATACAGTAAGATGCACTCCTCATAGTCCTCCATATAGTATAATACACTCCCCATAGTCCTCCATACAGTATATGGCACTGCCGATAGTCCTCCATGTAGTATAATGCACTCCCCATAATCCGCCATATAGTATAATGCACTCCCATAGTCCTCCATATAGTATAACACACTCCCCATAGTCCTCCATATAGTATAATGCACTCCCCATGGTCCTATATAGTCCATACAGTATAATGCACTCCTCATAGTCCTCTATACAGTACTATGACCACCACAATGTGTTCATTGATTTAAAAAAAAAATACTCACCTCTCCTCCATGTTCTCCGCTGCTCAGGTCTATGCAGCAAGCATTCTGAAGTGCCTGCACATCTCAGGGCAGTGGATGCCATGTAATGATGTCATAGGGCCCGCTGTACTGAGACGTCAGATGCTGAGGAAGAATGACGAAGTAGGAAGTCACAGGCCCCATAGTACTCGCGTGGCCTATGTTCCAACAGTGAGCTTTTGGTTTGCTTTTGACACTAATTATTTTCTGTGGCAAAAACTGAGTGTTTTACAATTCAAGCAAAGTGGATGGAATTTATAGAAACCTCATGGCCACTGTGCTTTAATTTTATTCAGCGTAAACTGAGCTGCGGTGTGTGTATCAAATCCACATCATGTCAATTTCTCTTGTGAGTATGCTGAGTTTTATGTGTGCATTTTCCCCATAGATTTTCATTAGATGCCGAAAATCTGCAGGTAAAAACGCACATACATAGTCCTGCATATAGTATAGTGCAATCCACATAGTCCTCCATACTGTATAATGCACTCCACATAGACCTCTATATAGTATAATGCACCCCATATTCCGCCATATAGTATAATGCACTCCCCATAGTCCTCCACATAGTATAATGCACTCCCATAGTCCTCCACGTAGTGTAATGCACTCCCCATAGTCCTCAATGTAGTATAATGCACTTCCATAGTCCTCCATATTGTATAATGCACTACCCATAGCCCTCCATACAGTATAATGCACTACCCATAGTCCTCCATATAGTATAATACACTCCCCATAGTCCTCCATATAGTATAATGCACCTCCATTGTCCTCCATACAGTATAATGAATTCCCCATGGTCCTCTATACATTACTATGACTACCAAAATGTGCTCATTGATTTAAAAAAAAAAAATACTCACCTCTCCTCCTTGTTCCCCGCTGCTCCGGTCTATGCAGCAAGCATTCTGAAGCGCCTGCACATCTCAGGGCAGTGGGTGCCATGTAGTGATGTCATCAGGCCCGCTGTGCTGAGACGTCAGACGCTGAGGAAGAATGATAGAGGAGGAAGTCACAGGCCCCATAGTACTCTTGTGGGTTATGTTCCCACAATGAGCTTTCGGTTTGTTTTTGACAATATTTATTTGCTGTGGCAAAAACAGAGTGTTTTGCAGTTCAAGCAAAGTGGATGGGATTTTATAGAAACCTCATGGCCACTGTGCTTTAAAGGGGTTGTCCACTACTTTCACATTGATGCCATATCCATAGGATAGGGCATCAATTTATGTTTGCCCGGGGTCCCGCACACAGCATCCCCGCCATCAGCTGTTATCGGTGCCGGCGGTGGCCGCCGGCCGGAAGTGCTTACCTTCCGGTGACTCGTCGCCATGTTGTAGTGGTCGGCACTTGTTAGTGCACATCAAACTGCCACTCAATTGAATGGGAGGCGGATGTGCAGTACCCCGCGGCGGCCACTACAGATGGATGGCCAAACACCGCAGGCAAGTACTTCCGGCCGGTGGCCGCCGCCGCCAGCACCGATAACTTCTGATCGGCAGGGGTGCTGCGTGCAGGACCCCGGCCGATCATACATTGATGCCCTATCTTATGGATATGACTCGCCCCCTGGGCCGTGGGTTACCCGGAACCGGGCAATAGGGCAATAATGGGGGTAGTAGTGGCAACCCGGTCCATGGCTCAGGGTGGTCATACCAAATGTTGTGGCAGTCTATTTGTAGGGTTTTAAATGTCCGACTACGCCACCCGTGGATTGCGGTCAGGGTTAACCGCCGCTGCAGTGCAGACCGCTGGGGCAGATGTAGGTGTGCAGCACTAAGTAGTATAACTCCGCACGGGAGGAGTGTGGCCCCAGGGCAGTATATAGATGGATGATGGAGGGGATGATTCTGACCGCAATAGCCAGGAAACGGAGGCCTCTTAAACAGTTCAGGGTCTTTATTAGAACAGGTGAGACGACCCAAAAACAGTCCCGGCTAGGAGGGGGCCTGGATGTCTGAGAACAAGTGGGAAGCTGGCCCTGGTCAGGGTGAGGGTGAAGGCCTACCATGCTCTCTGCGCTCTTTCTGGCTATTTCCCTCCTTGTGGTGTAACAGCCCACGTTCCTGAGCTCACCGTGTCTTCTCGCCCGTATGGCTTGCAACTTGGGTCCCTTTCTACTCTTGGCCTGGTGCAGCTTTGCTGGTCCCTTCTGCTGTGGCGGAACCTCCGGGCTTCTTAGGCCAAGGAACATACAGTCCCCTGCGGGCTGGTTATTTGCTGTAGGACTTGGATTCCTAACAGCCTCGGACACCAAGTCCGGTAGATCAGTTTCTCTCTCAGCCAGGACAGGCTCTCCTCGCCTTCCGTCCCTGGCTCGTGGCTCCTCTACTGCCACACGACCTCCTCAGCTTCAGCTGAACTGGCTCTCCCTTCTCTGGGACACCTCTCACTCCAGAGACAGGTCGTCCAGAACTCTCTAACCCTGCCCCCAGTTCCAGCTTTTATAGGGTCAGCCTGCTCCCCCTACTGACTTGGGACAGGAGGTGCTGCATGCTAATGGTCCCTGACCAGAGAACCTCCCCCTTGCTCTCAGACACAGCTTTATTATACATTTGTGGCATCCAGGCCAGGGTGACACATTCCCCCCTAGTAAAACTTAGTACTCCGGGACTAACAGGAAACACAAATATAGGTTATAAACAACAACATAACATATGTACAAGTGCATTTTGTCCTTAAGGAAACGGCGCTTCCGCGACCGGGTGTCCATTTCACCCAACAAGGCGAAGTCTTTGAGCGATGTGGGGACCTGTCCAAAGCAAACCCCAAACGTTGGGCGTGGCTGCAAGGCAAAACTACCTACTTTGGACCACACGGGGCCACGCCAGACAGGTTTTTCTTCCGTGGCCGTCTTCGCAAGAGGCACCAACTGCAACTATCTACATGATAGTTCCGGTTATTCATCGTCCATAACCTGTCAGTCCATGAGCTAGAAAAACTAGAAAAACATAATTAATAACCAGGGTACAACATAACACATTAAATACATACATTATCCACTTAGATCTTCCAGCGAGCTGGCATTTGCCCCTTAGTGCTTCGGGTTGACCTACGTAACCCACTGTCTGGTGGTGGTCTAACCTGGTTTTTCTCACTAGCGCTCAGGGTGCAGTCACTGGCTAAACTTACAGGCAGGGCAGGCAGCTGTCTGCGGGTCCTCTGGCTTACCGCAGGCATGGCAGGCTCACTGTCAGCAGAGGGTTGACTCTCCTGGGCTGCTGGTACAGGCCCTTCTGCCTCTGGAACTGCTTGTTCTTCTCCACCTTCCTGCTCTGGTGTAGGTTGTTGCTGAGCCGGTTGCAGGAAATGCAGGACGGGTACCACTATGGCACCGTTTATTCGAGTCCAGGACTGAGGGAATTCTCCGAGAATGGTGCTGATCATTTCTTCTTGTCCTCTGCGGGTTCAAGGTCACTTTGATCCTCTTCTGCACTACGGAGTTGCTCGGGGCACATTTTTAGGTGGTCTCTGGAGACGGTACTAGTGGTTTCTCCTCCATCCTTAGTGACCACGCACACCTTCGGGTTGTCGTGATCAGACTGCAGTACTGGGTAGGGTTCCCTTTCCCACTGGTCATCCAGCTTATGTAGCCTTCTCTTTCGCTTCAGAACCTGCTCACCAGGTTCCAGGGACAAGCAGGGATGTGTTGGTTGAAGAGCCTCTCTTGCTTTTGTCTCGCCTGGGCCAGGCCTTCTCCTCTACTCTCCTGTACCTTCTTGTACTGCAGTCGCCTTTCCGTATCCCAGTCCGCATCTGGGAGGTGTCCTTGGGTGTTAGGACCTCCCATCTCCAGGTCTATGGGCAGCTTACCTGGTCTGGCTCTCATCAGGTAAGCCGGGGTGCAGTTTGTAGCATTCACCGGGATATGGTTGTATAAGTCTATCAGGTCCGGCAGTTTTTCTGGCCACAGGCTGCATTCCTCAGGGGCAACGTCTTCATGAGATCAAAGACTATATTGTTCATTTTCTCACACATCCTGTTGTTTGTGGGTGGTAAGGCGTTGTCCGAATCTTCTTACAGCCATAGAGGTTGCAGAACTCTTGGAAGATTTTGGCCTCGAATCCAGGACCTTGGTCTGTCAGGACCTGTTCTGGATACCCGTGTGGGTGGCAGAAGGTTTGCTGGAAGGCTCTGGCCGCCGTTTGAGCTGTCAAGTCTTTTACCGTGACCACCACTAGAAATCGGGAATAGTGGTCCATGATTGTCAGGGCATAAACGTATCCTGACCGGCTTGGAGCCAATTTGACGTGGTCCAGAGCTACCAGAATCAAGAGGCTGCTTGGTGACGATGGGCCTCAAGGGTGTCTTCTGGCTGGTGCGGTCCTTCCTCCTTAGATTACAAGGGCCACAGGTCTCTGCACCACTTCTCTACAGTCCCTCTCATGCTGATCCAGAGAACCGTCCTCTTAGCAGGAACTCCAGTTTCTTCCAGCCGAAGTGCCCCGCTCTGTCATGGTAAGCCTCCAGGACAATAGCTGCATCTCGCCTTGGGACGACTTGCCAGGTCAGCTCGTGCGTCCGGTGTTGACGAGTCTTCTGCAGCTTACCTTCATAGAGGAACAGCCTGCTCTTCTCTTTCCATAGCTGCTTGGCTTCCTCTGGGGCATCCGGATCTAGACGGACGTCTTCTCGGGTCAGCAGGTCTTTCACCATGCGGACTGCAGGGTCACTATCTTGGGTCTTGGCCCAGCTGTGGTGAGGTAGGGGATTGATCATGATGGTTGTTAAGTCTTCCTCCTTCACGCGGTGGGAATATTGAGTGGCCCATACCGGTGGAATGCAGGGAGCTGTTATGAACTGCTACAAACACTAAGGAAAGAAAGGAAAACTGTCCCTACCATAGAATAAGCTGATTCCCTACGATGCAGTGGGGGACCTGTTCCTTGTGAACAGACCCGCCTAAGTCCCGGCTAGTCCGAACGCTGACCTATAGATATAAGGGAGGGGTCCCTACAAGAACTAAGGACTGGGATATAGTTGGACACCTCCTAGCACAATTGTAGCAGAGCAAAGACAAACAAACCAAACAGAAGTACTAGTGGTCAAAAGACCAAGCAAACTACAGAGTAAGGTACAAACCTGGCTAGCTTAAGAGTAAATGTAACACTGAAGTCCTGCAAGGCCAGGAGGGCGGAGCTGGATTATATAGGCAAAAAGTCATGTGACCAGCAAAATAGAAAAAACTAACAGGAGGGTTCTAACAGTACCCCCTCTTCAATGAGGATCCTCCGGATCCTCCAGGCCCAGGTCTATCAGGAAACCTCCTGTGAAACGCTCCGACAAGTCTAGGAGCAGAGACATCATCCGCCCTTACCCAGGAGTTATCCTCGGGACCGAAACCCTTCCAAGCGACGAGATACTGCAATCTCCCTCTATGCCATCTAGAATTAAGAATGCGAGAAATTTCATATTCACCTTCTTCCTCCACCGGAGGAACAGAGACAGTGGCGTCCCTATCAGAAACATCAGCTTTTTTCAATAAGGAAACATGAAACACCGGATTAATCTTCCAGGAGGTAGGAACCTCCAACCTAACAGCAGATTGGTTAACTACCTGAAGCACCTTAAACGGACCTACAAACTTCGGGCCCAATTTCTTAGAAGGAATCCTCAACCGCAGATTCCTAGAGGACAACCAAACCATGTCACCAACAGTAAACAAAACCTCTTGACGTTTCCTGTCAAAGTACCTCTTGGATTTTTTGTTGGCCTCTTGAAGGTTACGACGTACATCAGTCCAAACTCTCTCCAAATCATCGGAAAAATTCTCCTCCTCCGGCACAGCCGATACCAATTTGGAGAATGACCCAAACGACGGATGTCTCCCAGTACAACAAAAAAAAGGAGAACACCCAGCAGAAGAGGATGTATGGTTGTTAAGAGCAAATTCAGCCAGTGGCAGAAACTCAGACCACCCCTCTTGATTGTCAGCCACAAAACAACGCAAAAACTGTTCAACATCCTGGTTCTTTCTTTCTGTCTGTCCATTAGACTCAGGATGATAACCAGACGAAAATGACAAATGGACTCCCAACCTGTCACAAAAGGCACGCCAAAAACGAGCCACGAACTGAGGTCCCCTATCGGAAACAATGTCGGAAGGAACGCCATGGAGCCTGACAATTTCTTTAACAAAAGCCTTAGCGAGTGTCCTGGCGAAGGGCAGTTTGATGAAGGGAACCAAGTGACACATCTTGCTAAAACGGTCCACGACCACCCAGATAACAGTGAAACCCTCAGAGGCAGGAAGGTCAGTAATAAAATCCATAGCAAGATGCGTCCAAGAAGCACTAGGAACCTCCAGAGGGCAAAGCAACCCCGCAGCAGGAGCATGTGAAGACTTAGATCTAGCACACACAGTACATTGACGCACCCACTTAATGACTTCCTTCTGCCACCCAGGCCACCAAAAACTGCGACCTACAAGTCTCTTAGTCTCCGAAATTCCTGGATGACCTGCCAACCGAGACTTATGACACTCCACAAACAAATCTCTCATAAAGTTCCTAGGCACAAACAACCTTCCATGGGGAGTGTTAGATGGGGCATACTCCTGGGCTTTCAGAATCCCATCTTCCAAAACGGAGTCCAATGCTGCTATCACAACACCTTCCTGTAAAATGCTCTCCTCCTCCTCGCTACCAACCATGGGAGAAAAACTGAGAGATAAAGCATCAGCTTTTACATTCTTGGTACACGGG
The DNA here is from genome assembly GCF_046119375.1 of Phyllobates terribilis. Classification (NCBI taxonomy): domain Eukaryota; kingdom Metazoa; phylum Chordata; class Amphibia; order Anura; family Dendrobatidae; genus Phyllobates; species Phyllobates terribilis. Next base: position 467,428 of record NW_027363254.1, read on the forward strand.
ATGTAAGTAACAGAAAAATTAAACCGCGAAAAAAAAAGTGCCCACCTAGCTTGACGGGCATTCAAGCGCTTGGCAGCATCAAGATAGATCAGATTCTTACGATCAGTAAAAACCTGAATGGTAAATTTAGCACCTTCCAAGAGATGACGCCAATGTTCAAATGCGAGTTTAATCGCCAGCAATTCCCGATTACCGACATCGTAATTAAGTTCGGTCTCAGAAAATTTTTTTGAAAAAAAAAGCACAGGGATGTACTCCATCCTTGTTTTCCTGAGACAAAACAGCACCGACCCCCACCGAAGAAGCATCAACCTCGACCAAAAAAGGCTTGGTCTCATCAGGCTGCATAAGGATGGGGGCAGAACTGAACCTCTCCTTGAGATACACAAAAGCTTCAATGGCCTCAGTAGTCCACTGAACCGTATTCGCACCTTTCCTGGTGAGATCGGTCAGCGGCTTAAGAATTATAGAAAAATTCTTAATGAATTTTCTGCAATAATTGGCGAAACCCAAAAATCTCTGTATTGGTTTCAAACTAATAGGCCTAGGCCATTCCTGCACCGCCTGAACCTTCACCGGATCCATCTCAAAGCCCTCACTGGAGATAATGTAGCCCAAAAAACTAATTCTCTGCACAGCGAACTCACATTTCTCCAGCTTAGCAAAAAGTGAATTGTCGCTTAACAACTGCAATACCTCACGTGCGCTCTGCCAATGAGACTCCAGATCCGGCGCAAAAATCAAAATGTCATCCAAATACAACACCACATTCTTACCGATCAACGGTCTTAGGATGTCATTAATAAGGTTCTGAAAAAAAGCTGGTGCGTTGGTTCGACCAAAGGGCATAACCAGATTCTCAAAATGACCCACTGGAGTGTTAAAAGCAGTTTTCCACTCATCACCTTCCTTCATACGTAACAAATTGTATGCCCCCCGGAGATCAATCTTAGAGAACCACTTGGCCCCCACTAACTGGTTGAACAAGTCAGGAATTAATGGCAGTGAATAGGAATTGCGTACTGTAATTTTATTAATTTCGCGAAAGTCCAGACATGGACGTAAACCGCCGTCCTTTTTTTTTCCAAAAAAAAATCCAACAACCACAGGTGACTTAGAAGGTCTAATGTGACCGGCGGCCAAGCTTGTCTGTATGTATTCCTCCAAGGCCTTTCTCTCAGGGATAGTAAGATTAAATAAGCGACTCTTGGGAAGAGTTGCTCCAGGGACAAACTCAATAGTACAATCATAGTCCCTATGAGGAGGCAAAACTTGCAACTCCTCCTCTGAAAAAACCTTCCAAAAATCCTGAATAGGTACAGGTAATTCCCCTCTTTCCACAGCAGCAATGCGACCGTTACAACATCTATCATAACACTTAGGACTCCAAGACTTAATTTCATTGGTAGACCAGTCCAGTACAGGATTGTGCAATTTTAACCAAGGTAACCCCAAAACCACTGGAGCAGGCAAATTATTTAACCGGTTCCCGACCGCCCACTGTAGATAAACGTCGGCGCTTGCTGGGCTCTGTGCAGCGCCGACGTTTAAAAACGGTGGGTGGTCTCGCAGCGCTCAGGACCCCCAGGGTCCTGCAAGCGCTGCGATTCCGGTGCAGAGCGTTAGCTCTGACAGGGGACATCATCGGGACCTGATTGGATCAGGTCCCAGTGATGTTAACCCTTTGCTATGTTCTATATGCCGCGATCTATAGTGATCGCGGCATATAGAAGATAGACAGAGGAGAGGGGGTCGTCTTACTTACCTCTCCGACGACCCCTGATACCTTCCAGGACCTGGGGTAGCTATGGCAGCTGGAGGTCACATGACCACCTCCAGATCTGCCATATATGGTGTCCTGCCTGGCTCAGCCTGCAGCTGAAGCCTGGCAGGAGACACGGTGTGAAACAGTCAGCAAAGATCTCATGTAATGTAATACATGTCTATTACATTACATGAGATCAGTGATCAGAAAAATAAAAATTAATGTCCCATACAAGGACTAAGTAAAAATGTAAAAAAAAAGTTAAAAAAAAGTTTTTAAACTGTTAAAAAAAATCACAAAATAAATAAAAAATAAATAAAATATTAAACCAATAAATCCGTATATTTTTACAAAACCAAAAAAAGTACACATATTTGGTATCACCGCGTCCGAAACAACCCAAGCTATAAAAGTGTCACACTAATTAACTCCTTCTGTGCACACCGTAATAAAAATAAATAAAAAACGTGGCAAAAAAATATGCTTTTTCATCATATCGCCAAACAAAAAGTGGAAAAAAATGCGATCAAAAAGCAAAATAGAAATAAAAATGGTACCGCTGAAAACGTCATCTTGTTCCGCAAAAAAAAAGCCGCCATACAGCTCCATCAGCCGAAAAATAAAAAAGTTATAGCGCTCAGAATAAAGCATAAAATTGTTTTATTGTGTAAAAGCGCCAAAAAATAAAAAAAATACAGTAAGTGTAGCATCGCTGTAAATGTACTGACCCGAAGAATAACGCTGCCTGATCACTTTTACCACACGCAGAACGGCATAAAAAAAACCCCTCAAAAAACAATTCCTGAATTGTTGGTTTTTGTTAATTTTACCTCCCAAAAAACGGAATAGAAAGCGATCAAAAAATGTCACGTACCCAAAAATGGTACCAATAAAAATGTCAACTCGTCCCGCAAAAAACAAGCCATCACATGACTCTGTCAGCCAAAATATGGAAAAATTATAGCTCTCAAAATAGGTGATGCAAAAACTAGATTTTGCAAAAAAAAGCGTCTTTTAGTCTGTGACAGCTGTCAATCATAAAAACCCGATATGATTCTGGTATCGCTGTAATCACACCGACCCGAAGAATAAAGTAATTTAATCAGTTATATCACACGAGGAAAGGAGTAAAAAATAAATAAAACCAATTCTTCACCGGCTACTGATTTGTTTATTATGTCTCCCAAAGATCGCAGTAAGGCTCTGCCCACATTTATCCTGCGCTCTGCGCTGAGCGCTTACACAAGAGTTTCCGTGTAAATCTCTGAAATACGTGATTCAGACAAAACCCATGACGGAAGATTCCCTCTAATGAGGCAGATATAGGCCACTGTGGATGCCGTCTGGCCTGGGATCCCACGGTGTCATTTGTTTTAGGCGTGCATAAAAGTGCGGTTGGCCACAGTTTTGTGCACTTCTGAAAAAAAGGACACCGCTAAACAGAGGCCAGACGGAGTCCAGAGTAACTCTGCTGCCTCATTATAGTGAATGGATCCCGCAGGGGTTTCATCTGAATTACATCACTTGGAAATTTAGATGGAAACCCCGATGTAAGTGCTCAGCCTAGAGCGCCGGATAAATGTTACGTAAAATGTTCCCAATAAAAGCTTCAACTCAGTCCTCAAAAAAAGCTAGTCCCCACTCAGGTCCGTCATCTGTTAAAAATATAAGGGACTTCCAAGTTACTGGTAGCAGAAAGGCTCTGGAAAAGCGAAATGGCCCTTGCCCCCCAAAAGAAATTCAGAAAATGTTGTGCTCCCAAATTCAAATGCCTATTCTACAATAATTTGTTCTCCAATTGTCAAATAGCACTCCGTCCCCCCAGATCTCGCCGTATGGCTGAGCGGTACAATACAGCCACATATGGGGTATTGCCACTTTTAGTAGAAATTGTGTGACACATTTCGGCACCATTTTTACCCATTGCCCTGTGTGAAAATGTAAAATCTGAGGGTAAAACATTTTTTTGTGGTAAAAATATAATTATGCTTTTTTCACTGCCCAATGGTATAAATTTAAAAATTAAAAAATACTCACTACTTCCCTAGATTAATTCCTTGAGAGATGTAGTTTACAAAATGGGGTCACTTGTGGGGGTTTCTGCTGTTTTGGCATGTCAGCGACTCTTCAAATGTGACATGGTGTCTGCCACCTATCCCAGCCAACATAGCGCTCCTTTCTCTTCCGAACCCTGCCGTACACCAAAGCAGTGGTTTTCCCCCACATATGGGGTATCGGCGTACTCAGTGCAATTTATCCTGTTACCCTTATGATAATGCAAAATTAGGGAATGAAAAACATTTTTTGTGGGAAAAATGTGAAAATTGTATTTTTACGGCTCAATATTATAAACTTCTGTGAAGCACTTGGGGTGCAAGGTGCTCACCACACATCTAGATAAGTTTCCTAAGGGGTCTAGTTTCCAAAATGGTGGCACTTGTGGGGGGTTTCCACTGTTTAGGCACATTAGGGGCCCCCCAAATGCGACATGGCGTCCGCTAATTATTCAAACAAATTTTCCATTCAAAAAGTCAAATGGCGCTCCTTCCCTTTCAAACCCTGCCATGCGCCCAAACAGTAATTTGCCTCCACATATGGGGTATCGGCGTGTTCAGGAGAAATTGCACAACAAATTTCATGGTGCAATTTATCCTATTACCCTTATGATAATGCAAAATTAAGGGATGAAAAACGGTTTTGTGGGAAAAATGTGAAAATTTTATTTTTACAGCTCAATATTATAAACTTCTGTGAAGCAGCTGGGGGTTCAAGGTGCTCACCACACATCTAGATAAGTTCCCTAAGGGGTCTAGTATCCAAAATGGTGTCACTTGTGGGGGGTTTCCACTGTTTAGGCACATCAGGGGCTCCCCAAATGCAACATGGCGTCCGCTAATTATTCAAACAAATTTTACATTCAAAAAGTCAAATGGAGCTCCTTCCCTTTCAAACCCTGCCGTGCGCCCAAACAGTGGTTTGCCTCCACATATGGGGTATCGGCGTGTTCAGGAGAAACTGCACAATAAATTTCATGTTGCAATTTATCCTATTACCCTTATGATAATGCAAAATTAAGGGATATAAAACGGTTTTGTGGGAAAAATGTGAAAATTTTATTTTTACAGCTCAATATTATAAACTTCTGTGAAGCACCTTGGGGTTCAAGGTGCTCACCACACATCTAGATAAGTTCCCTAAGGGGTCTAGTTTCCAAAATGGTGTCACTTGTGGGAGGTTTCCTCTGTTTAGGAACATCAGGGGCTCTCCAAACGCAACATGGCGTCTGCTAATTATTCAGACAAATTTTACATTCAAAAAGTCTAATGGCGCTCCTTCCCTTCCGAGCCCTGCAGTGCGCCCAAACAGTGGTTTTCCCTCACATATGGGGTATCAGCGCGCTCAAGAGAAATTGCACAAAAAATTTTGGGGTCCATTTTTTCCTGTTACCCCTGTGAAAATAAAAAAAATTAGGTCTAAAGTAACATTTTTGTGAAAAAAGTTAAATGTTAATTTTTTTCTTCCACATTCCAAAAATTCCTGTGAAGCACCTGAAGGGTTAATAAAGTTCTTGAATGTGGTTTTGAGCACCTTGAGGGGTGCAGTTTTTAGAATGGTGTCACTTTTGGGTATTTTCTGTCATAAAGACCCCTCAAAGTGACTTCAAATATGATATGGTCCCTAAAAAAATGTTTTTGTAAATTTTGTTGGAAAAATGAGAAATCGCTGGTCAACTTTTAACCCTTATAGCTCCCTAACAAAAAAAAAATTTTGGTTCCAAAATTGTGCTGATGTAAAGTAGACATGTGGGAAATGTTATTTATTAACTATTTTGTGTGACATATCTCTCTGATTTAAGGGCATGAAAATTCAAAGTTTGAAAATTGCAAAATTTTCAAAATTTTTGCCAAATTTCCGATTTTTTCACAAATAAACACAAGTGATATCAAAGAAATTTTACCACTATCATGAAGTACAATATGTCACGAAAAAACAATCTCAGAATCAGGGGAATCCGTTGAAGCGTTCCAGAGTAATTACTTCATAAAGTGACAGTGGTCAGAATTGAAAAAATTGGCCCGGTCACGAAGGCAAAAACAGGCTCTGGAGCGAAGTGGTTAAAACATTATCTTTCTTATTATTCTAACATTTGGCAAATATTAAAAATTATGGTAATCCTAATTGACCTAAAACGGGAAAGGTTTATTCTTATTTCATGTCAGATTTTGAGAAAAACATGCATATGTGTCTTTTTATATAGTGTATGTAAACTTCTGGTTTCAACTGTATATATGTATATATGTGCACATCTCATTGCTATAGCAAATCAGTGGGAGTCATCAACAGTGATAAAATAATAGAAAAAAAGGAAGAAAATTGAATCCTTAGAGGAAAAGTAAGATGATTTGTCTAAAAAATGCCAGTGTAAGGAGGCTCGTAAGCTCCCCGGGGAGCCATTGCATGGTTTATAAGCCTCCTTACTCTGGCATTTCACTCTCCTCACTAGGATCTAAGGGGTAAAGTTTTTCCTTCTGAAGTCTCTCACACAGCTAAATCAGATCTCATGCTTTGCACTGCTGAGGGGCAACACCCCGAAACACCATGGCTGCAAATTGAGATTCTAGTTTCCCATTTATCCTAAATCATGTGGAAAGGCTTGTTAAAAGGTTGATATTGACTTTTAGGATTGCTACTTCCAATAGGTTGCACTGGAAGAGACAGTTTGCAAGTTTTGAGTAGAATTTCTCTTCAATAAAAATACTTTTTGATTACACCAGTGATTTTTTTCCTTTCTTACAGACTGGACCAGTCATTGGGGAAGCCCTCACTGTTTCTTTCTGGATAGATTCCACTTCCTACCACTATGAAATGGAATAAATGCTATGTTTTAGAGAAATTAACAATAGTAATGGTAATAATCTGACACCATATGATGGCAAATCCAAGCAACATGCCGTCATTTGTAACAATGGGAAAGCCTTTTTTTAAGAGGTTGTCCAGAATAAGGATGCCATATTTCATCGCTTTGTGGAAAAATAGGTAAATCGTTTCTCATGTTATATTCTCTGAACTGTAAATCGTAAACAGTTTCACAAATTTGGTTGAATGCCAGTGGACCCAAAAAATGCTAATTTCTAATAGTAAATTTAAAAATGACTTTTTTTTACTTTTATTTATTTCCAGATAAAGTGAAAGATCGAGGCTCTAATACAATTGGGTCAAGATTGAACCGTGTCGAGGACAAGGTAAGAAAATAAGATAAAACCATATATATTTATATTATGCACAGCTACTACTTACACATACACACATGGAGTATAGGATATACAGACAATTACCACATACTACATACAGAATATTCCTCACTCTCTGAAAAAGTGTAAAATACATAATGGTGCATCCAGACACCAATTCTACAGCGCTGCTCATACACTGCAAAGAGTCTAAATACCTGTGGTCATCTGTGACTTGCACACACAAGTTAAGGTGGCCACACACAATAACTGAAAGTTGATTGCTGGTTCGGCCGTGCACTACCTCTCCCAACTCTCATACACGAGAAGGTTTGGCTTGGTTAAATGTTCATGTGTTTTCAAAGCGGAGAACTGTGAAAATCACTGCCAAACGGCTCTGGCAGCAGCTTATCACCTGAATAACAAAAGGGTCGGGCATTAAGGGTCAGGCAGTTTGAATTTTACCTCCTCTGACCTCATCTGTCAGGGAAGAGTCTGGATGTCCCCTTAGACTATTAGCTTAGTCTATTGTGTATGGAGGCTTAAAGGGGTTTTCCATTACTCAGACAACTCCTTCTCAATCCATATGTGTGTCCCCCAGTAAAATAATAACACCTATACTCACCTCCAGTGCCAGCACTATTCCAGCGGTGTCTGCACTGGCTCTCCTGGGGATTGCGTGTGTCATGGGTGTGTCAGAAGTGACAGACAGTCATCCTGCAGTTGGTTGCAGGAGATCTCTTCATTTGGCCCTACAGACAACTTCTTAGAATATGTATCTCTAGGACCCAGGGGCTAGCTTCCTCGGGCTAATTAACACCCTGGCCTGGATGTATAAATACCTGTTGTGAGCCAGAGGGAGGTGCCAGCGATATTCATTGCCCCTTGTGAAGGCTTGAGCAAGAGCAGTACTTCTATCTCTCTGGTGCTAGAGAACGTGTGCGCATTTGTCTGGAGTCGAGTAAAGCTAAGCGATTTTCCCTTGTTTGTCCCCCCTTGTTGTCTTTAGTGTTCAGTGGGGATCAACTAGTGCTCATCCTTTCTGTTCCCTAGCCTGAGCCTAATGCCAGGGATAGACAGGCTGAGGTACGCGTGCGGCGATTGGTGAAGAACCAATAAAGGGACATTAGTGGAGACAGGGTGACACTAGATCAGCCTAGGAGTTCTCCACTCCCCACTTTCCCTAGTCTGGGTTCCCTTTCCGTTTTCCCTTTGTGTTGCACTTAGTCTTTCCCACACCTTGCGTGACAGCATGACATTATGTCTCATGATTCCTAGGGGCAATCAGTGCTGACTTTACTCTCCCCGCCTTTGGCCAACTTGCATACATCCAGAGGAAGTGAGAGATGTTGCTGCTCTTACTTCCTCCGGATGTACAGGTATGTGCTATAACTGGAGGCAGGAAGAGTGAAGCCAGCGCTGATTGGCAGCAGGGATCACTTGACATAACAATGTCACGTGATCCCAAGGAGAGCCAATGCCGACACGGCTGGAATACTGGAAGGGAGTATAGGTGTTATTATTTTACTGAGGGCAAAAATATATATATGGAGAAGGAGATGTCCGAGTAGTAGAAAACCCCTTTAAGTGTTGGCTACTACTTTCATGGATGTGGACAGAAAGCTCTTTCTGAGTTCATTAAGTAGTTCAATCTGACAAAGGTTTCCAATAGAGTTGGTGCGAGTCAATTCGCAGGACCCAGTCCATCAGCCACATCCATAATCTGTGACGGCTGCATCGGAGCCCTGAGAACCACCTCCTACATCCCGGCATCCACAGCTGTTCTACTGATTAGCCGGCCTGATGCAATGTCACATATGCATCATGCTGTAACCATAAAGATGCAGCTAATCAGAAGAGAAGCAGGGATCTTGGAAGGTAGAAGGCAGGTCTTGAGGCTCCTGTCCAGCATCCAAAGATTACTGACGTGGCTGATGGACCCAGTGCTGCGAAACGAATCGCACCAACTATAGTTTTCAATTAAAACAACAATGTCTAAATGGCTAACCAATATTGCATTAAAGGATCAATCTACTTTATTTCTCCCCAAAACTGTGCCTCTCTTGTCCATGGGGTGTGTCTGGTATTGCAACTCAGTGCCCCATTGATTTGGTTAGGGATAAGCTACAATATCAGGCAGCGCTCATGGGTAGTGTAAAATGTGTATGGAGTGTGGTCTGTATCTATGCTATTTTCTTGTTTGAATTTTTTTTTATATATTTGTAGGTAACTCAAATGGATCATAAACTCAATCTCATAACCGATATGATTCACCACCTGATAGCAAACCAACAAAGCGGTCAGTCTACCAACAGAACACCGCACCGGAGCAACTCTCTGAACGACGGGAGCAACCTCTCCAGTACTCTGCCTACCTACCAACAGTTAACAGTGCCAAGACGAAACCAAGATAATGCATCTTGATGAACAAACACAAACTCGTTCTTCTACTGTCCTCAATGCAGATATTCATTATTTTAATGAATGCATTTATAAGCAGAAAGTAAAATGAATGATGAAATTAGACTGAGTATCGAGTAAGTGTGTAACACTGTAAAGGACGTCTTGTCTATTCTCTGTAGATCCTATCAGGGTTCATTGAAGGTTTCTTAGAGGAAGGGACATGGAACATATGTGTATTGCTCCATGTAGAAACATGCAAGAAAGCATCTGATACATTGATGAATCCTTTCTCAGGAAGATTGTAGCTCATCGGCCTGTGGGATCGTAAATCGCTACGGGTCGTGCTGTAAAACTGGCAATACAACTGAACAATTACCCTGATTTTTTTTATTGTATTAAAATACACTTTTTACATTGATTTTCAATTTTTGGGGGCCTAAAATGAAAATTCATTTGAGAAAAATAGAAATAAATATTGTACTGTAGATAATTACACTTCTTTTTTTTTACAATGTATTTTTGGTAAAAATGGTATTAAAGAGTTAATTTTTCTTTATGATTTCTGATCACAATTTTTTTTTTCTGGAATATATTTTGACATCTGATCAAATGTATTGTATTTTCTCAAAAATGTTGATATTTGCACATTGATTGGTTTAAAACAGTGATGGCGAATCTTTTAGAGACCGAGTGCCCAAACTGCAATCCAAAACCCACTTATTTATCGCCAAGTGCCAACACGGCAATTTATCCTAAATATTGAGGTTTTACTGATACAAACAACTGATACAAAGAGCAGGCGAGGGCAGCATAGAGTAGCCACAGACAGGAGCAGGGGTAAGAGACTGCAGAAATAAAGAATGTGCTCGCCCACATCCTGGTATATATGCTGGCCCTCCCCTCAATCCTGGTATATATGCTGGCCCTCCCCTCAATCCTGGTATATGTGCTGGCCCTCCCCTCAATCCTGGTATATATGCTGGCCCTCCCCTCAATCCTGATATATGTGCTGGCCCCCCCCTCAATCCTGGTATATATGCTGGCCCTCCCCTCAATCCTGGTATATATGCTGGCCCTCCCCTCAATCCTGATATATATGTTGGCCCCCCCTCAATCCTGGTATATATGCTGCCCCCCCCCTCAATCCTGGTATATGTGCTGGCCCTCCCCTCAATCCTGGTATATATGCTGGCCCTCCCGTCAATCCTGGTATATATGCAGGCCCTCCCCTCAATCCTGGTATATATGCCGGCCCTCCCCTCAATCCTGGTATATATGCTGGCCCTCCCCTGAATCCTGGTATATATGCTGGCCCTCCCTTCAATCCTGGTATATATGCTGGCCCTCCCCTCAATCCTGGTATATATGCTGGCCCTCCCTTCAATCCTGGTATATATGCTGGCCCTCTCTTCAATCCTGGTATATATTCTGGCCCTCTCCTCAATCCTGGTATATATGCTGCCCCTCCCCTCAATCCTGGTATATATGCTGCCCCCCTCAATCCTGGTATATATGCTGGCCCTCCCCTCAATCCTGGTATATATGGTGGGCCTCCCCTCAATCCTGGTATATATGCTGGCCCTCCCTTCAATCCTGGTATATATGCTGGCCCTCCCCTCAATCCTGGTATATATGCTGGCCCTCCCTTCAATCCTGGTATATATGCTGGCCCTCCCCTCAATCCTGGTATATATGCTGGCCCTCCCTTTAATCCTGGTATATATGCTGGCCCTCTCTTCAATCCTGGTATATATGCTGGCCCTCTCCTCAATCCTGGTATATATGCTGGCCCTCCCCTCAATCCTGGTATATATGCTGGCCCTCCCCTCAATCCTGGTATAAATGCTGGCCCTCCCCTCAATCCTGGTATATATGCTGCCCTCCCCTCAATCCTGGTATATATGCTGGCCCTCCCCTCAATCCTGGTATATATGCTGGCCCTCCCCTCAATCCTGGTATATATGCTGCCCTCCCCTCAATCCTGGTATATATGCTGGCCCTCCCCTCAATCCTGGTGTATATGCTGGCCCTCCCCTCAATCCTGGTATATATGCTGGCCCTCCCCTCAATCCTGGTATATATGCTGGCCCTCCCCTCAATCCTGGTATATATGCTGGCCCTCCCCTCAATCCTGGTATATATGCTGGCCCTCCCTTCAATCCTGGTATATATGCTGGCCCTCTCTTAAATCCTGGTATATATGCTGGCCCTCTCCTCAATCCTGGTATATATGCTGGCCCTCCCCTCAATCCTGGTATATATGCTGGCCCTCCCCTCAATCCTGGTATAAATGCTGCCCTCCCCTCAATCCTGGTATATATGCTGGCCCTCCCTTCAATCCTGGTATATATGCTGGCCCTCCCCTCAATCCTGGTATATATGCTGGCCCTCCCTTCAATCCTGGTATATATGCTGGCCCTCTCCTCAATCCTGGTATATATGCTGGCCCTCCCCTCAATCCTGGTATATATGCTGGCCCTCCCCTCAATCCTGGTATAAATGCTGCCCTCCCCTCAATCCTGGTATATATGCTGGCCCTCCCTTCAATCCTGGTATATATGCTGGCCCTCCCCTCAATCCTGGTATATATGCTGGCCCTCCCTTCAATCCTGGTATATATGCTGGCCCTCTCTTCAATCCTGGTATATATGCTGCCCCTCCCCTCAATCCTGGTATATATGCTGCCCCCCTCAATCCTGGTATATATGCTGGCCCTCCCCTCAATCCTGGTATATATGGTGGGCCTCCCCTCAATCCTGGTATATATGCTGGCCCTCCCTTCAATCCTGGTATATATGCTGGCCCTCCCCTCAATCCTGGTATATATGCTGGCCCTCCCTTCAATCCTGGTATATATGCTGGCCCTCCCCTCAATCCTGGTATATATGCTGGCCCTCCCTTTAATCCTGGTATATATGCTGGCCCTCTCTTCAATCCTGGTATATATGCTGGCCCTCTCCTCAATCCTGGTATATATGCTGGCCCTCCCCTCAATCCTGGTATATATGCTGGCCCTCCCCTCAATCCTGGTATAAATGCTGGCCCTCCCCTCAATCCTGGTATATATGCTGCCCTCCCCTCAATCCTGGTATATATGCTGGCCCTCCCCTCAATCCTGGTATATATGCTGGCCCTCCCCTCAATCCTGGTATATATGCTGCCCTCCCCTCAATCCTGGTATATATGCTGGCCCTCCCCTCAATCCTGGTGTATATGCTGGCCCTCCCCTCAATCCTGGTATATATGCTGGCCCTCCCCTCAATCCTGGTATATATGCTGGCCCTCCCCTCAATCCTGGTATATATGCTGGCCCTCCCCTCAATCCTGGTATATATGCTGGCCCTCCCTTCAATCCTGGTATATATGCTGGCCCTCTCTTAAATCCTGGTATATATGCTGGCCCTCTCCTCAATCCTGGTATATATGCTGGCCCTCCCCTCAATCCTGGTATATATGCTGGCCCTCCCCTCAATCCTGGTATAAATGCTGCCCTCCCCTCAATCCTGGTATATATGCTGGCCCTCCCTTCAATCCTGGTATATATGCTGGCCCTCCCCTCAATCCTGGTATATATGCTGGCCCTCCCTTCAATCCTGGTATATATGCTGGCCCTCTCTTCAATCCTGGTATATATGCTGGCCCTCTCCTCAATCCTGGTATATATGCTGGCCCTCCCCTCAATCCTGGTATATATGCTGGCCCTCCCGTCAATCCTGGTATAAATGCTGGCCCTCCCCTCAATCCTGGTATATATGCTGCCCTCCCCTCAATCCTGGTATATATGCTGGCCCTCCCCTCAATCCTGGTATATATGCTGGCCCTCCCCTCAATCCTGGTATATATGCTGCCCTCCCCTCAATCCTGGTATATATGCTGGCCCTCCCTTCAATCCTGGTATATATGCTGGCCCTCCCCTCAATCCTGGTATATATGCTGGCCCTCCCCTCAATCCTGGTATATATGCTGGCCCTCCCCTCAATCCTGGTATATATGCTGGCCCTCCCTTCAATCCTGGTATATATGCTGGCCCTCTCCTCAATCCTGGTATATATGCTGGCCCTCCCCTCAATCCTGGTATATATGCTGGCCCTCCCCTCAATCCTGGTATAAATGCTGGCCCTCCCCTCAATCCTGGTATATATGCTGCCCTCCCCTCAATCCTGGTATATATGCTGGCCCTCCCCTCAATCCTGGTATATATGCTGGCCCTCCCCTCAATCCTGGTGTATATGCTGGCCCTCCCCTCAATACTGGTATATATGCTGGCCCTCCCCTCAATCCTCGTATATATGCTGGCCCTCCCCTCAATCCTCGTATATATGCTGGCCCTCCCCTCAATCCTGGTATATATGCTGGCCCTCCCCTCAATCCTGGTATATATGCTGGCCCTCTCTTCAATCCTGGTATATATGCTGGCCCTCTCCTCAATCCTGGTATATATGCTGGCCCTCCCCTCAATCCTGGTATATATGCTGGCCCTCCCCTCAATCCTGGTATAAATTCTGGCCCTCCCCTCAATCCTGGTATATATGCTGCCCTCCCCTCAATCCTGGTATATATGCTGGCCCTCCCCTCAATCCTGGTATATATGCTGGCCCTCCCCTCAATCCTGTATATATGCTGCCCTCCCCTCAATCCTGGTATATATGCTGGCCCTCCCCTCAATCCTGGTGTATATGCTGGCCCTCCTCTCAATCCTGGTATATATGCTGGCCCTCCCCTCAATCCTGGTATATATGCTGGCCCTCCCCTCAATCCTGGTATATATGCTGGCCCTCCCTTCAATCCTGGTATATATGCTGGCCCTCTCCTCAATCCTGGTATATATGCTGGCCCTCCCCTCAATCCTGGTATATATGCTGGCCCTCCCTTCAATCCTGGTATATATGCTGGCCCTCTCCTCAATCCTGGTATATATGCTGGCCCTCCCCTCAATCCTGGTATATATGCTGGCCCTCCCCTCAATCCTGGTATATATGCTGGCCCTCCCCTCAATCCTGGTATAAATGCTGGCCCTCCCCTCAATCCTGGTATACATGCTCCCTCTCCCCCCCAGCCATTGTGCATCCCATATTAAAAAAAAAAAAAAAACACATAATAAACCCTCCTCCTCACCTTCCTTCTTCTCCCGCGCAGCATCCTCTCCTGTAGTCGGCACATCTAGCTGAAGTGTATTGCAGCGCACGTACTAGCCAGGTCCGTGCGCGCTGCAGTACACGCTGCTGGCCAATCAGAGGCCAGCGACCGCTGGCCTCTGATTGGCCAGCCGACGTCATGCTGGCCTCTAATTTGCCGGCAGCCGCTTCTGATTGTCCGGAAGTCGCTAGCCTCTGATTGGCCGGCCAACGTCATGCTGGTCTCTGATTGGCCAGAAGCCGCAGGCCTCTGATTGGCCGGCCGAATTCATGCTGGCCTCTGATTGGAAGGAAGCCGCTGGCCTCTGATTGACCGGCCGACGTCATGCTGGCCTCTGATTGGCCGGCAGCCGCTGGCCTCTGATTGGCCGGCAGCGTGTATTGCAGCGTACGGGCCTGGCTAGTTCGTGCGCTGCAATACACTTCAGCTCGATGTGTTTCCGTCCGAGAGAGATCGCACATCTAGCTGCAGTAGCGGAGCTGGTGCCGGCACTCGGCGGCTCAGAGTTCTCCCCGCCGGCCCGATCCAGTAGCGCTAGTGCTGCGGCCATGGTGCCCCCCAGGAGGGCTCTGCTGCCCCCTCTGCACGCTGCCATAGGTTCCCAGCACTGGTGTAAAGCATTTCTTCTTTTACAGCTGACGACCCAAAATTGGGGATTTTCTGAAAAAAAAAATAAAATGGCCAGTATGCATTATATATGGTGGAAGTGAGAATGTATCATCTGGATAAGGGGGTGGTCTTCACAGAGGGGTCTATGGAGAGATGTCTCTTTATAAGGAGCACATAGCATGGAATACCGGGGGGAAGCCTTCTGGCTCCTTATGTTGCTCCAGTCCGGAATGCTCCACTATGGTCCATCCTTCTATAGTTCTTCTCTTACACTTTCTGCTGGTTGGTATATGGACGTATTCGCTCTATGCTGACAGGCGCTCCCTTAGTATAGCCCATGTAATGCACGGCACCACAATGTTGTAGGTTCTGACTACTGTGTAAAAAAACACCCACCCAGAGACCTGCCATAATCTTATAGTCTGGGTGTGAATATGCTGTAGGTAGAGCTACACTTTTGTTGTGGAAATTTTGGTAATTTTATTTACCTTTTTGCATTTAGGCTATGTGCCCACAATGCAGAAATGAAGCAGAAAATTTCTGCAGCATTTCTGCATCTCCCTGGCAGAAAAAACGCATGCAGATTGACAAGCGCTTTCCAGGCGATTTTAGCATCACTTGGAAAGTGCTTGACAACTAGGTCACACTGTATAAATTCATGGAAACAGCATGGATTTATATAGTGTGAACCGTAAAAATGAAAACAAATAAAGCTATACTCACCCCTGATGCCCGACGTGGCTGCAGCGCTGCTTCCTGTCTGGTTCCTGGATGCCGGCATATCGCGAGACAGAGCGGTGAAGGGCCTGCGGTCACATGACTGTGACGTCACCGCAGGTCCTCAAGCGATGCCGGCATTCAGAGAGAGCCGCCGGACAGGTGAATATAAACTTTATTTGTTTTTTTATTCTTTTTTTACAGGTACAATGGTACCCAGGTCTGGATCAGAGTCTCCTCTCCTCCAGAACTGGGTACCATCCGCACATAGAGACGCATAGAAGCCGCTTGTAAAAATGTACAGTCGCGGTTTCTATGCGTCTCAATGCAAGTCAATGGCGGGAGTTTCGCTGCGCTTCTGCAAAATTAAATGACATGCTGCGGATTTTTGTACGCAGCATAAACGCTGCGGAAAAATCCGAAACATGTGCATAGAACATGCGGAATCCCCTTGGGGACCATGGGGTGCGGATTACCTAGCGTTTCACAAGCGTTTATGCTGCGGAAATTCCGCAGCATAAACGCTTGAAAAACGCTACGTGGGCACCCAGCCTTACCCGAATGAGGCTTGTGAGAAATCCTTAAATATGCTGCAGATTTCTCCTGTATGATGCTGCCCAATCATAAGCAAGCAGCAACACTCAAAGAAAAGAAGAACACGCCCCCACCATAGCTCAAAGCGGGTTTCTTAGGGTATAAAGCTACGTTCTCACTATGAGTTTTTAGTGAGTTTTTACGCTGCATATTTTAGAAATAATGCAAGTAACCTATCTTAATGGGTGCAGAAATTCTGCAACATCAAAAACTCACCAAAAGCTCATCGTGGGAACCTAGCCTAAGATGTGTAATGATGGAGAGTCCTGATCTCCTGGTCTAACCTTCTGCATGATTAGAAAGCAGAGGTAACAGCTCTTAGACAAGGAAGGAGCCGCACAGCTGAGTTTCTCTGTGTCACATTACAAACCCTTTTATTGACTCTCCTGATTATGGAGTGTGCCAGTATCACACTTATGTCTTCTGTGCTCAAGCAACTTGTATTCTTTCTGCAGTGATATTAGGCTGTTATTACACCTCACACAGGAGCAGTGTGTTCTGGGTTACTTCTATGGTGAAATGCAATGACAGTCTGCTCTAATCTCACTGCAGAATGAGTACAAGTTGAGCACAACGGATCTAAGTGTGATACTGACACTGTGCTCTCATTTCTGGACAGGCAGTTTGGAATAGGTGCAGAACAGCAGAGGTGAGAGTGCCATAAGAGGAGGAAAGCTGTTAGAAAGGTTTGTAATGTTGCACAACTAAACTCTCTTGTGCTGCCCCTTCACCCACAGAGACCTTAACTGAAAGGTATTAGTCAGTTGTGTGCTCTAATCATGCAGGAGGTTAGCCCAGGAGACCAGGTCTGTATCCTTACATCTTAGACACTGAGAAATCTGCTCTAAGCTATGGTGGGGATGTGATCATCTTTCTTTTCAGTGTTGTCGTCTGCTTATAATTGGTCAGCATCATGCAGGGAGAAGAATTTCGCACCCCCAGTGAAAACTCTGATAACATCTACTTGGACTTAATTTTTTTTAACTCATTAGGCGCCAAATACTTTCATTGCTAATATCTCTGCAAATGAAAGATAAAATAGAAAGAGCATGGATGAGATACCAGGACACTGTGTGTGGCACTTTATTATTATTATTTATTATTCTAGCTCCATTTATTCCATGGTGCTTTACATGTGAAAAAGGGGGTATACATAGCAAACACAATTGCAAAAATCTTGAACAAAAACGCAATGGCAAACTGGTACTGGAGGAGAGAGAACCCAACCTGCGATGTCTCACAATCTTCAAGGGATGGGTGAGGATACAGTAGGTGAGGGTAGAGCTGGTCATGCAGCGGTGTGGTGGAGCAATGATTACTGCAGGTTGTAGGCTTTTCGGAAGAGGTGGGTTTTCAGGTTCCTTTAGAAGGTTTCCACGGTAGGCGAGAGTCTGATGTTTTGGGGTAGAGAGTTCTAGAGTAGGGGGGATGCACGGGAGAAATCTTGTATGCAATTGTGAGAAGAAACGATAAGAGGGGAGTAGAGAAGGAGATCTTGTGAGGATCGTAGGTTGCGTGTAGGTGTGTACCGGGAGACTAGGTCACAGATGTATGGAGGAGACAGGTAGTGGATGGCTTGGTATGCCACGGTTAGGGTTTTGAACTGGAGTCTCTGGGCAATGAGGAGTCAGTGAAGCATTTGACAGAGAGGAGAGGCCGGGGAGTAGGCGGAAGGCAGGTGGATTAGTCGGGCAGCAGAGTTTAGGATAGATTGGAGGGGTACGGGAGTGTTAGCGGGGAGGCCACAGAGCAGGAGGTTGTAGTAGTCGAGGCGGGAGATGATGAGGGCGTGCACTAGTGTTTTTGCAGATTCATGGTTGAGGAATATGCGGATCCATGTTTTTGAGTTGGAGTCGGCAGGAGGAGGAAAGGGCTTTGATATGTGGCTTGAAGGAGAGGTTAGAGTCCAGGGTTACTCTGATGCAGCGAGCTTGTGGGACTGGGGAAAGTGGACAGCCATTGATTTTGATGGATAGGTCAGATGGGGAGGCTGAGTGAAATGGGGGAAAGATGATGAATTCTGTTTTATCCATGTTAAGTTTTAGAAATCTAGCAGAGAAGAAGGATGAGATAGCGAACAGACATTTTGGGGTTCTGGTTAGTAAGGAGGTGATATCAGGTCCAGAGAGGTAAATCTGTATGTCGTTAGCATAGAGATGATACTGAAAGCCGTGGGACTCTATGAGCTGTCCCAGGCCGAAGGTGTAGATGGAGAAGAGCAGGGGTCCTATGACTTAACCTTGGGGAACACTGACAGATAGGATGCGAGATGAGGAGGTGGTGTGTGAGTGAGAAACACTGAAGGTTCTGTCTGTTAAGTATGAGTAGATCCAAGATTATTATGATCTGCAACATAAACTAGGGAAAGAAGGGGAGAGCTGTCCCCACAGTAAGACTAAGCTGAGTCCCTACGTTGTAGCAGGCAACCTGTTCCTTGTGAACAGACCCGCCTTCGTCCTCGGCTAGTCTGAACGGAGACCTATAGAGAAAGGAAGGGGTCCCTAAAAGAACTAAGGACTGGGACAAAAATGGGACACCTCCTAACAGAAGTTGTTGCAGAGCAAAAGAAAAACTGACAAAAGTACTAGAGGTCCAGAGGACCAAGCAAACTAGAGATAGATAGGCACAAAAGCACCTGGCTAGAAAGACAGTCTAAACAACACTGAAGTCTAGCAAGGCCAGAAGGGTGGAGCTGGAATAAATAGGAAGATGGTCACGTGACCGCAAAACACAAGATAGAAACAAAAACAAACAGGAGGGTTCTAACAGTACCCCCTCTTTTATGAGGATCCTCCGGATCCTCCAGGCCCAGGCCTATCTGGAAATCTCCTGTGGAAAGCTCTGACAAGTCTAGGGGCAGAGACATCATCCGCCTTAACCCAGGAGTTATTCCTCGGGACCGAAACCTTTCCAAGCAACGAGATACTGCAATCTCCCTCTATGCTCTCTGGAATTCAGGATACGAGAAATTTCATATTCGCCGTCTTCCACTACCGGAGGAACTGTGACAGTGGCCTCCCTATCCGATACATCAGCCTTTTTCAACAAGGAAACATGAAACACAGGATTAATCTTCCAGGAGGAGGGAACCTCCAACCTAACAGCAGACTGGTTAACCACCTGAAGCACCTTAAAAGGCCCCACAAACTTCGGACCCAATTTTTTAGAGGAAATCCTCAATCGCAGATTCTTTGAGGACAACCAAACCATGTCACCCACAGTAAACAAAACCTCTTTACATTTCCTGTTAAAATACTTCTTGGACTTTTTGTTAGCCTCTTGAAGGTTACAACGTACATTAGTCCAAACTCTCTCCAAGTCACCGGAAAAATTCTACTCCTCCGGCACCGCCGACCGCAATTTGGAGAACGAACCAAAAGACGGATGTCTCCCAGTACAACAAAAAAAGAACACCCAGCAGAGGAGGATGTATGGTTGTTAAGAGCAAATTCTGCGAGTGGCAGAAACTCAGACCACCCCTCTTGATTGTCTGCCACAAATCAACGCAAAAACTGTTCCACATCCTGGTTCTTTCTTTCAGTCTGTCCATTAGACTCAGGATGATAACCAGACGAAAATGACAAATGGACTCCCAACCTGTCACAAAAAGCACGCCAAAAGCGAGCCACAAACTGAGGTCTCCTATCAGAAACAATGTTGGTGGGAACGCCATGGTGCCTGACAATTTCCTTAACAAACGCCTTAGCGAGTGTCTTAGCGCAGGGTAGCTTAATGAATGGAACCAAATGACACATCTTGCTAAAACGGTCCACGACCACCCAGATGTCAGTGAAACCCTCGGACACAGGAAGGTCAGTAATAAAATCCATTGCCAAATGCGTCCAAGGCGCACTAGGAACCTCCAGAGGTCAAAGCAACCCCGCAGCAGGGGTATGGGAAGCCTTTGACCTAGCACACACCGTACACTGACGCACCCACTTGATGACTTCCTTCTGCCACCCGGGCCACCAAAAACTGCGACTGATAAGTCTCTTAGTCCCAGAAATTCCTGGATGACCTGCCAACCAAGACTCATGATACCCCACAAACAAATCTCTCCTAGAGGTTCTAGGCACAAACAATCTCCCATGAGGAGTGTTAGATGGGGCATCCTCTTGGGCTTTCAGAATCCCTTCTTCCAAAACAGAGTCTAATGCTGCTACCACAACTCCTTCCTGTAAAATGCTCTCCTCCTCCTCGGTACCAACCATGGGGGAAAAGCTGCGAGATAAAGCATTGGCTTTAACATTCCTAGTACCAGGGATATAGGTAACAGAAAAATTAAACCGAGAAAAAAAAAGTGCCCACCTAGCTTGACGGGCATTCAAGCGTTTGGCAGCATCCAAGATAGATCAAATTCTTATGATCTGTGAACAGGAAATTTAGCACTTTCCAAGAAATGATGCCAATGTTCAAACGCAAGTTTAATAGCCAACAATTCCCGATTACCAACATCGTAATTAAGTTCGGTTTCTGAAAATTTTTTTGAAAAAAAATCACAGGGATGTACTCCATCCTTGTTCTCCTGAGACAAAACTGCACCGACCCCCACCGAAGAAGCATCAACCTCGACCAAAAAAGGCTTGGTCTCATCAGGCTGCATAAGGATGGGTGCAGAACTGAACCTCTCCTTGAGATACACAAAAGCTTCAATGGCCTCAGTAGTCCACTGGACCGTATTCGCACCTTTCCTGGTGAGATCAGTCAGTGGCTTAACAATTATAGAAAAATTCTTAATGAATTTCCTGTAATAATTGGCGAAACCCAAAAATCTCTGTATCGATTTCAAACCAATAGGCCTAGGCCATTCCTGCACAGCCTGAACTTTCACCGGGTCCATCTCAAAGCCCTCGCTGGAGATAATGTAGCCCAAAAAACTAATTCTCTGCACAGCGAACTCACATTTCTCCAGCTTAGCAAAAAGCGAATTATCACTCAATAACTGCAACACCTCACGTACGCTCTGCCAATGGGAATCCAGATCTGGTGAATAAATCAGAATGTCATCCAAATACACAACCACATTCTTGCCAATCAAAGGTCTCAGGATGTCATTAATAAGGTTCTGAAAAAACGCGGGTGCATTGGTAAGACTGAAGGGCATCACCAGATTCACAAAATGACCTACCGGAGTGTTAAAAGCAGTTTTCCATTCATCACCCTCCTTCATTCGTAACAAATTGTATGCCCCCCGGAGATCAATTTTATAGAACCACTTGGTCCCCACTAACTGGTTAAACAAGTCTGGAATTAACGGCAATGGGTAGGAATTGCGTATGGTTATCTTATTAATTTCACGAAAGTCCAGACATGGACGTAAACCACCGTCTTTTTTTTTAACAAAGAAAAATCCAACGGCCACAGGCGACTTAGAAGGTCTAATGTGACCAGCAGCCAAGCTCGTCTGTATGTATTCCTCCAAGGCCTTTCTTTCAGGGATAGTCAGATTTAATAAGCGACTCTTGGGAAGAGTAGCTCCAGAAGCAAACTCAATGGTGCAATCATAGTCCCTATGAGGAGGTAAAACTTGCGACTCCTCCTCTGAAAAAACCTTCCAAAAATCCTGAATAGGTACAGGTAATTCCCCTTTTTCCACAGCCGCAATGCGACCATTACAACATTTATCATAGCACTTAGGACTCCAAGACTTAATCTCATTAGTAGATCAGTCCAGTAAAGGATTGTGCAGTTTTAACCAAGGCAAACCTGCACATGCGGATTTCAATTGGGGAACATTGCTGCCCTTCTACCATGCGTTTTTCATGCGTTTCCGCGGCGTTTACGCAACTGCAAAAACGACGCGGAAACGCATGAAAAACGCATCATGTGAACTCAGCCTCAGGCTATGTGCCCACGTTGCAGAAATGAAGCAGAAAATTTCTGCTTCATTTCTGCAAGTCCTCTCCCGGAAAAACGCATGCGGAATTCCGCACGCGTTTATCGCGCGTTTTTCATGCGTTTATCTCGCGTTTTCCACATGCGGAATTGCCTTGCGTTTTTAATGCATTGCACAAGGCAATTCCGCTTGCGGAAACGCAAAATTAATTGACATGCTGCGGATTTTTGAACGCAGCATAAAAGCTGCGGAAAAATCCGCAGCATGTGCATAGAACTTGCGGAATCCCCTTGGGGACCATGGGGTGCGGATTACCATGCGTTTTACAAGCATTTCCGCTGCGGAAATTCCGCATCAAAAACGCTTGTAATCCGCAACGTGGGCACGCAGCCTAAAAGCAAAAGTATAAATACTAATTATTTATCAAAGCTGGACAAAATCTAGAAACCATATAATAAAACTGGCATAAAATATAGTGCTGAACAAGAGTTTAGGGAGAGATGTACAACTGGCACTGGCCTTTAAAAGGAATTGTGTAATCGCACAAAACTAGCAAAAATGTAAAGTGCCTGTAAAACAAGGAACGTGCAATTTACCTCTTAGTAAAAATCCTATTCTTTCTCAAGAACGAGAGGAATTTTAATTTCATGATTTTTTTTTAATCAAATAATTTTTATTGAAAAACTCCAAATACAAATTTTCCATCTTTCAAATAACATACATGACATAGTAATTCCATAGTATAAAACATGAACAAAGTATCTGAACTTCAATTCCCTAACCCACCCTAAACCCAAATCCCAACACTCCAGAGAGAACCATTTTAGAGCAGTTCTAGAATAACGGACTACAGCATTCGTAGAAGGGGGAAGAAGATAAAAAAGTGACTAACAAAGGGATAGCAGCGTTTTAATTTTATCATTTACTGCTTGATGCCTGAGCCGGGAAGTGCACGCTTGAAAACTGTTGCAGGCTGCTGTAATCACAGGACACAAGCAAACAGCATGGCATTTCCTATCAGCAGGGAGGAAGTAAAGGGAACAGTAATGAAAGTCTCCTCCTACTCCGCTCCATAATGAAATGAACAGTGTGCATCCTACAAATGCGATGCATACAGCAAACAATTCATTTTCCATACACAGGTTGTGAGTTGACCACTGGATATACACATGTGTATAACTAATTACCAGAACTGGAAATCGAAAAAAAAGACGAGCAAGTTTGGGGTGAATCCTGCCTTCATTACTGCACAGCCGCTCATAGAGGGATCGGTGCTAGGAACAGCAGGAGTGCCGGCGATGTTCACAGATTTACCTGCTGCGGGACTGAAGGAGTCTGATAGTGCTCGGCTCTAAGCTTTTTACCTTGTTTACGACAGGAATAATTGAAAGCTGTGCTTCAAAGGCGAGGAAGAAGTTGGTCACTGTCTGCGCTTGAATACCCTTAAGAGGGGAAAAAAATATATATATACATATATACAAATACTGAAACATCTAAATGCATTAGAACATCAAACCTGGTGAAGCGGTAAATGACTTGTCCTCCAGGGATACAGGCTACTGTCATTCAGTAATTATTTAATAGGAATTTTACATTTTATGTGATCACCACGCTAGAATGTAAATGATGAAAACACAACACAACTCCTCACCATATGAAGATATTTTGTGTTTTAGGCTATGTGCCCACGATGCAGAAATGAAGCAGAAAATTTCTGCAGCATTTCTGCATCTCCCTGGCAGAAAAAAACGCATGCAGATTGTACATGCAGATTGTGCATGCGTTTTTCCTGCAGAATACATGCGGATCCACATGCGGATTCACATGCATTTCCGCATGCAGATTGACAAGCACTTTCCAGGCGATTAGCATCACTTGGAAAGTGCTTGACAACTAGGTCACACTGTATAAATCCATGGAAACAGCATGGATTTATACAGTGTGAACCGCAAAAATTAAAACAAATAAAGCTATACTCACCCCCGAGGCCCCGGCGTGGCTGCAGCGCTGCTTCCTGGCTGGTTCCCGGCTGCCGGCATATCGCGAGACAGAGTGGTGAAGGGCCTGCGGTCACATGACTGTGACGTCACCGAAGGTCCTTCAGCGCTGCTGGCATTCAGAGAGAAGATGCCGGACAGGTGAATATAAACTTTATTTGTTATTTTATTCTTTTTTTTACAGGTACAATGGTACCCAGGTCTGGATCAGAGTCTCCTCTCCTCCAGAACTGGGTACCATCCGCACTTAGAGACGCATAGAAGCCGCTTGTAAAAATGTACAGTCGCGGTTTCTGTGCGTCTCAATGCAAGTCAATGGCGGGAATTCCGCTGCGCTTCCGCAAAATTAAATGACATGCTGCGGATTTTTGTACGCAGCATAAACGCTGCGGAAAAATCCACAGCATGTGCATAGAACATGCGGAATCCCCTTGGGGACCATGGGGTGCGGATTACCTAGCGTTTTACAAGCGTTTCCGCTGCGGAAATTCCGCAGCATAAACGCTTGAAAAACGCTACGTGGGCACACAGCCTTATAGAACAGCATTTCTGTGGAATAACACGACTGATTTACTGTGTATGCACCATAGCCTTCATTTGATGTCACTTACTGTCACCTGTCACCTTGCCCCAACTCTGCAATCCCCAATATCAGTCCATGACCTCAATGGGGTCACTATAAAATTCTAAAGGGGACTGGTCATGTCTTTATTAGAAAATAGATAAACTTAGGATAGAAACAATATGAGCATATACCCTGCTATAAGTAAGTAAAAAGCAATAGTGAATATATATAATATAGGGTACTTAGTAAACATGGTTTTTGATTTAAAAAAAGCCATCCCACCCACACCAAGGTGTACCCAGTCAGTTATGTGAAATATATAATAAAATACACTTTAGTACAATATTAGTGTTTTGTCCCTTTAAATCTGCTGCTACTTCTGTCACCATGGTACCTGCATTCATACTCGGCCAATAGGATTGCTCGGTTTGAATTTGGGAAAAAAAAAAGAGTCCTATATCGTCTGTTTGTTCCTTCTCATCTGAGTGTGAAGACAGACACCTGCGATCAGCGAGAGATTATAGGTATAAGACGTGATATAATATAACGGACGGAGCCACATCCCATCACACGCACTCAGCGACCACAACTCACAGGAATCAGCACATTTACCAGACAATAAGTTATTATTCCCCAACACATAATACGCTGAGACACCAGTGGGGGGCGCCGCACTCGTTACATCTCCCATCTGGATGGATCCAGCGACGAGATCCTGATATTTCCCCCCAGCTCCGCTCCTCCATAGGGAATGGCCCAGATGCACGCAGAACGGACCGAAGTGTAATACTGCTAGAACTCTGCATGATATCACATGCTCCATATATACCACATAATAAAGGGGTGCTCCCTCTGGGACAGGTCATCACCTATCCAGAGATCAGTGATAACTTGTTCCAACTAGACATCCCCTTTAATGGAAGAGATCACATCTCTAACAGTCAATACGCTATTCATTCCCAATCTTCCCTGGCCCCAGTAATGCCCCTGAGTATATCGCCAATATGAGCCAATCATCAAACCCTCTGCTGACTGTTCCCGATGTTTTATAGAGTTTGGAGACGTTGCTACAAGAGAAGATATCAGCGGACACCATGGGGGTGGAGTATTCTGCCAGCGATGGAGCAGGTAGTATCCACCAGTCTGTGATATCTGGCCTTCCTCCATATTCTGCTCTTACATGCGTTTCTTCAGCTTTACCCCTTCCCGACATAACCAATTTATGTTTTTTTTCTGTTTTTTCCTCCGCTTTTTCCAACTTTTCTAACTTTTTGATATCTGTCCACATAGTGTGAGGTCTTGTTATTTTGTAGGATGAGCTGTCCTTATAAATGACACCATTCATTTACCACATAGTGCTAGAAAACGGGAAAAACATTTCAAGTGCAGTAAAAGTGCGAAAAAAAAAGCCTGACATTGTTTTTCTGGGAACGGTTTTAACGGCGCACATTGTGTGGTAAAAATGACCTGGTAATAGGATCCTACTCCTCAGTGTGATTACAGCAAGACCAAACTTCTCCAATAGTTTTGGCAAAAGAAAAGAACTTTTTTTTGATGCTGTCACCATTTTTTCTGAGACCCGAAACATTTTCAGTTTTCGGGTTGATGGAGCTGTGTGGGGGCTTATTTTTTGAAGGGCAAGAGGACTTTATTGATAACATTTTGGGACACATATGTCATGGTCATCGCTTCTTACAGGATTTTCTGCAGTATTGAGGCGAACGAAAAAATGCAATTTTGTCTTTTTGAATTTTTTTCTGTGTTCACTGATCGTTTTTTTTTTTTATATTTTGATAGATTGTATTTCTCTGAAAGAGACCAAACCACAAAATGTGTATATTTTTATTATCTTTATTTTTAGTGGGAGGTGAGTTGAACGTGTGGGGTTTTAATAAATATATATATACTTTTTTTCACTGTATTTGTATACATCATCTGATTGCTTGTGCTATATACAGCGATACCACAGTAATGCTCCATATAGCAAAACCACGGTCTTCTTTACAGCCCAAATGAAGCTTTATGATGACAGGCACGGAGGCTTCAGCAGACCCCCGGATGTCATAGCAGTCCATCGGCGCCCTATGATCGCGTCACAGGAGCGCCGGTGGGCGTATGGAACGACGCGTCCCAATGCTGGCGCGCTGTTAATGCTGCTGTTAGAGATTGACAGCAGCACTGAACAGGTTAACAGTGGTGGGCAGATCTTCGCTCCACTCGCAGCTGTTAGAGGCAGGTCCTGGTTGTTTGTCACAGCCATTATCTGCCATGTACGGGGCGAGCTGACCCTGCTCCATACACCCGCTACTGACTTATACCATACATGTACGGCAGATGTTGGTAAGGAGTTAAAGCGGTTGTCCAGCTTTGGGGCCATTTTTTTTACTTTAATGCAAGTATTTGGGGCTAAAATCGATTTCTGTAATTGAGTTTCATTAAAAATGTTGCCTTCTGTAGCATCTGTGCTGCACTGTCTATTGCTGGCTGCAAAATTAGCTAACTGAGAATCTATCAGTGAGCTCCTTAGTCTTAAGGGAGAGTTTGTAGATCTTTAATCTGTTTTTTTTTCCTGAGTGCCTATTAGCTGATCTATGCCCAAAGAAAACACAAAACTTGAATGTGCAGGGAAACAATAAGTCTGTAATAGTCGGTGTAAAACACTTAATGAAACCTAAATGTAAAAAATTACTTTTAGTAGTAAATACATGACATGAGAAAATATACACTGCTCAAAAAAATAAAGGGAGCACTTAAACAACAGAATATAACTCCAAGTAAATCAAACTTCTGTGAAATCAAACTGTCCACTTAGGAAGCAACACTGATTGACAATCAATTTCACATGCTGTTGTGCAAATGGAAGACAATAGATGGAAATTATTGGCAATTATCAAGACACACTCAATAAAGGAGTGGTTCTGCAGGTGGAGACCACAGACCACATCTCAGTACCAATTCTTTCTGGCTGATGTTTTGGTCACTTTTGAATGTTGGTTGTGCTTTCACACTCGTGGTAGCATGAGACGGACTCTACAACCCACAGAAGTTGCTCAGGTAGTGCAGCTCATCCAGGATGGCACATCATTGCGAGCTGTGGCAAGAAGGTTTGCTGCGTCTGTCAGCGTAGTGTCCAGAGGCTGGAGGCGCTACCAGGAGACAGGCCAGTACACCAGGAGACGTGGAGGGGGCCATAGCAGGGCAACAACCCAGCAGCAGGACCCCTACCTCTGCCTTTGTGCAAGGAGGAACAGGAGGAGCACTTCCAGAGCCATGCAAAATGACCTCCAGCAGGCCACAAATGTGCATGTGTCTGCATAAACGGTTAGAAACCGACTCCATGAGAGTGGGATGAGGGCCAGACGTCCACAGATGGGGGTTGTGCCCAATGCCAGACCTCATGTGGCTGGAGTATGTCAGCAGTTCCTGCAAGATGAAGGCATTGAAGCTATGGACTAGCCCGCCCGTTCCCCAGACCTGAATCCCATTGAGCACATCTGGGACATCATGTCTCACTCCATCCACCAACGTCACGTAGCACCACAGACTGTCCAGGTGTTGGTGGATGCTTTAGTCCAGGTCTGGGAGGAGATCCCACAGGAGACCATCCGCAACCTCATCAGGAGCATGTCCAGGCGTTGTAGGGAGGTTATACAGGCACGTGGAGGCCACACACAATACTGAGCCTCATTTTGACTTGTTTTAAGGACATTACATCAAAGTTGGATCAGCCTGTAGTGTGTTTTTCCACTTTAATTTTGGGGGTGACTCCGAATCCAGGCCTCCATTGGTTAATAAATTTGATTTCCATTGATGATTTTTGTGTGATTTTGTTGTCAACACATTCAACTTTGTACAGAACAAAGTATTCAATGAGAATATTTCATTCATTCAGATCAAGGATGTGTTATTTGAGTGTTCCCTTTATTTTTTTGAGCAGTGTGTATATATAATATAAATAATTACTGCAGCTTTAATGCTATTTATTACGTCTCAGGAGGAGGACGGAAGAGGAAGAGGACGGAAGAGGCGGAGGACGGAAGAGATGGAGGACGGAAGAGGCGGAGGACGGAAGAGGAGGAGGACAGAAGAGGAGGAGGACGGAAAAGGAGGAGGACGGAAGAGGAGGAGGATGGAAGAGAAGGAGGACGGAAGAGGCGGAGGACGGAAGAGGCGAAGGATGGAAGAGGCAGAGGACAGAAGAGGCGGAGGACGGAAGAGGCGGAGGACGGAAGAGAAGGAGGACGGAAGAGGAGGAGGACGGAAGATGAGGAGGACCGAAGAGGAGGAGGACGTAAGAGGAAGAGGACGGAAGAGGAAGAGGACGAAAGAGGCGGAGGACAGAAAAGATGGAGGACGGAAGAGGCGGAGGACAGAAGAGGCGGAGGACGGAAGAGGCGGAGGACAGAAGAGGAGGAGGACGGAAGAGAAGGAGGATGGAAGAGGAGGAGGACAGAAGAGGAGGAGGACAGAAGAGGAGGAGGACGGAAGAGGAAGAGGACGGAAGAGGAGGAGGACGAAAGTGGAGGAGGATGGAAGAGGAGGAGGACAGAATAGGAGGAGGAGGACAGAACTGCACCTTAAGATCCCTAGGGGGAAAGGGATGGTAGTAATATAGTGGTAGTATATCCGTATTAGTGTAATATGAGTAATAATACTAGTGATAATAGTAAGAAAGTAATAAAATAACAGTAGTAATAGTAGTAGGTAGAATAGCAGTGTGATCCAGGGTCCTAGGACTGATCGCCTTTTCTCGGGGTCAAGAAGGAATTTTTCCCCTGTGACACAAATTGGCTGAAGGTGTCCTGGGGTTTTTGCCTTCTTCTGGATCAACACTGTAGGTATAGGGCAGTATTAGTAGTGATAGGAAAGAAGAATAATACTGTAATAAGATAGCACAATGTAATAATAACCATATCAAATAGATTTATAAAAACAAATTAAAATAACTCCAGTAGTACAATAATTAGTGTAATATTATATAACTTGTAATAACATTAATAGGTTTGATCCAGGGTCCTAGGACTGATCGCCTTTTCCCGGGGTCAAGAAGGAATTTTTCCCCTGTGACACAAATTGGCTGAAGGTGTCCTGGGGTTTTTGCCTTCTTCTGGATCAACACTGTAGGTATAGGGCAGTATTAGTAGTGAAAGGAAAGAAGAATAATACTGTAATAAGATAGCACAATGTAATAATAACCATATCAAATAGATTTATAAAAACAAATTAAAATAACTCCAGTAGTACAATAATTAGTGTAATATTATATAACTTGTAATAACATTATTAGGTTTGATCCAGGGTCCTAGGACTGATCACCTTTTCCCGGGGTCAAGAAGGAATTTTTCCCCTGTGACACAAATTGGCTGAAGGTGTCCTGGGGTTTTTGCCTTCTTCTGGATCAACAGCTTTAGGCATAGGGATTTTAGTAATACCATTATTAGAATCACAAGATTAATAAAAAAAAATTAGAATTAAATTTTTTTAATTCGTTTTATAACAGTTACAATTAATTGCATTAATGCAATAATAATAAATAGTAAAAATGGTGGTAATAATAATAATACAAAAAACTAGTCCCAGTTAGTAAGTTAGTGTAATGTTAGTGTAGGGACCCATCTGAAGAGGTCGCCTTGACGTTGGCAGATGGGCTCACACAATTTGCTCAAAATGTGCGCTAAGAACCTCATATTTCTATGTACAGGAGATCTAGCAGTAATACCATTCAGGAGATATCTGTGTACACACATTTTGTTATATACTTTTGTGCAGCACACAGGGCAGGTATACAGGTACAGGGCGAGAGTGTTACAGTGATATTATAACTCGGCCTTAAGGATAAAATGCTGATAACTACAGATCCTGGAAACACATTCGAAACTAGACCTTGTAAGTAACTGGTTCCCAGCTAGTGGTAAATATGTACAGGGCAGTCCGGTACCAAGACCTGCTCTATAGGACACATTATCATCAGGCAGGTCCTTACAAGATCTGCGGCAGAAGTGTGGCTGTGTAACACAGTCCTGCTCCTGCCTCAGCTGCCCACAGTGGAGCCAACCTTGATCCTGGCAGCTTAATCCATTGTATGACACAGTAGGGGGCTTCCACAGCATTTAGGCACTTTAGACAGGAGAGGGAGGCATGATCATGGTGCCAATGAGTTTCTATGGCAGCTGAGATCTAACAATGGACCCCATGACGGCCATTTTACTGCTCCTATTAGACCCCGGCTGAGGAAAGGTCTATGAGGACACCGGTCAGACTTATGTCGCCTGCTCTGCACATATTAGAAATACCTAGGGCTGATTAGTTTGCCATTTGTAAATCTGATCCAGCAGCGTTGGGCTACCACTGACGTGATCAGGGCTATTGAGCTCCTAGATTGGGCAGAGGAGCTCAGTATTCAGCAGGAGCTGGCCGAGGAGAGCAGAGCAACTTGCATGGGGCTGCTGCACAAGAAGCAACTCACAAGGTGGAGATTTACCCGGAGACGCTGTGCTCGGGCTGTGATCTGCTGTGCAGGCTGCATAGTAGATGCCTCGAAGGACCCGAACTTCACCCCTAACAGGCACAGCAGAGCTCGGACGGCTGCAAGTGAACAGAGAGCGGCTGATTAGTAACTGCTGCGTCTCCTGCAGCTCAGATAAGAGCCGCACAGAGCGGGGGTTCAGTAATGATGAATATGGGAAGTGTCCGCCCCTCACATGCCCTAAATGCGGCCTCCAGAGGTAAAGTTTCCCCTGTAACCAGCACCTCCTCCCACCTTCTCTGCTGGCATGCTCCATTACTTAAAGGGGATGTCTGTAGAAAACAAGTTATCACTTATCCACAGGCTCGGTGATCACTTACTGATCGTGGGGTCTGACCGCTGCGAGCCATCGTCTGATCGGGAAGGAGTGGAAAGTCAGGGATCAACTGCTGCTCCATTCATTCTCTATGGGGCTCCGGAAAAGCCGAGCTCAGCGCTTGAATGCCACATAGGGAATGAATGGAGCGGATCCTGGAGTAATAACATGCCCTCCTCTCCTCAGCTTTCTGTCTGTGTAAGTGGCTCAGCCCTTGTCTCCCCTTCTGCTCCGGCTTCTGTGCTGGTCCTTGTGAGGAAGAGGAAACCCTCTGCCCTTCTGCTCCGGCTTCTGTGCTGGTCCCTGTGAGGAAGAGGAAACCCTCTGCCCTTCTGCTCTCAGTCCTCTGCGACTTTTCACAATCGCTCAGTGCACCCATTATATGTAATAAGGATCATTCTTCATCCCTTGTCCAGCTTTCATCCCCCCCAGTCTGACCAGCGGACAAGATAATAAACATGTGAGTGGAAGGTTCACAATTATTAGATGTGTTGTGAAAAGTCTCCACAGCATTATCCGGAGAAAACTGCAGGGTGACCGCTTGTGAAACCAGCACAAAATCCAGCGGACAGCGCTTCCCTGTCCCCCGCCGGTCTCCGTATCCTGGCATTCAGCTATTCCATTTGGTGCTTATTCTGGAAGGAAAACAAAAATGTGATGTTCTTACACAGACGCCTGAAGACGCAGCTTTTCATCATCCATGTTGGGCTGTTGTATGACGTGTGGATTACTCTGCTTGCTGGATTCTTGCATTACCACAAACACTGCCTTTATTTTGTGATTTCTGTGCCGCTTCCCACTTCTATTGGCACTGTGATATATCAGCACGTGAGGGCTGCCACAATCATGTGTCAATAGGTTATTGCTGGAGCCTGTGATATAGAGACCATCCTGGACCAGGGAAGACTTGGTACAGAAGCACCTAGAGAGGGGGGTACAGGGGCTTCATTTCAATTTTAAACTTAGCTGGATTGTGTTTAGCTACAAGAATGGAGAGTAAAATAATAAAATCTTAATTTTTTTTTTCTATTTGGCAAAATCGTCCATCAGAGGTTTGGCCACTACCAAAAAGTTTTTGATGAACTTACAGTAGTAGCTGGCGAAACCCAAAAAACTTTGTAATGCCTTTAAGTCTTGAATATAATACCAATCCAGTACCGTCCGGACTTTGGCCAGATCCATGCAAAAACGGTGAATGATAAGAACTAACCCTGAATGGAGAACATACATTTCTCTGGTTTGACAAATAATTTATTATCTTTGAGTATCTGTAAGACCTGCCTGATATGTACCTGATGTGACTGGAGGTAAGTAAATTAATATGTCATCAAGATTGGTTTGTTGTGATCTACCTGCCAGATGACTAAAAATGTCACTAACAGTGTTGAAAGAAAGCGGGAGCATTAGTCAACCCAAATGCCATCACAAGCTTTTCATAGTGCCCCTCAGGAGTATTGAAGGCCATCTTCCACTCATCTCCTCAATGTGAATGAGATTATAAGCCCCCCTGAGGTCTAGTTTAATCAAATCGTAGGAGCCAAATTTTTTTCTAAAGAGGTCGGGGATGAGAGGGAGAGGATATGCATCCCAGACCGTGATCCGATTAAACTCGCGAAAATCAAGGCGGGGGCGCAACCCCCAGTCTTTTTTTTTGACAAATAAAAACCCCACTGCAACGGGAGATGAAGAACGTCTTATAGGGCCCAATGGTAGACTGACTGACCATTCTGTTCTGAACTGCCACCCTAAGATGGCTTCCCATTATATACCTACTGTATAAGTGCTCCCTCTAACGGCTTTCTCCACCCACACCCACTACTGGTTCCCCCTACCTTTGGGTTCCCCCCACTCCAGCCAGGGACAGGGCTCAGCAGCTGCACTCTGCATGTTGGATGCAGGTGATTTGGGGGGTTCTGTGCAGCACTCCCATCTTACCTGAGTGAAGGGAGACACCACACCTCTGGGTGAGGTGCAGTACCACTGTGGCGACTGAACACTCAGGGGCGCCACATTCCCCCCTTCCCGGTAAAACGCAGCACGTCCGCGGGCTGGAACAGAGCAAAACCAGGCATAACTGACATGCAAAATTTTTAAGATGCATCAGCATATTTGACCATAAAACAACATTTCTTCCCTTTATGGGAGGCACATTTCTTTTAACGTTACTGGTTACATTATAAAACATCATAAGAGTATTGTCATATAAAACAATTTTCAAGACAGTTCCAGCACCAGGGTGCAACAGTAGCAGCATGAGGGACCCGTCCACAAACCCTCAACGTAGGCCCTGGGCATGGCTGCAGGGCATAGACGATCCAATCCTGGACCTCGTCTTCCGCCACGCCAAACGGGTTTTTGTTCTGAGGTATATTTGTAATTATAAAACCAATAGGATGCACTTTAAGAAGTGCTAAACTATGTACAATGTCAACGTCCGGCTTCTCACAGTCCTCAGCCTGTCAGTCTCTGTACCCTGACGGGTAACTGGGTAGCAAACATGAAGTCAACTGCACCCTTCCAGGCAACTTATGTACAGTCCAGTTAACTAAAACAGTTTAACAGTGGGGCCCCCTCCGGGGGAACCCCTGGTTTCTGCAGGCTGACCCAGCCTGGTCATCAGCCTCAGGCTGCAGGGGGACCAGGGATGGAGCAGCGCCAGCCGCATTTGGGACAGGGACATCACTCCGACCTGCTCCCGCGACTGCGTCAGCTCGGCCTGACACCTCCCGGTCTTTACACAGCTTCTCTCCACCGCCTCTCCTCTTTCGGGGGCGGTCCCATGGCACTTTGCTGTCGGTCACTCTCTGTGTCGGCCTCCCCGCTTTGACGGACACATCTATGCGGACAGTCACTGTTGCAAGGGGCAGGGCCTGCTTTTGGAGCCATTCTGGGACCCGGCCCACGACGGGAGGTTCCATTCTGTTGTTCTTTAGCACGCACATAATGGCGCCCGTTCTTCTGGGGCGGGCGCCACATTCAAGGCAGAAAACACTTCTTTAGGCGCACATTACCCGCAGATGGCAGGCTGGTCACGTATCCTGTTCGTGATGCCAAGTGGTGACTCGCTGCCCCCTGGGCCGCGGGGCACACGGCAGCCGGTCCGTATGGCTGCTTTGGGGAATATCACGGTGGCTGGCCCGGGGCGGTCAGTGCAAAAGGGATTATTTATAGGATTTGTCGTGAAGCCACCTGTGGTGTCTGGTGAGGATCACCAGCGCTGCAACAGTCCTCTGAGGCAGATGTTAGGGCAGCTAGAGATGGAACGGCTCCCCACAGGTGGAGCGGGCCTCAGGGCAGTGTAAATAGATGGAGGGTGCGCTGGGCGTTGTAGTGCAGGGAGGGAAATGGCACCAGTGAAGGAATAGACGGAGGCAACTCAGTGCAGTCGTCCAAGATTTTAATTCACAGTTCTTCAGGAAACACAAAAGTGCAAGTTACAGGTGAAGGCCTCCCACGTTGCGCCATGTTCACCCTGACAGGGGTTCAATCCTTCCTCAGGAAGTTTAGGAATGCTTGGCAGAACCCCACTTTCTCGTGTTCCTACTTTGACCGTCTTCACACTAGGTCCTTCTCCCTGCTGCCCTGCGCTGCCCACTCTCAATCCCGCTCGGGTATGCTGAAGTCCTTCCTGTACGTCGGATCCGGGACCAACCTGACCCCCTGGAGATTAGAATGGGGCAACCGATCCCTCTGTCTTCTGACAGATGCGGGGCGTATGGGTGCTGTCCTGCACGCGCCGTACCCCTGGGATCCCTTCTTAGAATGGAGCCTACTCCCTTCTCCCCTCCGGGGCCTCTATCCCGGGCCCTTCTTGTGGAGCAGAGCTCCTGCTGAGCCTCTGCTCCCAGACAGTCCTCACTGACCGTCTGTACTGTACTGACTGACCATTCTGTTCTGAACTGCCACCCTAAGATTGCTTCCCATTATATACCTACTGTGTGCTCCTTCTAACTGCTTCCTCCACCCACACCCACTACTGGTTCCCCCTACCTTTGGGGTTCCCCCACTCCGGCCAGGGACAGGGCTCAGCAGCTGCGCTCTGCATGTTGCCCTTCCAGCCGGTCTGAAGCAGTGTAATGTTGGATGCAGGTGTTTTGGGGGGTTCTCTGCAGCACTCCCATCTTACCTGAGTG
The DNA here is from genome assembly GCF_046119375.1 of Phyllobates terribilis. Lineage (NCBI taxonomy): Eukaryota > Metazoa > Chordata > Amphibia > Anura > Dendrobatidae > Phyllobates > Phyllobates terribilis. The sequence continues at coordinate 503,256 of NW_027363254.1, forward strand.
AAGGGAGACACCACACCTCTGGGTGAGGTGCAGTACCTCTGTGGCGACTGAACCCTCAGGGGCGCCACATGCCCACGATGCAGAAATGCTCCGGATTTTTCCTGAGTGTTTCTGCATCTCCCTGGCAGAAAAAACGCATGCAGATTTTACATGCGTTTTTCCTGCCAGGGACAAACGTAAGTGAAGCATTTTTCACATGCATGTCCGCATGCGGGTTGTCAACCGCTTTCCAAGCGATTTTAGCATCACTTGGAAAGTGCTTGACAACTTGGTCACACTATATAAATCCTTGCAACCGGCATGTATTTATATAGTGTGAACAAGTTAATAGTTGAAAAAAAGAATAAAAATGGTAAAAAAAAAAAAAATAGAATTAGACTTACCGGTAATTCTGTTTCTAAGACCCTCCACGACAGCACACCTGGAGGTAGCCTCCCCATCCTAATTAGGGACAGGAAAACAAGATGTTAAATAGCCCCTCCCTGCTACAATACCCAGTGTTTTCAAAGGACCACACAGTATGAATGCTCTAAATATTTATTAACACTAAGGATTTTTCCAATCAAAGAAATGGAGGGAACTACCCATGCTGTTGTGGAGGGTCTTAGAAACCGAATTACTGGTAAGTCTAATTCTATTTTCTCCAATCCCCTCCATGACAGCACACCTGGAGTAATACCAAAGAATGAATTTTAGGGAGCGACAACAGCCTGAAGGACTTTCCTTCCAAATGCTAAGTCTCTATTAGATATTACATCTAGTCTATAATGTTTAGCAAAGGTATGGACAGACGACCATGTAGCTGCCCTGCAAATCTGCTCAATGGATGCACTAGCTTTTTCCGCCCAGGAGACCCACATAGCTCTAGTAGAAAGAGCTTTCAAAGATTTCAGAGGAGGCAAATCTTGAACTATGTATGTTTCACAAATTGCTTTCTTAATCCAATTTGCTAGCATATTTTTGCAATTTTCTTTCCTTTTTTGGGGCTTCTGACGCACCCCTGGGCCTGTGTCGCACAGCGTTGCGCATGCAGGAGCTTACCCGAAGCCGGATCTGTTGAGGGTTGTAGTCTCGTGGCGGTGACCCGGTCCGTGCCCAGGGAGTCAGACTAAGTGGCGTTGTATTAGCGGTAGATGTTGGACGACTACGCCACCCGTTGAATGCAGCGAAGGAGCTGCCGCTGCAGGGCAGACCGCTGAGGCCGGTGGTAGGATTGTGCAGCGTGATAGTATCACCCCCAACTGGAGGGGTATGGCCTCAGGGCAGCCGACGTGGATGATGGGGGTAGCAGGAATCACTCAGAGACGATGCGGTGTAGTTCAGGGTCTTTACTGGTGATAAAGATAGACCCTCCCGGAGTACTGGCTAGTGATCGGGGCCTGGTCAGTCCTTGAGCAGATGGGATCTCCCCTGGCCAGGCGGAGTTGTAGGCCTCCCAAACTGACTGTACTCTTCTGGCTACCTTGCTAGAGGCGGGTATAAGTAGCCCACGTCCCTGAGTGTACCGTGTGGTGCTCACCCGTATGGCCGGTGACTCGGGGCCTTCTAGTGGCGTCCGCTCCACGACGGCGGTGCTGGTCCCACGCGTGTGACCGTGCCTTCGGGTTTCTTGGCCAGAGGACCTGAAATCCCCTGCCGGGCGGTTTCTGCTGCTGGGTAAAGATTAGTCCCCACAGCCTCGGACTCCGGGTCCGGTGATAGCTTCTCAGTCAGGGCGAGCTCTGCAGCTGCCAGCCCCTGACTCCTTATAGCACTGCTCTTCTCTGTCTCTACTTCTTCTCTACACACTAACCCTGCCTCAGCCCTAGCTTTATATAGGGGAAGTTCTTCCCCTCCCAGGACTGCGCAGGAGGTGTGGCATGCATAGGATCCCTGACCAAGAGACCTCCCACCTGCTCTCAGACATAACATTGCTGTTACTGTGGAAACCAGACCCCTGGGGTGCCACACTTCCATATTGGACAAATAGGTTCTGATCCTTCCTCCAGGTTTCAGTCTGCCTCAAATAGCGGATTATAGTCCTTCTTACATCCAACGCGTGGAATTCTTCTTCCTTGCTATTTGATGGATTTTGACAGAATGACGGAAGAATTATTGGCTGAGACATATGAAAATTAGACGACACTTTAGGTAGAAAAGAAGGATCCAACTGGAGGATGATCCTGTCCTCCAAAATACGACAATAAGTCTCTCTGATAGACAGGGCTTGGATTTCACTCACTCTTCTGGCTGTAGTCAGAGCTATAAGCAATGCCGCTTTCCAAGACAATTTGTCTATGTGTGCCTCGGCTATTGGCTCGAAAGGATGCATAGTTAGGCCTCTAAGAACTACGTTGAGATCCCAAGGTGGAACTATTTTAGCTCTTGTTGGATTAATCCAAGAAGCAGCTATCATGAACCTCTTAATCCATCTGTTTTGGGCCAAATCAGCATCAAAATAGGAACTTAAAGGCGAGACTTGGACCTTCAGCGTGCTTGGTCTTAATCCTTTAGACAGACCGTTCTGTAGGAAATCCAAGATTCTGGCCACGTCAGGCCGAAAGGGATCTAATGGACGAGGCTCATACCATAGCTTGAAAGCTTTCTAGATTTTTCCATAGATGGAAATTGTGACTGGTTTTCTGCTTTTCTGCAGTGTATGTGACTCGCCCCCAGGGGTGTCGCGGGGCACCCGGCAGCCGGGCCTAAGACTGCCTGAGGGGATTATCGCGGTGGCTGGCCCAGGGCGGTCAGTGCCAAAAGGAATTATTTGTAGGGAATTTGTTGTGACGCCACCTGTGGTGTCTGGTGAGGATCACCAGCGCTGCAACAGTCCTCTGAGGCAGATGTCAGGACAGCTTGAGATGGAACGGCTCCCCACAGGTGGAGCAGGCCTCAGGGCAGTATAAATGATGCAGGTTGAGCATTGTGGTGCAGGGAAAGCGATGGCACAGCAGGAGTAACGGACAGAGACAGGGGATTTGCTTCATTTCCTTTACTGGTACAGCTGTTAGGTACGGTCCAGGGTACTCCAGATGAAGGGCGCACTTTTGGACTTCTCCCCAGGGAGCAGGTATAGGGCCTCCTGATCCGTGTCTGTCCCTATGTATGCTCCTGGCCAGCCTGCAACTGGGCCTAGCTTATGTGTCCTGCTTTTACTTCACCAGATGCTCAGAAATAGGACCTCTGGTTGGTAACCACTTTCCCTGGACGTCGGGGCCTTCGTGGTTCCTGATCCTGTGTGTGTCTAGCCTTCAGGTTTGTCAGGGACTTGTAGTCCTCCTGGGATTCCGGTTATCCCCACTGGGTGTAAAGGGTCCCTGTAGGCGCGGATCCGGTGTCCGGTAGATATAATGGGGTGAGCTTATTGTGCTCCTCTGCCCCCTTGGTTTCACTCCCCTTTTTCTCCTTGCCGTCGGCCACACTCGGGGCCCTCACTACTAGGCAGCTGACGTGCTGCGTCTTCACCGCTATCTGAGTGTCGGCACGCTCTCAGGCTCTCTCTCAGCCTGCCTGCTCTGCTCTGACTCTGAGCACTCACTAATCAACTGAGCTGCCTGGCTCCACCTTCCCTATATATATCCCTATCTGGGCTCCCTCTGCTGGTATGAGTTGGAAGGTAGATGTGTTTGTATCTAGTGAGGGCCTCTTGTGGAGAAATCCATCCATGCACCCTTCTGGGTTCTGTGGCACCAATGCACAGCAGGGCGCCACATTTGGATCACCTGTACTGAGAAGCCTCTGGCTTTTCAGAGGGTGGTCTCAGAAGCCAAGCTGCTAGAGCCAAATTCTGAGGGGCCGGATGGAAAATCTGGCCCTAATGCAGCAGATCGTGGATTCGAGGAAGCATCAATGGATCATCCATTCTTAGACTGCTCAATGTTCCGAACCATGCTCTTTTTGGCCACATTGGAGCTATTAGGATAGTCTTGAGCCCTTCCGACCTGATTTTTTGTAAAGTCCTTGGTATTAACAGAATCAGGGGAAAAGCATTAGCGAGCCCAACTTTCCAAGGGTGAGCGAATGCATCTATCCCTGTTGCTGAATCCTCGGGTTTCAAAGAGAAAAAGGCTCTTACTTTTGCATTTTCCTGGTTCGCAAACATGTCCACATCTGGGTATTCCCACTTTTGAACAATCATCTGAAATATCTTCGAGTTCATGCTCCACTCCCCTGGATGAATGTATTTTCTGCTCAGAAGATCTGCATGATAGTTGTCGGAGCCCCTCAGATGCAGAGCCGATAAGGATAGTAGATTATGCTCCGCCCAGGGGAAGATCCTTTCGGAGATCATCTGTAACCTCCTGTTTCTTGTACTTCCCTGATGTCTCAAGTGGGCTATAGTTGTCATATTGTCCGAGTAGACTCTGACATTCGACCCCTGAAGCACAGTAGTGGCTGCCCATAGGGTTTCTTCCACCACTTTCATTTCTCTTAAGTTTGAGTACTGCTCTGCTATTTCTTGCGACCAGACCCCTTGGAAGGCCACGTGGGAGACTACTGCTCCCCATCCTCTTTTGCTTGCGTCTGTTTTGATGGATAACAAAGGGAAGTTGAATCCATGCTGAACTTTTCTCCAGATTTCCTGGACAGAGCCACCAATTTAAAGATGCTTTCACCTTCTCTGGCAGATGAATTCTGTTGGAGAGGGAACTTGGAGATCTGTCCCAACAGGAAAGGATGTAGTTTTGAAGGACCCTTGAATGCGCTTGAGCCCAAGGTACCGCCTAAATAAATGAGGTCATGGACCCGAGGACGGACATGGCGAATCTTAATGACACTCCTCTCTGGTTCTTTAGTGCATAAACTTTCGACCTCAACTGAATCTGCTTCTCTTTTGGCAGAAAAGAGGCTTGTTGCTGAGAATCCAGGAGAATTCCCAAGGAGGTCTTCCTGGTGGAGGGAATCAGATCTGACTTTTGGTAGTTTATCAACCATCCCAAGGATTCCAGGATCTGGAGGGTCATCTGGAGGTCTCTTTCCAAACTTGAAACCGAGGGAACCATCACCAAAAAATTGTCTAAATATGGGACGATGCAGATATTCAGTTTCCTTAGATAAACCTACTACCTCTGCCATGATCTTTGTAAACAGGCGGGGTGCTGACGAAATGCCGAAGGGGAGTACATTGAATTGAAAATGAAGTACCTCTCGGTTCTGAGTTACAGCAAATCTGAGAAATTTTCTGTAATCCGGATGAATTGGCACGTGGTAGTAAGCCTCTGGCTGGTCTACTGTTGCCACGACAAATCCTTTTCCAATCAATAAGCTGCCATTGAGGAAGGAAGCTCGCAATTCTGCCTCCTACCTTCTTGGCGTCATTGTCTGTCCTGCCTAGAACCTTGAAAGATATTCCTACCTCTTCCCCCTTTTGTGTAACTCCAGCGACCAGTTTTACCCTTGCCTCTGTACTGAAATGCTTGCTGCTGTTGTTGTTGAGGGAGAAGAAATGGTCTCTTTCTGAAACTTTTTGGATTCTTTGGCTCTGGCAGAGACTTCTTCTTGTCGGATGCTTTCTCCAACAACTCGTCTAGCACCGCCCCAAACATATACTCTCCTTTAAATGGAATGGAACAAAGCTTAGATTTTGATGCGTTGTCCCCACTCCACATCTTCAACCACAGAGCTCTTCTCATAGAATTTGATAATGCTGCCGATCTTGCCGCAATCTTGACCGACTCCGCCAAGGCATCCGCTAGGAATCCAGTGGCCTTCTGCAGAAAAGGAAGAGATGCTAGGAGGTCCTCTTGAGTGGTACCTTTCCAGAGATGTTCCTCTAGTTGTTGGAGCCAGAGGAACATGGAACGAGCTACACAAGTTGAAGCGATATTAGTCTTCAGTGAAGCCGCCGATGTTTCCCATGCCTTCCTTAGAAGGCTGTCCATCTTCCTATCCATAGGATTTTTGAGCTGTGACGAGTCTTCAAAGGGAAGGGTTGTTTTCTTCGCAACCCTTGCCACCTGTACATCAACCTTCGGGACTTCCATCCATAGCTTAGCCGCCTTTTCATCTAGAGGGAATCTATCCTTCATTTCTCCTGCCATACTAAGCCTTTTCTCAGGTGACTCCCATTCATCCAAAATAAGACTCCAAATGTTGTCATGCACAGGGAACACTACCTTCTTCTTGGATTTCAGACCGCCAAACATTTCATCTTGAACTGTACGGGTTTCCTTCTCCTCTTCCACCTGCATCGTGTCTCTCACCTGCGACAACAATTCCTCCATATTCTCAGACGAAAAGTAATATTTCCTATCTTCCTCATGATCTTCACTTAGGACCCCTTCTTCCGGTTCCTCCATAGACCCTAATTCTGAATCAGAGGTCTCCCTAACCGTATATTTTCTCCTTTTGGGGGGAGATGGACCTTCAGCTCTGGCTTGTGAGAAGGAGGCTAGGGAAGATTGTATTTCCTGCCGAACCATTCCCCTGACTTCTTCCATAAGGGAAGGCTGTTCTTCCTTCACAATGTTGTCAGTGCATTTCCAGCATAGGGGTTTCTTATGCCCTGAAGCCAGCTTTTTTATACAGATGGCACATTTGCAAACTGTAGTGCTTTCTCCCACTGTCGGTGCCGGATCCTTGTCTCCCTAAATTAAAAATAAAAAAAGGGGAGATTTAAAATATATTTAGGATCCTGCTCAAAAGAGAGTGGGGAATAACCTAGGACCTAGTACTTACTGGGGCCGGGTTAGCGCTGGGCTCTGCAGACGCAGGCTTTGGAACAGCACCCTCCATAGTAGCAGAATATTCTGTCCTACATTAATGGAGTCTTCTCATCTGGGTCTTTTATAGGGGAGACCGAGATCCAGTGCCAAATTTTCACCTATCTGGTGAAGGATCCTCATTTTCAGGGCAAACCGCGGCTTCTCCTTTTGAATTTCCCGCCGCGGCCCCATGCGTTCCACGGTGGAACGCACCAGAAGTGACGTCCCGCTGGCCAAAAGCCTGACTTCCGGCACGCCGCCATGGAGGACAGAGGAGACTCTGGCCGGGGAGCTACAGGAGGCCCCCAGCCCCCAAAACCCTACTCGGCTTTACACGCAGGCGAGTGTGTGTGTGGGGGGTCCCGCTCTCAAGGAGACACGGGAGCTGCAAAGGAAGGAAGGTCGGAGGCGATCGCTCCCTGCAGCCCGGCAGGTAAATTTAATAGGGCCCTGCTTGCCGGCTGCAGGCACCCCAGGTAACCTCTTCATCCCATAGGGACAGGAAAACACTGGGGATTGTAGCGGGAAGGGGCTATTTAACCTCTTGTTTTCCTGTCCCTAATTAGGATGGGGAGGCTACCTCCAGGTGTGCTGTCATGGAGGGGATTGGAGAAAATAACATTATACTTACCTTCTGATGGCCCCCGGTCTTTTCTCCACTGCGTCCGGTCTCTTGTACGGCTCGCGTTGGTGTGAAAGGACCTTCCATGACATCATTTAGTTATGTGACAGGTCACGCGACCGCCGTGACCAGTTGAACATCCGCAACAAGACCACAGAGAAACAAATCAAGAAGAAACGTCACACTCACCGGAGTGTTGATCAGGTTCAGGAGATACTTCTTTCCCTCGTAAGTGTAAAACAGAGACGCAGTCAGGGCCTTCACCGTAATCCCGCACTCCCTCTCCACCTGCAGCTTGTCCAGAACTTGCTTATTGGAGGAGGCTTTTGGCATACAACCTGAGGGAAGGAGCGAGACACCAGAATCCACACTGTTAGATCGTAGTGGCAGTGTCTCCCTCCATACTAGTCTGTCAATGGTAGTGTAGCACCCTGAGGATTCGGCTGCTACAGGGGTATTGCACCTCAACCCAGAGGTGTGATATTCCACTCCCGGGTAAGGAAGGAGTGTGGAACTGAGCTCGGTAGGCTGCATGCACTACACACATCCCATTTCCGAGGAGCAGACCGACGGTACTCCCACTTAGAAATGTGCAGGTACGACCGAGTCTGTTCCTGGCTGGAGTGGGAGGGGGGGTGGTACATCCCAAGTAGTGTAGGGGCAGATAGGGGGAGCAGCCTGGGTAAAGATAGGAGCTCATTGGGTGCTGGTCACCTGAGCTCACACATAGAGGGTGTATATAAGGTGGGCACCAACTAAGAACAGGGTCAGATGCAGAGAACAAGTCAGCAAGCAGAGGAGAAGAGAGACCCAGAGTGAGAGAGGAGAAGAGAGACCCAGAGGGGGAAACAGAAAAGAGGACTCCAAGAACCCAACTTAAATCCCCGGGTGAAGAGTCGGCACAGGGTACCGGATCCCAAACTGGCGGGGGCAGAAAACACACCCTAGCCAGAGACCGGAGGCCGTGGGCAGCATCTGCCACGGCCACCCATCACATCCACCCCGAAGGCACACCACATGAAGGGTCAGGGAACCCAAGGCCAAGGGTGTCCCAACAGAAGGCCCGAGGGAGCTGGACCTAGGTGGATCACTGGTGGGGACGGCCAGAGAACGGGACAGAAGGAGAGCTCAGGGCCACGCTCCGGACTTGTTTGGGGGTTGGCTGGATCCAGGACCTGGTGGACGCAGCACGGCTCGGGTGGTCACTCGAAGCTGGAGTGACCAGTACAACATCTGCAGTAAGTAAACACCCTTAACTGCACAACCCGACTCTGTCTTCATTGCCGTCTGCACTGCACCACCACAACCCCCATCCTCTGCACCTGTCCCCCCTGAGGCTATACCCCTCCCGTTGGGGGTTATCCCACCAAGCTGCGCACCCACCATCAGCCTCAGCGGACCCTGCTGCAGCGGCGGCCACAGTGACCGCATCACAACGGGTGGCGTAGTCGACACAAAAGAACTCTTAATAACATCTGTAGGACTGCCACATAACACTGAGCTTGACGCCCTGGGCACGGGCCGGGTCACAGCCGCTCGGAGACTACAACCCCCCATCTGATCCGGTGCCGGGTATTCCCCTCAAAAAGGAATATGTCCCAGGGGGCGCGTCAGTAGCTTGTTTCTGTGTTTTATATATGTATTTTAGGTGTGTAAACCCTCTTCATGTGTACAGCAGCCTGGAATGAACGCTGCTTAAAAAATAAATAATAGAGTAAGGCCTCATTCAGACTTTCATCAGCTTTGTTTTGCATCCGAGAAGCTCTAAACTTTGATTTGGATCAAAGTCCGACAGGTCAACGTGTTTCGGTGAAAAATACGCGGTCCACAGAAATATGTGAACAGCCCTAGACTATAAAAGATATGAGCTCTGTGAAAAACATGGATCGAGCTCGTACGAAATCCAACATTTCATTCTATAAATCTACATAAATTAAGTAACGTGCCAAATTGCTTTTTTAATGGTTTATGTTTTGTTTATGTACGGAGGGAAAGTTCCCAGTGCTAGTGTCTAGCTCACTGATTTTCCTTGCTTGGTGCCTGACGTCCCAAAAAACTGACAGTGAGCTATCAATCAAGATAAAGAGGCTGGTGCTGGGCAGGGAAGCAACCTTGGAAGGCTGAGGCTTGGTTAGTGCTCCGTTACACCCAGAGCACTCAGAAATGCAGCAACAGATAAAAGATATAGAGGTGTCTATGGATTTAGCTTTCCAAATCCTGCATGGTCATGAATGGGAATTGGAGGGAGGGGTATATCTGATGGATACCCTTAAATTGTTAATTGGCAATTGCAGTTCACATAGTTGCATATTACTTAATCATTAGAGCTACAAAAATTTGCACTTCAAGCACCAGTAAAACAGAGGCCAAAAAAGATTCCTTAGAGGCATCTGGTCACTATTAGTGATGATCGAGCGTGTTCTATCAACCCCTTCGGCGAGCACGCTCAGGTGCTCGCCGAGTATTTTGGCATGCTCGGCATTTCTTTTAAGGTCGCCGTGCCTGCAAGTGTCACGGCTGTTAGCGTGCTCGCTGAATGGGTTCATAGAACACGCTCAATCATCACTAGTCACTATACATTAGTATACAATAAAAAAACACATATCACATAGTGAATAACACAGACACTATTCAATACAGCAGGGTTGAGGTGTACTTTGTGGGACAAAATTACAGCATTTTTGAAAGACGCCATTCACTTTACTGTGCAACATATAGAAAAAAAAGGGCAATGAATTCCAAATAAAGTGAAATGGTGCAGAAGAAAACGAAAACATTTTACTGCTTTTAAAAAATTCTAAACTTTGCAAACAAATTGTTTGGCTTGTGTTTCAATTTTCTAAGACCGTTTTTAATACCATTTTGGGGTACAACTTTTTGATTGCTCCATCAAATGTATAGTCGTAAGTTACTTACCGGTAACAGGATTTTTCAGAGACAGCACCACGAGAGAGGGGATCCGCCCACCAAGGAGAGGAAACCTACAGGCTTAAAAGGGCGCCACCTCTCTCCCGCCTCAGTTGGGATTACAGAGCATTGAGAGGACTGCCAGGTTAATAAACACAGCAAACAATCACAAAATTGCCATACCAGACGACACCTATTGAGTGTGATATTATAATTAATAAAAGGGGAGTGTTCCCACAAACGTGAAAGGAGGAAATATAAGGGTGCTGTCATGGTCTCCGAAAAATTCCTTTACCGGTATGTAATTTAAGATTTTATCGGTCGACCATGACAGCACCACGAGAGAATTACAGAGATGAAGTAATCTATTGAAGGACCACAGCCTGGAACACTCTTCTCCCAAAGGTGAGGTCAGCCGATACACCCATATCTAACCTATCGTGTCTATGGAATGTAGAGGGACAGGACCAGGTAGCAGCCTTACATATGTCTTCTATCGAGACACCTGTCTTCTCAGCCCAGGAGGGGTGGGGTGGGATGAGCCTTCAGCCCTTCTGGCACTTCCTCGCCGCTAGATGTACAGACCAAAAGTTTGGACACATCTTCTCATTTAAAGATTCTTCTGTATTTTCATGACTATGAAAATTGTACATTCACACTGAAGACATCAAAACTATGAATTAACACATGTGGAATTATATACTTAACAAAAAAGTGTGAAACAGCTGAAAATATGTCTTATATTCTAGGTTCTTCAAAGTAGCCACCTTTTGCTTTGATGACTGCTTTGCACACTCTTAGCATTCTCTTGATGAGCTTCAAGAGGTAGTCACCGGAAATTGTTTTCACTTCACAGGTATGCCTTGTCAGGTTTAATAAGTAGGATTTCTTGCCTTATAAATGGGGTTGGGACCATCAGTTGTGTTGTGCAGAAGTCTGCTGGATACACAGCTGATAGTCCTACTGAACAGACTGTTAGAATTTGTATTATGGCAAGAAAAAAGCAGCTAAGTAAAGAAAAACGAGTGGCCATCATTACTTTAAGAAATGAAGGTCAGTCAGTCCGAAAAATTGGGAAAACTTTGAAAGTGTCCCCAAGTGCAGTTGCAAAAACCATCAAGCGCTACAAAGAAACTGGCTCACATGAGGACCGCCCCAGGAAAGGAAGACCAAGAGTCACCTCTGCTTCTGAGGATAAGTTTATCCGAGTCACCAGCTTCAGAAATCGCAGTTTAACAGCAGCTCAGATTAGAGACCAGTTCAATGCCACACAGAGTTCTAGCAGCAGACACATCTCTTCAACAACTGTTAAGAGGAGACTTTGTGCAGCAGGCCTTCATGGTAAAATAGCTGCTAGGAAACCACTGCTAAGGACGGGCAACAAGCAGAAGAGACTTGTTTGGGCTAAAGAACACAAGGAATGGACATTAGACCAGTGGAAATCTGTGCTTTGGTCTGATGAGTCCAAATTTGAGATCTTTGGTTCCAACCACCGTGTCTTTGTGCGACGCAGAAAAGGTGAACGGATGGACTCTACATGCCTGGTTCCCACCGTGAAGCATGGAGGAGGAGGTGTGATGGTGTGGGGGTGCTTTGCTGGTGACACGGTTGGGGATTTATTCAAAATTGAAGGCATACTGAACCAGCATGGCTACCACAGCATCTTGCAGCGGCATGCTATTCCATCTGGTTTGCGTTTAGTTGGACCATCATTTATTTTTCAACAGGACAATGACCCCAAACACACCTCCAGGCTGTGTAAGGGCTATTTGACCAAGAAGGAGAGTGATGGGGTGCTACGCCAGATAACCTGGCCTTCACAGTCACCAGACCTGAACCCAGTTGTTTCACACTTTTTTGTTAAATATATAATTCCACATGTGTTAATTCATAGTTTTGATGCCTTCAGTGTGAATGTACAATTTCCATAGTCAAGAAAATACAGAAAAATCTTTAAATGCGAAGGTGTGTCCAAACTTTTGGTCTATACTGTATATGATAGAGAAATGGCCTCCTAATTCCATCTAGCTATGGTGGACTTCGTGACCTTAGACCGTTCCTAGCCCCTTGGTAGGATATAAACAACGAGTTATCTTTCCTAAAGCTTTTGGTAACTGAATGGTACCTAACCACACATCTCCTCACTTCTAACGTATGTAACTCCACCTCTTTCTGGTTACTAGGATGTGGACAAAAGGAGGGTAGGAGGACTTCCTGAAGTCTGTGGAAACGAGTAGCTACCTTAGGGAGAGAGAGTGATTTTTAGACCAGATCCTGCCTATCATCCAGAATTTGAGTAAACGGCGAGGCCATAGACAGGGTCTGGATGTCACTAATGCTCCTGGCCGAGGTTAAAGATATTAAAGCGGTCTTAAGAGAGAGGGATTTAAGGGTTGCTGACTATTAGCACAAACGGCGAGCTAGTCAAGGCCTTTAGAACCAAATTTAAATCCCAGGGAACCAAGCTGCTTTTAATAATGAGTCTAGATCTAAAAGCTGCCTTAATGAACCGAGAAACCCAGTAGCTACAAGCTACATCACAGCTATATAGGGCACCCAAGGCAGAAATCTGTACTTTAAGGGTGCTGGTGGATAACCCTAGTTCAAGACCTTTTTGTAAAAACTCCAAAGATTTGTCCTATTGGCACCCCTTCCCCATCAACCCCAGAACCAGAGAAAGACAAAAACTTTCTCCAACTTGTGGCATAAATCTTGGTTGTAACAGGTTTTCTGCTGTGCAGGATGGTTACTAGACCTTTGGAAAAACCTTTCTGATTTGGCAGTGTCCTTTCAAGTTCAACACCGTCAAGTGGAGGCCAGTTGCTTGAGGATGGAATATCGGACCCCGGAGAAGGAGATATGGAATCTCTGGAAGAACCCAAGGATCAGAGATGGACATGTTCCTCAGGCATGAGAACCAGGGCCTCCTGGGCCAAAAGGGTGCGATCAGCAGAACCCTGGCCTTCTCCTCCCTGATCTTTCTTATTACCATGAGAAGAACAGCCAACCAGGGAGGGAGGAGTCATACGCCAGGCTGAAATACCAACGTATCAGGAAAGCGTCCACAGCTAGAGGATTTAGGGAACACAAGATCTTTGTCTTCCGATTTAGTTTTGTGGCAAACGGATCTACCTGACCGGAGGCCCCCCCATCTTCGGCTATTTGGGTAAAAATTCCTTGATTTAGTTCCCATTCCCCTTGCATCAGAGGATAGCAGCTTAGGAAATCTGCTCTCATGTTTTCTTTTTCCATTATATGGAGGGCCATCAGGGAAAGGAGGTGACTTTCTGTAATCTGGAAGAGATGATCTGTCACTCTCATCAGTGATCTTGACCATGTATCCCCCTGGTGGTTCACATATGCTACCGCAACTAGATTATCCAAGAGGATCTTTACATTCTGGCCCTGAAGGAAAGGTAAGAAATTATTCACCGCCTTGTCTACCGCCAGAAGTTCTTTTGAATTGGAGGAGAGACCCTTTTAAATATCTGACCAGGTCCCCTGGGCTACCATATCTCCCAGATGGGCTCCCCACCCTCTCGGACTCGCATCTGTGGTAATTGTTCTAGTGACCCTAAGTACCCAGGGAACCCCTCGAGATAGGTTAGGCTCATCCTGCCACCACTATAAAGATTTTACTGACCGGGGTGATAAGGACATCTTCCAAGTGCCCCTTAAGAGAAACTTCATTATGTAGCACATCCCACTGTAGAACTGTGGCGCCCCTGAAGGTTCGACCGCCACAGGGATGCTGCACTTCTGTAATGGAGTGTAGTGTTCCTCCTCCGAGGTAAGAACAGCGTGATGGTCGGGACCCAACCTTTGCATCCAACACCACATTTCTCCACCAGGGGGGCTAGTATGCACCAGGTGCTGCCCTCCTGGTTACATGGAGACTGGGGAACCAAGAGTGAGGGGAACCAGTTAGTGGGTGAGGGTTGAGGACTTACAATTTAGTGACACTTTAAATTTCATATTTAATAAAAAGCCATCTTTGGTTTTGGTCTTTGTGCTGTTAATTACTGTGAGGTATTGTGATCTCCCACCCTGAACGTGGATCCTGTGTGGACCTGCAGTGGATGGAGACACAGCCCTCATACCCCAGCCTTGGGACGGGGGGCAGGTTGCAGACGAGGAATGTCTCAACCCGGTCAAGGACCACGACCAAGAAGGCCCGGAGCTTAAGAGTGTAGCTCCACAGCTAATGGATCCCGGGGAGGATGCAGACGGAGCAGTGTACGCCACCTGTCCTCACCATCTGATATATTCAGAGGGAGTCCGGCTGCAAGAGGGGTACCGGCCCCGACACCCGACCTTGCTTCTCCATGTCCTGGTTGGTAAAGCCTGGTAGGCCCAGAGGATCCCATCGGGTATCGGAAGGAGCGGAGCTGCCACCCGTGCCCTTGTTCTGAGAGGAGTTCAGAGGGAGACCCGGCCTATCTACACACACAGACAGGAGAGGATACGGTCTGTAGTTCAGGAACACTCTGGTGCGGGGTCCCGATTGAATGCTGGACTTGCTCGGAGGTTGTCGGACCCCCATCCCTGGTGACTGCAGGACTCCGTGGGGATCAGGGAGTCGCCTTCCTTCTGCCATCTCTAATGTGAGTAAAGCCTTGGAAGTTCACCCCTATGGCCTCCGGACTGTTTATTCTGCGCTACACCGCGCGACGTGGCATCCGTTCTTCCTCCACTACTACCCCCTCCATCCTTCCTGTCCCTCTGCCCTGAGGCCTTGCTCCGCCTGTGGGGAGTAGTAATAACTCTGGCCGCCGTAACACTATGCCTCAGCGGACTGCAGCGGCGCTGGTGGCCTTCACCAGGTGCCACAGGTGGCGTAGTCGTAAATCAGCCACTCAACCCGGATAAGCCCACACCATCTCTTTTAATGTGACGGCCCTGAGTCCCCCATCTCCCAGGGTAAAGAAAAGGGCTTTTTCGAATAAGAGACGTCACGCTATCACTTGTGGGGGGTTTCTGCTGTTTTCGCATGTCAGGGGCTCTCCAAATGTGATATGGCATCCACTTTTTTCATATGGCATTTTGTTTTCATAATGGCATTACGGCATTCATTTTAATATGGTGATATGGCATTCAGTCTTTTTTGCGTTCAAAAAGTCGAAACGGTGCTCCTTCCCTTCCGAGCCCTGTCATGTGCCCAAACAATAGTTTTCCCCCACATATGGGGTATCAACATGCTCAGTAGAAATTACACAACAAATTTTGTGGTTCATTTTATCTTGTTACCCTTGTGAAAATAAAAAAATTGGGGCTATAGTAAAATTTTTGTGAAAAAAAGTAAAATGTTCATTTTTCTTTCCACATTGCTTTAGTTCCTTTTGGGTATTTTCTGTCATAAAGGCCCCTCAAAGTCACTTCAAATGTGATGTGGTCCCTAAAAAAATGGTTTTGTAAATTTTGTTGGAAAAATTAGAAATCGCTGGTCAACTTTTAAACCTTCTAACTTCCTAACAAAAAAATGTTTTAAAAATTGTGCTGATGTAAAGTAAACATATGAGAAATGTTATTTATTAACTATTTTGTGTGACATAACTCTCTGGAATTAAAAGTTTGAAAATTGCAAAATTATCAAAATTTTCACCAAATTGTCGTATCAAAATTGGTTACCACTATCATGAAGTACAATATGTCACTAAACACAATCTCAGAATCAGTGGGATCCATTGTAAAATAAGAAGAAAATAATAAAATCCTTATACTCACATGTCCTATGTGTCCCTAGCTGTAATTCTCTGACCGCTGACGCTGAGGAGCCGAGGAGAATGAGCCGCTCCGGCGAGCGGGCCCCGAAGCTGAGCTCAGGAGCGGTGTCCTGTCACTCAGTGAGCGCAGCTCCGGGGCCACTATCCGGGGAACACTTAGGACCATAGGCAGATTATAATGAGGGAAATCTGGGCTACCGCCCGGGGCCCCGGGGCTCCGGGGAGCCCCGGGGAGTCCATGGCCAAGCTTAAAGGATCCCTCACTTTACACACTTAACATCTTTTATCCATTGTTAAAAAGCGTCATAGATTTCAAGCTTTTTTCATAGTGTTTTTCACCCTTGAATTTGTTCCAGAAAATGAAGTATTGCTCCTGGAAAATTAATGTAATTACACATGTGTTGGTATAGATATGTTTATTTCATTTGTATGTAATGGAACAACACAAAAAAACAAACATAAAAGGCAAATTGGACATAATTTCACACAAAACTCCCAAAATGGGCCAAACCAAAATGTTGGCACTTTTCCAAAGTTGTAGGTAAACAACTTTGTTTCAAGCATATGATGCTCATTCAAACTCACCTGTGGCAAGTAACAGGTTTGAGCAATATGAAATCATACCTGAAACCAGATAAAAAGGTGAGAAATTTACATATTCTTTGCATTGTATGACTGTGTGTGCCAAACTAAGCATGGAGAACACAAAGAGGAGAAGAGAACTGTCTGAGGAGTTGAGAACCAAAATTGTTGAAAAATATTAACAATCTCAAGGTTACAAATTAATCTCCAGAGATCTTGATGTTCCTTTGTCCATGGTGCGCAACATTATCAAGAAGTTTACAACCCATGGCACTGTAGCTAATCTCTCTGGATGTGGACAGCCGAGAAAAATTGAAGAAAGGTTGCAACGCAGGATAGTCCAAATGGTGGATAAGCAACCCCAATCAAGTTCCAAAGATATTCAAGCTGTCCTGCATGCTCAGGGTGCATCAATGTCAGCGTGAACTATATGTAGTCTTTTGAATGAAATGAATCACCATGGCAGGAGACCCAGGAGGACCCCACTGCTGACATAGATACATAAAAAAGCTAGACTACAATTTACCAATATGTGCGTGAGTAAGCCTAAATCCTTTTGGGAAATCATCTTGTGGACAGATGAAACCAAGATAGAGCTTTTTGGTGAAGCACATCATTCTACTGTTTACCAAAAATGGAATGAGGACTGCAAAGAAAAGAACACAGTACCTACAGTCATATATGGTGGAGGTTCAAAGATGTTTTGGGGTTGTTTTGTTGCCTCTGGCACTCATTGCTTTGACTGCGTGCAAAGCATCATGAAATCTGAAGATTACCAAAGGATTTTGGGTCACAATGTAGTGTCTATTGTCAGAAAGCTGGGTTTGCGTCCTAGGTCATGGGACTTCGAGCAGGACAATTACCCCAAACATATTTCAAGAAGCACCAAGAAATGGATGGGAACAAAGTGCTGGAGAGTTCTGAAGTGGCAGCAATGAGTCCGGATCTAAATCCTTTTGAACACCTGTGGATTTAGATCCGGACTCATTGCTTAGTCCGGATCTAAATTGCTCTTAAAATTGCTCTTGGGAGGAGACACACTTCACATATGGGAGACCTGGGACAGTTTGCAAAAGAAGAGTGGTCTACATACTTTTATATATATATATATATATATATATACATATATATATACATATATATATATATATATGTATAATACTTGACACCTAATGGGAGCCAAAGGCCAAAGAAGGGGGCATTGTCCTAAGTAGGGGCCACAGAGGGAGACATTATTTTAATTGGGGTCCAAGGAGGGGGACATTATTTTAAATGGGGGCCCCAAGAGGGGACATTATTGTAAATTTTGTCTAAAAAGGGGGGCATCATACCATGGGAGCAAAAGGGGAACATTATGATAAATGGTGGCCAAAGTAGGGGACTTTATTCTAAATGAGGACCAAAAAGAGAGACATTGTACTACAGGGGGCCAAAGAGAGTTATATATAATAATATTTTTTATTTAATTTCTATATTTAGTAGAGACATGTACAAACTGAATAAGACAATACAGATTATCACATAATTCATGACATACTAAGAGGAGTGAAGGCCCTGCTAACAAGCTTACAGTCTATGAAGATATAGGAGTGACACAAAAGATAAAAAGGTGCTTGTCATGTATGGTCCGGCCATGATTATTATAAACAGGGGAATTCAAATACCATTACATGAACCAGTCATCAGCCAGAATCTGTATAAGTACAGATACAAGGAGCTGTAGAGTGCATGGAGGCTGTGGATACAGATGAGTGAAGGGACCAGATTCTGGAGAAAATTAAGGAAGGGAGAACAGGGCATAGTTAGATTAACCATATTCTGTGGGATAGTGCATTCCAGAGAACTGCTGCAGCACAAGAGAAGTCCTGAAGATGGGGGTAGAAGGTTTTGATTACAGAGGATGCTAGTCTTAGGTAGATAGTTGATTTTACATTTCTGGATTCTGTAGATTTGTGATTTGTATTAAACAAAAAAAAAAAACAACAACAATCCGAGGTGTCAGTATTCTTTAATGAGGACATAGCCCTCATGGTTTGTAATTCCATTGTGTGATGATTAAATAAATGTTGTGATTAAGGTGCAGTTACTGCAGTATATCACAGATCAATTAATCCACAGTCACACTAGCTATGTATACGGATGTCCCCCAGGCCGATACCCCAGCAGTTGTTTCGGGATGCCTTGGCTTCTGCTGCTTTAGAAGATGCAGGTCATCCTTGTACATTTATCTGTATAGAAATAAATGGTTCGAGGCATGGTCATTAATTTTCCACAAAGCACTCTGCTACTATGCAAGCCAAATAATTTGTCCCTTTTTCCTTTCTGTTAAATTTGGGAATTATACAATAGATAACAGTCATATATTATCCTGTATATGATATCTGACTTCTGTAATCACTGTATACCATATACCAGTCATATATTATCCTGTATACTGCAGGTGCTATACTATGTGTATAGACATCAGATGATATATAGACTCCTTCATCATATCCTATGAGCTTTATTTATTGTTGTGGAGTTCAATTGTTTCCCATGGTATTTAATGGGTATTTTTAGAAATTACTTTTGTTATGTTTTTATATTTATTTTTAATAAAGGCATTTTTTTATTGCTTCAGTTGTACGTTGTTATTGTGGCTACTAGAATGGGAGTAACACTCAATCAGGTCAAAGAAGTATAGATGCACAAGTTTGATAAAAAGATTTGGAACTTTTATTGAATT
This sequence comes from Phyllobates terribilis, assembly GCF_046119375.1. Classification (NCBI taxonomy): domain Eukaryota; kingdom Metazoa; phylum Chordata; class Amphibia; order Anura; family Dendrobatidae; genus Phyllobates; species Phyllobates terribilis. The sequence continues at coordinate 522,501 of NW_027363254.1, forward strand.
ATTTAAAAGAAATTTATAAAACACACATAAAGGGGAAGTGAACCAATGAAGGTGCCTGCAGTGCTAGTAACAAGGGTAGTCAATCATTTATTCTGTTTAACAAGACTTACAAAAGGAGATCATATCAATGAACCCAGTGATAAATACATGAAGAATTAAATAAATAAATAAGTAAAAGGATCAGTATCCAAAATTCATTCATCTAGTAAGCATTAGTGGATAACAAGTACATACCTTAAAGTATCCAGCATAGATAAATGTAGTCAAAATGCCATGAAAGTATATATCTATAAATATGTCAATAGGTCATATAGAGAGAAGCCATAAAGCCCACAAGTGGTAGACAAGTGTCAATATAGGGCAAAGTCAATCATGGCCCACAAAATACAGATGGTATCACCAAGCATAGAGATAAACAGAATGTAAATAAAGACAATACAACCTTTCAACTGCAGGTAAGGACAGCTGTATTGTCTTTATTTACATTCTGTTTATCTCTATGCCTGATGATTCCATCTGTTTATTTCTATGCTTGGTGATACCATCTGTATTTTGTGGGCCAAACTGCACATTAATCACAACATTTATTTAATCATCACACACTGGAATTACAAACCATGAGGGCTATGTCCTCATTAAAGAATACTGATGTAGCACCCTGAGGATTCGGCTGCTACAGGGGTATTGCACCTCACTCCAGAGGTGTGGTATTCCACTCCCGGGTAAGGATGGAGTGTGGAACTGAGCTCAGTAGGCTGCATGTACTACATACATCCCATTTCCGGGGGACAGATCAACGGTACTCCCACCAGTTTATGTGCAGGTACGACAGCGTCTGTCCCTGGCTGGAGTGGGAGGGGGGTGGAACATCCCAGTAGTGTAGGGGCAGATAGGGGGAGTAGTCTGGGTAAAGCTAGGAGCTCATTGGGTGCTGGTCACCTGAGCTCACACATAGAGGGAGTATATATGGTGGGCACCATCTTAGGACAGGGTCTTTTTAGCCTGAGGAGCAGAGCAGAGGAGCTCAGCCAGGAGGGCTGACAGGGAGCTGTGGCTCCGGCTGGGCTCAGCTCCAGAGCAGAGCCTGCAGAGAGAGAGAGAGGAGTGAGAAGGACCCAGAGAGGAAACAAGAAGGAACCCCAAGATCCCAGAATAAGGACAGAAGGGTGAAGGGTTGGCGGACAAGGGTACCGGGTCCCAAGCTGGCGGAGGCCCAAAACGAACCTTAGCCAGGAACCGGAGGTCGTGGGCAGGATCTGCCACGACCCTCACCAAATCCACTAGAAAGGCACACCGAGCATAGGGTCAGGGAGCCCAGAGGAGGCTTGACCACCAAGAGACCCGAGGGAGCCGGCCAAAAGTGGATCCCTGGTGGGAACGGCCAGAGGAAGGGAGAGTCAGAAAGGAGCTCAGGACCACGCTCCGGAATTGTCTGGGGGTTGGCCGAGTCCAGGACCTGGTGGACGCAGCACGGCTCGGGTGGTCGCTCAAGGCCAGAGTGACCAAGAGAACACCAGTAAGTAAAAACCCTGAACTCAATCTCCTGACTCTGAATCTTCTTTTTGCATCATCACAACCCCCATCATCTACACCTGCTGCCCTGAGGCCATACCCCTCCCGTTGGGGGTTATACCATCACTGCTGCACATATACCACCGGCCTCAGTGGACTGCTCTGCAGCGGCGGCTTCAAAGCCGCACTCAACGGGTGGCGTAGTCGACAATCAAGTTAACATCTACTGCCATAGACTGCCACTTAGTTTGACACCCTGGGCACGGACCGGGTCACCGCCACAAGGACTACTACCCCCATCGAGATCCGGCTCCGGGTATCCCCTACAGCACTTTCCCAGGGGGCGCGTCACTGACACCTCGGATTGTTGTTGTTGTTTTTTTTTTGTTTAATACAAATCACAAATCTACAGAATCCAGAAATGTAAAATCAACTATCTACCTAAGACTAGCATCCTCTGTAATCGAAACCTTCTACCCCCATCTTCAGGACTTCTCTTGTGCTGCAGCAGTTCTCTGGAATGCACTATCCCACAGAATATGGTTAATCTAACTATGCCCTGTTCTCCCTTCCTTAATTTTCTCCAGAATCTGGTCCCTTCACTCATCTGTATCCACAGCCTCCATGCACTCTACAGCTCCTTGTATCTGTACTTATACAGATTCTGGCTGATGACTGGTTCATGTAATGGTATTTGAATTCCCCTGTTTATAATAATCATGGCCGGACCATACATGACAAGCACCTTTTTATCTTTTGTGTCACTCCTATATCTTCATAGACTGTAAGCTTGTTAGCAGGGCCTTCACTCCTCTTAGTATGTCATGAATTATGTGATAATCTGTATTGTCTTATTCAGTTTGTACATGTCTCTACTAAATATAGAAATTAAATAAAAAATATTATTATATATAACTCTCTTTGGCCCCCTGTAGTACAATGTCTCTCTTTTTGGTCCTCATTTAGAATAAAGTCCCCTTCTTTGGCCACCATTTATCATAATGTTCCCCTTTTGCTCCCATGGTATGATGCCCCCCTTTTTAGACAAAATTTACAATAATGTCCCCTCTTGGGGCCCCCATTTAAAATAATGTCCCCCTCCTTGGACCCCAATTAAAATAATGTCTCCCTCTGTGGCCCCTACTTAGGACAATGCCCCCTTCTTTGGCCTTTGGCTCCCATTAGTTGTCAAGTATTATACATACATATATATATATATATATATATATGTATATATATATATATAAAAGTATGTAGACCACTCTTCTTTTGCAAACTGTCCCAGGTCTCCCATATGTGAAGTGTGTCTCCTCCCAAGAGCAATTTTAAGAGCAATTTAGATCCGGACTAAGCAATGAGTCCGGATCTAAATCCACAGGTGTTCAAAAGGATTTAGATCCGGACTCATTGCTGCCACTTCAGAACTCTCCAGCACTTTGTTCCCATCCATTTCTTGGTGCTTCTTGAAATATGTTTGGGGTAATTGTCCTGCTCGAAGTCCCATGACCTAGGACGCAAACCCAGCTTTCTGACAATAGACACTACATTGTGACCCAAAATCCTTTGGTAATCTTCAGATTTCATGATGCTTTGCACGCAGTCAAAGCAATGAGTGCCAGAGGCAACAAAACAACCCCAAAACATCTTTGAACCTCCACCATATATGACTGTAGGTACTGTGTTCTTTTCTTTGCAGTCCTCATTCCATTTTTGGTAAACAGTAGAATGATGTGCTTCACCAAAAAGCTCTATCTTGGTTTCATCTGTCCACAAGATGATTTCCCAAAAGGATTTAGGCTTACTCACGCACATATTGGTAAATTGTAGTCTAGCTTTTTTATGTATCTATGTCAGCAGTGGGGTCCTCCTGGGTCTCCTGCCATGGTGACTCATTTCATTCAAAAGACTACATATAGTTCACGCTGACACTGATGCACCCTGAGCATGCAGGACAGCTTGAATATCTTTGGAACTTGATTGGGGTTGCTTATCCACCATTTGGACTATCTTGCGTTGCAACCTTTCATCAATTTTTCTCGGCTGTCCACATCCAGAGAGATTAGCTACAGTGCCATGGGTTGTAAACTTCTTGATAATGTTGCGCACCATGGACAAAGGAACATCAAGATCTCTGGAGATTAATTTGTAACCTTGAGATTGTTGATATTTTTCAACAATTTTGGTTCTCAACTCCTCAGACAGTTCTCTTCTCCTCTTTGTGTTCTCCATGCTTAGTTTGGCACACACAGTCATACAATGCAAAGAATATGTAAATTTCTCACCTTTTTATCTGGTTTCAGGTATGATTTCATATTGCTCAAACCTGTTACTTGCCACAGGTGAGTTTGAATGAGCATCATATGCTTGAAACAAAGTTGTTTACCTACAACTTTGGAAAAGTGCCAACATTTTGGTTTGGCCCATTTTGGGAGTTTTGTGTGAAATTATGTCCAATTTGCCTTTTTTGTTTGTTTTTTTGTGTTGTTCCATTACATACAAATGAAATAAACATATCTATACCAACACATGTGTAATTACATTAATTTTCCAGGAGCAATACTTCATTTTCTGGAACAAATTCAAGGGTGAAAAACACTATGAAAAAAGCTTGAAATCTATGACTCTTTTTAACAATGGATAAAAGATGTTAAGTGTGCAAAGTGAGGGATCCTTTAAGCTTGGCCATGGACCCCCCGGGGCTCCCCGGAGCCCAGGGGCCCCGGGCGGTAGCCCAGATTGCCCTCATTATAATCTGCCTATGGTCCTAAGTGTTCCCCGGATAGTGGCCCCGGAGCTGCGCTCACTGAGTGACAGGACACCGCTCCTGAGCTCAGCTTCGGGGCCCGCTCGCCGGAGCGGCTCATTCTCCTCGGCTCCTCAGCGTCAGCGGTCAGAGAATCACAGCTAGGGACACATAGAACATGTGAGTATAAGGATTTTATTATTTTCTTCTTATTTTACAATGGATCCCACTGATTCTGAGATTGTGTTTAGTGACATATTGTACTTCATGATAGTGGTAACCAATTTTGATACGACAATTTGGTGAAAATTTTGATAATTTTGCAATTTTCAAACTTTTAATTCCAGAGAGTTATGTCACACAAAATAGTTAATAAATAACATTTCTCATATGTTTACTTTACATCAGCACAATTTTTAAAACATTTTTTTTGTTAGGAAGTTAGAAGGTTTAAAAGTTGACCAGCGATTTCTAATTTTTCCAACAAAATTTACAAAACCATTTTTTTAGGGACCACATCACATTTGAAGTGACTTTGAGGGGCCTTTATGACAGAAAATACCCAAAAGGAACTAAAGCAATGTGGAAAGAAAAATGAACATTTTACTTTTTTTCACAAAAATTTTACTATAGCCCCAATTTTTTTATTTTCACAAGGGTAACAAGATAAAATGAACCACAAAATTTGTTGTGTAATTTCTACTGAGCATGTTGATACCCCATATGTGGGGGAAAACTATTGTTTGGGCACATGACAGGGCTCGGAAGGGAAGGAGCACCGTTTCGACTTTTTGAACGCAAAAAAGACTGAATGCCATATCACCATATTAAAATGAATGCCGTAATGCCATTATGAAAACAAAATGCCATATGAAAAAAGTGGATGCCATATCACATTTGGAGAGCCCCTGACATGCAAAAACAGCAGAAACCCCCCACAAGTGATAGCGTGACGTCTCTTACTCGAAAAAGCCCTTTTCTTTACCCTGGGAGATGGGGGACTCGGAGTCGGGTCCTGTGATGGAGAGATGGGGTGCAGCCGTGGCCCGGACCCGACCCGTGCTCAGGGCCGTCACATTAAAAGAGATGGTGTGGGCTTATCCGGGTTGAGTGGCTGATTTACGACTACGCCACCTGTGGCACCTGGTGAAGGCCACCAGCGCCGCTGCAGTCCGCTGAGGCATAGTGTTACGGCGGCCAGAGTTATTACTACTCCCCACAGGCGGAGCAAGGCCTCAGGGCAGAGGGACAGGAAGGATGGAGGGGGTAGTAGTGGAGGAAGAACGGATGCCACGTCGCGCGGTGTAGCGCAGAATAAACAGTCCGGAGGCCATAGGGGTGAACTTCCAAGGCTTTAGTCACATTAGAGATGGCAGAAGGAAGGCGACTCCCTGATCCCCACGGAGTCCTGCAGTCACCAGGGATGGGGGTCCAACAACCTCCGAGCAAGTCCAGCATTCAATCGGGACCCCGCACCAGAGTGTTCCTGAACTACAGACCGTATCCTCTCCTGTCTGTGTGTGTAGATAGGCCGGGTCTCCCTCTGAACTCCTCTCAGAACAAGGGCACGGGTGGCAGCTCCGCTCCTTCCGATACCCGATGGGATCCTCTGGGCCTACCAGGCTTTACCAACCAGGACATGGAGAAGCAAGGTCGGGTGTCGGGGCCGGTACCCCTCTTGCAGCCGGACTCCCTCTGAATATATCAGATGGTGAGGACAGGTGGCGTACACTGCTCCGTCTGCATCCTCCCCGGGATCCATTAGCTGTGGAGCTACACTCTTAAGCTCCGGGCCTTCTTGGTCGTGGTCCTTGACCGGGTTGAGACATTCCTCGTCTGCAACCTGCCCCCCGTCTCAAGGCTGGGGTATCAGGGCTGTGTCTCCATCCACTGCAGGTCCACACAGGATCCACGTTCAGGGTGGGAGATCACAATACCTCACAGTAATTAACAGCACAAAGACCAAAACCAAAGATGGCTTTTTATTAAATATGAAATTTAAAGTGTCACTAAATTGTAAGTCCTCAACCCTCACCCACTAACTGGTTCCCCTCACTCTTGGTTCCCCAGTCTCCCTGTAACCAGGAGGGCAGCACCTGGTGCATACTAGCCCCCCTGGTGGAGAAATGTGGCGTTGGATGCAAAGGTTGGGTCCCGACCATCACGCTGTTCTTACCTCGGAGGAGGAACACTACACTCCATTACAGAAGTGCAGCATCCCTGTGGCGGTCGAACCTTCAGGGGCGCCACAGTTCTACAGTGGGATGTGCTACATAATGAAGTTTCTCTTAAGGGGCACTTGGAAGATGTCCTTATCACCCCGGTCAGTAAAATCTTTATAGTGGTGGAAGGATGAGCCTAACCTATCTCGAGGGGTTCCCTGGGTACTTAGGGTCACTAGAACAATTACCACAGATGCGAGTCCGAGAGGGTGGGGAGCCCATCTGGGAGATATGGTAGCCCAGGGGACCTGGTCAGATATTGAAAAGGGTCTCTCCTCCAATTCAAAAGAACTTCTGGCGGTAGACAAGGCGGTGAATAATTTCTTACCTTTCCTTCAGGGCCAGAATGTAAAGATCCTCTTGGATAATCTAGTTGCGGTAGCATATGTGAACCACCAGGGGGATACATGGTCAAGATCGCTGATGAGAGTGACAGATCATCTCTTCCAGATTACAGAAAGTCACCTCCTTTCCCTGATGGCCCTCCATTTAATGGAAAAAGAAAACATGAGAGCAGATTTCCTAAGCTGCTATCCTCTGATGCAAGGGGAATGGGAACTAAATCAAGGAATTTTTACCCAAATAGCCGAAGATGGGGGGGCCTCCGGTCAGGTAGATCCGTTTGCCACAAAACTAAATCGGAAGACAAAGATCTTGTGTTCCCTAAATCCTCTAGCTGTGGACGCTTTCCTGATACGTTGGTATTTCAGCCTGGCGTATGACTCCTCCCCCCCTGGTTGGCTGTTCTTCTCATGGTAATAAGAAAGATCAGGGAGGAGAAGGCCAGGGTTCTGCTGATCACACCCTTTTGGCCCAGGAGGCCCTGGTTCTCATGCCTGAGGAACATGTCCATCTCTGATCCTTGGGTTCTTCCAGAGATTCCATATCTCCTTCTCCGGGGTCCGATATTCCATCCTCAAGCAACTGGCCTCCACTTGACGGTGTGGAACTTGAAAGGACACTGCCAAATCAGAAAGGTTTTTCCAAAGGTCTAGTAACCATCCTGCACAGCAGAAAACCTGTTACAACCCAGATTTATGCCACAAGTTGGAGAAAGTTTTTGTCTTTCTCTGGTTCTGGGGTTGATGGGGAAGGGGTGCCAATAGGACAAATCTTTGGAGTTTTTACAAAAAGGTCTTGAACTAGGGTTATCCACCAGCACCCTTAAAGTACAGATTTCTGCCTTGGGTGCCCTATATAGCTGTGATGCAGCTTGTAGCTACTGGGTTTCTCGGTTCATTAAGGCAGCTTTTAGATCTAGACTCATTATTAAAAGCAGCTTGGTTCCCTGGGATTTAAATTTGGTTCTAAAGGCCTTGACTAGCTCGCCGTTTGAGCTAATAGTCAGCAACCCTTAAATCCCTCTCTCTTAAGACCGCTTTAATATCTTTAACCTCGGCCAGGAGCATTAGTGACATCCAGACCCTGTCAATGGCCTCGCCGTTTACTCAAATTCTGGATGATAGGCAGGATCTGGTCTAAAAATCACTCTCTCTCCCTAAGGTAGCTACTCGTTTCCACAGACTTCAGGAAGTCCTCCTACCCTCCTTTTGTCCACATCCTAGTAACCAGAAAGAGGTGGAGTTACATACGTTAGAAGTGAGGAGATGTGTGGTTAGGTACCATTCAGATACCAAAAGCTTTAGGAAAGATAACTCGTTGTTTATATCCTACCAAGGGGCTAGGAACGGTCTAAGGTCACGAAGTCCAGCATAGCTAGATGGAATTAGGAGGCCATTTCTCTATCATATACAGTATAGACCAAAAGTTTGGACACACCTTCGCATTTAAAGATTTTTCTGTATTTTCTTGACTATGGAAATTGTACATTCACACTGAAGGCATCAAAACTATGAATTAACACATGTGGAATTATATATTTAACAAAAAAGTGTGAAACAACTGGGTTCAGGTCTGGTGACTGTGAAGGCCAGGTTATCTGGCGTAGCACCCCATCACTCTCCTTCTTGGTCAAATAGCCCTTACACAGCCTGGAGGTGTGTTTGGGGTCATTGTCCTGTTGAAAAATAAATGATGGCCCAACTAAACGCAAACCAGGTGGAATAGCATGCCGCTGCAAGATGCTGTGGTAGCCATGCTGGTTCAGTATGCCTTCAATTTTGAATAAATCCCGAACCGTGTCACCAGCAAAGCACCCCCACACCATCACACCTCCTCCTCCATGCTTCACGGTGGGAACCAGGCATGTAGAGTCCATCCGTTCACCTTTTCTGCGTCGCACAAAGACATGGTGGTTGGAACCAAAGATCTCAAATTTGGACTCATCAGACCAAAGCACAGATTTCCACTGGTCTAATGTCCATTCCTTGTGTTCTTTAGCCCAAACAAGTCTCTTCTGCTTGTTGCCCGTCCTTAGCAGTGGTTTCCTAGCAGCTATTTTACCATGAAGGCCTGCTGCACAAAGTCTCCTCTTAACAGTTGTTGAAGAGATGTGTCTGCTGCTAGAACTCTGTGTGGCATTGAACTGGTCTCTAATCTGAGCTGCTGTTAAACTGCGATTTCTGAAGCTGGTGACTCGGATAAACTTATCCTCAGAAGCAGAGGTGACTCTTGGTCTTCCTTTCCTGGGGCGGTCCTCATGAGAGCCAGTTTCTTTGTAGCGCTTGATGGTTTTTGCAACTGCACTTGGGGACACTTTCAAAGTTTTCCCAATTTTTCGGACTGACTGACCTTCATTTCTTAAAGTAATGATGGCCACTCGTTTTTCTTTACTTAGCTGCTTTTTTCTTGCCATAATACAAATTCTAACAGTCTGTTCAGTAGGACTATCAGCTGTGTATCCACCAGACTTCTGCACAACACAACTGATGGTCCCAACCCCATTTATAAGGCGAGAAATCCCACTTATTAAACCTGACAAGGCATACCTGTGAAGTGAAAACAATTTCCGGTGACTACCTCTTGAAGCTCATCAAGAGAATGCTAAGAGTGTGCAAAGCAGTCATCAAAGCAAAAGGTGGCTACTTTGAAGAACCTAGAATATAAGACATATTTTCAGTTGTTTCACACTTTTTTGTTAAGTATATAATTCCACATGTGTTAATTCATAGTTTTGATGTCTTCAGTGTGAATGTACAATTTTCATAGTCATGAAAATACAGAAGAATCTTTAAATGAGAAGATGTGTCCAAACTTTTGGTCTGTACATCTAGCGGCGAGGAAGTGCCAGAAGGGCTGAAGGCTCATCCCACCCCACCCCTCCTGGGCTGAGAAGACAGGTGTCTCGATAGAAGACATATGTAAGGCTGCTACCTGGTCCTGTCCCTCTACATTCCATAGACACGATAGGTTAGATATGGGTGTATCGGCTGACCTCACCTTTGGGAGAAGAGTGTTCCAGGCTGTGGTCCTTCAATAGATTACTTCATCTCTGTAATTCTCTCGTGGTGCTGTCATGGTCGACCGATAAAATCTTAAATTACATACCGGTAATGGAATTTTTCGGAGACCATGACAGCACCCTTATATTCCCTCCTTTCACGTTTGTGGGAACACTCCCCTTTTATTAATTATAATATCACACTCAATAGGTGTCGTCTGGTGTGGCAATTTTGTGATTGTTTGCTGTGTTTATTAACCTGGCGTTCCTCTCAATGCTCTGTAATCCCAACTGAGGCGGGAGAGAGGTGGCGCCCTTTTAAGCCTGTAGGTTTCCTCTCCTTGGTGGGCGGATCCCCTCTCTCGTGGTTCTGTCTCTGAAAAATCCCGTTACCGGTAAGTAACTTACGACTATACATTTGATGGAGCAATCAAAAAGTTGTACCCCAAAATGGTATTAAAAACGGTCTTAGAAAATTGAAACACAAGCCAAACAATTTGTTTGCAAAGTTTAGAATTTTTTAAAAGCAGTAAAATGTTTTCGTTTTCTTCTGCACCATTTCACTTTATTTGGATTTCATTGCCCTTTTTTTTCTATATGTTGCACAGTAAAGTGAATAGCGTCTTTCAAAAATGCTGTAATTTTGTCCCACAAAGTACACCTCAACCCTGCTGTATTGAATAGTGTCTGTGTTATTCACTATGTGATATGTGTTTTTTTATTGTATACTAATGTATAGTGACTAGTGATGATTGAGCGTGTTCTATGAACCCATTCAGCGAGCACGCTAACAGCCGTGACACTTGCAGGCACGGCGACCTTAAAAGAAATGCCAAGCATGCCAAAATACTCGGCGAGCACCTGAGCGTGCTCGCCGAAGGGGTTGATAGAACACGCTCGATCATCACTAATAGTGACCAGATGCCTCTAAGGAATCTTTTTTGGCCTCTGTTTTACTGGTGCTTGAAGTGCAAATTTTTGTAGCTCTAATGATTAAGTAATATGCAACTGTAACATACCTGGCGGCGTCCTTGCATGGTGGTCCATCTCCCACTGTGCAAGAGGGCGCACTTGATCTCCTGTCCAGAATGTCTCTCTGGCTTCCCTCCATGCTGTCTGTTTGTGTCTGTTTCTGCTGCTTAAGGGCGGCGCCCGATCACTTCCTGCCTTTTGTACCTGCTGTGGGTCACACCCCTTGTGCGTCCTCAGCCTATTGCTGTCTGTCACTTGGTATATAGCTCAGCAGCTCCCTTCTATCCCTGCCTGAGCATAGTGTTTCCTTCAGTGTGTGCTTGCACTCTGAAGGTGCCAGGTCCCGTCTCTTGTCTCCTGCTTTGCGGTATCAGCTCCCGTGTCTGAACTGAGTCCTGTATGTCTCCTGCTTTTCAGTATTAGTTCCCGTGTCTGAACTGAGTCCTTTCTGTGTTCTCTTGTCTGTCCTGTCTGAACACGCTCCTAGCCTGTTCCTCCTGCCTTCTAGTGGCCGATTTCCTAGACCCGCTCCTGTGTCTGGTCTGTCCTGTCTGAACACGCTCCTTGCCTGTTCGTTCCGCCTTCTAGTGGCCGATTTCCTAGACCCGCTCCTGCGTCTGGTCTGTCCTGTCTGAACACGCTCCTTGCCTGTTCGTTCCGCCTCTCTGGGGGCCGTATTCCCAGACCCGCTCCTGTATCCCTCTGCAGTGTCGGTCTCCTCCGTACACTCAGTTCCAGTCTGAACTCTCTCCTGTCCTTTACCTGTTTTGCCTCTATGTCCGTTCCCTTCCTTTTTCTGCAGAGTCTGAACTCGTACCTAACTCCTGCTTGTTGTCTCTGCAAGTACTGTGTGAGTATCTGGCTCTGTCTTTCCCTTCCTGTCTGTTCTGTGTGAACAGAGCCCTGTCCTCCCTGCTCAGCCTTGTCTGCACTCTAGCTGTGCTTGCCTGTAACCCTCTGCCTGTATTGTTCCTGAGTCCCGGTGTGTACTGGGTCCTATCCCGCCTGTGTTCCTACCTGCTAGTGCCTCCCTGTCTGCACTCTAGCTGTGCTTGCCTTTACCCCCCTGCCTGCATACCCGCCTGCCTGCATACCAGTCGTGCCTGCCTATACCCACCAGTCTGTGTGCCAGCCTACCAGCCTGTTCCTGTATTCCCCTGTGTGGGTCAACAGCCGTGTCCGGGGTCTGTCCTGGAGTAGCACCTGGTCCCTCTGCTCGGTTCCTCCTTGGTGCACTGGCGTCGTATGCCGTCGTGCGACCCTGGTCGGATCGGGTGAATACTTAGTCACGCCCCTCCAGGCATTCACTCTCCGGCACGGTCCAGTGGAATCACTACCAATCACACGCACACGCCGCTTAGCCCGGGCGTGTGCATAACAGCATGCTCAGGCCATGGTTCCCGTTGAGCCCCACGGCCTTCGCTCTTTGAGAAGTTTTTCCAGCGAATACATGCATTAAAATAAAATAAATAAATTTTTTTCCCCCTTTAGCTGAGTTCCAGGCGAGTTTCGCACCCGTCCAGATGGATCTATCAGCTCTCGTTCCTGCGGATCCGCCACGTTACTATGGGGATCCAAGACAGTGTCGTGCATTTGTGGAGCAATGCATGCTACACTTTAAGGCCTACCCTCTCTATTTTCCTTCCGATTGGGCTAAAGTGGCCTTTATGATTGACTACCTAGCGGGTGATGCCTTGAAATGGGTCACCCCCCTATGGGAAGCATGGGATCCTGTCATCCTTGACCTGCAGGCCTTCCTGGTGGCCTTTCGTATGGTCTTCGAGGACCCTAACTCTGAAGCCCCTGCTGAAGCTTCACTTCCCAATATCCCGGAGCAGCCCCGACGGGTAATGTGTGTGGGTAGCGCAATAGTCCTCCAGCCCAATGAGACTACTGCCCACCCAGAATCCTCACAGGGTGACTACGCTTTCCGGAATACTTCTCTCAACCTCAAGAGGCAGTCCAGACGTGCTAGACTTAGAGGCAAGCCGTCACGCCAGGGTCTGTCCTCCCTGAGACCTCCTGACCCCAACCTTGAAGTCCCTACTGAAGCTTCATCTCCCTGTATCCCGGAGAAACCCCAATGGGTAATGTGCGTGGGTAGTGCACCAGTTCTCCTGGCTGAAGAGACTTCTGCCCATCCAGACTCCACACAGGAGAACTTCCTGCACCCGGCATCAGATGCTTCTCTCTCTTTAACCGGTGTGCATGTCCAAGGATGCTCCAAAGCTGTGGTTACCTCAGAGTCTGTGCACCTCTACTACCTGGCGGAGGATCCCCTGTTGCCTCCTGAACCCTCCGGGATACCACTCGATGACAAATGGAGAGAGACTTCTCTACACCCGGTACACAATACTTTGTCCGCTTCGTCCTGTGAGCCTGACAATGGGTACCCCAAAGTGGTAGTTACCTCCGAGTCTCTACACCCCTCCGACCAGGCGGAGGATCTCCAGTTGTCTCCTGAACCCTTCGGGGTGCTACCTGGTAGCGAAAGGACAGAGACTCTCCTATACTCTGTACCTGATACCTCGCTCGCTTCGTCCAGTGAGTCCGACCTAGTGTACTCCGAAGCAGAGGTTACTCCCGAGTCTCTACACCCCTCCGACCAGGCGGAGGACCTCCAGTTGTGTTCAGAACCCTTCGGGGTGCCACCTGGTGGTGAATGGACAGAGACTTTCCTATACTCGGTACCCGATACCTCGCCTGCTTCCTCCAGTGAGTCCGACCTAGTGTACTCTGAAGCAGTTGTTTTCTCTGAGCCTCTGCACTCTTCTGACCCGGCGGAGGACCTCCAGTTGTTTCCTGAATCCTCCGGGATACCACCAGATAACAAAGAGACAGTGACTTTTCCTCATTATGTACCTGATAACCCGTCTATTTCTTCCTGTGAGCTTGACAAGATGTACCTCGAAGCAGAGATTACCCTTAAGTCTCTGTCCCTCTCCAACCCAGTGAACGACTGGCCCTCGAATTCCCTGCGGAAGATTCTGGCAGGCCTGAAGAAGAGGGGGCGTAAGGGGGGAGGTACTGTAACATACCTGGCGGCGTCCTTGCATGGTGGTCCATCTCCCACTGTGCAAGAGGGCGCACTTGATCTCCTGTCCAGAATGTCTCTCTGGCTTCCCTCCATGCTGTCTGTTTGTGTCTGTTTCTGCTGCTTAAGGGCGGCGCCCGATCACTTCCTGCCTTTTGTACCTGCTGTGGGTCACACCCCTTGTGCGTCCTCAGCCTATTGCTGTCTGTCACTTGGTATATAGCTCAGCAGCTCCCTTCTATCCCTGCCTGAGCATAGTGTTTCCTTCAGTGTGTGCTTGCACTCTGAAGGTGCCAGGTCCCGTCTCTTGTCTCCTGCTTTGCGGTATCAGCTCCCGTGTCTGAACTGAGTCCTGTATGTCTCCTGCTTTTCGGTATTAGTTCCCGTGTCTGAACTGAGTCCTTTCTGTGTTCTCTTGTCTGTCCTGTCTGAACACGCTCCTAGCCTGTTCCTCCTGCCTTCTAGTGGCCGATTTCCTAGACCCGCTCCTGTGTCTGGTCTGTCCTGTCTGAACACGCTCCTTGCCTGTTCGTTCCGCCTTCTAGTGGCCGATTTCCTAGACCCGCTCCTGCGTCTGGTCTGTCCTGTCTGAACACGCTCCTTGCCTGTTCGTTCCGCCTCTCTGGGGGCCGTATTCCCAGACCCGCTCCTGTATCCCTCTGCAGTGTCGGTCTCCTCCGTACACTCAGTTCCAGTCTGAACTCTCTCCTGTCCTTTACCTGTTTTGCCTCTATGTCCGTTCCCTTCCTTTTTCTGCAGAGTCTGAACTCGTACCTAACTCCTGCTTGTTGTCTCTGCAAGTACTGTGTGAGTATCTGGCTCTGTCTTTCCCTTCCTGTCTGTTCTGTGTGAACAGAGCCCTGTCCTCCCTGCTCAGCCTTGTCTGCACTCTAGCTGTGCTTGCCTGTAACCCTCTGCCTGTATTGTTCCTGAGTCCCGGTGTGTACTGGGTCCTATCCCGCCTGTGTTCCTACCTGCTAGTGCCTCCCTGTCTGCACTCTAGCTGTGCTTGCCTTTACCCCCCTGCCTGCATACCCGCCTGCCTGCATACCAGTCGTGCCTGCCTATACCCACCAGTCTGTGTGCCAGCCTACCAGCCTGTTCCTGTATTCCCCTGTGTGGGTCAACAGCCGTGTCCGGGGTCTGTCCTGGAGTAGCACCTGGTCCCTCTGCTCGGTTCCTCCTTGGTGCACTGGCGTCGTATGCCGTCGTGCGACCCTGGTCGGATCGGGTGAATACTTAGTCACGCCCCTCCAGGCATTCACTCTCCGGCACGGTCCAGTGGAATCACTACCAATCACACGCACACGCCGCTTAGCCCGGGCGTGTGCATAACAGCAACTATGTGAACTGCAATTGCCAATTAACAATTTAAGGGTATCCATCAGAAAATACCCCTCCCTCCAATTCCCATTCATGACCATGCAGGATTTGGAAAGCTAAATCCATAGACACCTCTATATCTTTTATCTGTTGCTGCATTTCTGGGTGCTCTGGGTGTAACGGAGCACTAACCAAGCCTCAGCCTTCCAAGGTTGCTTCCCTGCCCAGCACCAGCCTCTTTATCTTGATTGATAGCTCACTGTCAGTTTTTTGGGACGTCAGGCACCAAGCAAGGAAAATCAGTGAGCTAGACACTAGCACTGGGAACTCTCCCTCCGTACATAAACAAAACATAAACCAAAAAAAAAGCAATTTGGCACGTTACTTAATTTATGTAGATTTATAGAATGAAATGTTGGATTTCGTACGAGCTCGATCCATGTTTTTCACAGAGCTCATATCTATTATAGTCTAGGGCTGTTCACATATTTCTGTGGACCGCGTATTTTTCACCGAAACACGTTGACCTGTCGGACTTTGATCCAAATCAAAGTTTAGAGCTTCTCGGATGCAAAACAAAGCTGATGAAAGTCTGAATGAGGCCTTACTCTATTATTTATTTTTTAAGCAGCGTTCATTCCAGGCTGCTGTACACATGAAGAGGGTTTACACACCTAAAATACATATATAAAACACAGAAACAAGCTACCATTGACAGACTAGTATGGAGGGAGACACTGCCACTACGATCTAACAGTGTGGATTCTGGTGTCTCGCTCCTTCCCTCAGGTTGTATGCCAAAAGCCTCCTCCAATAAGCAAGTTCTGGACAAGCTGCAGGTGGAGAGGGAGCGCGGGATTACGGTGAAGGCCCTGACTGCGTCTCTGTTTTACACTTACGAGGGAAAGAAGTATCTCCTGAACCTGATCAACACTCCGGTGAGTGTGACGTTTCTTCTTGATTTGTTTCTCTGTGGTCTTGTTGCGGATGTTCAACTGGTCACGGCGGTCGCGTGACCTGTCACATAACTAAATGATGTCATGGAAGGTCCTTTCACACCACCGCGAGCCGTACAAGAGACCGGACGCAGTGGAGAAAAGACCGGAGGCCATCAGAAGGTAAGTATAATGTTATTTTCTCCAATCCCCTCCATGACAGCACACCTGGAGGTAGCCTCCCCATCCTAATTAGGGACAGGAAAACAAGAGGTTAAATAGCCCCTTCCCGCTACAATCCCCAGTGTTTTCCTGTCCCTATGGGATGAAGAGGTTACCTGGGGTGCCTGCAGCTGGCAAGCAGGGCCCTATTAAATTTACCTGCCGGGCTGCAGGGAGCGATCGCCTCCGACCTTCCTTCCTTTGCAGCTCCCGTGTCTCCTTGAGAGCGGAACCCCCCACACACACACTCGCCTGCGTGTAAAGCCGAGTAGGGTTTTGGGGGCTGGGGGCCTCCTGTAGCTCCCCGGCCGGAGTCTCCTCTGTCCTCCATGGCGGCGTGCCGGAAGTCAGGCTTTTGGCCAGCGGGACGTCACTTCTGGTGCGTTCCACCGTGGAACGCATGGGGCCGCGGCGGGAAATTCAAAAGGAGAAGCCGCGGTTTGCCCTGAAAATGAGGATCCTTCACCAGATAGGTGAAAATTTGGCACTGGATCTCGGTCTCCCCTATAAAAGACCCAGATGAGAAGACTCCATTAAGGTAGGACAGAATATTCTGCTACTATGGAGGGTGCTGTTCCAAAGCCTGCGTCTGCAGAGCCCAGCGCTAACCCGGCCCCAGTAAGTACTAGGTCCTAGGTTATTCCCCACTCTCTTTTGAGCAGGATCCTAAATATATTTGAAATCTCCCCTTTTTTTATTTTTAATTTAGGGAGACAAGGATCCGGCACCGACAGTGGGAGAAAGCACTACAGTTCGCAAATGTGCCATCTGTATAAAAAAGCTGGCTTCAGGGCATAAGAAACCCCTATGCTGGAAATGCACTGACAACATTGTGAAGGAAGAACAGCCTTCCCTTATGGAAGAAGTCAGGGGAATGGTTCGGCAGGAAATACAATCTTCCCTAGCCTCCTTCTCACAAGCCAGAGCTGAAGGTCCATCTCCCCCCAAAAGGAGAAAATATACGGTTAGGGAGACCTCTGATTCAGAATTAGGGTCTATGGAGGAACCGGAAGAAGGGGTCCTAAGTGAAGATCATGAGGAAGATAGGAAATATTACTTTTCGTCTGAGAATATGGAGGAATTGTTGTCGCAGGTGAGAGACACGATGCAGGTGGAAGAGGAGAAGGAAACCCGTACAGTTCAGGATGAAATGTTTGGCGGTCTGAAATCCAAGAAGAAGGTAGTGTTCCCTGTGCATGACAACATTTGGAGTCTTATTTTGGATGAATGGGAGTCACCTGAGAAAAGGCTTAGTATGGCAGGAGAAATGAAGGATAGATTCCCTCTAGATGAAAAGGCGGCTAAGCTATGGATGGAAGTCCCGAAGGTTGATGTACAGGTGGCAAGGGTTGCGAAGAAAACAACCCTTCCCTTTGAAGACTCGTCACAGCTCAAAAATCCTATGGATAGGAAGATGGACAGCCTTCTAAGGAAGGCATGGGAAACATCGGCGGCTTCACTGAAGACTAATATCGCTTCAACTTGTGTAGCTCGTTCCATGTTCCTCTGGCTCCAACAACTAGAGGAACATCTCTGGAAAGGTACCACTCAAGAGGACCTCCTAGCATCTCTTCCTTTTCTGCAGAAGGCCACTGGATTCCTAGCGGATGCCTTGGCGGAGTCGGTCAAGATTGCGGCAAGATCGGCAGCATTATCAAATTCTATGAGAAGAGCTCTGTGGTTGAAGATGTGGAGTGGGGACAACGCATCAAAATCTAAGCTTTGTTCCATTCCATTTAAAGGAGAGTATATGTTTGGGGCGGTGCTAGACGAGTTGTTGGAGAAAGCATCCGACAAGAAGAAGTCTCTGCCAGAGCCAAAGAATCCAAAAAGTTTCAGAAAGAGACCATTTCTTCTCCCTCAACAACAACAGCAGCAAGCATTTCAGTACAGAGGCAAGGGTAAAACTGGTCGCTGGAGTTACACAAAAGGGGGAAGAGGTAGGAATATCTTTCAAGGTTCTAGGCAGGACAGACAATGACGCCAAGAAGGTAGGAGGCAGAATTGCGAGCTTCCTTCCTCAATGGCAGCTTATTGATTGGAAAAGGATTTGTCGTGGCAACAGTAGACCAGCCAGAGGCTTACTACCACGTGCCAATTCATCCGGATTACAGAAAATTTCTCAGATTTGCTGTAACTCAGAACCGAGAGGTACTTCATTTTCAATTCAATGTACTCCCCTTCGGCATTTCGTCAGCACCCCGCCTGTTTACAAAGATCATGGCAGAGGTAGTAGGTTTATCTAAGGAAACTGAATATCTGCATCGTCCCATATTTAGACAATTTTTTGGTGATGGTTCCCTCGGTTTCAAGTTTGGAAAGAGACCTCCAGATGACCCTCCAGATCCTGGAATCCTTGGGATGGTTGATAAACTACCAAAAGTCAGATCTGATTCCCTCCACCAGGAAGACCTCCTTGGGAATTCTCCTGGATTCTCAGCAACAAGCCTCTTTTCTGCCAAAAGAGAAGCAGATTCAGTTGAGGTCGAAAGTTTATGCACTAAAGAACCAGAGAGGAGTGTCATTAAGATTCGCCATGTCCGTCCTCGGGTCCATGACCTCATTTATTTAGGCGGTACCTTGGGCTCAAGCGCATTCAAGGGTCCTTCAAAACTACATCCTTTCCTGTTGGGACAGATCTCCAAGTTCCCTCTCCAACAGAATTCATCTGCCAGAGAAGGTGAAAGCATCTTTAAATTGGTGGCTCTGTCCAGGAAATCTGGAGAAAAGTTCAGCATGGATTCAACTTCCCTTGTTATCCGTCAAAACAGACGCAAGCAAAAGAGGATGGGGAGCAGTAGTCTCCCACGTGGCCTTCCAAGGGGTCTGGTCGCAAGAAATAGCAGAGCAGTACTCAAACTTAAAAGAAATGAAAGTGGTGGAAGAAACCCTATGGGCAGCCACTACTGTGCTTCAGGGGTCGAATGTCAGAGTCTACTCGGACAATATGACAACTATAGCCCACTTGAGACATCAGGGAAGTACAAGAAACAGGAGGTTACAGATGATCTCCGAAAGGATCTTCCACTGGGCGGAGCATAATCTACTATCCTTATCGGCTCTGCATCTGAGGGGCTCCGACAACTATCATGCAGATCTTCTGAGCAGAAAATACATTCATCCAGGGGAGTGGAGCATGAACTCGAAGATATTTCAGATGATTGTTCAAAAGTGGGAATACCCAGATGTGGACCTGTTTGCGAACCAGGAAAACGCAAAAGTAAGAGCCTTTTTCTCTTTGAAACCCGAGGATTCAGCAACAGGGATAGATGCATTCGCTCACCCTTGGAAAGTTGGGCTCGCTAATGCTTTTCCCCTGATTCTGTTAATACCAAGGACTTTACAAAAAATCAGGTCGGAAGGGCTCAAGACTATCCTAATAGCTCCAATGTGGCCAAAAAGAGCATGGTTCGGAACATTGAGCAGTCTAAGAATGGATGATCCATTGATGCTTCCTCGAATCCACGATCTGCTGCATTAGGGCCAGATTTTCCATCCGGCCCCTCAGAATTTGGCTCTAGCAGCTTGGCTTCTGAGACCACCCTCTGAAAAGCCAGAGGCTTCTCAGTACAGGTGATCCAAATGTGGCGCCCTGCTGTGCATTGGTGCCACAGAACCCAGAAGGGTGCATGGATGGATTTCTCCACAAGAGGCCCTCACTAGATACAAACACCTCTACCTTCCAACTCATACCAGCAGAGGGAGCCCAGATAGGGATATATATAGGGAAGGTGGAGCCAGGCAGCTCAGTTGATTAGTGAGTGCTCAGAGTCAGAGCAGAGCAGGCAGGCTGAGAGAGAGCCTGAGAGCGTGCCGACACTCAGATAGCGGTGAAGACGCAGCACGTCAGCTGCCTAGTAGTGAGGGCCCCGAGTGTGGCCGACGGCAAGGAGAAAAAGGGGAGTGAAACCAAGGGGGCAGAGGAGCACAATAAGCTCACCCCATTATATCTACCGGACACCGGATCCGCGCCTACAGGGACCCTTTACACCCAGTGGGGATAACCGGAATCCCAGGAGGACTACAAGTCCCTGACAAACCTGAAGGCTAGACACACACAGGATCAGGAACCACGAAGGCCCCGACGTCCAGGGAAAGTGGTTACCAACCAGAGGTCCTATTTCTGAGCATCTGGTGAAGTAAAAGCAGGACACATAAGCTAGGCCCAGTTGCAGGCTGGCCAGGAGCATACATAGGGACAGACACGGATCAGGAGGCCCTATACCTGCTCCCTGGGGAGAAGTCCAAAAGTGCGCCCTTCATCTGGAGTACCCTGGACCGTACCTAACAGCTGTACCAGTAAAGGAAATGAAGCAAATCCCCTGTCTCTGTCCGTTACTCCTGCTGTGCCATCGCTTTCCCTGCACCACAATGCTCAGCGCAACCTGCATCATTTATACTGCCCTGAGGCCTGCTGCACCTGTGGGGAGCCGTTCCATCTCAAGCTGTCCTGACATCTGCCTCAGAGGACTGTTGCAGCGCTGGTGATCCTCACCAGACACCACAGGTGGCGTCACAACAAATTCCCTACAAATAATTCCTTTTGGCACTGACCGCCCTGGGCCAGCCACCGCGATAATCCCCGCAGGCAGTCTTAGGCCCGGCTGCCGGGTGCCCCGCGACACCCCTGGGGGCGAGTCACATACACTGCAGAAAAGCAGAAAACCAGTCACAATTTCCATCTATGGAAAAATCTAGAAAGCTTTCAAGCTATGGTATGAGCCTCGTCCATTAGATCCCTTTCGGCTTGACGTGGCCAGAATCTTGGATTTCCTACAGAACGGTCTGTCTAAAGGATTAAGACCAAGCACGCTGAAGGTCCAAGTCTCGCCTTTAAGTTCCTATTTTGATGCTGATTTGGCCCAAAACAGATGGATTAAGAGGTTCATGATAGCTGCTTCTTGGATTAATCCAACAAGAGCTAAAATAGTTCCACCTTGGGATCTCAACGTAGTTCTTAGAGGCCTAACTATGCATCCTTTCGAGCCAATAGCCGAGGCACACATAGACAAATTGTCTTGGAAAGCGGCATTGCTTATAGCTCTGACTACAGCCAGAAGAGTGAGTGAAATCCAAGCCCTGTCTATCAGAGAGACTTATTGTCGTATTTTGGAGGACAGGATCATCCTCCAGTTGGATCCTTCTTTTCTACCTAAAGTGTCGTCTAATTTTCATATGTCTCAGCCAATAATTCTTCCGTCATTCTGTCAAAATCCATCAAATAGCAAGGAAGAAGAATTCCACGCGTTGGATGTAAGAAGGACTATAATCCGCTATTTGAGGCAGACTGAAACCTGGAGGAAGGATCAGAACCTATTTGTCCAATATGGAAGGCCCAATAAAGGAAAGAAAATTGCAAAAATATGCTAGCAAATTGGATTAAGAAAGCAATTTGTGAAACATACATAGTTCAAGATTTGTCTCCTCTGAAATCTTTGAAAGCTCTTTCTACTAGAGCTATGTGGGTCTCCTGGGCGGAAAAAGCTAGTGCATCCATTGAGCAGATTTGCAGGGCAGCTACATGGTCGTCTGTCCATACCTTTGCTAAACATTATAGACTAGATGTAATATCTAATAGAGACTTAGCATTTGGAAGGAAAGTCCTTCAGGCTGTTGTCGCTCCCTAAAATTCATTCTTTGGTATTACTCCAGGTGTGCTGTCATGGAGGGGATTGGAGAAAATAGAATTAGACTTACCAGTAATTCGGTTTCTAAGACCCTCCACAACAGCATGGGTAGTTCCCTCCATTTCTTTGATTGGAAAAATCCTTAGTGTTAATAAATATTTAGAGCATTCATACTGTGTGGTCCTTTGAAAACACTGGGGATTGTAGCAGGGAGGGGCTATTTAACATCTTGTTTTCCTGTCCCTAATTAGGATGGGGAGGCTACCTCCAGGTGTGCTGTCGTGGAGGGTCTTAGAAACAGAATTACCGGTAAGTCTAATTCTATTTTTTTTTTTTTTACCATTTTTATTCTTTTTTTCTACTATTAACTTGTTCACACTATATAAATACATGCCGGTTGCAAGGATTTATATAGTGTGACCAAGTTGTCAAGCACTTTCCAAGTGATGCTAAAATCGTTTGGAAAGCGGTTGACAACCCGCATGCGGACATGCATGTGAAAAATGCTTCACATACGTTTGTCCCTGGCAGGAAAAACGCATGTAAAATCTGCATGCGTTTTTTCTGCCAGGGAGATGCAGAAACACTCAGGAAAAATCCGGAGCATTTCTGCATCGTGGGCATGTGGCGCCCCTGAGGGTTCAGTCGCCACAGAGGTACTGCACCTCACCCAGAGGTGTGGTGTCTCCCTTCACTCAGGTAAGATGGGAGTGCTGCAGAGAACCCCCCAAAACACCTGCATCCAACATTACACTGCTTCAGACCGGCTGGAAGGGCAACATGCAGAGCGCAGCTGCTGAGCCCTGTCCCTGGCTGGAGTGGGGGAAACCCAAAGGTAGGGGGAACCAGTAGTGGGTGTGGGTGGAGGAAGCAGTTAGAAGGAGCACACAGTAGGTATATAATGGGAAGCAATCTTAGGGTGGCAGTTCAGAACAGAATGGTCAGTCAGTACAGTACAGACGGTCAGTGAGGACTATCTGGGAGCAGAGGCTCAGCAGGAGCTCTGCTCCACAAGAAGGGCCTGGGATAGAGGCCCCGGAGGGGAGAAGGGAGTAGGCTCCATTCTAAGAAGGGATCCCAGGGGTACGGCGCGTGCAGGACAGCACCCATACGCCCCGCATCTGTCAGAAGACAGAGGGATCGGTTGCCCCATTCTAATCTCCAGGGGGTCAGGTTGGTCCCGGATTCGACGTACAGGAAGGACTTCAGCATACCCGAGCGGGATTGAGAGTGGGCAGCGCAGGGCAGCAGGGAGAAGGACCTAGTGTGAAGACGGTCAAAGTAGGAACACGAGAAAGTGGGGTTCTGCCAAGCATTCCTAAACTTCCTGAGGAAGGATTGAACCCCTGCCAGGGTGAACACGGCGCAACGTGGGAGGCCTTCACCTGTAACTTGCACTTTTGTGTTTCCTGAAGAACTGTGTATTAAAATCTTGGACGACTGCACTGAGTTGCCTCCGTCTATTCCTTCACTGGTGCCATTTCCCTCCCTGCACTACAACGCCCAGCGCACCCTCCATCTATTTACACTGCCCTGAGGCCCGCTCCACCTGTGGGGAGCCGTTCCATCTCTAGCTGCCCTAACATCTGCCTCAGAGGACTGTTGCAGCGCTGGTGATCCTCTCCAGACACCACAGGTGGCTTCACGACAAATCCTATAAATAATCCCTTTTGCACTGACCGCCCCGGGCCAGCCACCGTGATATTCCCCAAAGCAGCCATACGGCCCGGCTGCCGTGTGCCCCGCGGCCCAGGGGGCAGCGAGTCACCACTTGGCGTCACGAACAGGATACGTGACCAGCCTGCCATCTGCGGGTAATGTGCGCCTAAAGAAGTGTTTTCTGCCTTGAATGTGGCGCCCGCCCCAGAAGAACGGGCGCCATTATGTGCGTGCTTAAGAACAACAGAATGGAACCTCCCGTCGTGGGCCGGGTCCCAGAATGGCTCCAAAAGCAGGCCCTGCCCCTTGCAACAGTGACTGTCCGCATAGATGTGTCCGTCAAAGCGGGGAGGCCGACACAGGGAGTGACCGACAGCAAAGTGCCATGGGACCGCCCCCGAAAGAGGAGAGGCGGTGGAGAGAAGCTGCGTAAAGACCGGGAGGTGTCAGGCCGAGCTGATGCAGTCGCGGGAGCAGGTCGGAGTGATGTCCCTGTCCCAAATGCGGCTGGCGCTGCTCCATCCCTGGTCCCCCTGCAGCCTGAGGCTGATGACCAGGCTGGGTCAGCCTGCAGAAACCAGGGGTTCCCCCGGAGGGGGCCCCACTGTTAAACTGTTTTAGTTAACTGGACTGTACATAAGTTGCCCGGAAGGGTGCAGTTGACTTCATGTTTGCTACCCAGTTACCCGTCAGGGTACAGAGACTGACAGGCTGAGGACTGTGAGAAGCCGGACGTTGACATTGTACATAGTTTAGCACTTCTTAAAGTGCATCCTATTGGTTTTATAATTACAAATATACCTCAGAACAAAAACCCGTTTGGCGTGGCGGAAGACGAGGTCCAGGATTGGATCGTCTATGCCCTGCAGCCATGCCCTGGGCCTACGTTGAGGGTTTGTGGACGGGTCCCTCATGCTGCTACTGTTGCACCCTGGTGCTGGAACTGTCTTGAAAATTGTTTTATATGACAATACTCTTATGATGTTTTATAATGTAACCAGTAACGTTAAAAGAAATGTGCCTCCCATAAAGGGAAGAAATGTTGTTTTATGGTCAAATATGCTGATGCATCTTAAAAATTTTGCATGTCAGTTATGCCTGGTTTTGCTCTGTTCCAGCCCGCGGACGTGCTGCGTTTTACAGGGGGGGGGAATGTGGCGCCCCTGAGTGTTCAGTCGCCACAGTGGTACTGCACCTCACCCAGAGGTGTGGTGTCTCCCTTCACTCAGGTAAGATGGGAGTGCTGCACAGAACCCCCCAAATCACCTGCATCCAACATGCAGAGTGCAGCTGCTGAGCCCTGTCCCTGGCTGGAGTGGGGGGAACCCAAAGGTAGGGGGAACCAGTAGTGGGTGTGGGTGGAGGAAGCCGTTAGAGGGAGCACTTATACAGTAGGTATATAATGGGAAGCCATCTTAGGGTGGCAGTTCAGAACAGAATGGTCAGTCAGTCTACCATTGGGCCCTATAAGACGTTCTTCATCTCCCGTTGCAGTGGGGTTTTTATTTGTCAAAAAAAAAGACTGGGGGTTGCGCCCCCGCCTTGATTTTCGCGAGTTTAATCGGATCACGGTCTGGGATGCATATCCTCTCCCTCTCATCCCCGACCTCTTTAGAAAAAAATTTGGCTCCTACGATTTGATTAAACTAGACCTCAGGGGGGCTTATAATCTCATTCACATTGAGGAGATGAGTGGAAGATGGCCTTCAATACTCCTGAGGGGCACTATGAAAAGCTTGTGATGGCATTTGGGTTGACTAATGCTCCCGCTTTCTTTCAACACTGTTAGTGACATTTTTAGTCATCTGGCAGGTAGATCACAACAAACCAATCTTGATGACATATTAATTTACTTACCTCCAGTCACATCAGGTACATATCAGGCAGGTCTTACAGATACTCAAAGATAATAAATTATTTGTCAAACCAGAGAAATGTATGTTCTCCATTCAGGGTTAGTTCTTATCATTCACCGTTTTTGCATGGATCTGGCCAAAGTCCGGACGGTACTGGATTGGTATTATATTCAAGACTTAAAGGCATTACAAAGTTTTTTGGGTTTCGCCAGTTACTACTGTAAGTTCATCAAAAACTTTTTGGTAGTGGCCAAACCTCTGATGGACGATTTTGCCAAATAGAAAAAAAAAATTAAGATTTTATTATTTTACTCTCCATTCTTGTAGCTAAACACAATCCAGCTAAGTTTAAAATTGAAATGAAGCCCCTGTACCCCCCTCTCTAGGTGCTTCTGTACCAAGTCTTCCCTGGTCCAGGATGGTCTCTATATCACAGGCTCCAGCAATAACCTATTGACACATGATTGTGGCAGCCCTCACGTGCTGATATATCACAGTGCCAATAGAAGTGGGAAGCGGCACAGAAATCACAAAATAAAGGCAGTGTTTGTGGTAATGCAAGAATCCAGCAAGCAGAGTAATCCACACGTCATACAACAGCCCAACATGGATGATGAAAAGCTGCGTCTTCAGGCGTCTGTGTAAGAACATCACATTTTTGTTTTCCTTCCAGAATAAGCACCAAATGGAATAGCTGAATGCCAGGATACGGAGACCGGCGGGGGACAGGGAAGCGCTGTCCGCTGGATTTTGTGCTGGTTTCACAAGCGGTCACCCTGCAGTTTTCTCCGGATAATGCTGTGGAGACTTTTCACAACACATCTAATAATTGTGAACCTTCCACTCACATGTTTATTATCTTGTCCGCTGGTCAGACTGGGGGGGATGAAAGCTGGACAAGGGATGAAGAATGATCCTTATTACATATAATGGGTGCACTGAGCGATTGTGAAAAGTCGCAGAGGACTGAGAGCAGAAGGGCAGAGGGTTTCCTCTTCCTCACAGGGACCAGCACAGAAGCCGGAGCAGAAGGGCAGAGGGTTTCCTCTTCCTCACAAGGACCAGCACAGAAGCCGGAGCAGAAGGGGAGACAAGGGCTGAGCCACTTACACAGACAGAAAGCTGAGGAGAGGAGGGCATGTTATTACTCCAGGATCCGCTCCATTCATTCCCTATGTGGCATTCAAGCGCTGAGCTCGGCTTTTCCGGAGCCCCATAGAGAATGAATGGAGCAGCAGTTGATCCCTGACTTTCCACTCCTTCCCGATCAGACGATGGCTCGCAGCGGTCAGACCCCACGATCAGTAAGTGATCACCGAGCCTGTGGATAAGTGATAACTTGTTTTCTACAGACATCCCCTTTAAGTAATGGAGCATGCCAGCAGAGAAGGTGGGAGGAGGCGCTGGTTACAGGGGAAACTTTACCTCTGGAGGCCGCATTTAGGGCATGTGAGGGGCGGACACTTCCCATATTCATCATTACTGAACCCCCGCTCTGTGCGGCTCTTATCTGAGCTGCAGGAGACGCAGCAGTTACTAATCAGCCGCTCTCTGTTCACTTGCAGCCGTCCGAGCTCTGCTGTGCCTGTTAGGGGTGAAGTTCGGGTCCTTCGAGGCATCTACTATGCAGCCTGCACAGCAGATCACAGCCCGAGCACAGCGTCTCCGGGTAAATCTCCACCTTGTGAGTTGCTTCTTGTGCAGCAGCCCCATGCAAGTTGCTCTGCTCTCCTCGGCCAGCTCCTGCTGAATACTGAGCTCCTCTGCCCAATCTAGGAGCTCAATAGCCCTGATCACATCAGTGGTAGCCCAACGCTGCTGGATCAGATTTACAAATGGCAAACTAATCAGCCCTAGGTATTTCTAATATGTGCAGAGCAGGCGACATAAGTCTGACCGGTGTCCTCATAGACCTTTCCTCAGCCGGGGTCTAATAGGAGAAGTAAAATGGCCGTCATGGGGTCCATTGTTAGATCTCAGCTGCCATAGAAACTCATTGGCACCATGATCATGCCTCCCTCTCCTGTCTAAAGTGCCTAAATGCTGTGGAAGCCCCCTACTGTGTCATACAATGGATTAAGCTGCCAGGATCAAGGTTGGCTCCACTGTGGGCAGCTGAGGCAGGAGCAGGACTGTGTTACACAGCCACACTTCTGCCGCAGATCTTGTAAGGACCTGCCTGATGATAATGTGTCCTATAGAGCAGGTCTTGGTACCGGACTGCCCTGTACATATTTACCACTAGCTGGGAACCAGTTACTTACAAGGTCTAGTTTCGAATGTGTTTCCAGGATCTGTAGTTATCAGCATTTTATCCTTAAGGCCGAGTTATAATATCACTGTAACACTCTCGCCCTGTACCTGTATACCTGCCCTGTGTGCTGCACAAAAGTATATAACAAAATGTGTGTACACAGATATCTCCTGAATGGTATTACTGCTAGATCTCCTGTACATAGAAATATGAGGTTCTTAGCGCACATTTTGAGCAAATTGTGCGAGCCCATCTGCCAACGTCAAGGCGACCTCTTCAGATGGGTCCCTACACTAACATTACACTAACTTACTAACTGGGACTAGTTTTTTGTATTATTATTATTACCACCATTTTTACTATTTATTATTATTGCATTAATGCAATTAATTGTAACTGTTATAAAACGAATTAAAAAAATGTAATTCTAATTTTTTTTTATTAATCTTGTGATTCTAATAATGGTATTACTAAAATCCCTATGCCTAAAGCTGTTGATCCAGAAGAAGGCAAAAACCCCAGGACACCTTCAGCCAATTTGTGTCACAGGGGAAAAATTCCTTCTTGACCCCGGGAAAAGGCGATCAGTCCTAGGACCCTGGATCAAACCTAATAATGTTATTACAAGTTATATAATATTACACTAATTATTGTACTACTGGAGTTATTTTAATTTGTTTTTATAAATCTATTTGATATGGTTATTATTACATTGTGCTATCTTATTACAGTATTATTCTTCTTTCCTTTCACTACTAATACTGCCCTATACCTACAGTGTTGATCCAGAAGAAGGCAAAAACCCCAGGACACCTTCAGCCAATTTGTGTCACAGGGGAAAAATTCCTTCTTGACCCCGGGAAAAGGCGATCAGTCCTAGGACCCTGGATCAAACCTATTAATGTTATTACAAGTTATATAATATTACACTAATTATTGTACTACTGGAGTTATTTTAATTTGTTTTTATAAATCTATTTGATATGGTTATTATTACATTGTGCTATCTTATTACAGTATTATTCTTCTTTCCTATCACTACTAATACTGCCCTATACCTACAGTGTTGATCCAGAAGAAGGCAAAAACCCCAGGACACCTTCAGCCAATTTGTGTCACAGGGGAAAAATTCCTTCTTGACCCCGAGAAAAGGCGATCAGTCCTAGGACCCTGGATCACACTGCTATTCTACCTACTACTATTACTACTGTTATTTTATTACTTTCTTACTATTATCACTAGTATTATTACTCATATTACACTAATACGGATATACTACCACTATATTACTACCATCCCTTTCCCCCTAGGGATCTTAAAGTGCAGTTCTGTCCTCCTCCTCCTATTCTGTCCTCCTCCTCTTCCATCCTCCTCCACTTTCGTCCTCCTCCTCTTCCGTCCTCTTCCTCTTCCGTCCTTCTCCTCTTCTGTCCTCCTCCTCTTCTGTCCTCCTCCTCTTCCGTCCTCCTTCTCTTCCGTCCTCCTCCTCTTCTGTCCTCCGCCTCTTCCGTCCTCCGCCTCTTCTGTCCTCCGCCTCTTCCGTCCTCCGCCTTTTCTGTCCTCCGCCTCTTTCGTCCTCTTCCGTCCTCTTCCTCTTACGTCCTCCTCCTCTTCGGTCCTCCTCATCTTCCGTCCTCCTCCTCTTCCGTCCTCCTTCTCTTCCGTCCTCCGCCTCTTCCGTCCTCCGCCTCTTCTGTCCTCTGCCTCTTCCATCCTTCGCCTCTTCCGTCCTCCGCCTCTTCCGTCCTCCTTCTCTTCCATCCTCCTCCTCTTCCGTCCTCCTCCTTTTTCGTCCTCCTCCTCTTCTGTCCTCCTCCTCTTCCGTCCTCCGCCTCTTCCGTCCTCCATCTCTTCCGTCCTCCGCCTCTTCCGTCCTCTTCCTCTTCCGTCCTCCTCCTGAGACGTAATAAATAGCATTAAAGCTGCAGTAATTATTTATATTATATATACACACTGCTCAAAAAAATAAAGGGAACACTCAAATAACACATCCTAGATCTGAATGAATGAAATATTCTCATTGAATACTTTGTTCTGTACAAAGTTGAATGTGTTGACAACAAAATCACACAAAAATCATCAATGGAAATCAAATTTATTAACCAATGGAGGCCTGGATTCGGAGTCACCCCCAAAATTAAAGTGGAAAAACACACTACAGGCTGATCCAACTTTGATGTAATGTCCTTAAAACAAGTCAAAATGAGGCTCAGTATTGTGTGTGGCCTCCACGTGCCTGTATAACCTCCCTACAACGCCTGGACATGCTCCTGATGAGGTTGCGGATGGTCTCCTGTGGGATCTCCTCCCAGACCTGGACTAAAGCATCCACCAACACCTGGACAGTCTGTGGTGCTACGTGACGTTGGTGGATGGAGTGAGACATGATGTCCCAGATGTGCTCAATGGGATTCAGGTCTGGGGAACGGGCGGGCTAGTCCATAGCTTCAATGCCTTCATCTTGCAGGAACTGCTGACATACTCCAGCCACATGAGGTCTGGCATTGGGCACAACCCCCATCTGTGGACGTCTGGCCCTCATCCCACTCTCATGGAGTCGGTTTCTAACCGTTTATGCAGACACATGCACATTTGTGGCCTGCTGGAGGTCATTTTGCATGGCTCTGGAAGTGCTCCTCCTGTTCCTCCTTGCACAAAGGCAGAGGTAGGGGTCCTGCTGCTGGGTTGTTGCCCTGCTATGCCCCCCCCCCACGTCTCCTGGTGTACTGGCCTGTCTCCTGGTAGCGCCTCCAGCCTCTGGACACTACGCTGACAGACGCAGCAAACCTTCTTGCCACAGCTCGCAATGATGTGCCATCCTGGATGAGCTGCACTACCTGAGCAACTTCTGTGGGTTGTAGAGTCCGTCTCATGCTACCACGAGTGTGAAAGCACAACCAACATTCAAAAGTGACCAAAACATCAGCCAGAAAGAATTGGTACTGAGATGTGGTCTGTGGTCTCCACCTGCAGAACCACTCCTTTATTGAGTGTGTCTTGATAATTGCCAATAATTTCCATCTATTGTCTTCCATTTGCACAACAGCATGTGAAATTGATTGTCAATCAGTGTTGCTTCCTAAGTGGACAGTTTGATTTCACAGAAGTTTGATTTACTTGGAGTTATATTCTGTTGTTTAAGTGCTCCCTTTATTTTTTTGAGCAGTGTATATTTTCTCATGTCATGTATTTACTACTAAAAGTAATTTTTTACATTTAGGTTTCATTAAGTGTTTTACACCGACTATTACAGACTTATTGTTTCCCTGCACATTCAAGTTTTGTGTTTTCTTTGGGCATAGATCAGCTAATAGGCACTCAGGAAAAAAAACAGATTAAAGATCTACAAACTCTCCCTTAAGACTAAGGAGCTCACTGATAGATTCTCAGTTAGCTAATTTTGCAGCCAGCAATAGACAGTGCAGCACAGATGCTACAGAAGGCAACATTTTTAATGAAACTCAATTACAGAAATCGATTTTAGCCCCAAATACTTGCATTAAAGTAAAAAAAATGGCCCCAAAGCTGGACAACCGCTTTAACTCCTTACCAACATCTGCCGTACATGTATGGTATAAGTCAGTAGCGGGTGTATGGAGCAGGGTCAGCTCGCCCCGTACATGGCAGATAATGGCTGTGACAAACAACCAGGACCTGCCTCTAACAGCTGCGAGTGGAGCGAAGATCTGCCCACCACTGTTAACCTGTTCAGTGCTGCTGTCAATCTCTAACAGCAGCATTAACAGCGCGCCAGCATTGGGACGCGTCGTTCCATACGCCCACCGGCGCTCCTGTGACGCGATCATAGGGCGCCGATGGACTGCTATGACATCCGGGGGTCTGCTGAAGCCTCCGTGCCTGTCATCATAAAGCTTCATTTGGGCTGTAAAGAAGACCGTGGTTTTGCTATATGGAGCATTACTGTGGTATCGCTGTATATAGCACAAGCAATCAGATGATGTATACAAATACAGTGAAAAAAAGTATATATATATTTATTAAAACCCCACACGTTCAACTCACCTCCCACTAAAAATAAAGATAATAAAAATATACACATTTTGTGGTTTGGTCTCTTTCAGAGAAATACAATCTATCAAAATATAAAAAAAAAAAACGATCAGTGAACACAGAAAAAAATTCAAAAAGACAAAATTGCATTTTTTCGTTCGCCTCAATACTGCAGAAAATCCTGTAAGAAGCGATGACCATGACATATGTGTCCCAAAATGTTATCAATAAAGTCCTCTTGCCCTTCAAAAAATAAGCCCCCACACAGCTCCATCAACCCGGAAACTGAAAATGTTACGGGTCTCAGAAAAAATGGTGACAGCATCAAAAAAAAGTTCTTTTCTTTTGCCAAAACTATTGGAGAAGTTTGGTCTTGCTGTAATCACACTGAGGAGTAGGATCCTATTACCAGGTCATTTTTACCACACAATGTGCGCCGTTAAAACCGTTCCCAGAAAAACAATGTCAGGCTTTTTTTTTCGCACTTTTACTGCACTTGAAATGTTTTTCCTGTTTTCTAGCACTATGTGGTAAATGAATGGTGTCATTTATAAGGACAGCTCATCCTACAAAATAACAAGACCTCACACTATGTGGACAGATATCAAAAAGTTAGAAAAGTTGGAAAAAGCGGAGGA
Organism: Phyllobates terribilis; assembly: GCF_046119375.1. NCBI lineage: Eukaryota > Metazoa > Chordata > Amphibia > Anura > Dendrobatidae > Phyllobates > Phyllobates terribilis. The sequence goes on from NW_027363254.1 coordinate 554,849, forward strand.
AAAAACAGAAAAAAAACATAAATTGGTTATGTCGGGAAGGGGTAAAGCTGAAGAAACGCATGTAAGAGCAGAATATGGAGGAAGGCCAGATATCACAGACTGGTGGATACTACCTGCTCCATCGCTGGCAGAATACTCCACCCCCATGGTGTCCGCTGATATCTTCTCTTGTAGCAACGTCTCCAAACTCTATAAAACATCGGGAACAGTCAGCAGAGGGTTTGATGATTGGCTCATATTGGCGATATACTCAGGGGCATTACTGGGGCCAGGGAAGATTGGGAATGAATAGCGTATTGACTGTTAGAGATGTGATCTCTTCCATTAAAGGGGATGTCTAGTTGGAACAAGTTATCACTGATCTCTGGATAGGTGATGACCTGTCCCAGTGGGAGCACCCCTTTATTATGTGGTATATATGGAGGATGTGATATCATGCAGAGTTCTAGCAGTATTACACTTCGGTCTGTTCTGCGTGCATCTGGGCCATTCCCTATGGAGGAGCGGAGCTGGGGGGAAATATCAGGATCTCGTCGCTGGATCCATCCAGATGGGAGATGTAACGAGTGCGGCGCCCCCCACTGGTGTCTCAGCGTATTATGTGTTGGGGAATAATAACTTATTGTCTGGTAAATGTGCTGATTCCTGTGAGTTGTGGTCGCTGAGTGCGTGTGATGGGATGTGGCTCCGTCCGTTATATTATATCACGTCTTATACCTATAATCTCTCGCTGATCGCAGGTGTCTGTCTTCACACTCAGATGAGAAGGAACAAACTGACGATATAGGACTTTTTTTTTTTTTTTCCAAATTCAAACCGAGCAATCCTATTGGCTGAGTATGAATGCAGTTACCATGGTGACAGAAGTAGCAGCAGATTTAAAGGGACAAAACACTAATATTGTACTAAAGTGTATTTTATTATATATTTCACATAACTGACTGGGTACACCTTGGTGTGGGTGGGATGGCTTTTTTTAAATCAAAAACCATGTTTACTAAGTACCCTATATTATATATATTCACTATTGCTTTTTACTTACTTATAGCAGGGTATATGCTAATATTGTTTCTATCCTAAGTTTATCTATTTTCTAATAGAGACATGACCAGTCCTCTTTAGAATTTTATAGTGACCCCATTGAGGTCATGGACTGATATTGGGGATTGCAGAGTTGGGGCAAGGTGACAGGTGACAGTAAGTGACATCAAATGAAGGCTATGGTGCATACACAGTAAATCAGTCGTGTTATTCCACAGAAATGCTGTTCTATAAGGCTGTGTGCCCACGTAGCATTTTTCAAGCGTTTATGCTGCGGAATTTCCGCAGCGGAAACGCTTGTAAAACGCTAGGTAATCCGTCCCCCATGGTCCCCAAGGGGATTCCGCATGTTCTATGCACATGCTGCGGATTTTTCCGCAGCGTTTATGCTGCGTACAAAAATCCGCAGCATGTCATTTAATTTTGCGGAAGTGCAGCGGAATTCCCGCCATTGACTTGCATTGAGACGCACAGAAACCGCGACTGTACATTTTTACAAGCGGCTTCTATGCGTCTCTAAGTGCGGATGGTACCCAGTTCTGGAGGAGAGGAGACTCTGATCCAGACCTGGGTACCATTGTACCTGTAAAAAAAAGAATAAAATAACAAATAAAGTTTATATTCACCTGTCCGGCGTCTTCTCTCTGAATGCCAGCAGCGCTGAAGGACCTTCGGTGACGTCACAGTCATGTGACCGCAGGTCCTTCACCGCTCTGTCTCGCGATATGCCGGCAGCCGGGAACCAGCCAGGAAGCAGAGCTGCAGCCACGCCGGGGCCTCGGGGGTGAGTATAGCTTTATTTGTTTTAATTTTTGCGGTTCACACTGTATAAATCCATGCTGTTTCCATGGATTTATACAGTGTGACCTAGTTGTCAAGCACTTTCCAAGTGATGCTAATCGCCTGGAAAGTGCTTGTCAATCTGCATGCGGAAATGCATGTGAATCCGCATGTGGATCCGCATGTATTCTGCAGGAAAAACGCATGCACAATCTGCATGTACAATCTGCATGCGTTTTTTTCTGCCAGGGAGATGCAGAAATGCTGCAGAAATTTTCTGCTTCATTTCTGCATCGTGGGCACATAGCCTAAAACACAAAATATCTTCATATGGTGAGGAGTTGTGTTGTGTTTTCATCATTTACATTCTAGCGTGGTGATCACATAAAATGTAAAATACCTATTAAATAATTACTGAATGACAGTAGCCTGTATCCCTGGAGGACAAGTCATTTACCGCTTCACCAGGTTTGATGTTCTAATGCATTTAGATGTTTCAGTATTTGTATATATGTATATATATATTTTTTTCCCCTCTTAAGGGTATTCAAGCGCAGACAGTGACCAACTTCTTCCTCGCCTTTGAAGCACAGCTTTCAATTATTCCTGTCGTAAACAAGGTAAAAAGCTAGGAGCCGAACACTATCAGACTCCTTCAGTCCCGCAGCAGGTAAATCTGTGAACATCGCCGGCACTCCTGCTGTTCCTAGCACCGATCCCTCTATGAGCGGCTGTGCAGTAATGAAGGCAGGATTCACCCCAAACTTGCTCGTCTTTTTTTTCGATTTCCAGTTCTGGTAATTAGTTATACACATGTGTATATCCAGTGGTCAACTCACAACCTGTGTATGGAAAATGAATTGTTTGCTGTATGCATCGCATTTGTAGGATGCACACTGTTCATTTCATTATGGAGCGGAGTAGGAGGAGACTTTCATTACTGTTCCCTTTACTTCCTCCCTGCTGATAGGAAATGCCATGCTGTTTGCTTGTGTCCTGTGATTACAGCAGCCTGCAACAGTTTTCAAGCGTGCACTTCCCGGCTCAGGCATCAAGCAGTAAATGATAAAATTAAAACGCTGCTATCCCTTTGTTAGTCACTTTTTTATCTTCTTCCCCCTTCTACGAATGCTGTAGTCCGTTATTCTAGAACTGCTCTAAAATGGTTCTCTCTGGAGTGTTGGGATTTGGGTTTAGGGTGGGTTAGGGAATTGAAGTTCAGATACTTTGTTCATGTTTTATACTATGGAATTACTATGTCATGTATGTTATTTGAAAGATGGAAAATTTGTATTTGGAGTTTTTCAATAAAAATTATTTGATTAAAAAAAAATCATGAAATTAAAATTCCTCTCGTTCTTGAGAAAGAATAGGATTTTTACTAAGAGGTAAATTGCACGTTCCTTGTTTTACAGGCACTTTACATTTTTGCTAGTTTTGTGCGATTACACAATCCCTTTTAAAGGCCAGTGCCAGTTGTACATCTCTCCCTAAACTCTTGTTCAGCACTATATTTTATGCCAGTTTTATTATATGGTTTCTAGATTTTGTCCAGCTTTGATAAATAATTAGTATTTATACTTTTGCTTTTAGGCTGCGTGCCCATGTTGCGGATTACAAGCGTTTTTGATGTGGAATTTCCGCAGCGGAAATGCTTGTAAAACGCATGGTAATCCGCACCCCATGGTCCCCAAGGGGATTCCGCAAGTTCTATGCACATGCTGCGGATTTTTCCGCAGCTTTTATGCTGCGTTCAAAAATCCGCAGCATGTCAATTAATTTTGCGTTTCCGCAAGCGGAATTGCCTTGTGCAATGCATTAAAAACGCAAGGCAATTCCGCATGTGGAAAACGCGAGATAAACGCATGAAAAACGCGCGATAAACGCGTGCGGAATTCCGCATGCGTTTTTCCGGGAGAGGACTTGCAGAAATGAAGCAGAAATTTTCTGCTTCATTTCTGCAACGTGGGCACATAGCCTGAGGCTGAGTTCACATGATGCGTTTTTCATGCGTTTCCGCGGCGTATTTGCAGTTGCGTAAACGCCGCGGAAACGCATGAAAAACGCATGGTAGAAGGGCAGCAATGTTCCCCAATTGAAATCCGCATGTGCAGGTTTGCCTTGGTTAAAACTGCACAATCCTTTACTGGACTGGTCTACTAATGAGATTAAGTCTTGGAGTCCTAAGTGCTATGATAAATGTTGTAATGGTCGCATTGCGGCTGTGGAAAAAGGGGAATTACCTGTACCTATTCAGGATTTTTGGAAGGTTTTTTCAGAGGAGGAGTCGCAAGTTTTACCTCCTCATAGGGACTATGATTGCACCATTGAGTTTGTTTCTGGAGCTACTCTTCCCAAGAGTCGCTTATTAAATCTGACTATCCCTGAAAGAAAGGCCTTGGAGGAATACATACAGACGAGCTTGGCTGCTGGTCACATTAGACCTTCTAAGTCGCCTGTGGCCGTTGGATTTTTCTTTGTTAAAAAAAAAGACGGTGGTTTACGTCCATGTCTGGACTTTCGTGAAATTAATAAGATAACCGTACGCAATTCCTACCCATTGCCGTTAATTCCAGACTTGTTTAACCAGTTAGTGGGGACCAAGTGGTTCTATAAAATTGATCTCCGGGGGGCATACAATTTGTTACGAATGAAGGAGGGTGATGAATGGAAAACTGCTTTTAACACTCCGGTAGGTCATTTTGTGAATCTGGTGATGCCCTTCGGTCTTACCAATGCACCCGCGTTTTTTCAGAACCTTATTAATGACATCCTGAGACCTTTGATTGGCAAGAATGTGGTTGTGTATTTGGATGACATTCTGATTTATTCACCAGATCTGGATTCCCATTGGCAGAGCGTACGTGAGGTGTTGCAGTTATTGAGTGATAATTCGCTTTTTGCTAAGCTGGAGAAATGTGAGTTCGCTGTGCAGAGAATTAGTTTTTTGGGCTACATTATCTCCAGCGAGGGCTTTGAGATGGACCCGGTGAAAGTTCAGGCTGTGCAGGAATGGCCTAGGCCTATTGGTTTGAAATCGATACAGAGATTTTTGGGTTTCGCCAATTATTACAGGAAATTCATTAAGAATTTTTCTATAATTGTTAAGCCACTGACTGATCTCACCAGGAAAGGTGCGAATACGGTCCAGTGGACTACTGAGGCCATTGAAGCTTTTGTGTATCTCAAGGAGAGGTTCAGTTCTGCCCCTATCCTTATGCAGCCTGATGAGACCAAGCCTTTTTTGGTCGAGGTTGATGCTTCTTCGGTGGGGGTCGGTGCAGTTTTGTCTCAGGAGAACAAGGATGGAGTACATCCCTGTGATTTTTTTTCAAAAAAATTTTCAGAAACCGAACTTAATTACGATGTTGGTAATCGGGAATTGTTGCCTATTAAACTTGCGTTTGAACATTGGCATCATTTCTTGGAAAGTGCTAAATTTCCTGTTCACAGATCATAAGAATTTGATCTATCTGGATGCTGCCAAACGCTTGAATGCCCGTCAAGCTAGGTGGGCACTTTTTTTTTCTCGGTTTAATTTTTCTGTTACCTATATCCCTGGTACTAGGAATGTTAAAGCCGATGCTTTATCTCGCAGCTTTTCCCCCATGGTTGGTACCGAGGAGGAGGAGAGCATTTTACAGGAAGGAGTTGTGGTAGCAGCATTAGACTCTGTTTTGGAAGAAGGGATTCTGAAAGCCCAAGAGGATGCCCCATCTAACACTCCTCATGGGAGATTGTTTGTGCCTAGAAGCTCTAGGAGAGATTTGTTTGTGGGGTATCATGAGTCTTGGTTGGCAGGTCATCCAGGAATTTCTGGGACTAAGAGACTTATCAGTCGCAGTTTTTGGTGGCCCGGGTGGCAGAAGGAAGTCATCAAGTGGGTGCGTCAGTGTACGGTGTGTGCTAGGTCAAAGGCTTCCCATACCCCTGCTGCGGGGTTGCTTTGACCTCTGGAGGTTCCTAGTGCGCCTTGGACGCATTTGGCAATGGATTTTATTACTGACCTTCCTGTGTCCGAGGGTTTCACTGACATCTGGGTGGTCGTGGACCGTTTTAGCAAGATGTGTCATTTGGTTCCATTCATTAAGCTACCCTGCGCTAAGACACTCGCTAAGGCGTTTGTTAAGGAAATTGTCAGGCACCATGGCGTTCCCACCAACATTGTTTCTGATAGGAGACCTCAGTTTGTGGCTCGCTTTTGGCGTGCTTTTTGTGACAGGTTGGGAGTCCATTTGTCATTTTCGTCTGGTTATCATCCTGAGTCTAATGGACAGACTGAAAGAAAGAACCAGGATGTGGAACAGTTTTTGCGTTGATTTGTGGCAGACAATCAAGAGGGGTGGTCTGAGTTTCTGCCACTCGCAGAATTTGCTCTTAACAACCATACATCCTCCTCTGCTGGGTGTTCTTTTTTTGTTGTACTGGGAGACATCCGTCTTTTGGTTCGTTCTCCAAATTGCGGTCGGCGGTGCCGGAGGAGTAGAATTTTTCCGGTGACTTGGAGAGAGTTTGGACTAATGTACGTTGTAACCTTCAAGAGGCTAACAAAAAGTCCAAGAAGTATTTTAACAGGAAATGTAAAGAGGTTTTGTTTACTGTGGGTGACATGGTTTGGTTGTCCTCAAAGAATCTGCGATTGAGGTTTTCCTCTAAAAAATTGGGTCCGAAGTTTGTGGGGCCTTTTAAGGTGCTTCAGGTGGTTAACCAGTCTGCTGTTAGGTTGGAGGTTCCCTCCTCCTGGAAGATTAATCCTGTGTTTCATGTTTCCTTGTTGAAAAAGGCTGATGTATCGGATAGGGAGGCCACTGTCACAGTTCCTCCGGTAGTGGAAGACGGCGAATATGAAATTTCTCGTATCCTGAATTCCAGAGAGCATAGAGGGAGATTGCAGTATCTCGTTGCTTGGAAAGGTTTCGGTCCCGAGGAATAACTCCTGGGTTAAGGCGGATGATGTCTCTGCCCCTAGACTTGTCAGAGCTTTCCACAGGAGATTTCCAGATAGGCCTGGGCCTGGAGGATCCGGAGGATCCTCATAAAAGAGGGGATACTGTTAGAACCCTCCTGTTTGTTTTTGTTTCTATCTTGTGTTTTGCGGTCACGTGACCATCTTCCTATTTATTCCAGCTCCACCCTTCTGGCCTTGCTAGACTTCAGTGTTGTTTAGACTGTCTTTCTAGCCAGGTGCTTTTGTGCCTATCTATCTCTAGTTTGCTTGGTCCTCTGGACCTCTAGTACTTTTGTCAGTTTTTCTTTTGCTCTGCAACAACTTCTGTTAGGAGGTGTCCCATTTTTGTCCCAGTCCTTAGTTCTTTTAGGGACCCCTTCCTTTCTCTATAGGTCTCCGTTCAGACTAGCCGAGGACGAAGGCGGGTCTGTTCACAAGGAACAGGTTGCCTGCTACAACGTAGGGACTCAGCTTAGTCTTACTGTGGGGACAGCTCTCCCCTTCTTTCCCTAGTTTATGTTGCAGATCATAATAATCTTGGATCTACTCATACTTAACAGACAGAACCTTCAGTGTTTCTCACTCACACACCACCTCCTCATCTCGCATCCTATCTGTCAGTGTTCCCCAAGGTTAAGTCATAGGACCCCTGCTCTTCTCCATCTACACCTTCGGCCTGGGACAGCTCATAGAGTCCCACGGCTTTCAGTATCATCTCTATGCTAACGACACACAGATTTACCTCTCTGGACCTGATATCACCTCCTTACTAACCAGAACCCCAAAATGTCTGTTCGCTATCTCATCCTTCTTCTCTGCTAGATTTCTAAAACTTAACATGGATAAAACAGAATTCATCATCTTTCCCCCATTTCACTCAGCCTCCCCATCTGACCTATCCATCAAAATCAATGGCTGTCCACTTTCCCCAGTCCCACAAGCTCGCTGCATCAGAGTAACCCTGGACTCTAACCTCTCCTTCAAGCCACATATCAAAGCCCTTTCCTCCTCCTGCCGACTCCAACTCAAAAACATGGATCCGCATATTCCTCAACCATGAATCTGCAAAAACACTAGTGCACGCCCTCATCATCTCCCGCCTCGACTACTACAACCTCCTGCTCTGTGGCCTCCCCGCTAACACTCCCGTACCCCTCCAATCTATCCTAAACTCTGCTGCCCGACTAATCCACCTGCCTTCCGCCTACTCCCCAGCCTCTCCTCTCTGTCAAATGCTTCACTGACTCCTCATTGCCCAGAGACTCCAGTTCAAAACCCTAACCGTGGCATACCAAGCCGTCCACTACCTGTCTCCTCCATACATCTGTGACCTAGTCTCCCGGTACACACCTACACGCAACCTACGATCCTCACAAGATCTCCTTCTCTACTCCCCTCTTATCGTTTCTTCTCACAATTGCATACAAGATTTCTCCCGTGCATCCCCCCTACTCTAGAACTCTCTACCCCAAAACATCAGACTCTCGTCTACCGTGGAAACCTTCTAAAGGAACCTGAAAACCCACCTCTTCCGAAAAGCCTACAACCTGCAGTAATCATTGCTCCACCACACCGCTGCATGACCAGCTCTACCCTCACCTACTGTATCCTCACCCATCCCTTGAAGATTGTGAGACATCGCAGGTAGGGTTCTCTCTCCTCCAGTACCAGTTTGCCATTGCGTTTTTGTTCAAGATTTTTGCAATTGTGTTTGCTATGTATACCCCCTTTTTCACATGTAATGCACCATGGAATAAATGGAGCTAGAATAATAAATAATAATAATAAAGTGCCACACACAGTGTCCTGGTATCTCATCCATGCTCTTTCTATTTTATCTTTCATTTGCAGAGATATTAGCAATGAAAGTATTTGGCGCCTAATGAGTTACTGCAGCGCGCACGGACCTGGCTAGTACGTGCGCTGCAATACACTTCAGCTAGATGTGCCGACTACAGGAGAGGATGCTGCGTGGGAGAAGAAGGAAGGTGAGGAGGAGGGTTTATTATGTGTTTTTTTTTTTTTTTTAATATGGGATGCACAATGGCTGGGGGGGAGAGGGAGCATGTATACCAGGACTGAGGGGAGGGCCAGCATATATACCAGGATTGAGGGGAGGGCCAGCATATATACCAGGATTGAGGGGAGGGCCAGCATATATACGAGGATTGAGGGGAGGGCCAGCATATATACCAGTATTGAGGGGAGGGCCAGCATATACACCAGGATTGAGGGGAGGGCCAGCATATATACCAGGATTGAGGGGAGGGCCAGCATATATACCAGGATTGAGGGGAGGGCAGCATATATACCAGGATTGAGGGGAGGGCCAGCATTTATACCAGGATTGAGGGGAGGGCCAGCATATATACCAGGATTGAGGGGAGGGCCAGCATATATACCAGGATTGAGGGGAGGGCCAGCATATATACCAGGATTGAGGAGAGGGACAGCATATATACCAGGATTGAAGGGAGGGCCAGCATATATACGAGGATTGAGGGGAGGGCCAGCATATATACGAGGATTGAGAGGAGGGCCAGCATATATACCAGGATTGAGGGGAGGGCCAGCATATATACCAGGATTAAGGGGAGGGCCAGCATATATACCAGGATTGAGGGGAGGGCCAGCATATATACGAGGATTGAGGGGAGGGCCAGCATATATACGAGGATTGAGGGGAGGGCCAGCATATATACCAGTATTGAGGGGAGGGCCAGCATATACACCAGGATTGAGGGGAGGGCCAGCATATATACCAGGATTGAGGGGAGGGCCAGCATATATACCAGGATTGAGGGGAGAGCAGCATATATACCAGGATTGAGGGGAGGGCCAGCATTTATACCAGGATTGAGGGGAGGGCCAGCATATATACCAGGATTGAGGGGAGGGCCAGCATATATACCAGGATTGAGGGGAGGGCCAGCATATATACCAGGATTGAGGAGAGGGCCAGCATATATACCAGGATTGAAGGGAGGGCCAGCATATATACCAGGATTGAGGGGAGGGCCAGCATATATACCAGGATTGAGGGGAGGGCCAGCATATATACCAGGATTGAGGGGAGGGCCAGCATATACACCAGGATTGAGGGGAGGGCCAGCATATATACCAGGATTGAGGGGAGGGCAGCATATATACCAGGATTGAGGGGAGGGCCAGCATATATACCAGGATTGAGGGGAGGGCCAGCATATATACCAGGATTGAGGGGAGGGCAGCATATATACCAGGATTGAGGGGAGGGCCAGCATATATACCAGGATTGAGGGGAGGGCCAGCATATATACCAGGATTGAGGGGAGGGCCAGCATATATACCAGGATTGAGGAGAGGGCCAGCATATATACCAGGATTGAAGAGAGGGCCAGCATATATACCAGGATTGAGGGGAGGGCCAGCATATATACCAGGATTGAGGGGAGGGCCAGCATATATACGAGGATTGAGGGGAGGGCCAGCATATATACCAGTATTGAGGGGAGGGCCAGCATATACACCAGGATTGAGGGGAGGGCCAGCATATATACCAGGATTGAGGGGAGGGCCAGCATATATACCAGGATTGAGGGGAGGGCAGCATATATACCAGGATTGAGGGGAGGGCCAGCATTTATACCAGGATTGAGGGGAGGGCCAGCATATATACCAGGATTGAGGGGAGGGCCAGCATATATACCAGGATTGAGGGGAGGGCCAGCATATATACCAGGATTGAGGAGAGGGCCAGCATATATACCAGGATTGAAGGGAGGGCCAGCATATATACCAGGATTGAGGGGAGGGCCAGCATATATACCAGGATTGAGGGGAGGGCCAGCATATATACCAGGATTGAGGGGAGGGCCAGCATATACACCAGGATTGAGGGGAGGGCCAGCATATATACCAGGATTGAGGGGAGGGCAGCATATATACCAGGATTGAGGGGAGATCCAGCATATATACCAGGATTGAGGGGAGGGCCAGCATATATACCAGGATTGAGGGGAGGGCCAGCATATATACCAGGATTGAGGGGAGGGCCAGCATTTATACCAGGATTGAGGGGAGGGCCAGCATATATACCAGGATTGAGGGGAGGGCCAGCATATATACCAGGATTGAGGAGAGGGCCAGCATATATACCAGGATTGAAGAGAGGGCCAGCATATATACCAGGATTGAAGGGAGGGCCAGCATATATACCAGGATTGAGGGGAGGGCCAGCATATATACCAGGATTGAAGGGAGGGCCAGCATATATACCAGGATTGAGGGGAGGGCAGCATTTATACCAGGATTGAGGGGAGGGCCAGCATATATACCAGGATTGAGGGGAGGGCCAGCATATATACCAGGATTGAGGAGAGGGCCAGCATATATACCAGGATTGAAGAGAGGGCCAGCATATATACCAGGATTGAAGGGAGGGCCAGCATATATACCAGGATTGAGGGGAGGGCCAGCATATATACCAGGATTGAGGGGAGGGCCAGCATATATACCAGGATTGAGGGGAGGGCCAGCATATATACCAGGATTGAGGGGAGGGCCAGCATATACACCAGGATTGAGGGGAGGGCCAGCATATATACCAGGATTGAGGGGAGGGCAGCATATATACCAGGATTGAGGGGAGGGCCAGCATATATACCAGGATTGAGGGGAGGGCCAGCATATATACCAGGATTGAGGGGAGGGCAGCATATATACCAGGATTGAGGGGAGGGCCAGCATTTATACCAGGATTGAGGGGAGGGCCAGCATATATACCAGGATTGAGGGGAGGGCCAGCATATATACCAGGATTGAGGAGATGGCCAGCATATATACCAGGATTGAAGAGAGGGCCAGCATATATACCAGGATTAAAGGGAGGGCCAGCATATATACCAGGATTGAGGGGAGGGCCAGCATATATACCAGGATTGAAGGGAGGGCCAGCATATATACCAGGATTGAGGGGAGGGCCAGCATATATACCAGGATTGAAGGGAGGGCCAGCATATATACCAGGATTGAGGGGAGGCCCACCATATATACCAGGATTGAGGGGAGGGCCAGCATATATACCAGGATTGAGGGGGGGCAGCATATATACCAGGATTGAGGGGAGGGGCAGCATATATACCAGGATTGAGGAGAGGGCCAGCATATATACCAGGATTGAAGAGAGGGCCAGTATATATACCAGGATTAAAGGGAGGGCCAGCATATATACCAGGATTGAGGGGAGGGCCAGCATATATACCAGGATTGAAGGGAGGGCCAGCATATATACCAGGATTCAGGGGAGGGCCAGCATATATACCAGGATTGAGGGGAGGGCCGGCATATATACCAGGATTGAGGGGAGGGCCTGCATATATACCAGGATTGACGGGAGGGCCAGCATATATACCAGGATTGAGGGGAGGGCCAGCACATATACCAGGATTGAGGGGGGGCAGCATATATACCAGGATTGAGGGGGGGCCAACATATATATCAGGATTGAGGGGAGGGCCAGCATATATACCAGGATTGAGGGGAGGGCCAGCATACATACCCGGATTGAGGGGGGGGCCAGCACATATACCAGGATTGAGGGGAGGGCCAGCATATATACCAGGATTGAGGGGAGGGCCAGCACATATACCAGGATTGAGGGGAGGGCCAGCATATATACCAGGATTGAGGGGAGGGCCAGCATATATACCAGGATGTGGGCGAGCACATTCTTTATTTCTGCAGTCTCTTACCCCTGCTCCTGTCTGTGGTTGCTCTATGCTGCCCTCGCCTGCTCTTTGTATCAGTTGTTTGTATCAGTAAAACCTCAATATTTAGGATAAATTGCCGTGTTGGCACTTGGCGATAAATAAGTGGGTTTTGGATTGCAGTTTGGGCACTCGGTCTCTAAAAGATTCGCCATCACTGTTTTAAACCAATCAATGTGCAAATATCAACATTTTTGAGAAAATACAATACATTTGATCAGATGTCAAAAAATATTCCAGAAAAAAAAAATTGTGATCAGAAATCATAAAGAAAAATTAACTCTTTAATACCATTTTTACCAAAAATACATTGTAAAAAAAAAGAAGTGTAATTTTCTACAGTACAATATTTATTTCTATTTTTCTCAAATGAATTGTCATTTTAGGCCCCCCAAAAATTGAAAATCAATGTAAAAAGTGTATTTTAATACAATAAAAAAAATCAGGGTAATTGTTCAGTTGTATTGCCAGTTTTACAGCACGACCCGTAGCGATTTACGATCCCACAGTCCGATGAGCTACAATCTTCCTGAGAAAGGATTCATCAATGTATCAGATGCTTTCTTGCATGTTTCTACATGGAGCAATACACATATGTTCCATGTCCCTTCCTCTAAGAAACCTTCAATGAACCCTGATAGGATCTACAGAGAATAGACAAGACGTCCTTTACAGTGTTACACACTTACTCCATACTCAGTCTAATTTCATCATTCATTTTACTTTCTGCTTATAAATGCATTCATTAAAATAATGAATATCTGCATTGAGGACAGTAGAAGAACGAGTTTGTGTTTGTTCATCAAGATGCATTATCTTGGTTTCGTCTTGGCACTGTTAACTGTTGGTAGGTAGGCAGAGTACTGGAGAGGTTGCTCCCGTCGTTCAGAGAGTTGCTCCGGTGCGGTGTTCTGTTGGTAGACTGACCGCTTTGTTGGTTTGCTATCAGGTGGTGAATCATATCGGTTATGAGATTGAGTTTATGATCCATTTGAGTTACCTACAAATATATAAAAAAAAATTCAAACAAAGAAAATAGCATAGATACAGACCACACTCCATACACATTTTACACTACCCATGAGCGCTGCCTGATATTGTAGCTTATCCCTAACCAAATCAATGGGGCACTGAGTTGCAATACCAGACACACCCCATGGACAAGAGAGGCACAGTTTTGGGGAGAAATAAAGTAGATTGATCCTTTAATGCAATATTGGTTAGCCATTTAGACATTGTTGTTTTAATTGAAAACTATAGTTGGTGCGATTCGTTTCGCAGCACTGGGTCCATCAGCCACGTCAGTAATCTTTGGATGCTGGACAGGAGCCTCAAGACCTGCCTTCTACCTTCCAAGATCCCTGCTTCTCTTCTGATTAGCTGCATCTTTATGGTTACAGCATGATGCATATGTGACATTGCATCAGGCCGGCTAATCAGTAGAACAGCTGTGGATGCCGGGATGTAGGAGGTGGTTCTCAGGGCTCCGATGCAGCCGTCACAGATTATGGATGTGGCTGATGGACTGGGTCCTGCGAATTGACTCGCACCAACTCTATTGGAAACCTTTGTCAGATTGAACTACTTAATGAACTCAGAAAGAGCTTTCTGTCCACATCCATGAAAGTAGTAGCCAACACTTAAAGGGGTTTTCTACTACTCGGACATCTCCTTCTCCATATATATATTTTTGCCCTCAGTAAAATAATAACACCTATACTCCCTTCCAGTGTTCCAGCCGTGTCGGCATTGGCTCTCCTTGGGATCACGTGACATTGTTATGTCAAGTGATCCCTGCTGCCAATCAGCGCTGGCTTCACTCTTCCTGCCTCCAGTTATAGCACATACCTGTACATCCGGAGGAAGTAAGAGCAGCAACATCTCTCACTTCCTCTGGATGTATGCAAGTTGGCCAAAGGCGGGGAGAGTAAAGTCAGCACTGATTGCCCCTAGGAATCATGAGACATAATGTCATGCTGTCACGCAAGGTGTGGGAAAGACTAAGTGCAACACAAAGGGAAAACGGAAAGGGAACCCAGACTAGGGAAAGTGGGGAGTGGAGAACTCCTAGGCTGATCTAGTGTCACCCTGTCTCCACTAATGTCCCTTTATTGGTTCTTCACCAATCGCCGCACGCATACCTCAGCCTGTCTATCCCTGGCATTAGGCTCAGGCTAGGGAACAGAAAGGATGAGCACTAGTTGATCCCCACTGAACACTAAAGACAACAAGGGGGGACAAACAAGGGAAAATCGCTTAGCTTTACTCGACTCCAGACAAATGCGCACACGTTCTCTAGCACCAGAGAGATAGAAGTACTGCTCTTGCTCAAGCCTTCACAAGGGGCAATGAATATCGCTGGCACCTCCCTCTGGCTCACAACAGGTATTTATACATCCAGGCCAGGGTGTTAATTAGCCCGAGGAAGCTAGCCCCTGGGTCCTAGAGATACATATTCTAAGAAGTTGTCTGTAAGGCCAAATGAAGAGATCTCCTGCAACCAACTGCAGGATGACTGTCTGTCACTTCTGACACACCCATGACACACGCAATCCCCAGGAGAGCCAGTGCAGACACCGCTGGAATAGTGCTGGCACTGGAGGTGAGTATAGGTGTTATTATTTTACTGGGGGACACACATATGGATTGAGAAGGAGTTGTCTGAGTAATGGAAAACCCCTTTAAGCCTCCATACACAATAGACTAAGCTAATAGTCTAAGGGGACATCCAGACTCTTCCCTGACAGATGAGGTCAGAGGAGGTAAAATTCAAACTGCCTGACCCTTAATGCCTGACCCTTTTGTTATTCAGGTGATAAGCTGCTGCCAGAGCCGTTTGGCAGTGATTTTCACAGTTCTCCACTTTGAAAACACATGAACATTTAACCAAGCCAAACCTTCTCGTGTATGAGAGTTGGGAGAGGTAGTGGACGGCCGAACCAGCAATCAACTTTCAGTTATTGTGTGTGGCCACCTTAACTTGTGTGTGCAAGTCACAGATGACCACAGGTATTTAGACTCTTTGCAGTGTATGAGCAGCGCTGTAGAATTGGTGTCTGGATGCACCATTATGTATTTTACACTTTTTCAGAGAGTGAGGAATATTCTGTATGTAGTATGTGGTAATTGTCTGTATATCCTGTACTCCATGTGTGTATGTGTAAGTAGTAGCTGTGCATAATATAAATATATATGGTTTTATCTTATTTTCTTACCTTGTCCTCGACACGGTTCAATCTTGACCCAATTGTATTAGTGCCTCGATCTTTCACTTTATCTGGAAATAAATAAAAGTAAAAAAAAGTCATTTTTAAATTTACTATTAGAAATTAGCATTTTTTGGGTCCACTGGCATTCAACCAAATTTGTGAAACTGTTTACGATTTACAGTTCAGAGAATATAACATGAGAAACGATTTACCTATTCTTCCACAAAGCGATGAAATATGGCATCCTTATTCTGGACAACCTCTTAAAAAAAGGCTTTCCCATTGTTACAAATGACGGCATGTTGCTTGGATTTGCTATCATATGGTGTCAGATTATTACCATTACTATTGTTAATTTCTCTAAAACATAGCATTTATTCCATTTCATAGTGGTAGGAAGTGGAATCTATCCAGAAAGAAACAGTGAGGGCTTCCCCAATGACTGGTCCAGTCTGTAAGAAAGGAAAAAAATCACTGGTGTAATCAAAAAGTATTTTTATTGAAGAGAAATTCTACCCAAAACTTGCAAACTGTCTCTTCCAGTGCCACCTATTGGAAGTAGCAATCCTAAAAGTCAATATCAACCTTTTAACAAGCCTTGCCACATGATTTAGGATAAATGGCAAACTAGAATCTCAATTTGCAGCCATGGTGTTTCGGGGTGTTGCCCCTCAGCAGTGTAAAGCATGAGATCTGATTTAGCTGTGTGAGAGACTTCAGAAGGAAAAACTTTACCCCTTAGATCCTAGTGAGGAGAGTGAAATGCCAGAGTAAGGAGGCTTATAAACCATGCAATGGCTCCCCGGGGAGCTTACGAGCCTCCTTACACTGGCATTTTTTAGACAAATCATCTTACTTTTCCTCTAAGGATTCAATTTTCTTCCTTTTTTTCTATTATTTTATCACTGTTGATGACTCCCACTGATTTGCTATAGCAATGAGATGTGCACATATATACATATATACAGTTGAAACCAGAAGTTTACATACACTATATAAAAAGACACATATGCATGTTTTTCTCAAAATCTGACATGAAATAAGAATAAACCTTTCCCGTTTTAGGTCAATTAGGATTACCATAATTTTTAATATTTGCCAAATGTTAGAATAATAAGAAAGATAATGTTTTAACCACTTCGCTCCAGAGCCTGTTTTTGCCTTCGTGACCGGGCCAATTTTTTCAATTCTGACCACTGTCACTTTATGAAGTAATTACTCTGGAACGCTTCAACGGATTCCCCTGATTCTGAGATTGTTTTTTCGTGACATATTGTACTTCATGATAGTGGTAAAATTTCTTTGATATCACTTGCGTTTATTTGTGAAAAAATCGGAAATTTGGCAAAAATTTTGAAAATTTTGCAATTTTCAAACTTTGAATTTTCATGCCCTTAAATCAGAGAGATATGTCACACAAAATAGTTAATAAATAACATTTCCCACATGTCTACTTTACATCAGCACAATTTTGGAACCAAAATTTTTTTTTTGTTAGGGAGCTATAAGGGTTAAAAGTTGACCAGCGATTTCTCATTTTTCCAACAAAATTTACAAAAACATTTTTTTAGGGACCATATCATATTTGAAGTCACTTTGAGGGGTCTTTATGACAGAAAATACCCAAAAGTGACACCATTCTAAAAACTGCACCCCTCAAGGTGCTCAAAACCACATTCAAGAACTTTATTAACCCTTCAGGTGCTTCACAGGAATTTTTGGAATGTGGAAGAAAAAAATGAACATTTAACTTTTTTCACAAAAATGTTACTTTAGACCTAATTTTTTTTATTTTCACAGGGGTAACAGGAAAAAATGGACCCCAAAATTTTTTGTGCAATTTCTCTTGAGCGCGCTAATACCCCATATGTGAGGGAAAACCACTGTTTGGGCGCACTGCAGGGCTCGGAAGGGAAGGAGCGCCATTAGACTTTTTGAATGTAAAATTTGTCTGAATAATTAGCAGACGCCATGTTGCGTTTGGAGAGCCCCTGATGTTCCTAAACAGTGGAAACCTCCCACAAGTGACACCATTTTGGAAACTAGACCCCTTAGGGAACATATCTAGATGTGAGGTGAGCACCTTGAACCCCAAGGTGCTTCACAGAAGTTTATAATATTGAGCTGTAAAAATAAAATTTTCACATTTTTCCCACAAAAACGTTTTATATCCCTTAATTTTGCATTATCATAAGGGTAATAGGATAAATTGCACCATGAAATTTATTGTGCAGTTTCTCCTGAACACGCCGATACCCCATATATGGAGGCAAACCACTGTTTGGGCGCACGGCAGGGTTTGAAAGGGAAGGAGCTCCATTTGACTTTTTGAATGTAAAATTTGTTTGAATAATTAGCGGACGCCATGTTGCATTTGGGGAGCCCCTGATGTGCCTAAACAGTGGAAACCCCCCACAAGTGACACCATTTTGGATACTAGACCCCTTAGGGAACTTATCTAGATGTGTGGTGAGCACCTTGAACCCCAAGGTGCTTCACAGAAGTTTATAATATTGAGCTGTAAAAATAAAATTTTCACATTTTTCCCACAAAACCGTTTTTCATCCCTTAATTTTGCATTATCATAAGGGTAATAGGATAAATTGCACCATGAAATTTGTTGTGCAATTTCTCCTGAACACGCCGATACCCAATATGTGGAGGCAAATTACTGTTTGGGCGCATGGCAGGGTTTGAAAGGGAAGGAGCGCCATTTGACTTTTTGAATGGAAAATTTGTTTGAATAATTAGCAGACGCCATGTCGCATTTGGGGGGCCCCTAATGTGCCTAAACAGTGGAAACCCCCCACAAGTGCCACCATTTTGGAAACTAGACCCCTTAGGAAACTTATCTAGATGTTGGTGAGCACCTTGCACCCCAAGTGCTTCACAGAAGTTTATAATATTGAGCCGTAAAAATACAATTTTCCCACAAAAAATGTTTTTCATTCCCTAATTTTGCATTATCATAAGGGTAACAGGATAAATTGCACCATGAAATTTGTTGTGCAATTTCTCCTGAGTACGCCGATACCCCATATGTGGGGGAAAAGCACTGCTTTGGTGTACGGCAGGGTTCGGAAGAGAAAGGAGCGCTATGTTGGCTGGGATAGGTGGCAGACACCATGTCACATTTGAAGAGTCGCTGACATGCCTAAACAGCAGAAACCCCCACAAGTGACCCCGTTTTGTAATCTACATCTCTCAAGGAATTCATCTAGGGAAGTAGTGAGTATTTTTTAATTTTTAAATTCATACCATTGGGCAGTGAAAAAAGCATAATTATATTTTTACCACAAAAAAATGTTTTACCCTCAGATTTTACATTTTCACACAGGGCAATGGGTAAAAATGGTGCCGAAATGTGTCACACAATTTCTACTAAAAGTGGCAATACCCCATATGTGGCTGTATTGTACCGCTCAGCCATACGGCGAGATCTGGGGGGACGGAGTGCTATTTGACAATTGGAGAACAAATTATTGTAGAATAGGCATTTGAATTTGGGAGCACAACATTTTCTGAATTTCTTTTGGGGGGCAAGGGCCATTTCGCTTTTCCAGAGCCTTTCTGCTACCAGTAACTTGGAAGTCCCTTATATTTTTAACAGATGACGGACCTGAGTGGGGACTAGCTTTTTTTGAGGACTGAGTTGAAGCTTTTATTGGGAACATTTTACGTAACATTTATCCGGCGCTCTAGGCTGAGCACTTACATCGGGGTTTCCATCTAAATTTCCAAGTGATGTAATTCAGATGAAACCCCTGTGGGATCCATTCACTATAATGAGGCAGCAGAGTTACTCTGGACTCCGTTTGGCCTCTGTTTAGCGGTGTCCTTTTTTTCAGAAGTGCACAAAACTGTGGCCAACCGCACTTTTATGCACGCCTAAAACAAATGACACCGTGGGATCCCAGGCCAGACGGCATCCACAGTGGCCTATATCTGCCTCATTAGAGGGAATCTTCCGTCATGGGTTTTGTCTGAATCACGTATTTGAGAGATTTACACGGAAACTCTGGTGTAAGTGCTCAGCGCAGAGCGCAGGATAAATGTGGGCAGAGCCTTACTGCGATCTTTGGGGACATAATAAACAAATCAGTAGCCGGTGAAGAATTGGTTTTATTTATTTTTTACTCAATTCCTCGTGTGATATAACTGATTAGATTACTTTATTCTTCGGGTCGGTGTGATTACAGCGATACCAGAATCATATCGGGTTTTTATGATTGACAGCTGTCACAGACTAAAAGACGCTTTTTTTTGCAAAATCTAGTTTTTGCATCACCATATTTTGAGAGCTATAATTTTTCCATATTTTGGCTGACAGAGTCATGTGATGGCTTGTTTTTTGCGGGACGAGTTGACATTTTTATTGGTACCATTTTTGGGTACGTGACATTTTTTGATCGCTTTCTATTCCGTTTTTTGGGAGGTAAAATTAACAAAAACCAACAATTCAGGAATTGTTTTTTGAGGGTTTTTTTTTATGCCGTTCTGCGTGTGGTAAAAGTGATCAGGCAGCGTTATTCTTCGGGTCAGTACATTTACAGCGATGCTACACTTACTGTATTTTTTTTATTTTTTGGCGCTTTTACACAATAAAACAATTTTATAGAAAAAAATATATTTTTTTCATTGCTTTATTCTGAGCGCTATAACTTTTTTATTTTTCGGCTGATGGAGCTGTATGGCGGCTTTTTTTTTGCGGAACAAAATGACGTTTTCAGCGGTACCATTTTTATTTCTATTTTGCTTTTTGATCGCATTTTTTTCCACTTTTTGTTTGGCGATATGATGAAAAAGCATATTTTTTTGCCCCGTTTTTTATTTATTTTTATTACGGTGTGCAGAGAAGGAGTTAATTAGTGTGACACTTTTATAGCTTGGGTTGTTTCGGACGCGGTGATACCAAATATGTGTACTTTTTTTGGTTTTGTAAAAATATACGGATTTATTGGTTTAATATTTTATTTATTTTTTATTTATTTTGTGATTTTTTTTTAACAGTTTAAAAACTTTTTTTTTACTTTTTTTTACATTTTTACTTAGTCCCTGTATGGGACATTAATTTTTATTTTTCTGATCACTGATCTCATGTAATGTAATAGACATGTATTACATTACATGAGATCTTTGCTGACTGTTTCACACCGTGTCTCCTGCCAGGCTTCAGCTGCAGGCTGAGCCAGGCAGGACACCATATATGGCAGATCTGGAGGTGGTCATGTGACCTCCAGCTGCCATAGCTACCCCAGGTCCTGGAAGGTATCAGGGGTCGTCGGAGAGGTAAGTAAGACGACCCCCTCTCCTCTGTCTATCTTCTATATGCCGCGATCACTATAGATCGCGGCATATAGAACATAGCAAAGGGTTAACATCACTGGGACCTGATCCAATCAGGTCCCGATGATGTCCCCTGTCAGAGCTAACGCTCTGCACCGGAATCGCAGCGCTTGCAGGACCCTGGGGGTCCTGAGCGCTGCGAGACCACCCACCGTTTTTAAACGTCGGCGCTGCACAGAGCCCAGCAAGCGCCGACGTTTATCTACAGTGGGCGGTCGGGAACCGGTTAAATAATTTGCCTGCTCCAGTGGTTTTGGGGTTACCTTGGTTAAAATTGCACAATCCTGTACTGGACTGGTCTACCAATGAAATTAAGTCTTGGAGTCCTAAGTGTTATGATAGATGTTGTAACGGTCGCATTGCTGCTGTGGAAAGAGGGGAATTACCTGTACCTATTCAGGATTTTTGGAAGGTTTTTTCAGAGGAGGAGTTGCAAGTTTTGCCTCCTCATAGGGACTATGATTGTACTATTGAGTTTGTCCCTGGAGCTACTCTTCCCAAGAGTCGCTTATTTAATCTTACTATCCCTGAGAGAAAGGCCTTGGAGGAATACATACAGACAAGCTTGGCCGCCGGTCACATTAGACCTTCTAAGTCACCTGTGGTTGTTGGATTTTTTTTTGGAAAAAAAAAGGACGGCGGTTTAAGTCCATGTCTGGACTTTCGCGAAATTAATAAAATTACAGTACGCAATTCCTACCCACTGCCATTAATTCCTGACTTGTTCAACCAGTTAGTGGGGGCCAAGTGGTTCTCTAAGATTGATCTCCGGGGGGCATACAATTTGTTACGTATGAAGGAAGGTGATGAGTGGAAAACTGCTTTTAACACTCCAGTGGGTCATTTTGAGAATCTGGTTATGCCCTTTGGTCTTACCAACGCACCAGCTTTTTTTCAGAACCTTATTAATGACATCCTAAGACCGTTGATCGGTAAGAATGTGGTGTTGTATTTGGATGACATTTTGATTTTTGCGCCGGATCTGGAGTCTCATTGGCAGAGCGCACGTGAGGTATTGCAGTTGTTAAGCGACAATTCACTTTTTGCTAAGCTGGAGAAATGTGAGTTCGCTGTGCAGAGAATTAGTTTTTTGGGCTACATTATCTCCAGTGAGGGCTTTGAGATGGATCCGGTGAAGGTTCAGGCGGTGCAGGAATGGCCTAGGCCTATTAGTTTGAAACCAATACAGAGATTTTTGGGTTTCGCCAATTATTGCAGAAAATTCATTAAGAATTTTTCTATAATTGTTAAGCCGCTGACCGATCTCACCAGGAAAGGTGCGAATACGGTTCAGTGGACTACTGAGGCCATTGAAGCTTTTGTGTATCTCAAGGAGAGGTTCAGTTCTGCCCCCATCCTTATGCAGCCTGATGAGACCAAGCCTTTTTTGGTCGAGGTTGATGCTTCTTCGGTGGGGGTCGGTGCTGTTTTGTCTCAGGAAAACAAGGATGGAGTACATCCCTGTGCTTTTTTTTTCAAAAAAATTTTCTGAGACCGAACTTAATTACGATGTCGGTAATCGGGAATTGCTGGCGATTAAACTCGCATTTGAACATTGGCGTCATCTCTTGGAAGGTGCTAAATTTACCATTCAGGTTTTTACTGATCGTAAGAATCTGATTTATCTTGATGCTGCCAAGCGCTTGAATGCCCGTCAAGCTAGGTGGGCACTTTTTTTTTTCGCGGTTTAATTTTTCTGTTACTTACATCCCGTGTACCAAGAATGTAAAAGCTGATGCTTTATCTCGCAGTTTTTCTCCCATGGTTGGTACCGAGGAGGAGGAGAGCATTTTACAGGAAGGTGTTGTGATAGCAGCATTGGACTCCGTTTTGGAAGATGGGATTCTGAAAGCCCAGGAGGATGCCCCATCTAACACTCCCCATGGAAGGTTGTTTGTGCCTAGGAACTTTATGAGAGATTTCTTTGTGGAGTGTCATAAGTCTCGGTTGGCAGGTCATCCAGGAATTTCGGAGACTAAGAGACTTGTAGGTCGCAGTTTTTGGTGGCCTGGGTGGCAGAAGGAAGTCATTAAGTGGGTGCGTCAATGTACTGTGTGTGCTAGATCTAAGTCTTCACATGCTCCTGCTGCGGGGTTGCTTTGCCCTCTGGAGGTTCCTAGTGCTCCTTGGACGCATCTTGCTATGGATTTTATTACTGACCTTCCTGCCTCTGAGGGTTTCACTGTTATCTGGGTGGTCGTGGACCGTTTTAGCAAGATGTGTCACTTGGTTCCCTTCATCAAACTGCCCTGCGCCAGGACACTCGCTAAGGCTTTTGTTAAAGAAATTGTCAGGCTCCATGGCGTTACTTCCGACATTGTTTCCGATAGGGGACCTCAGTTCGTGGCTCGTTTTTGGCGTGCCTTTTGTGACAGGTTGGGAGTCCATTTGTCATTTTCGTCTGGTTATCATCCTGAGTCTAATGGACAGACAGAAAGAAAGAACCAGGATGTTGAACAGTTTTTGCGTTGTTTTGTGGCTGACAATCAAGAGGGGTGGTCTGAGTTTCTGCCACTGGCTGAATTTGCTCTTAACAACCATACATCCTCTTCTGCTGGGTGTTCTCCTTTTTTTTGTTGTACTGGGAGACATCCGTCGTTTGGGTCATTCTCCAAATTGGTATCGGCTGTGCCGGAGGAGGAGAATTTTTCCGATGATTTGGAGAGAGTTTGGACTGATGTACGTCGTAACCTTCAAGAGGCCAACAAAAAATCCAAGAGGTACTTTGACAGGAAACGTCAAGAGGTTTTGTTTACTGTTGGTGACATGGTTTGGTTGTCCTCTAGGAATCTGCGGTTGAGGATTCCTTCTAAGAAATTGGGCCCGAAGTTTGTAGGTCCGTTTAAGGTGCTTCAGGTAGTTAACCAATCTGCTGTTAGGTTGGAGGTTCCTACCTCCTGGAAGATTAA
The DNA here is from genome assembly GCF_046119375.1 of Phyllobates terribilis. Classification (NCBI taxonomy): domain Eukaryota; kingdom Metazoa; phylum Chordata; class Amphibia; order Anura; family Dendrobatidae; genus Phyllobates; species Phyllobates terribilis. Next base: position 578,829 of record NW_027363254.1, read on the forward strand.
TCCGGTGTTTCATGTTTCCTTATTGAAAAAAGCTGATGTTTCTGATAGGGACGCCACTGTCTCTGTTCCTCCGGTGGAGGAAGAAGGTGAATATGAAATTTCTCGCATTCTTAATTCTAGATGGCATAGAGGGAGATTGCAGTATCTCGTCGCTTGGAAGGGTTTCGGTCCCGAGGATAACTCCTGGGTAAGGGCGGATGATGTCTCTGCTCCTAGACTTGTCGGAGCGTTTCACAGGAGGTTTCCTGATAGACCTGGGCCTGGAGGATCCGGAGGATCCTCATTGAAGAGGGGGTACTGTTAGAACCCTCCTGTTAGTTTTTTCTATTTTGCTGGTCACATGACTTTTTGCCTATATAATCCAGCTCCGCCCTCCTGGCCTTGCAGGACTTCAGTGTTACATTTACTCTTAAGCTAGCCAGGTGCCTTGTACCTTACTCTGTAGTTTGCTTGGTCTTTTGACCACTAGTACTTCTGTTTGTTTGTTTGTCTTTGCTCTGCTGCAATTTCTGCTAGGAGGTGTCCAACTATATCCCAGTCCTTAGTTCTTGTAGGGACCCCTCCCTTATATCTATAGGTCAGCTTTCGGACTAGCCGAGGACTTAGGCGGGTCTGTTCACAAGGAACAGGTCCCCCGCTGCATCGTAGGGAATCAGCTTAGTCCTATGGTAGGGACAGTTTTCCTTTCTTTCCTTAGTGTTTGTAGCAGTTCATAACAGCTCCCTGCATTCCACCGGTATGGGGCCACTCAATATTCCCACCGCGTGAAGGAGGAAGACTTAACAACCATCATGATCAATCCCCTACCTCACCACAGCTGGGCCAAGACCCAAGATAGTGACCCTGCAGTCCGCATGGTGAAAGACCTGCTGACCCGAGAAGACGTCCGTCTAGATCCGGATGCCCCAGAGGAAGCCAAGCAGCTATGGAAAGAGAAGAGCAGGCTGTTCCTCTATGAAGGTAAGCTGTGCAGAAGACTCGTCAACCACCGGACGCACGAGCTGACCTGGCAAGTCGTCCCAAGGCGAGATGCAGCTATGGTCCTGGAGGCTTACCATGACAGAGCGGGGCACTTCGGCTGGAAGAAACTGGAGTTTCTGCTAAGAGGACGGTTCTTCTGGATCAGCATGAGAGGGGCTGTAGAGAAGTGGTGCAGAGACTGTGGCCCTTGTAATCTAAGGAGGAAGGACCGCACCAGCCAGAAGACACCCTTGAGGCCCATCGTCACCAAGCAGCCTCTTGAGCTGGTAGCTCTGGACCACGTCAAATTGGCTCCAAGCCGGTCAGGATACGTTTATGCCCTGACAATCATGGACCACTATTCCCGATTTCTAGTGGTGGTCCCGGTAAAAGACTTGACAGCTCAAACGGCGGCCAGAGCCTTCCAGCAAACCTTCTGCCACCCACACGGGTATCCAGAACAGGTCCTGACAGACCAAGGTCCTGCATTCGAGGCCAAAATCTTCCAAGAGTTCTGCAACCTCTATGGCTGTAAGAAGATTCGGACAACGCCTTACCACCCACAAACCAACGGGATGTGTGAGAAAATGAACAATATAGTCATTGATCTCATGAAGACGTTGCCCCTGGAGGAATGCAGCCTGTGGCCAGAAAAACTGCCGGACCTGATAGACTTATACAACCATATCCCGGTGAATGCTACAAACTGCACCCCGGCTTACCTGATGAGAGCCAGACCAGGTAAGCTGCCCATAGACCTGGAGATGGGAGTCCTAACACCCAAGGACACCTCCCCAGATGCGGACTGGGATACGGAAAGGCGACTGCAGTACAAGAATGTACAGGAGAGTGTGGAGAAGAGCCTGGCCCAGGCGAGACAAAAGCAAGAAAGGCTCTTCAACCAACACGTCCCTGCTTGTCCCCTGGAACCTGGTGAGCAGGTTCTGAAGCGAAAGAGAAGGCTACACAAGCTGGATGACCAGTGGGAAAGGGAACCCTACACAGTACTGCAGTCTGATCACGACAACCCGAAGGTGTGCGTGGTCACTAAGGATGGAGGAGAAACCACTAGTACCGTCTCCAGAGACCACCTAAAAATGTGCCCCGAGCAACTCCGTAGTGCAGAAGAGGATCAAAGTGACCTTGAACCCGCAGAGGACAAGGAAGAAATGATCAGCACCATTCTCGGAGAATTCCCTCAGTCCTGGACTCGAATAAACGGTGCCATAGTGGTACCCGTCCTGCATTTCCTGCAACCGGCTCAGCAACAACCTACACCAGAGCAGGAAGGTGGAGAAGAACAAGCAGTTCCAGAGGCAGAAGGGCCTGTACCAGCAGCCCAGGAGAGTCAACCCTCTGCTGACAGTGAGCCTGCCATGCCTGCGGTAAGCCAGAGGACCCGCAGACAGCTGCCTGCCCTGCCTGTAAGTTTAGCCAGTGACTGCACCCCGAGCGCTAGTGAGAAAAACCAGGTTAGACCACCACCAGACAGTGGGTTACGTAGGTCAACCCGAAGCACTAAGGGGCAAATGCCAGCTCGCTGGAAGATCTAAGTGGATAATGTATGTATTTAATGTGTTATGTTGTACCCTGGTTATTAATTATGTTTTTCTAGTTTTTCTAGCTCATGGACTGACAGGTTATGGACGATGAATAACCGGAACTATCATGTAGATAGTTGCAGTTGGTGCCTCTTGCGAAGACGGCCACGGAAGAAAAACCTGTCTGGCGTGGCCCCGTGTGGTCCAAAGTAGGTAGTTTTGCCTTGCAGCCACGCCCAACGTTTGGGGTTTGCTTTGGACAGGTCCCCACATCGCTCAAAGACTTCGCCTTGTTGGGTGAAATGGACACCCGGTCGCGGAAGCGCCGTTTCCTTAAGGACAAAATGCACTTGTACATATGTTATGTTGTTGTTTATAACCTATATTTGTGTTTCCTGTTAGTCCCGGAGTACTAAGTTTTACTAGGGGGGAATGTGTCACCCTGGCCTGGATGCCACAAATGTATAATAAAGCTGTGTCTGAGAGCAACGGGGAGGTTCTCTGGTCAGGGACCATTAGCATGCAGCACCTCCTGTCCCAAGTCAGTAGGGGGAGCAGGCTGACCCTATAAAAGCTGGAACTGGGGGCAGGGTTAGAGAGTTCTGGACGACCTGTCTCTGGAGTGAGAGGTGTCCCAGAGAAGGGAGAGCCAGTTCAGCTGAAGCTGAGGAGGTCGTGTGGCAGTAGAGGAGCCACGAGCCAGGGACGGAAGGCGAGGAGAGCCTGTCCTGGCTGAGAGAGAAACTGATCTACCGGACTTGGTGTCCGAGGCTGTTAGGAATCCAAGTCCTACAGCAAATAACCAGCCCGCAGGGGACTGTATGTTCCTTGGCCTAAGAAGCCCGGAGGTTCCGCCACAGCAGAAGGGACCAGCAAAGCTGCACCAGGCCAAGAGTAGAAAGGGACCCAAGTTGCAAGCCATACGGGCGAGAAGACACGGTGAGCTCAGGAACGTGGGCTGTTACACCACAAGGAGGGAAATAGCCAGAAAGAGCGCAGAGAGCATGGTAGGCCTTCACCCTCACCCTGACCAGGGCCAGCTTCCCACTTGTTCTCAGACATCCAGGCCCCCTCCTAGCCGGGACTGTTTTTGGGTCGTCTCACCTGTTCTAATAAAGACCCTGAACTGTTTAAGAGGCCTCCGTTTCCTGGCTATTGCGGTCAGAATCATCCCCTCCATCATCCATCTATATACTGCCCTGGGGCCACACTCCTCCCGTGGGGAGTTATACTACTTAGTGCTGCACACCTACATCTGCCCCAGCGGTCTGCACTGCAGCGGCGGTTAACCCTGACCGCAATCCACGGGTGGCGTAGTCGGACATTTAAAACCCTACAAATAGACTGCCACAACATTTGGTATGACCACCCTGAGCCATGGACCGGGTTGCCACTACTACCCCCATTATTGCCCTATTGCCCGGTTCCGGGTAACCCACGGCCCAGGGGGCGAGTCATATCCATAAGATAGGGCATCAATGTATGATCGGCCGGGGTCCTGCACGCAGCACCCCTGCCGATCAGAAGTTATCGGTGCTGGCGGCGGCGGCCACCGGCCGGAAGTACTTGCCTGCGGTGTTTGGCCATCCATCTGTAGTGGCCGCCGCGGGGTACTGCACATCCGCCTCCCATTCAATTGAATGGCAGTTTGATGTGCACTAACAAGTGCCGACCACTACAACATGGCGACGAGTCACCGGAAGGTAAGCACTTCCGGCCGGCGGCCACCGCCGGCACCGATAACAGCTGATGGCGGGGGTGCTGTGTGCGGGACCCCGGGCAAACATAAATTGATGCCCTATCCTATGGATAGGGCATCAATGTGAAAGTAGTGGACAACCCCTTTAAAGCACAGTGGCCATGAGGTTTCTATAAAATCCCATCCACTTTGCTTGAACTGCAAAACACTCTGTTTTTGCCACAGCAAATAAATATTGTCAAAAACAAACCGAAAGCTCATTGTGGGAACATAACCCACAAGAGTACTATGGGGCCTGTGACTTCCTCCTCTATCATTCTTCCTCAGCGTCTGACGTCTCAGCACAGCGGGCCTGATGACATCACTACATGGCACCCACTGCCCTGAGATGTGCAGGCGCTTCAGAATGCTTGCTGCATAGACCGGAGCAGCGGGGAACAAGGAGGAGAGGTGAGTATTTTTTTTTTTTTAAATCAATGAGCACATTTTGGTAGTCATAGTAATGTATAGAGGACCATGGGGAATTCATTATACTGTATGGAGGACGATGGAGGTGCATTATACTATATGGAGGACTATGGGGAGTGTATTATACTATATGGAGGACTATGGGTAGTGCATTATACTGTATGGAGGGCTATGGGTAGTGCATTATACAATATGGAGGACTATGGAAGTGCATTATACTACATTGAGGACTATGGGGAGTGCATTACACTACGTGGAGGACTATGGGAGTGCATTATACTATGTGGAGGACTATGGGGAGTGCATTATACTATATGGCGGAATATGGGGTGCATTATACTATATAGAGGTCTATGTGGAGTGCATTATACAGTATGGAGGACTATGTGGATTGCACTATACTATATGCAGGACTATGTATGTGCGTTTTTACCTGCAGATTTTCGGCATCTAATGAAAATCTATGGGGAAAATCCACACATAAAACTCAGCATACTCACAAGAGAAATTGACATGATGTGGATTTGATACACACACCGCAGCTCAGTTTACACTGAATAAAATTAAAGCACAGTGGCCATGAGGTTTCTATAAATTCCATCCACTTTGCTTGAATTGTAAAACACTCAGTTTTTGCCACAGAAAATAATTAGTGTCAAAAGCAAACCAAAAGCTCATTGTTGGAACATAGGCCACGCGAGTACTATGGGGCCTGTGACTTCCTACTTCGTCATTCTTCCTCAGCATCTGACGTCTCAGTACAGCGGGCCCTATGACATCATTACATGGCATCCACTGCCCTGAGATGTGCAAGCACTTCAGAATGCTTGCTGCATAGACCTGAGCAGCGGAGAACATGGAGGAGAGGTGAGTATTTTTTTTTTAAATCAATGAACACATTGTGGTGGTCATAGTACTGTATAGAGGACTATGAGGAGTGCATGATACTGTATGGACTATATAGGACCATGGGGAGTGCAGTATACTATATGGAGGACTATGGGGAGTGTGTTATACTATATGGAGGACTATGGGAGTGCATTATACTATATGGCGGATTATGGGGAGTGCATTATACTACATGGAGGACTATCGGCAGTGCCATATACTGTATGGAGGACTATGGGGAGTGTATTATACTATATGGAGGACTATGAGGAGTGCATCTTACTGTATGGAGCACTATGAGGAGTGCATTTTACTATATGGAGGAGTGCATTATGCTATATGGAGGACTATGGAGAGTGCATTATGCTATATGGAGAACAATGGGGAGTGCATTATACTATATGGAGGATTATGGGAAGTGCATTATAGTATATGGAGGAATATGGGGTGCATTATACTGTATGGAGGACTATGTGGATTGCATTATACTATATGCAGGACTATGGGGAGTGCATTATACTATATGGAAGACTATGGGGAGTGCATGATACTATATGGAGGACTATAGGGTTCAGCACACTATATAAAAGATTATGATTTTGCATTATACAATATGGAGGAATATGGGGCCCATTATAGTATATAGAGGGCTATGTGGGGGCTATTATAATATTTTGAGGGCTATGTGGGAGCCTTTATACTTTGTGGAGGGCTATGTGAGGGCCAATATACTGTATGCAAGCAATTATACAGTGTGAAGGTTTGAGTGGGGACCATCATACCATGTGGAGGGCCGTGGGGGTCATTGCACTGTTTGGTTGTACTGTTTGGAGACCTAGTGGGGGCCATTATACAGCATGGCGAGGTGTGGGGCCATTATACTGTATGATGACCTATTATACTTTATAGAGGGCTGTGTGGGGGCCAAAGATGGGGGATCACACTGTGTCACGGTCACCATACTTTGCCGGGGGAGTTGAAGTCGAGTACAGTAGGGTCATCATTATGTGCATGTCCAGGGTACTGTGAAAGAATTCACATACTGTGTTTGTTGGGCACTTTTGTTGGTATCATACTTTAAACATGCAATGAAAGAGGAATCTGGGGCTTCAGTAGGAGGAAAATTACTTTCTAAAGGCTGGAAAGTTGTGAGATATGCTCTTCTGTGACCCCGTCGAATGTTATTTTTTTTGTTGGGTGGGGGGCAACTAGCACTTCTGCTATGGGATCCCATGATTTCTATGTACATCCATGTCTATGGGCCTGTTTACATGCCAGTGTATTTTCACAGTCTTGGGGCTCATTCACCTGTTAGTTTCTGTGCTATCACGTATAGTGCTATTTTTTATTTTTTTCACAGGTAGCATGTGTACCTATGACAGTCTATGGGGATGCTCACATGTCCATGATTTTTCATTGAGATATGTTTTATATTGATTCAAGTGTCAGATCAAATTCATCAATGAAAGTGTCCGGGTCTGTTAAAAGATGGGCCAGAACTCGGATGAAGTTTGTCCGTTTTTGACTGACCGATGGGAAAAGTACTGATGTAATTCTGACCAACCTAAGGTAAAAATCACTGATTAAACTCGCTCCATTTTTCTCGTACATGAAAAAACCTGATGTCTGAATGAGGCCTAAGTGGTCCACACAAAATTATATACAGTATCACCAATGCAAGTCTATTAGGCCGCAAAAACTGTGGACAGCATTTGGATGTCATCTGTGTGCCAGTCATGAAATGGACTGTTGGTTATGAGAAGGGGGAGAAACATTCATCAGTTTTATTTTCAGCTGAGAAAAGCTAATGAACCCTGACCAAACTGTGATGAAACTGATCAAAAACACTCATCACACTTACACCATTTTTGTGAGTAGAAGACATATCACTGTTGTATAATTCAGCACTTTACACACTACAGGGTTAACCCAACAGATTAGCTATGTAGCATCCAGAAGGCGGGAGGAGAAGAGTTAATATAAAGCTCAGTCACAGGTTTGCCTTTAGAGTAATTAGCTTGGAGGAGCAGAGCAGCATGGAGCAGGGTGATGGCTCCACATTCCCTCTTATCCCTCAAGGAGGAGGATAGGAATTTGTCCTGATCCTCCTCTGCTGCAGCCGGCTGTGCAGGATGGGAAAGCATGAAGATGATGGGAATGTGCACTACACGGAAGGAAGATGTGTAAGGTAACTGGAACAATGAGGCCCACAGGGGAGTTACTGCCCTGTATGGAGGGGAACATACTATAGGTAAAACTGCCACCAATGGATAATGACCGATCAGTAAAGATGAGCAAGACTTTTGAAACTTACATTTGCAGAGTTTTCCCAGGAAATTCCATTCTCTGCAAATGTCTTCCAAAGCCTCTACTTGCCCTGAAAAACATGTATGACGCCATTCCCTTTTTTCCTTAACACACTAATCCCCTTCACTGCATTGATGTCGCCCTCTCTCTCTGTCTGTTTTCTATCATGTTTCATAGCTTTCTCTCCCTATTTCTATGGCTAGGCTGTGAGCTGTGATGTACTTTTCTCTATCCAGGTTCACCACAAAATGGCTGCTTCCTTTCCTGCTTCTGCTTTTATACTTGCTATAATAGTCCTTCTTAATTGTCTGAGCTATACTATGTTAGGCCTCATTCACATGTGCAGGGTTTAAACCTATACGTGAAAAAATGGTACCGGTGTCCTCAGTTTTCGATCAGTGTTTTTCACCGATGGATAAAGAAATTACAAAGCTTCTCCTATACAATGTTAAACTTGTACAGGACACTGATGGCACACTGACCGACCCATAGACCACTATTGGACCTCCGTGTCATCCGTGCTGCCGGAAAAAAAATGGACATGGCTCTGTGTGTTCTGTATGGACACAAGGGGTGTGTAAAAACACTGGTGTGTGAATAGCACCATACATTGAGTACACGTTCTATCCATTAAAACTGCTACAACTCGTACGTGCAATGCAGATGAGACCTAATATGATGGCAGCAAGGCATTCTGGGAAAGCCCGTCTTCTCTGACTGATGCAATCTTCTGCAATGTCTCAAAAGGTGACATTCATTTTAGGCACAAAAATTCAACATGAACTTGATTCCCGTTGAATCGATTCGCTCAGATCTAGTCTTCAGAAAATGTTTAAATTAGTTTGTTTTCCGTGTGTTTTTTTTAATGTTTTCATACTTTCTTCTCACAATCTTGCAGTTCTCACACTGGCCACCAGGGCTATTTTAGACATTTACTTCTGTCCTTTCTGGAAGAATTTTCAGCAAAGCTTTTTATCAGAGGCCGGATTACAATGACAGGTAACATACAGCTGATAACGCAGGTTCCACCAATCACAGTTGATGTCACACCAGACCTTACTCCCCTTCACCCAATGATCTTTGTACAAGCTCATTGGACGCTTCAATGCAAAACAGAGGCCCTGACTTCAGACCGGTGGTGTTCATGCTAATCTTGATGAGGTCGGTGTGCTAGAGTCATGCAGAGGTCAATGAATCAGGACTATCAGAGAACTAGCGAGCGCCTTGTGTGTTTCCATGTGTGCCTTGCCAATAATCTTACTCCAGTCAGTGACTGGAGTAACATATGTCGCACAGAGAATGCCACAGCTTATAAAATTTTGCTGGTGCCCACTTTATCAGGGCTGGGTGAAAATGGAGTGTGAACGCTAAAAAGTCACAATTTCAGCCCAGCTTCGAGTTGCGCTAAAACTTTGTGACTTTTCAAAGCTTTTTACACTAGTATTCTGGCTTTGAATGAGGCCCATAGTGTCTAAGTGAGTTTATTGCTGTTAATGTAGATTTCCTGAAAGAACAGGACATATGAACATAGAATTTTTTACACTGACCACTGAGGCTATTCTAAGATTTCTCATTTTAAATATAAATTTTGATATGGGAAAATATTGCCAATTTTTTTGAATGCATTTAAAGTAAACTTTTTTTATGATGCCTCCCCTTTAATTTTGCTTATGAAAATTTGGAGCTCTGAATCTGAAAAACTGAGCACCAACTACTATGAGGATTTACTGTTAGAAATGAATGAAAGGCAGATAAATTCAGAATAACATTTAATGTTTTATATGAATTTGACCCCTTTGCATATATGGGCGTAACTGTACGTCCGCGCTGAGGTGAACGCATGTGGAGGCGGCTCAGGAGCTGAACTCCTTCCACACGTGTCTGATGCAGACTGAAATAAAGGGGTTGTCCATTACTCAGACAACCCCTTCTTAATTACGGTTTCAATCATGTGAAATAGCAGCTATGCTCTCCTCTGGTGCGGGCGCCATTCCAGTGATGTCGGCGTCTGGTCTCCTGGAGCATGCATGACATATCACGGGAACCCTGCAGCCGACGCCATTCCAGTGATGTCTATGTCTGGTCTCCTGGAGCATGCATGACATATCACGGGAACCCTGCGGCCAACGCCATTCCAGTGATGTCTGTGTCTGGTCTCCTGGGGCATGTGTAGCACCCCGAGGGTTCGGTTGCTACAGGGGTATTGCACCTCAACCAGAGGTGTGATATTCCACTCCCAGGTAAGGATGGAGTGTGGACCAGGGCTCAGTTAGCTGCACACGCACACACTCCCCATTTCCGTGGGAAAGCTCGATGGTGCTCCCATTTTTGCAGGCACAACTGACCATGTCCCTGGCTGGAGTGGGGAGGGGGTAGAGAACCCAGTGGTGTAGGAGCAGAAGGGGACGGTTTCTGGAGCATAGGAAGGAGCGCATTGGGTGCAGGTCACCTGAGCTCAGCACAGAGAAGCAGATATAAGGTGGGAGCCATCTCAAGTCTAGGAGAATAGTAGGAGTAGTAAGAGAGAGAGCTGACAGGGAGCAGCAGCTCAGCCTGAGCTCAGCTCCATGAGGCAGGCCTAGAGAGAAGGCCGGGGCCAGAGAGAAGAAGAGAAGAAGGAAGGAAGGAGAAGAGACAGAGGAGTGGAAGGGCTCCAGAAACAAGAAGGCAGGAGGGATCCTAAGAGTGCAGAACGGCCAGCAACCATTGCAAACCCCATTATACCGGGTGAAAGGGTCAGGCCGTGGAAAGGTACCGGATCCCTAAGTTGGTGGAGGCGAATCTACCCTCAGCCAACAACCGGAGGTTGTGACCATTTATTGGTGCGACCCCCCGCTAAACCTGCTAGGGAGGCACCATATAGGATAGCGGGAAGTGAAGGCCAATGCTTACCCGACACGGTCCGCGGTAGCCGGACAGAAGTCAGGACACTGGTGGGGCACGAGAGGCCAGAGAAAGGACAGAAGGGGGTCCTGTGCCATACTCCTGAATTGCCTGGGGGTTGACAGCTCCTCACCTGGTGGACACAGCACGGCTCGGGCAGTCCTTGCTGACAGAAGTGACTTGGATATCAACTGTGAGTAAAAGACCCTGGACTGCATCATTGGACTCTGTGTCATTTATGCTGCGCCTGCACCATCACCCCCAGCATTCACTTTCACTGCCCTGAGGCTACACTTTTCCCATGGGGAGTTATCCTATCCCTGTGCTGCACACTATCACCAGCCTCAGCGGTCTGCCTCGCAGCGGCGGTTATCTCTGACCGCAATCCACGGGTGGCGTAGTCGGACATTCACAAAACTATAAATAGACTGCCACAGCATTTGGTCTGACCACCCTGAGCCACGGGATCGGGTTGCCACTACTACCCCCATCAGCACCGTACACTAGAAGGCCTAGTTCCGGGTACCCCACGGCTCAGGGGGCGAGTCACATGCATGACTAATCATAGGATCCCTGCAGCCAATCAGTGACTGTGACTCACCCCCTGGGCCGTGGGGCACTTGGAACCGGGCTTCAGTGTGATGATGGGGGTAGTAGTGGCAACCTGATCCCGTGGCTCAGGGTGGTCAGACCAAATGTTGTGACAATCTATTTGTAGGGTTTTGAATGTCAGACTACGCCACCTGTGGATTGCGGTCAGGGAGGACCGCCGCTGCAAGGCAGACCGCTGAGGCTGATGTAGATATGCAGCACAGGGATAGGATAACTCCCCACGGGAAGAGTGTAGCCTCAGAGCAGGTAATAGGATGCTGGGGGTGATGGTGCAGGCCGCAATAATAAAGGTCCAGAGTCTACTTCAAACAGTCCAGGGTCTTTATTGTAGGTGGTACTTATGACCCAACAGGAGTACAGGGTAGGAATGGGCCTGGGTGTCTGAGAACATTCAGGCGAACCCCACTGGTCAGGGTGAGTGGGTAGGCCTACCGTTCTCTCTGCCCTTGCTTACTATCTCCCCCTTTAGTGGTGTGATAGCCAACGTCCCTGAGCTGGCCGTGTACTACGCCTGTATGGCTTGCGACTCGGGCCTTAGGTACCTGTTGCTTCTCTGTGCTGTACCAGTCCCTCTGTGTGGCGGAGCCTCCAGGCTTCTCAGGCCCAGGGATCTAAAATCCCTCGCAGGTAGGTGATCTGCTGCCGGGCTTGCAACCCTGACAGCCTCGGATCCCAGTGTCCGGTTATGTAGTTCTCTCTCTCAGGGTCCCTTCTGCCTTCTTGTTTCTGGAGCCTTTCTACTCCTGTTTCTCTCCACCTTTCTTCCTTCCTTCTCCTTCTCCTCTTCTCCTTCCTGGCCCCGGCCTCTTCTCTAGGCCTGCCTCGTGGAGCTGAGCCCAAGCTGAGCCTCAGCTCCCTGTCAGCCCTCTCTGGCTGAACTTCTTCCCTCTCTGAACTAACCGACTGAACACTCTCCTAAGATGGCCCCCACCTTTTATCTGCTTCACTGTGTCTGAGCTCAGGTGACCTGCAACCAATGAGCTCCTTCCTATGCTCCAGAAACCGTCCCCTTCTGCTCCTGCATCACCGGGTTCTCTCCCCCCTCCCCACTCCAGCCAGGGACATGGTCAGTTGTGCCTGCAATAAATGGGAGCATCTGCGAACTGTCCCCCGGAAATGAGGAGTGTGTGTATGCAGCTAACTGAGCCCTGGTCCATACTCCATCCTTACCTGGGAGTGGAATATCACACCTCTGGTTAAGGTGCAATACCCCTGTAGCGACCGAACCCTCTGGGCGCTACAACTGCATCACTCTCTCATCCTTTGAACAGAACTGACAGCCAGAGAGCAGCAGCAGATTACACTTCTTTAGGGTGTCCCTTTCGTCTGAAGGAAGTGAGAGTGAAATGGCTACTGACTGCGTGATATGAGGTCACTCGAGTCCTGGGAGACTAAGCGCAGACTTGGGTAGAACAGCAACAGCACAAAAGGTGATTATAGCTGTTTAATATGTAGGAAATATTGTGATTGAGAGCTGTTTGAGTAGTGGACAACCCTTTCTATATAGCTGACATTTTATCTCTAACAGTCGCAGTCAGAGCTTCGTTTCGGCCGCAGCTGTTAACCATTTAAATGCCGCTGGCTCCCATTGGCGCTCTGGGATGAGGCTGATGAGTTAAAATGAAAGCTGGTGGCATGCTGAAGGTCCCTGTCTCGACTATATTTGAACTGATCTGAATCAGAGCTTTGAAGGAAACTGGTATTTTCACTATATAGCATAATAATGTGGTATTGCACCGTGTCATAGAAAATATTGCAATTTCTGAAGCCACTAGTAAAGGAGCATTCCTTCACCCCTCTCACCTCCTCTTTTGCAATAGGACAAAAGAGGGCAATCTAAGCAGCCCATATGCAGAATGCCCAGTTGACAAGTAGGAAAATTAGATGTAGCTGGATAGTGAACTATGGGGGAAGGCATCGGCGAGATCTTACAATATCCCACCGCTGCCACCAATTTGTCAGGGATTTGCACACACAGACTATCCTGATTACTCACTATGTAGTTACCGGCAAGCAAGCCGTGAGCGTATGGCGTACACGCCTCCGAATTTCAACGCATTGAATGTGTATATGCCCCCATACGATCATTGCCAGCTTCACGATAACCCAATTAATAGTATTCACTGCCACCACCGATCAGTTCTAAATACAGGCCTGATCGGACTCCTGCTTTCTGGTAGCGTATGGCTTCGGGGGAGGAACGATTACAGAACAGAAGAAACAGGACTAATACATTTTATATTTAATCCAAAGGGAGGCAGGGTTTATGAAAAAATATACAAAGGATTTTACAAAGAGGGACAGTACAATACATATACAGTTACACAAAATAAAAGGTATTAATGGAAGAACTTACTAGACAGATCAGAGACTATTCAATTTACCTGGAGGAGAGGTGCTCCAATGGACTGTTATGGAGCAGGACCTGTGCTTACAAATATGTATCTCACGGCATGAGTATAGACCCATATTCAGCTGGATCTTTTATGCTGAAGGGGTGGCCCTGCCCACACACTCCCCTGTGATGACCTCACGTGGGCTCATCTCTGTCCATCATGGTTTTATGAAATCTATAATTTCTGCAATAACTTCTCACTGGTTGATCACAGAAGTTAGCAAGTGATGCCATCTTTTTTTAATGTGATTTTGCCTTGAGAAGAATATTGAAAATTTAACCCCATGTCAATCATTGTGCCCTGTTTGGCGGGATTATAGAGGTCTACAGCATACAGTTGTAACTGGACACTTCTGCAGCTAAGAAGGGAGGGGGCAGAGAGGCAGCGAGTGACAAATGTCTCACAGCAGCTCTCAGCCAAGAAGCTGCCACAGCAAGACCCCCTTTGGACCCCAGCCATGCAGCATGCCCTTTGTGTCAGATACAGTATTCCCATAACTCGGTATTGAATTATAGCATGTCCTAGTTATTCATAATCTAGATTTTCGAGATCCCAAGAGAATGGGAAATGTCACGGTCATAGAAATATTGAGAATCTCTTTCTCCCCCTCCGAAATCCCACTCACTCTTCCCTCCTCCCCTATCTACCATTTGTCAAAGGAGCAAGAGCTTACACTCTTCCCAATTGCCCATATGCAAATAGCGGGATCCACCAAGTGTTCAGGCTAATCACCATATAAAATGGAGACAGGAGTGATGAATTGACACCTGGGTGAAAAGGATACAGCTCCTAGAATTCCTTTGAAGCTTAGCTCATCTCCATTTGCACATGTATTCAAGCTGCAGTCTGGTAGGCACTGAAATGAAATATGGAATATCAGAGTTTCTATAATGCTGATTGTGATAGGATACATATTTTTAGTGGCAGGGTTAGCTAAGGAACAATATACATATTTTTCCTTATCTGAGAACAGTACGGGTGCGCTATGATGCAAGAAGGCAGGAATGACCAACCGAAGATATGTCATGTCTAGTCTCTAAAGAAAGGTAAATTTGTAATAAGAAATGTGATATTACATGGAAACTTCTGCGATCAACCAGCGAGGAGTTATTGTGGAAGTTAGAGATCTTAATAAAACCATGAAGTGGTGCCAAGCCCACAGTGAAGTCATGACAGGGGAATGTGTGGGCAGGGCCCCTTTCAGCATAAAAGTTCCAGCTGTAGTTGAGAATATAGTCATGCCGGGAATTATATATTTTATAAGCAGAGGTCCCATTGTCTGTGTAGAACTGTACCAATCTGACCTTACACGTCCTCGAGGGGGTGCGGAATGTCACGATGGTGCAAATGACAGATCCGTACCACATGCTCCGTCTCACGTAATTGTGACGTCAGGCAGGTGGTGGGGTGTGGATTCATCAGTTCCGACAGTGGTAGGATTCTGCGGGGTCCCTCCTGCTGCCAATTTCTTTGCATTGGTGGCAAGCGGTGGGATCAAGATAATAGTGTGTGTGTGTAACGCATACTCAGACACTTAAGATCAGCTCAGCACTAGACAGTCCGAGTGCAAATACTGTAAGGTGTGTGTGGGTGCATCAGGTGGCAGTTCGGTGTCACTGACCATAGAGGATGGCCAGTGGCACCAGGGCCAAAACCAAGGAGATGGCCAATGCACCATATGGTGTTGAGGAGGTGGAAGACCACGTTACTCTAAGAGAAGGGGAGTCCAACTTAGGCCCCCCAGAGAGAGATTCACCAGTGGTCGGTCCCGCAGTGGGCTACCCACCACCTGACCCCCTCATACAAGTTTCCCTAGCCAGTCTCCAGGTTGGAGACAGGGCCACCTATGAGACCCTCATGGCAGAACGTCAGCGGGAGCACGAGCACCAGAAAGATGTGTTCCAGCTCCAACTGCAGGCCCCAGCCAGTCGCAAGTCCCCTGAGATCCGAGTCCCGAAGCTATGGACGAATGACTTCTCCCTTCTGCACAAAGGAGGGGGCTTGGACACTTTCTTGCTGGCATTTGAAAAAAACTGCCATCAGTACCATCTGCCTGAGGAACAGTGGGTCCGGTTCCTAACCCCTCAGCTTAGGGGTAAGGCCCTGGAAATCTTTGGGTACTTGCACAGTGAGACCACCCTGAGCTATGAGGACTTCAAGCAGGCTCTGGTCTGGCAGTACAACTTGACTCCTGAGTCATACCGGAAGAAGCTCCAGAGTATGCAGTGGTGTCCTGCAGACTGCTGGGTCGATCACATGTGGGCCCTAATGAGAGCAGTTGATCCTCGTCCCAGAATCTGTCCACTGTTTTGTGTGTGAGTGGGGGTGGTGGGAGGTCCCTTGACAACTTTCAGACTGTTACCATAGGCCACGCCAGAGCAATGGGACTGTGAGACACCGGTGCTGAGATGACCCTTGTGCGGCCCGAACTGGTGTCACCCTAGGATTTGATACCTGATAAAACTTTCGCCGGCTCCGGGATTGGAGGCATCAAGCCGGCGCTGTCCATCGCCAAGGTGTATGTGATCAATGCTGCATGCTGTATGAAGTTGTATTCAAACGTTCAAGTAAAGTTCTTTTTTATAAAATGGAGTGGAAGTTCCCTAATGTGTGTGCGGTGGTTCCTGAGGTGGAAGAACCGAAGACAGCAGAGATCTGCGACCAAAACGTGAGTGTTACACACCACATACAGAGCACAGGAGAATTGGGACATGTGTCTTTATCAGGGAGCCAGAGTGTGGGAACACAGCAGCCCCTCACCACCCTGAGCCCCTAACACCTCTCTCCCCATGGGGGACGAGATCAATCAAGTCAGCTGTGATGAGGCCTCAGAATGTGGCCATACGGCAGGCTGGAGAAATTTGTCCTGTGAGGTTGTTGCAGAGGGGGCAGACAAGGGGCAAACGGCTGCAGAGGGGGAGCATGCCATGGAGGGCGGGGCAGTTCCAGGAGAGATAGGGCTCCCAGGTAAGGCCGCATGGTAGGGTTCCTCCACAACCAGGATGTTAGAGGGCCAGGGTAGTCCTTTTAGACCAGATGCTTGGTCAGAAGCAGAGGAGAAACGGGCGCTACCTGCGGTCTCAGCGGCCGTAGCCACTGTTGCTTGCAGTGGCGGCACCCGGGCCCTAGTGGCCCCTCGGGAGTCCGACGGCTTCTCCCCTTCCGACCAAGTGGCTGCCGGGTCAGACGGAGGCCAGGAGACGTGGCAGGTTTGTCTATTCTGGCCATGTCCAGTCAGGGGTTTCAGGTGGCGTTAGAGACTGACAGCCTGAAGCCTCGTGAGGAGCGGGCGGCACAGCCTCCCTCGAACTTGGTCCTCCAGTGGGTGGTCTGGGACCAAGGATGGCTATACCGGGTAGCAGTCCAGCGAGGCTCACCGGAGGCGTGGCCCAGGGATCGACAGTTAGTGGTACCCTATCCGTTCAGGGTGGAGTTTGTTGCAGATGGCACACGAAATTCCGATGGCTGGACATCTAGGGATCCATAAGTCCAAGGCCAGGCTAGCCCAGCATTTCTAATGGCCAAGGTTGGGGGCTGAGGTAACTGTCTACTGCCGTTCGTGTTACACCTGTCAGAGGGTGGGGAAGGTGGGGCGGTGGCCCAAAGCCCCACTGGTAACTCTGCCCATCATCGAAGAGCCTTTCAGGAGGGTGGCTGTGGATTTGGCTGGCCCGATGGCCACTCCCAGCAGCTCAAGGAAACGCTTCATACTGATGGTGGTAGACTATGCCACCCGGTACCCGGAAGCGGTAGCCTTGTCATCCATTCGGGCAGACAAGGTGGCTATCGCCT
The DNA here is from genome assembly GCF_046119375.1 of Phyllobates terribilis. Lineage (NCBI taxonomy): Eukaryota > Metazoa > Chordata > Amphibia > Anura > Dendrobatidae > Phyllobates > Phyllobates terribilis. The sequence goes on from NW_027363254.1 coordinate 596,375, forward strand.
TACTGAAGATGTTCTCCCGAGTGTGTTTTCCCCAGGAAATGCTCACCGACCGGGGAACCCAGTTCATGTCGCAGCTGATGGAGACCCTCTGTAAGCAAATACAGGTGCAAAATCTGGTGACCAGCCCATACCACCCACAGACCAATGGCCTGTGCGAACTGGCACTCTGAAGCAGATGCTTAAGATGTTGGTTGACTCCTAGGGGCACGACTGGGCGCGGTACCTCCCACACCTGCTCCTTGCCTACCGGGAGGTTCCACGGGCCTCAACGGGGTTCTCCCTTTTGAGCTCCTGTACGACTGGCGTGCGCGGGGCGCCTGGCTCTGGTGAAGGAGGTCTGGGAAGGGGACTTGGCCTCCCCTGGAGTGTCAGTCATTGAATGTCTTACGCTTCCATGACAAAATGCAGGCCTTGGCACAGCTGGTGCACGACAATGACGCGAGCCCAGGCCGACCAGAAGTGATAGTACGACCAAAATGCTTGTGAAAGGACCTACCAGCCCTCCATGTGCTCGCCAGAGGTAGCCTGACCGCCATTAGGTACCGAGATGAGATCCTCAGACCCCTTGTGAGACCTTATGCTGGTGCCCTGGGTGAAACCTAATGCAGGACAATGCCAGACCTCATGTGGCTGGAGTGTCAGCAGTTCCTGCAAGATGAAGGCATTGAAGCTATGGACTGGCCCGCTCATTCCCCAGACCGGAATCAGATTGAGCACATCTGGGACATCATGTCTGGCTCCATCCACCAACGTCACGTTGCACCACAGACTGTCCAGGAGTTGGAGGATGCTTTAGTCCAGGTCTGGGAGGAGATCCCACAGGAGACCATCCGCAACCTCATCAGTAGCATGTCCAGGCGTTGTAGGGAGGTCATACAGGCACGTGGAGGCCACATAATACTGAGCCTCATTTTGACTTGTTTTAAGGACATTACATCAAAGTTGGATCAGCCTGTAGTGTGTTTTTCCACTTTAATTTTGGGGGTGACTCCATATCCAGGCCTCTATTGGTTAATAAATTTGATTTCCATTGATGATTTTTGTGTGATTTTGTTGTCAGCACATTCAACTTTGTACAGAACTAAGTATTCAATGAGAATATTTCATTCATTCAGATCTAGGAGGTGTTATTTGAGTGTCTCCTTTATTTTTTTGAGCAGTGTAGTATAAATATGCTCCAAGATAATTCTGCAGTATTTCACAGTCAAATCCAATGGGAGTAAAATATAAAAAATAACCTTTATTCAATATTTTAAAAAGATTTTAAGTGTCCAAAATCCGTCACAAATTTCCTAAAATTATCCTAAACATAGGACTATTGTGAATGGTTTTAATTTATCTCACCGGCTAACCATTTATATATATATTGTCTTGTTGGGAGGCCAGGGATTAGTCACAATTCCTAGGGGTATCTCTTTATTTATATGTATAACTCCCTTTTCAATTTAGCCTCTGGCTATTAGAAATCATGCCATCTCATTTCTCATCATTGTGAGTCTGCAGTCTGATAATGGCATTAATAATATTCATTTTACCATGTCCTGTGCTATTCTCTTCAGAACGGCTTTATAGTGCTGCCGTCATATACCGGTGCGGTGCTTGTTTCTCCTGATCTAGGAGCTTTATATTGAGGTAGCCTGGCTAATCATCTCTTGTAGTACTTTCTATAGAAATGCTCAGCCCTACGCGTTTCATCATTCTTATATGAGACTCTCATGGTCATCAGGGGCTCACAGTCTATGATCTTTTTTTGGTTTGATAGTACGATGGTTTTGTAATAAACTTATCGGCAGGGTTGCCGGCAGCGTCTGGCGGCTAAACCAGCGTGACTTTATAGGAAAGTTGGTGCCCCCTCTTGTGCGCCCCCCCTTCTGTCATCCAATCGAGTGACTCGGGTGCGTTGCAGGCGTATCATGTTTCGATCATATAATCATGCAGGGACTCGTCTCATTCTTCCAGTAGGATCTTTTTCTCACAGAGATGTCTTGGCTGCACTGCGATCTCACAGTATTAATATGTCTTTTATATCTAGGGAAGGAGACTGGTATATTGCATTGCATCTTATAATGTAGTCTCTACGAGTTTGTTGCGATATGAGTTGTTAATAGTGTTTGTTCGTAGTTTGTCATTTGTTTGGTTTACAGACAGATCTGCCTGTTTCATGTGCTACCTCGTCCCACCTACACTTACATCGATGCAGAACTTCCTTTCATCGTGACAAATGCCATCTGGCTATGTCACTGCTTCCGCACCAGCAAACGCTTGCGGACGTCTATTTCCTGAAAGTTCATTTCATTTGATCGTATCAATATGTCCATAATAGACATTGGGATGACTTTTATTCTGATTGTATCGATGTATCTGTATTATTAAGTCTTCAGATGAGTATTTTATAATATAAAAACAAAGGAAGAAATTCTGATGAAATTTGTCCTATTGTTATTAAACTTCAATTTGTTCAAGAGGTCATTTTTAGTGTTGAGCGAGCATGCTCGACACTGCTCAGTACTCGCCCGAGCATCTCACTACTCGGGATGTTCAGCGAGCACCGAGCATTTCCGGGTTACTCGGGCGGGAGCTCGGGTCTCCGCCCTGTATGTTTGGCGCTCTTTACAGAGCCAATGAACATGCAGGGATTGCCAGCCAGTCACTGTAATGCCGCAGCCATGTTTGTGGGCATTACAGTGATTGGTTGGCCGCACAGCGTCACCTCGAGTATTTAAAACCGGGCGCCGCCATCTTGGACACAGTCGCTCCGGATCAGACAGTGCAGAGACAGCGCTGCTGATTTAGGGAGAGATATAAACTGCGAAATAGTTAGTGTAGGGTCTGTAAAGCCAGCAAAAGCAAACAAACAGTCCTTCTCAGGACTAATATCCATCCCAGATACCAGGCAGGCTGTATAGGAGATGCAGTGGTTATAGCAGCAAACGCTGCATTACAGTCCTGTGTGCTGCTCCTGTTGCTGAAATTGCTGGACTTAGCTCCAGGTCTCAGGGGACAGGAAAAATCCTTTTTTTTTTTTTTTTCCTCCTTCACACTGTACAAATACCCGTCTTATTAACCTTTTGGTCCACCCCCCCAAAAAAAAAGCGTGTCTCTGATTTTTCAGACACAAATATATCTGTTGAAAATAGTCTGGTGTAGGCTAGAGAAACAGAAGTGGTGTTTTGCACTTCCACGGTTCAAACCTCTGTATTATCCACTTTGGCCCATTTGTATCTAAAAAAAAACATGGTTTGAGTGTCGCTCACTGTTCAGCCGCAATTATATCTATTTAAAAAAGTCTGGTATACCCCAGTAAACAATAACTGTGGTTTTGCCATCCCATGGTAAAAAATCTCTATTCAGGTTTTGGTATTTTTTATGTTAAGAAAAACCGTAATAGTTTCTCCCTGATTGTTCAGATTGTTTAAAAGAGTCGGGTGTAGGCCAGAGAAATAGAACTGTGGTTTTCCTCTTCCACGGTTCTAATCTACTTTTTATTACACTCGCACTATCAATGGAAAAAGGATAAGCTATTTTACTTCCTTTACAATGGGCAAGGCGCGTGGCAAGGGACGTGGAAGTGGACGTTCTGGTGATGGTTCGTGCAGAGGACGGGGCCGTGGCCAAGGTGAAAACGTGCCACAACCAATGCCACATCTTCTCGCTCCCACTTCTTGACCGAATTATTAGGGAAGCACAGAACAACACCAGTATTGCGAACTGATCAATGTGAACAGGTTATTAATTGGATAGCAGATAATACTTCCAGTTACCTGGGCACCACCACCTCCGCTCTGTCTTCCACACGGTCAACTCTTAGTAGCCGTGAGTCTCGACCGCATACTCCTCCTCACCCTGATGCTCCTTCCTCCCACCATGCCGAGTGTCGTCAGACAGCAATTGATCCCACACTTGGACACTCTGAAGAGCTGTTCACTGGTCCATTTCCATATTTGTGCCCCTCGCCTGATACGCTTGAAGTGGTGGAAGAGGAGTTCCTATGTAGCGATGCCCAAATATTTGAACAGCCACGGCCACAGGAAGTCGACGCTGGCAATTTGTCACAAGAGGTGGACGATAACGAGACACAATTGCCAGGAAGTGAGGAGGAGCATCGTGGTGCGCAAGTGGAAGAGGAGGAGGTGTTGGATGATCTAGTAACTGACCCAATGTGGCAGGAGGACATGCAGAGTGAGGCCAGCAGCACACAGGGGGAGGGAGGCAGAGTACCCCAACAGGCAGGAAGAAGCAGTGTGGTGGCCGCAGACAGAAGGCGGGCAACCGTTTCCCGTAACACCAACACGAGGGACGTTGCCAGTACAAGCGGTAGGTCTTCCAGAGTCTGGAATTTTTTTAAAGACTCTGCTGATAACCCCAAAAAGGCCATATGTTCCACCTGCCATGCCAGCATCAGCAGGGGTGACAAAACTACCAGCCTGACCACCACCAGCATGATCAGGCACATGGCAGCAAAGCACCTGACTTTGTGGGGCGAAACCCAGGGTCCACGACCAGTGTCAGCGAGTGTCACCACTGCTTCTTCCACTGTTGTGCGTTCAATAGAACCCCCTGTTGTGTGTGCAAGGCAATCCCCTGTCCATACTGCATGTAAAGATTCCCCCTCCTCTCAGTCTTCACTTGTTATGGCAGTTTCTCAAGAAACAGCATCCATGTCCATGTTCCACCGCAGCGTTCAGTTGTCCATATCCCAGACCTTTTGAACGAAAGCGGAAATTCGCAGCTAACGCCCCACAGGCCACAGTCCTAAATTCGCACATTTCACGACTGCTTGCTTTGGAAATGCTGCCTTTTAGGCTGGTGGAGACTGAATCCTTCCGCAATCTTATGGCGGTGGCCGTCCCTCGGTACTCGGCCCCCAGCCGACACTATTTTGCCCATAGTGGAAGCCAGTCGGACCTTGGGCCCCACACCGAGGATTGCGGGCCCTATGTCAGTCATAGTTGCCCCCACAGTGTATAGTTCCTCCTCCTCCTCCTAGTACTGCCTCCTCCTCCTCCTCCTAGTACTGCCTCCTCCTCCTCCTCCTCCTCCTCGCAACAAGCTGTCCTGAAACTCATAAGCTTAGGTGATAAACCTCACACTGCTTGTGAGTTGTGGACAGCTGTGAAAGAGCAGGCAGATCTGTGGCTGAGACCGCTGAACCTACATCCAGGCATGGTCGTGTGTGACAATGGCCGTAACCTGGTGGCGGCTCTGAGGCGAGGTGGGCTCACACACGTACCATGCCTGGCTCATGTGCTTAACCTCGTGGTTCAGCGGTTTCTTAAATCATACCCCAAGTTGCCAGATCTGCTCGTGAAAGTACGCCGCCAGTCAGCTCATTCTCGCAAGTCTGCTACAGCTTCCGCCACCCTTGCTGTGTTGCAGCAGCGTTTGCAGCTTCCGGCACACCGACTGGTGTGTGATGTCCCCACACGTTGGAACTCTACCCTCCACATGTTGCAAAGGATTTGTGAGCAGAAGAGAGCAGTTGTGGTGTACCAGATGCAACAAGGCCGTCGATGTTCAGGTCAGACTCCACACATAAGACCTCATGAGTGGACCTGGATGTTTGACATATGTACCATCCTGACAAACTTTGAGGAGGCCACCAAGATGGTGAGTGGCGATGACGCCATCATTAGTGTCAGCATCCCACTTGTCTGTCTTTTGCAACGCTCTCTGCAGAGAATTAAAGAGGAGGCATTGCAGCCAGAGTATGAGATGGATCAAGAAGCCGTAGTGGGCTATTACACACAGCCCAGCCTCATCTCATCCCAACGTGCATTGGGGGACAGAGGGAGAGGAGGAGGAGGAGGCCCCATAGATTGCTCCATACTGTATAATGGCCCTATAGCTTGCTCCATGCTGTAATGGCCCCATAGATTGCTCCATGCAGTAATGGCCCTATAGCTTGCTCCATGCAGTAATGGCCCTATAGCTTGCTCCATGCAGTAATGGCCCTATAGCTTGCTCCATGCTGTAATGGCCCTATAGCTTGCTCCATGCTGTAATGGCCCCATAAATTGCGCCATGCTGTAATGGCCCCATAAATTGCGCCATGCTGTAATGGCCCCATAGATTGCTCCATAAGTATAATGGCCCCCTAGATTGCTCCATAAGTATAATGGCCCCCTAGATTGCTCCATGCTGCATAATGGCCCAATAGATTGCTCCATACATTAATTGCCTCATAGATTGTTCCATGCAACATAATGGCCTCATAGATTGCTCCATGCTGCATAATGGCCCCATAGATTGCTCCATGCTGCATAATGGCCCCATGGATTGCTCCATACTGTAATGGCACCATAGATTGCTCCCTACTGTACAATGCCCCCCTAGATTGCTCCATAATATAATGGCCCCATATATTGCTCCATGCTGCATAATGACCCCATAGATTGCTCCATACTGTAATGGCCCCATAGATTGCTCCATGCTGCATAATGGCCCCACATGATACTGCTGCAAACTGTATAATGGCCCCATATATAACTCCATACTGTATAATGCCCCCACATGCTGCTGCATAATGTATAATGGCCCCATATAGTGCTCCATACTGTATAATGGCCTCATATATTGCTCCATACTGTATAGTGGCTCCATACTGTAATAACCCTATAGATTTCTCAATGCTGTAATGGCCCTATAGATTGCTCCATAAGTATAATGGCCCTATAGATTGCTCCATGCTGTAATGGCCCTATAGATTGCTCCATAAGTATACTGGCCCCATAGATTGCTCCATCCTGTAATGGCCCCATAGATTGTTCCATACTGTAATGGCCCCATAGATTACCCCATACTATGTAATGACCCCATAGACTGCTCCATACTGTATAATGGCCCCATATATTGCTCCATGCTGTAATGGCTCTATAGATTGCTCCACAAGTATAATGGCCCCATAGATTGCTCCATGCTGTAATGGCCCCATAGACTGCTCCATACTGTATAATGGCCCCATAGATTGCCCCATGCTGTATAATGGCCCCATATATTGCTCCATGCTGTAATGGCCCCATAGATTGCTCCATAAGTATAATGGCCCCATAGATTGCTCCATAAGTATAATGGCCCTATAGATTGCTCCATAAGTATAATGGCCCTATAGATTGCTCCATAAGTATAGTGGCCCTATAGATTGCTCCATAAGTATAATGGCCCCATAGATTGCTCCATGCTGTAATGGCCCCATAGATTGCTCCATGCTGTATAATGGCCCCAAAAATTGCTCCATACTGTATAATGGCCCCATAGATTGCTCCATGCTGTAATGGCCCTATAGATTGCTCCATAAGTATAATGGCCCCATAGATTGCTCCATAAGTATAATGGCCCCATAGATTGCTCCATAAGTATAATGGCCCCATAGATTGCTCCATAAGTATAATGGCCCCATAGATTGCTCCATAAGTATAATGGCCCCATAGATTGCTCCATAAGTATAATGGCCCCATAGATTGCTCCATAAGTATAATGGCCCCATAGATTGCTCCATAAGTATAATGGCCCCATAGATTGCTCCATAAGTATAATGGCCCCATAGATTGCTCCATAAGTATAATGGCCCCATAGATTGCTCCATGCTGTATAATGGCCCCATAGATTGCCCCATGCTGTATAATGGCCCCATAGATTGATCCCTACTGTATAATGGCCCCATAGATTGCTCCATGCTGTATAATGGCCCCATAGATTGCTCCATGCTGTAATGGCCCCATAGATTGCTCCATAAGTATTATGGCCCCATAGATTGCTCCCTGCTGTAATGGCCCTATAGATTGCTCCATAAGTATAATGGCCCCATAGATTGCTCCATGCTGTATAATGGCCCCATAGATTGCTCCATGCTGTATAATGGCCCCATAGATTGCTCCATGCTGTATAATGGCCCCATAGATTGCCCCATGCTGTATAATGGCCCCATAGATTACCCCATGCTGTATAATGGCCCCATAGATTGCTCCCTACTGTATAATGGCCCCATAGATTGCGCCATGCTGTAATGGCCCCATAGATAGCTCCATGAGTCTAATGGCCCCATAGATTGCTCCATAAGTATAATGGCCCTATAGATTGCTCCATGCTGTAATGGCCCCATAGATTGCTCCATGCTGTATAATGGCCCCATAGATTGCTCCATACTGTATAATGGCTCCATAGATTGCTCCATGCTGTATAATGGCCCCATAGATTGCTGCATGCTGTAATGGCCCTATAGATTGCTCCATAAGTATAATGGCCCCATAGATTGCTCCCTACTGTATAATGGCCCCATAGATTGCTCCATGCTGTAATGGCCCTATAGATTGCTCCATAAGTATAATGGCCCCATAGATTGCTCCATGCTGTAATGGCCCTATAGATTAACCCATGCTGTATAATTGCCCCATAGATTGCTCCATAAGTATAATGGCCCTATAGATTGCTCCATGAGTCTAATGGCCCTATAGATTGCTCCATAAGTATAATGGCCCCATAGATTGCTCCATGCTGTATAATGGCCCCATAGATTGCGCCATGCTGTAATAGCCCCATAGATTGCACCATGCTGTAATAGCCCCATAGATTGCTCCATAAGTATAATAGCCCCATAGATTGCTCCATGCGGTAATGGCCCCATAGATTGCGCCATGCGGTAATGGCCCCATAGATTGCGCCATGCTGTAATGGCCCCATAGATTGCTCCATGCTGTAATGGCGCTATAGATTGCTCCATAAATATAATGGGCCCATAGATTGCTCCATGCTGTATAATGGCCCCATAGATTGCTCCATGCTGTATAATGGCCCCATAGATTGCTCCATGCTGTATAATGGCCCCATAGATTGCTCCATGCTGTATAATGGCCCCATAGATTGCTCCATGCTGTATAATGGCCCCATAGATTGCTCCATGCTGTATAATGGCCCCATAGATTGCTCCATGCTGTATAATGGCCCCATAGATTGCTCCATGCTGTATAATGGCCCCATAGATTGCTCCATGCTGTATAATGGCCCCATAGATTGCTCCATGCTGTATAATGGCCCCATAGATTGCTCCATGCTGTAATGGTCCCATAGATTGCTCCATGCTGTAATGGTCCCATAGATTGCTCCATAAGTATAATGGTCCCATAGATTGCTCCATGCTGTAATGGTCCCATAGATTGCTCCATAAGTATAATGGCCCCATAGATTGCTCCATGCTGTAATGGCCCTATAGATAGCTCCATGCTGTATAATGGCTGCATAGATTGCTCCCTGCTGTATAATGGCCCCATAGATTGCTCCCTGCTGTATAATGGCCCCATAGATTGCTCCCTGCTGTATAATGGCCCCATAGATTGCTCCCTGCTGTATAATGGCCCCATAGATTGCTCCCTGCTGTATAATGGCCCCATAGATTGCTCCCTGCTGTATAATGGCCCCATAGATTGCTCCCTGCTGTATAATGGCCCCATAGATTGCTCCCTGCTGTATAATGGCCCCATAGATTGCTCCCTGCTGTATAATGGCCCCATAGATTGCTGCATGCTGTAATGGCCCTATAGATTGCTCCCTGCTGTATAATGGCCCCATAGATTGCTCACTTCTGTATAATGGCCCCATAGATTGCTCCATGCTGTAATGGCCCTATAGATTGCTCCATAAGTATAATGGCCCCATAGATTGCTCCATGCTGTAATGGCCCAATAGGTTGCTCCATAAGGATAATGGCCCCATAGATTGCTCCATGCTGTATAATGGCCCCATAGATTGCTCCCTACTATATAATGGCCCCATAGATTGCTCCATGCTGTATAATGGCCCCATAGATTGCGCCATGCTGTAATGGCCCCATAGATTGCTCCATGAGTCTAATGGCCCTATAGATTGCTCCATAAGTATAATGGCCCCATAGATTGCTCCATGCGGTAATGGCCCCATAAATTGCGCCATGCTGTAATGGCCCCATAGATTGCTCCATAAGTATAATGGCCCTATAGATTGCTCCATGAGTCTAATGGCCCTATAGATTGCTCCCTAAGTATAATGGTCCTATAGATTGCTCCATGCTGTATAATGGCCCCATAGATTGCGCCATGCTGTAATGGCCCCATAGATTGCTCCATAAGTATAATGGTCCCATAGATTGCTCCATGCTGTAATGGTCCCATAGATTGCTCCATGCTGTATAATGGCCCCATACATTGCGCCATGCTGTATAATGTCCCCATAGATTGCTCCATGCTGTAATGGCCCCATAGATTGCTCCATAAGTATAATGGCCCTATAGATTGCTCCATGATGTAATGGCCCTATAGATTGCTCCATACTGTATAATGGCCTCATAGATTGCTCAATAAGTATAATGGCCCTATAGATTGCTCCATAAGTATAATGGCCCCATAGATTGCTCCATGCTGTATAATGGCCCCATAGATTGCTTCATGCTGTAATGGCCCTATAGACTGCTCCATAAGTATAATGGCCCCATAGATTGCTCCATAAGTATAATGGCCCCATAGATTGCCCCATGCTGTATAATGGCCCCATAGATTGCCCCATGCTGTATAATGGCCCCATAGATTGCTCCATGCTGTATAATGGCCCCATAGATTGCTCCATGCGGTAATGGCCCCATAGATTGCTCCATGCGGTAATGGCCCCATAGATTGCTCCATAAGTATAATGGCCCCATAGATTGCTCCATAAGTATAATGGCCCCATAGACTGCTCCATGCTGTATAATGGCCCCATAGATTGCGCCATGCTGTAATAGCCCCATAGATTGCTCCATAAGTATAATAGCCCCATAGATTGCTCCATGCGGTAATGGCCCCATAGATTGCGCCATGCTGTAATGGCCCCATAGATTGCTCCATGCTGTAATGGCGCTATAGATTGCTCCATAAATATAATGGCCCCATAGATTGCTCCATGCTGTATAATGGCCCCATAGATTGCTCCATGCTGTATAATGGCCCTATAGATGGCTCCATAAGTATAATGGCCCCATAGATTGCCCCATGCTGTATAATGGCCCCATAGATTGCTCCATGCTGTATAATGGCCCCATAGATTGCTCCATACTGCATAATGGCCCCATAGATTGCCCCATGCTGTATAATGGCCCCATAGATTGCTCCATACTGCATAATGGCCCCATAGATTGCTCCATACTGCATAATGGCCCCATAGATTGCTCCAAAAGTATAATGGCTGCATAGATTACTCCATGCTGTAATGGCCCCATAGATTGCCCCATGCAGTATAATGGCCCCATATATTGCCCCATGCTGTATAATGGCCCCATAGATTGCTCCCTGCTGTATAATGGCCCCATAGATTGCTCCCTGCTGTATAATGGCCCCATAGATTGCTGCATGCTGTAATGGCCCTATAGATTGCTCCATAAGTATAATGGCCCCATAGATTGCTCCATGCTGTAATGGCCCTATAGATTGCTCCATAAGTATAATGGCCCCATAGATTGCTCCATGCTGTAATGGCCCAATAGGTTGCTCCATAAGGATAATGGCCCCGTAGATTGCTCCATAAGGATAATGGCCCCATAGATTGCTCCATGCTGTATAATGGCCCCATAGATTACCCCATGCTGTATAATGGCCCCATAGATTGCTCCATGCTGTATAATGGCCCCATAGATTGCTCCATGCTGTATAATGGCCCCATAGATTGCTCCATGCTGTATAATGGCCCCATAGATTGCGCCATGCTGTAATGGCCCCATAGATTGCTCCATGCTGTAATGGTCCCATAGATTGCTCCATGCTGTAATGGTCCCATAGATTGCTCCATGCTGTATAATGGCCCAAAGATTGCTCCATGCTGTATAATGGCCCCATAGATTGCTCCATGCTGTATAATGTCCCCATAGATTGCTCCATGCTGTATAATGGCCCCATAGAGTGCTCCATGCTGTAATGGCCCCATAGATTGCTCCATAAGTATAATGGCCCCATAGAGTGCTCCATGATGTAATGGCCCTATAGATTGCTCCATAAGTATAATGGCCCCATAGATTGCTCCATGCTGTATAATGGCCCCATAGATTGCTTCATGCTGTAATGGCCCTATAGATTGCTCCATAAGTGTAATGGCCCCATAGATTGCCCCATGCTGTATAATGGCCCCATAGATTGCCCCATGCTGTATAATGGCCCCATAGATTGCTCCACGCTGTAATGGTCCCATAGATTGCTCCATAAGTATAATGGCCCCATAGATTGCTCCATGCTGTAATGGCCCTATAGATTGCTCCATGCTGCATAATGGCTCCATAGATTGCTCCATGCTGTATAATGGCCCCATAGATTGCTCCATGCTGTATAATGGCCCCATAGATTGCTCCATGCTGTAATGGCCCCATAGACTGCTCCATAAGTAGAATGGACCCATAGATTGCTCCATGCTGTATAATGGCCCCATAGATTGCTCCATGCTGTATAATGGCCCCATAGATTGCTCCCTGCTGTAATGGCCCCATAGATTGCTCCCTGCTGTAATGGCCCCATAGATTGCTCCATAAGTAGAATGGCCCCATAGATTGCTCCATGCTGTAATGGCCCCATAGATTGCTTCATGCTGTATAATGGCCCCATAGATTGCTCCATGCTGTAATGGCCCCATAGATTGCTCCATAAGTAGAATGGACCCATAGATTGCTCCATGCTGTAATGGCCCCATAGATTGCTCCATGCTGTATAATGGCCCCATAGATTGCTCCCTGCTGTAATGGCCCCATAGATTGCTCCATGCTGTATAATGGCCCCATAGATTGCTCCATGCTGTATAATGGCCCCATAGATTGCTCCATGCTGTATAATGGCCCCATAGATTGCTCCATGCTGTATAATGGCCCCATAGATTGCTCCATGCTGTATAATGGCCCCATAGATTGCTCCATGCTGTATAATGGCCCCATAGATTGCTCCATGCTGTATAATGGCCCCATAGATTGCTCCATGCTGTATAATGGCCCCATAGATTGCTCTATGCTGTATAATGGCCCCATAGATTGCTCTATGCTGTATAATGGCCCCATAGATTGCTCTATGCTGTATAATGGCCCCATAGATTGCTCCATGCTGTATAATGGCCCCATAGATTGCTCCATGCCGTAGAATGGCCCCATAGATTGCTCCATGCCGTAGAATGGCCCCATAGATTGCTCCATGCCGTAGAATGGCCCCATAGATTGCTCCCTGCTGTAGAATGGCCCCATAGATTGCTCCCTGCTGTAGAATGGCCCCATAGATTGCTCCCTGCTGTAGAATGGCCCCATAGATTGCTCCCTGCTGTAGAATGGCCCCATAGATTGCTCCCTGCTGTAGAATGGCCCCATAGATTGCTCCCTGCTGTAGAATGGCCCCATAGATTGCTCCCTGCTGTAGAATGGCCCCATAGATTGCTCCCTGCTGTAGAATGGCCCCATAGATTGCTCCCTGCTGTAGAATGGCCCCATAGATTGCTCCCTGCTGTAGAATGGCCCCATAGATTGCTCCATGCTGTAGAATGGCCCCATAGATTGCTCCATGCTGTAGAATGGCCCCATAGATTGCTCCATGCTGTAGAATGGCCCCATAGATTGCTCCATGCTGTAGAATGGCCCCATAGATTGCTCCATGCTGTAGAATGGCCCCATAGATTGCTCCATGCTGTAGAATGGCCCCATAGATTGCTCCATGCTGTAGAATGGCCCCATAGATTGCTCCATGCTGTAGAATGGCCCCATAGTTTGCATTATACTTATGGATTGCTAGATAAGACAGAGGGCACACGGTAGTGACGACAGACTCCGAAGACGCTGAAGACACAGGAGTTGCTGGGAACGGGAGAGGTAAGTATTTGAGGAGGGGGCCCCGATGCCAGCGCGCAGGGTAGGACTGGCCTGGTGTGATAGCTGGAAAAATTCCCGGTGGGCCCCGATGAGAGAGTGAGAGAATTGGTAGCGGGGGCTCTTAAAAAGTGCGGGCCCTTTAAAAGCGCAGCCGAAGGAAATGTAGCGTCGCGTGCGGCGCTCATACTATTCAGTGGTGACAGCGGGTGACGCGCATAGTCACATGACTGAGGACGTGTTCTTGGTGGGCGGTGTCACGCACCGCGCTCTGCTTTGCCGCTGGTGGCTGGCAGTGGTGTGTTGTCAGGTGACACGCTGACGTCGCGCTCTCCTCTCCCTGCTCCCCTGCCGGCTTTTGATACGCCGACGCCGCGCTCTGCTCTCCAGTCCCGGCTCCTGCTCCCTTGGAATTGGCCTTGTAACACCGGCTCCCGTCCGGGTATGGAACACCGCACCAGCACCGCGCACCGCCCTCTTCTCTCCTGCTCTCTTGCCTTTTAAGCCGGCTCCTGGGCTGAGTATGCGGTGACCAGCACTCTGCTCTCTCACCATCACCCTGGAAACAAGGCTGCAGGTCTGGCTACAGCTCTCCCTGCTTCAACTTCAAGTCAAGTGCAATATCCACGTTTTTCTGGGTGAGTGTTCCCAGCATTGGTCATCATCCATATATGGAGGGGTCGCAGGCTGGTCACATGGGGACATGGATGGGGACATGGGGCTGAAGGGGGGGCTGGTTGGACCCATGGGGACATGGATGGGGACATGGGTCTGAAGGGGGGGCTGGATGGACCCATGGGGACATGGGGCTGAAAGGGAGGGGGCTGGCTGGGCCCATGGGAACATGGATGGGGACATGGGGCTGAAGGGGGGGCTGGCTAGACCCATGGGGACATGGATGGGGACATGGGGCTGAAGGGGGGGCTGGCTAGACCCATGGGGACATGGATGGGGACATGGGGCTGAAGGGGGGGCTGGCTAGACCCATGGGGACATGGATGGGGACATGGGGCTGAAGGGGGGGCTGGCTAGACCCATGGGGACATGGATGGGGACATGGGGCTGAAGGGGGGGCGGCTGGCTGGACCCATGGGGACATGGATGGGGACATGGGGCTGAAGGGGGGGCTGGATGGACCCATGGGGACATGGATGGGGACATGGGGCTGAAGGGGGGGCTGGCTAGACCCATGGGGACATGGATGGGGACATGGGGCTGAAGGGGGGGGCTGTCTGGACCCATGGGGACATGGGGCTGGCTGGCTGGACCCATGGGGACATGGATGGGGACATGGGGCTGAAGGGGGGGCTGGCTGGACCCATGGGGACATGGATGGGGACATGGATGGGGAAATGGGGCTGAAGGGGGGGCTGGCTGGATGGGGAAATGGGGCTGAAGGGGGGGCTGGCTGGACCCATGGGGACATGGATGGGGAAATGGGGCTGAAGGGGGGGCTGGATGGACCCATGGGGACATGGATGGGGACATGGGGCTGAAGGGGGGGCTGGATGGACCCATGGGGACATGGGGCTGAAGGGGGGGCTGGCTGGATGCATGGGGGAGATATGGATGGAGGCACAGGGCTGAAGGGGGGGCTGGCTGGACCCATGGAGACATGGATGGGGACATGGGGCTGAAGGGGGGGCTGGCTGGACCCATGGGGAGACGTATGGATGGAGGCATGGGGCTGAAAAGGGGGGGCTGGTTGGACGCATGGGGAGACATATGGATGGAGGCACGGGGCTGAAGGGGGGGGGGGGAGCTGGATGGACGCATAAGGGGACACATGGTGGTGAAGGGGGCCAAGTTGGGGACCTGGATGGACACATGGAGGTGAAGGGGGGCAAGCTGGACACATTGGGACCTGGATGGACACATATAGGTGAAGGGCAGCAAGCTGGACACATGGGGACCTGAATGGACACATGGAGGTGAAGGGCGGCAAGCTGGACACATGGGGTCCTGGATAGATATATGGGGTGGGGTGGGATGCATATATGAGTGGGACAGGATGGATATATGAAGGGGGGCAGGCTGGACACATGGAGGCCCGGATGGATATATGGGAGGGGCAGACTGGACACATGGAGACCAGAATGGATATATGGCGAGTGGGGAACATTCTTACTTTAGAGTCCAATTAGGGACATTATTACTTCTGTAATATAATTTTATTTTTAGGAAACTGTTTTCCGTAAGAGGGGACAAAAGGGGGTCCTGTTACTGTGCAGGGCGCCACTATGTCGCTTTATTTCTTCAACTGGTGTAGTGTAGAAGCCTGGGGAAAAGTGGGAATGTGCTCTAAAAGAGATCAGTTATTGATAACTGTGTGTTATTTTCTGCAGAGATGATTCCTGGCTGGAAGAAGTGATGGTGGACTGTGCCAGATGAAGAAAAGCGAAGATGAAGAACTTCACCTAGAGACATCACTGGTGAGTCAGTGTATTACTGTACACTTACACTATATAGTATATACAGAGCTCCTGTGTATGTCACTGGTGACCAGTGTATTACCTATACACTATATACAGAGCTCCTGTGTATAATGTCACTCGTGATAACTGTATTACCTGTACACTACATACAGAGCTCCTGTGTATAATGTCACCGGTGATCACTGTATTACATGTACACTGACACTATATACAGAGATCCTGTTTATAATGTCACTGGGGATCACTGTATTACCTGTACACTGACACTATATACAGAGCTCATATGTATAGTGACAGTGTTGTTAGTATTGTGGTTTGTATTCCTGATCAGTATTGTATTATTTGGTCACTATGTGGTGGTAATATGTGGTCTGGTCATGGTGTGGTGATTTGTCCCTTTTGTATGTGGTATTATTGGTGTTGTTATAGTGGATTATGTTGTGTATGGCGGTCATTTGTTCTCGCTGAGATTAACTAGGAAAAGATTTTTTTCCATGAGGCCACGGCTTCACTATCAGTATTTGGTCAGTATTTTTTCTCAGTAGTGAGAGCCAAAAGCAGGAGTGGGTGATAAATACAGAATTGGTGACTTGTTTCTATTCTACCTTTTCTCTGATTGTTCCTCACCTGGTTTTGGCTCCCACTCCTGAGAAAAAATCCTGACTGAATACTGATAGTGGGACTGTGGTCTTAGAGATGAAATACTTGGAGCAGAGCGTCAGAGATGCACTCACAGGGGTTCTCCGGGGAGAACAAGTAATCCCCTCTCCACAGGATAAGTGTTATGTTCTGCTACCAGAGCTAAGGAAAGAGAGGAGATCTGTCCCTACGATAGAACTCAGCTGAATCCCTACGATGTAACAGGGAACCTGATCCTGCGATCAGACCTGCTAAAGTCCTAAGCTAGTCTGTACGGAGACCTATAGATGTGGGGAAGGAATCCCTACAAGTACTAAGGACTGGGAGGAAAATGGGACACCTCCTAACAGAAATAGTAGCAGACAGACGAACAAACAAAATATATAGAACATAGAGGTCCGTAGACCAAGCAAACTAACAGAGTTAGATACAGAGCACAGGCTAGCTAGAAAGTAGTTATACAATGAAGTCCAGCAAAGCCAGAAGGGCGGAGCAGGATTAAATAGGCCAACAAGGTCATGTGACCAGCAAAGGAAAAAACCTAAGAGCAAGGTTCTAACAATAAGTGATAACTTATTGATTGGTGGGGTCTGACTACTGGGACCTGCAGCGATCAGCAGACTGTGGAGCTTTTCTCCCCATTACACTGGAGCTCATGTGCGACTCGACCACTGATCCATTCATTCCCTCAGGGGCTGTGAGCGCTGCTCTTTTTTGGAAGCCCCCAAGAGAACGAATGAGGCTGTGGTCAGACGTCCCACCTGTCGCTGCATTTTAAAATGGGGATAAGTGTCCTGTCAGGGATAAAACTTCCCCATTCTTCCAATCAATAAGTGATCACCTATCCTGTGTAGCCCATGAATCTGTGATGACTTGTTTTAACCAAAGAAGCCCTTTCATGTAAACTACAGAAATTGTCCATCCCTGTTGTAGTCTGTGCAGAGTAGATGTGAGGAGCCGCCGGTCACTGCTCCACTATAACAGGGAGAGCAGAGAAGAGAGATCTGCATATTGCTGGAGGTGGCCCCTAGAGTCAGTGTCCCCTGTGGGCCCCAGACACCCCAGTCCGACCCTGCTGACATCTGATTAAGGCCCCGTTCACATGTCAGGTTTTAATCAGTGTTTTTTTTCTAATTTTCATCTGATTTTGGTCAGTGTGTCAGTTTTTCTCCTCAGTGGGGCATATTTTTTTATATGTAAAGTAAAAAGCTAAAGGTTTCCTCGCCTCGCTTGCCCGGCCTATAGACACTGGAAAACAAGCAGTACAGGCAACATGGTTGGTTCTGGCCATTTTTCTGACAGACTCGTTGACTTCAATAGATGATCTTTATCTGCAAATCGGATGAAAATCGGACCGGTCTCAGTTCTGATTTGCAGATCAATCGTCCACAATAAATAGAGCTGTAAACCTGTCCACGGTCTATAACGGAGCATATTCTACCTGCTAGAGAAATAACCAGACGTGAAAAGAGCCATGTGCTATTCTTACAGGGAAGGGGCCACGATTTTATGTTTTGTATTAATAATTATGTAATCAATTATTTTTAATACAAAATTAAATGTACCACTTTATTAGTTTTTTATTTATTTTTACATTGGCCACTAGGGGCTGCCATTTTTATTTGGGGGGTGTGTAAGAAGCGCTCTTACACACCTCATTTACGGCAGCCCTGGCCATAAGAGACAGTAGTCTGTCACCGACCCTTTCTCTAACATTAGAGGCCGCTCCTCCTGCCTCTAGCTGTGACCTGGGCACGCCCCCTTGGCTGTTCAGGTCGCAGCCGTGGGAGGAGATTGCAGCCATCTTTGTGGAGCCTGCAGTGTAAGCTGTACATTCCCCCTGTCGTCGCACGCACTGCTCAGTCAGAGCATGCCATGACAGGAACTGCCGGGGAGGAAATGCCTAGGAGTGGACGTCCCGAGTGAGTATCTGCAGCGGCGCCGTGCGGTGATCTCAGCCTCTCAGCTGTTATCACCGCCGACATCTTCAGGCAACACAGACACAGCGCTGCGTGGGAACGTGGAAGGTGAGTAGAAGCGTTTGTTTTGTTTTTTTTCCCTTCGCATTGAATATATGGGGGCATATACCCACCAGGATGGATGGAGGGGGGGGGCATATACCCACCAGGATGGATGGAGGGGGGGGGCATATACCCACCAGGATGGATGGAGGGGGGGGCATATACCCACCAGGATGGATGGAGGGGGGGGCATATACCCACCAGGATGGATGGAGGGGGGCATATACCCACCAGTATGAAGGGGAGGATATATCCACCTGGATGGATGGATGGAGGGGGGCATACACTGACCGGGATGGATGGAGGGGCATTTACACCTAACCAGGATGGATGGATGGATGAAGGGGCATATGCATTTACCCAGAATGGATGGATGGATGGAGGGGCATATACATCTACCCAGGATGGATGGGGGGTGTGTGACGCCTAGCTGCGCTTGGTATCACAGATCTTAGCAGGGTGTATTGATGGATTCCTCCACAAGAGGCCCCCATAACCATTCACACATCTCCACCTTCCACCTCAGACCATCAGAGGGAGCCCGTTAGGGATAGATATATAAGGGAAGGTGGAGCCAGGCAGCAGTTAGTCTAGACTGGAGTCGACAGAAAGCAAACCTGTTGAGAGAGTTCCTGCAGTGCAAAAGCCTGAGAGAGGTCAGTCTGCAGTGGAGCACGTTCTAGACTCAGTTGTAGCTCAGAGAGGTGAGCTTTAGGTGTGCCGGCGCCATAAGATCGGTGAAGCGCGGCAAGCTGCCGTTAGTGTGTATAGCCTAGTGAGGGCCCGAGTAGGCCGAAGGCGAGTGGAGAGTTAATACATAGGGGGCAGAGGAGCTTAACTAGCTCACCCCGAAGAAGCAGTTACCGGACATCGGGTCCGAAGCTTACCGGGATCTCCACGACCCAGTAAGATATAACCAGAATCCCTGGAGAACTACAAGTCCCAGTATCGCAAAAGTGCTGATACGTAATAGAGCCAGGAGACACATAGGCCCCTTAAGTCGGGAGCGTGTAATCCAAGAAAAGGCTCTACCACAAAGTCAGCCAGCGCAGGACAGAGACAAAGTTAGGCCTTGCTCCAGGAAGGTCAGAAACTTACTACGCAGAGGCAAGAAACAGGAGGCCCAAAACCCGCTCATTGGGGAGGATCCTGACGTGCACCCTTCACCCTACAGTGCTCTGGGACGTGCCTGAATTTCCATCAGTAAAAGGTACTGAAGTGACAATCGTGTCTGTCCCTGTTCTTGCTCTGACCCGGCTGGGTCTCTCCGTCCTGCTTTCCCCGTCCATACGCTGCCCTGAGGCCTAGCTCCACCTGTGGGAAGCTATACCATCGAGCTGCCTTATCACCGGCCTCAGTGGACTGCGCAGCACTGGTGATCCTCACCAGAAACCACAGGTGGCGTCACAAACTCTTTTATAAACTTCACAAATCACCAACCCTTTTAAAGGAGCGACCCCAGGGTACGGGCCCGGGAGCCGACCACCGCGACATCCCTAAAGGCCCGGGTACCGAGTCATACCCATTCCCCTGGGCTAGTCAGGGGCATATAAACCTACCCAGCATGGATGGATGGAGGGGCATTTACACCTACCCAGGATGGATGGATGGAGGGGCATTTACACCTACCCAGGATGGATGGATGAAGGGGCATATACACCTACCCAGGATGGATGGATGGAGGGGCATCTACACCTAACCAGGTTGGATGGAGTGGCATATACACCTACCAGAATAGACTACCCAGGATGGATGGAGGGGCATCTACACCTAACCAGGATGGATGAATGGAGGGGGCATCTACACCTAACCAGGTTGGATGGAGGGGCATATACACCTACCAGAATAGACTACCCAGGATGGATGGAGGGGCATCTACACCTACCCAGAATGGATGAAGGGGCATATACACCTACCCAGGATGGCTGGAGGGACATATACAGCTACCCAGGATGGATGGATGGAGGGGCCGATACACCTACCCAGGATGGATGGAGGGGCATATACACCTACCCAGGATGGATGGAGGGGCATATACACCTACCCAGGATGGATGGAGGGGAATATACACCTACCCAGGATGGATGGAGGGGAATATACACCTACCCAGGATGGAAGGGCATATACACCTACCCAGGATGGATGGATGGAGGGGCATATACACCTACCCAGGATGGATGGAGGGGCAAATACACCTACCCAGGATGGATGGATGGCTGGAGGGGCCGATACACCTACCCAGGATGGCTGGAGGGGCCGATACACCTACCCAGGATGGATGGATGGAGGGGAATATACACCTACCGAGGATGGATGGATGGATGGAGGGGAATATACACCTACCCAGGATGGAAGGGCATATACACCTACCCAGGATGGATGGATGGAGGGGCATATACACCTACCCAGGATGGATGGAGGGGCAAATACTCCTACACTGGATGGACGGAGGGGCATATACACCTACCCAGGATGGATGGAGGGGCATATACACCTACCCAGGATGGATGGATGGAAGAATGGATGGAGGGGTATTCGCATCTACCATGGATGGATGGAGGGGCATCTACACCTACCCAGGATGGATTGATGGATGGAGGGGCATCTACACCTACCCAGAGTGGATGGATGGAGGGGCATATACACCTACCAGAATAGACTGCTCAGGATGGATGGATGGATGGAGGGGCATCTATGCTCACCCAGATTGGATGGATGGAGAGGTATCTACGCCTACCCAGGATGGATGGAAGGAGAGGTATCTACGCCTACCCAGGATGGATGGAATGAGGGGCATATACACCTACCCAGAATGGATGGATGGAGGGGCATCTACCCCTACCCACGATGGATGGAAGGGCATCTACACCTACCCAGGATGGGTGGATGGATGGAGGGGCATCTACACCTACCCAGGATGAATGGATGGATGGAAGGGCATCTACACCTACCCAGGATGGGTGGATGGATGGAGGGGCATCTAGACCTACCCAGGATGTATGGATGGCTGGAGGGGCATATACACCTACCCAGAGTGGATGGATGGACGGGCATATACACCTACCAGGATGGATGGATGGGCATATACACCTACTCAGGATGGATGGATGGAGGGGCATATACACCTACTCAGGATGGATGGATGGAGGGGCATATACACCTACTCAGGATGGATGGATGGAGGGGCATATACACCTACTCAGGATGGATGGATGGAGGGGCATATACACCTACCCAGGATGGATGGAGAGGCCGATAAACCTACCCAGGATGGATGGAAGGGCATATTCACCTACCCAGGATGGATGGATGGAGGGGCATATACACCTACCCACTATGGATGGAGGGGCAAATACTCCTACCCAGGATGAATGGAGGGGCATATACACCTACCCAGGATGGATGGAGGGGCATATACACCTACCCAGGATGGGTGGATGGATGGAGGGGCATCTAGACCTACCCAGGATGTATGGATGGCTGGAGGGGCATATACACCTACCCAGAGTGGATGGATGGAGGGGCATCTACCCCTACCCACGATGGATGGATGGAAGGGCATCTACACCTACCCAGGATGGGTGGATGGATGGAGGGGCATATACACCTACCCAGAATGGATGGATGGAGGGGCATCTACCCCTACCCACGATGGATGGATGGAAGGGCATCTACACCTACCCAGGATGTATGGATGGCTGGAGGGGCATATACACCTACCCAGAATGGATGGATGGAGGGGCATCTACCCCTACCCACGATGGATGGATGGAAGGGCATCTAGACCTACCCAGGATGTATGGATGGCTGGAGGGGCATATACACCTACCCAGAATGGATGGATGGAGGGGCATCTACCCCTACCCACGATGGATGGATGGAAGGGCATCTACACCTACCCAGGATGGGTGGATGGATGGAGGGGCATATACACCTACCCAGGATGGATGGATGGAGGGGCATATACACCTACCCACTATGGATGGAGGGGCAAATACTCCTACCCAGGATGAATGGAGGGGCATATACACCTACCCAGGATGGATGGAGGGGCATATACACCTACCCAGAATGGATGGATGGAGTGGTATCTACACCTATTATGGATGGATGGAGGGGCATCTACACCTACGCAGGATAGATTGATGGATGGAGGGGCATCTACACCTACCGAGAATGGATGGATGGGTGGAGGGGCATATACACCTACCCAGGATGGATGGATAGAGGGGCATATACACCTACCAGAATAGACTGCGCAGGATGGAGGGGCATCTACGCCTACCCAGAATGGATGGATGGATGGATGAAGGGTCATATACACTCACCCAGGATGGATGGATGGAGGGGCATTTACACCTACCCAGGATGCATGGATGGATGAAGGGGCATATACACCTACCCAGGATGGATGGATGGATGGAGGGGCATCTACACTTAACCAGGATGAATGGATGGAGGGGCATCTACACCTAACCAGGATGGATGGAGGGGCATATACACCTAGCAGAATAGACTACCCAGGATGGATGGATGGAGGGGCATCTACACCTAACCAGGATGGATGAATGGAGGGGGCATCTACACCTAACCAGGTTGGATGGAGGGGCATATACACCTACCAGAATAGACTACCCAGGATGGATGGAGGGGCATCTACACCTACCCAGAATGGATGAAGGGGCATATACACCTACCCAGGATGGCTGGAGGGGCATATACAGCTACTCAGGATGGATGGATGGATGGATGGAGGGGCCGATACACCTACCCAGGATGGATGGAGGGGCATATACACCTACCCAGGATGGATGGATGGGCATATACACCTACCCAGGATGGATGGATGGAGGGGCATATACACCTACCCAGGATGGATGGAGGGGCAAATACTCCTACACTGGATGGATGGAGGGGCATATACACCTACCCAGGATGAATGGAGGGGCATATACACCTACCCAGGATGGATGGATGGAAGAATGGATGGAGGGGTATTCGCATCTACCATGGATGGATGGAGGGGCATCTACACCTACCCAGGATGGATTGATGGATGGAGGGGCATCTACACCTACCAGAATAGACTGCTCAGGATGGATGGATGGATGGAGAGGCATCTATGCTTACCCAGATTGGATGGATGGAGGGGCATCTACACCTACCCAGAGTGGATGGATGGAGGGGCATATACACCTACCAGAATAGACTGCTCAGGATGGATGGATGGATGGAGAGGCATCTATGCTTACCCAGATTGGATGGATGGAGGTGCATATACATCTACCCAGGATGGATGGATAGAGAGGTATCTACGCCTACCCAGGATGGATAGAATGAGGGGCATATACACCTACCCAGAATGGATGGATGGAGGGGCATCTACCCCTACCCACGATGGATGGATGGAGGGGCATCTACACTTACCCAGGATGGGTGGATGGATGGAGGGGCATCTACACCTACCCAGGATGGATGGATGGATGAAGGGGCAAATACTCCTACCCAGGATGGATGGATGGATGGATGGAGGGGCATATACACCTACCAGAATAGACTACCCAGGATGGATGGAGGTGCATCTACGCAAACCCAGAATGGATGGATGAAGGGGCATATACACCTACCCAGATTGGATGGATGGATGGATGGATGGATGGATGGATGGAGGTGCATATACACCTACCCAGGATGGATGGATGGAAAGGTATCTACGCCTACCCAGGATGGATGGATGGAGGGGCATATACACCTACCCAGAATGGATGGATGGAGGGGCATCTACACCTACCCAGGATGGATGGATGGAGGGGCATCTACACTTACCCAGGATGAATGGATGGATGGAGGGGCATCTACACCTACCCAGGATGAATGGATGGAGGGGCATCTACACCTACCCAGGATGAATAGATGGAGGGGCATCTACGCCTACCCAGAATGGATGGATGGAGGGGCATCTACGCCTACCCAGAATGGATGGATGGAGGGGCATATACACCTACCCAGGATGGATTGATGGATGGAGAGGCATCTACACCTACCCAGAGTGGGTGGATGGAGGGGCATATACACCTACCCAGGATGGATGGATGGGCATATACACCTACTCAGGATGGATGGATGGAGGGGCATATACACCTACTCTGGATGGGTGGATGGATGGATGGAGGGGCATATACAGCTACCCAGGATGGATGGAGAGGCCGATACACCTACCCAGGATGGATGGAAGGGCATATTCACCTACCCAGGATGGATGGATGGAGGGGCATATACACCTACCCACTATGGATGGAGGGGCAAATACTCCTACCCAGGATGAATGGAGGGGCATATACACCTACCCAGGATGGATGGAGGGGCATATACACCTACCCAGGATGGATGGATGGAGTGGTATCTACACCTACTATGGATGGATGGAGGGGCATCTACACCTACCCAGGATGGATTGACGAATGGAGGGGCATCTACACCTACCGAGAATGGACGAATGGAGGGGCATCTACACCTACCCAGGATGGATGGATAGAGGGGCATATACACCTACCAGAATAGACTGCGCAGGATGGATGGATGGATGGAGGGGCATCTATGCCTACCCAGAATGGATGGATGGATGAAGGGTCATATACACCTACCCAGGATGGATGGAGGGTGAAATACACCTACCCAGGATGGATGGAGGGGCATATACACCTACCCAGGATGGATGGAGGTGCAAATACTCCTACCCAGGATGGATGGATGGAGGGGCATATACACCTACCAGAATAGACTACCCAGGATGGATGGAGGTGCATCTACGCAAACCCTGGATGGATGGAGGTGCATATACACCTACCCAGGATAGATGGATGGAAAGGTATCTACGCCTACCCAGGATGGATGGATGGAGGGGCATATACCCCTACCCAGGATGGATGGATGGAGGGGCATCTACCCCTACCCAGGATGGATGGATGGAGGGGCATCTACACTTGCCCCTCCATCCATCCATTCATCCTGGGTAAGTGTAGATGCCATTCCATTCATCCATCCTGGGTAGGTGTAGATGCCCCTCCATCCATCCATTTATCCTGGGTATCTACACCTACCCAGGATGGATGGATGGATGGAGGGGCATCTACACCTACCCAGGATGTATGGATGGATGGAGGGGCATCTACACCTACCCAGGATGGATGGATGGAGGGGCATCTACACCTTACCCAGGATGGATGGATGGAGGGGCATCTACACCTACCCAGGATGAATGGATGGAGGGTCATCTACGCCTACCCAGAATGGATGGATGGAGGGGCATATACCCCTACCCAGGATGGATTGATGGATGGAGGGGCATCTACACCTACCCAGAATGGATGAATGGAGGGGCATCTACACCTACCCAGAATGGATGGATGGAGGGGCATCTACGCCTACCCAGAATGGATGGAGGGGCATATACACCTACCCAGAATGGATGGATGGAGGGGCATCTATGCCTACCCAGAATGGATGGATGGATGGATGGATGGATGGATGGAGGGGCATATACACCTACCCAGAATGGATGAATGGAGGGGCATCTACACCTACCCAGAATGGATGGATGGAGGGGCATCTACACCTACCCAGGATGGATGGATGGAGGGGCATCTACACCTACCCAGGATGGATGGATGGAGGGGCATCTACTCCTACCCAAGATGGATGGATGGTGGGACCTACTCCTACCCAAGATGGATGGATGGTGGGGCATATACACCTACCCAGGATGGATGGAGAAGCATATACACCTACCCAGGATGGATGGAGGGGCATGTACACCTACCCAGGATGGATGGATGGAGAGGCATCTACACCTACCCAGGATGGATGGATGGCGGGGCATATACACCTACCCAGGATGGATGGATGGGGACGCATGGATTCCACTCAGTATCAGCAGATTCTTGACAATAATGTTCAAGAATCAGTGATAAAGTTGAAGTTACGCAGGGGATCGATCTTTCAGCAAGACAATGATCCAAAACACGGCTCCAAATCTACTCAGGCATTCATGCAGAGGAACAATTACAATGTTCTGGAATGGCCATCCCAGTCCCCAGACCTGAATATCATTGAACATCTGTGGGATCATTTGAAGAGGGCTGTCCATGCTCGGCGACCATCAAACTTAACTGAACTGGAATTGTTTTGTAAAGAGGAATGGTCAAAAATACCTTCATCCAGGATCTCATTAAAAGCTACAGGAAGCAACTAGAGGCTGTTATTTTTGCAAAAGGAGGATCTACTAAATATTAATGTCACTTTTCTGGTGAGGTGCCCATACTTATGCACCTGTCAAATTTTGTTTGAATGCAGATTGCACATTTTCTGTTAGTACAATAAACCTCATTTCAAGGCAGAAACATTACTGTGTCCAACAGTTATAACATATATCAAACTGAAATAGCTGTTGCAAAAACACCAATTTTTATAAAACATTAAGCTTAAGATTAATAGGGGTGCCCAAACTTTTTCATATAACTGTATGTTGTAATTATTTTTTTAATATGAACTATTGGCACAATAGTGAATGAATGTGACCTTTTTTCAGTCTCTATAACTATATAATGGAATCTTACTTATGGGCTATCTACTTTGTTTTAGGTTTTAAGCGCCACTTCTCTGACCGGACTTCTGGAAAAACTTCAGGACAGCAATGTGCTTCTGGATAAAATCATGAAAGGGCTGAATGCCTATCTGGAGAAGAAGAGGCTTTTTTCCCACGGTATAGTCCTTTCACTTGTTGCAATGATTCTATATACTACTTAAAGAATTTTTTTTTTCTTATTTAAACGCATTGAAATCATTTTTGTAATTGGATTTCATTAATAATTTTGCACTGTTTGCCTTCTATTGGCTCTGTGTTGCGCTGGCTATTGGACTTATTTTTAATCTGTCTTTTTTCAGCTCCTCTTAGCCGATTTATGACCACAGATCACATCAAAGCTGAATGTGCAGGAAACAAAAAGCCTAACGGTGCAACATTTTTAATGAAACTGAATTGTCGCAAATACTCGCAATTAAATGGGTATTCCCATCTCCAAGATCCTATCCCAATATGTAGTAGGCGTAGTAATAATAATAATATTAGCAAATACCTCCAATTAGAAGTGTAGTATAGTTCTTCTGATTCGCTATGTCGCTTTCCCCATGTGCAAGGCATTGCAGTAGCTACGGTATCCATGGTTACGACCACTCATATAGTGACAGTTATTTGCTAGTGGTCGTAACCTAAGCTACTGCAATGCCCTGCACATGGGATAAGCGACAAAGCAAATCAGAAGAACTATACTACACTTCTAATTGGAGGTATTTGCTAATATTATTATGACGCCTACTACATATTGGGGTAGAATCCTGGAGATGGGAATACCCATTTCAGTTAAATAAAAAAAGTTCCCAAAACTGGATAGCCCCTTTAAGCTAGCCATACGCATGAGATATGAGATACCCGTGGTCTGAATGGTTATTTGGCTATTTCTTCTGACTCCCACATATTCTGCTGAACAGTCATGTGTTTTTAATGGGGAGAGAGGAGAAAGTCGGTACTGGACACCTCCGGCAGCGGGTTATCTCCCCTGAGAACCAAAAGACCGGGTATTGAAATCCCATCTGCCCGATCCTTCTGGCCCTGACATCCTCTATCGGGGGAGAGTCAGGAGACCCCCATACACATCAGTGGGTAGGCCGGTCCTGCTGCAATCGTCAGGTTTAAACTATTTTAATCCAATGTGTATGGGGACTGAATCTTTACTTGAAAGCTTTGCTTTTCTATTTTCTCACATAGACACTAATACAAATATTCTTCCTGTCCAACGACGAAATGCTAGAAATTCTCTCTGAGACTAAAGATCCTCTGCGGGTCCAACCACATCTAAAGAAGGGCTTTGAAGGCATCGCAAAGCTGGAGTTCCTTCCTAACCTGGACATCAAAGCCATGTACAGCACCGAGGGGGAACGCGTAGAGCTCATCCAGACCATCTCCACCTCCGAGGCTCGGGGGGCCGTGGAGAAGTGGCTCATCCAAGGGGAAGATGTCATGTTAAGGAGCGTGCATGATGTTATTGCTCGGTCACGAATGGTACGGATCTACCTACAGACCAAAAGCATTAATTGGAACTAATCTAGTACTTTTATATTTGTATAAGATTATTTGGCGGCAGTGAATGATTTGTGGATGATGTATCTCTTGCAATAGAGCCAGGTAGCAGATCTTCTACCTGCAATCGGTAGAAATGAATTTGCTAGATAATACTAGTAAGGTTGTCCCTCTCTTAAATGCTTCTGTCAACGTAATTTAACTTTGTTTTTTAAAAGGCATACCCTGAGACTGCAAGAAAAGACTGGGTGAGGGAATGGCCGGGACAGGTCGTGCTCTGTGTGTCTCAGATGTTCTGGACCAGTGAAGGGCATGAAGCTATCGGCAGTGGCCCAGAGGTACGGCATAAGCTCCTTTACTGATCAAGGTTGCTTCACTAGAAACAGTCATGGCCGGAAGTGTTGGCACCCTTGAAGTATTTTCCATAAAATTATTGCAATTGCATGTGTATTTTTTGTTATACACATGTTTATTTCCTTTGTGTGTATTGGAACAACACAAAAAAAACAGAGAAAAAAAGGCAAATTGGATATAATTTCACACAAAACCCCAAAAATGGGCCGGACAAAATTGTTGGCATCTTTCCAAAATTGTGGGTAAACCATTTTGTTTCAAGCTTGTGATGCTCATTCAAACTCACCTGTGGCAAGTAACAGGTGTGGGCAATATGAAAATCACACCTGAAACCCGATACAAAGGGGAAAAGTTGACTCAATCTTTGCGTTGTTACGTGCCACACTAAGTAGGGAGAACAGAAAGAGGAAAAGAGAACTGTCTGAGGACTTGAGAACCAAAATTGTTGACCAATATCTTCTTTTTGTGTTGTTCCAATACACACAAATTAAATAAACATGTGAACAACAAAACATGTGTAATTGTAATAATTTTCTGGGAGAAATACATATATATACATTCATAGACAGACTTCATGTGTTCTCCTGCTAATAGACTGTCATATCCAGGGACGCAGCTTATAGGAGTTTCCAGGGGCGGATATACCATTGGTGCAACAGAGGTAAGGGGACCCACATTCACATCAAAAGATGCAAGTAGCTTATTTCACAGTACGTTATTAGACTGCAAAGAGCCCATGTACTGTTCTTGCCCAGGGGTCTTCTCCTGGGGGTTGCAGTTGTACAGCGGCTCAATATCTTGAAGGTACCCAAAAGGCTCCATAGTATTGTTGGGATTTTGCATTGATTCATGCATCTTGTCTAGAGATGAGCAACTAAATTTGCAGGACCTTGGTCTAAGAGAGCAGGTTAGTAGTCTGTGGCTGTTGGATGGGAGCCTTGCTAACCGCCTCTTACATGCCGGCATCCCTGGCTCCTCTTTTGATTAGCCGGCCAGGCGTGATGTCATTTGTGCCTCACACCACAACTATGACATCGACATCAAAAGAGGAGACGGAGATGCCGGTTCACGGGGCTCCGGTCCTGGGGCCGTGGAATACTGACCCGACTGTTGGACCAGAGTCCTGCAAATCCATTCGCTCATCTCTACTCTCGTCATATCTACCAATAAGGGAAGACATTGTATGGGATTTCCCATAATACCAGCATAAAATTAATCCATCTGCATTGAGTTTTCCATGCTGTTTGTAGCAGGGTTTTATAGAGGTACATCTGGGTATTTGGAGCTCTGGGTTCAATCCAGATCTCCAACTTCTATAAAGATATGTTGTAAAATTGTTGTGTACATTAAAAAGTGCCTGCATATTGTGGAGTTCTCCATCTAGTCTGCAGCTTATAATCTGTATAGATTTCAGCCCCCTTGCAATATGTATGTTCTATGAATGTTTCTGCAGATGATTTCACCGTTACATCCTTCTTGTAGGGCCTGAAAAACTCCTATGATAATCTGCAGCTCCAGCTAAATGATATTGTGGAGCTTGTGCGAGGAGGCAAATTGTCCCAGCAGACTCGCACCACATTGGGGGCTCTCGTCACCATAGAGGGGCACGCTCGTGACGTGGGCATGGAAATGATCCAAACAGGTTTGTGCAATCATCATGGCTGGCACCAAACTTTCCAATACCATGTTCTATTTATTATACACTACATGGAGAAAGGTATTGTGCCCCCTCCACATTACACCTACAGGGGCTTTTATGGCCTCCTATTCTAAATCCATATACAGGATGTTAATATGGAGTCCGTCCCTCTACAGATATCACAGCTCAATATGCAGAGCACCTTCATACATTTCACCCCATTCCTATGTTCTTTCCATATCTGTTATATTCCCCCCTCTTTTCTTTGAGTTTTCATAGGACACAATTGATCTTGTCACAGTAAAGCAATCTTGGGGTGTACTTACAATGACGTCTATTGGGCAGTAGTCATTTCTGCATATTGAGATGGTGGTCACTATACAGTTATATGAAAAAGTTTGGGCACCCCTATTAATCTTAAGCTTAATGTTTTATAAAAATTGGTGTTTTTGGAACAGCTGTTTCAGTTTGATATATGTTATAACTGTTGGACACAGTAATGTTTCTGCCTTGAAATGAGGTTTATTGTACTAACAGAAAATGTGCAATCTGCATTCAAACAAAATTTGACAGGTGCATAAGTATGGGCACCTCACCAGAAAAGTGACATTAATACTTAGTAGATCCTCCTTTTGCAAAAATAACAGCCTCTAGTCGCTTCCTGTAGCTTTTAATGA
The DNA here is from genome assembly GCF_046119375.1 of Phyllobates terribilis. Lineage (NCBI taxonomy): Eukaryota > Metazoa > Chordata > Amphibia > Anura > Dendrobatidae > Phyllobates > Phyllobates terribilis. The sequence continues at coordinate 628,097 of NW_027363254.1, forward strand.
GTTCCTGGATCCTGGATGAAGGTATTTTTGACCATTCCTCTTTACAAAACAATTCCAGTTCAGTTAAGTTTGATGGTCGCCGAGCATGGACAGCCCTCTTCAAATGATCCCACAGATGTTCAATGATATTCAGGTCTGGGGACTGGGATGGCCATTCCAGAACATTGTAATTGTTCCTCTGCATGAATGCCTGAGTAGATTTGGAGCGGTGTTTTGGATCATTGTCTTGCTGAAAGATCCATCCCCTGCGTAACTTCAACTTTGTCACTGATTCTTGAACATTATTGTCAAGAATCTGCTGATACTGAGTGGAATCCATGCGTCCTTCGACTTTAACAAGATTCCCGGTGCCAGCATTGGCCACACAGCCCCAAAGCACGATGGAACCTCCACCAAATTTCACTGTGGGTAGCAAGTGTTTTTCTTGGAATGCTGTGTTTTTTTGCCGCCATGCATAACGCCTTTTTGTATGACCAAACAACTCAATCTTGGTTTCATCAGTCCACAGGACCTTCTTCCAAAAGGAAATTGGCTTCTCCAAATGTGCTTTTGCATACCTCAGCTGACTCTGTTTGTGGCGTGCTTGCAGAAACGACTTCTTTCGCATCACTCTCCCATACAGCTTCTCCTTGTGCAAAGTGCGTTGTATAGTTGACCGATGCACAGTGACACCATCTGCAGCACGTTGATGCTGCAGCTCTCTGGAGGTGGTCTGAGGATTGTCGTTGACTGATCTCACCATTCTTCTTCTCTGCCTTTCTGATGTTTTTCTTGGCCTGCCACTTCTGGCCTTAACAAGAACTGTCCCTGTGTTCTTCCATTTCCTTACTATGTTCCTCACAGTGGAAACTGACAGGTTAAATCTCTGAGACAGCTTTTTGTATCCTTCCCCTGAACAGCTATGTTGAATAATCTTTGTTTTCAGATCATTTGACAGTTGTTTTGAGGAGCCCATGATGCCACTCTTCAGAGGAGATTCAAACAGGAGAACAACTTGCAAGTGGCCACTTTAAGTAGCTTTTCTCATGATTGCATACACCTGGCTATAAACTTCAAAGCTCAATGAGGTTAAAAAACCAAAAAAAGTGCTTTAGTAAGTCAGTAAAAAGTAGGTAGGAGTATTTAAAACAAGAAAATGATAAGGGTGCCCATACTTATGCACCTGTCAAATTTTGTTTGAATGCAGATTGCACATTTTCTGTTAGTACAATAAACCTCATTTCAAGGCAGAAACATTACTGTGTCCAACAGTTATTACATATATCAAACTGAAATAGCTGTTGCAAAAACACCAATTTTTATAAAACAATAAGCTTAAGATTAATAGGGGTGCCCAAACTTTTTCATATAACTGTATAGGAATGTTTTGGCATCTGTAGGTGTCGGCGTCCCCTGTATATGACTCATTGCCACAGTTGATATTCTTTATAGTCAGTGTTTTGGATGGCCTAGGTGCGGTGTGTAATATTTTCTATCAATGGTGTGTGTGCCCTCCTCTGTGCGGTGTCCTTCCATAACCATGGATGTACTAATAAAGAGTTTTTATGTCAATTCCTTTAATGACCTTTTGTTCGGTTTCTTTGTAGGTATTATGTAATTCTCTGAATGGTCAGCCATTCTAAGCCTGAGCAGACATATGGCAATGTAATTGATGTGTGACTGACATTGTTCTTCCCTATGTTGCGGTGACATATTTATGCTGCCATTGTGCAGTATTTTTTCTAATTAATCATCCTAAAGGTGTTTAGTGGGGTTGAGGTTGAGAACGTGTGTGAAACAGTTCTGCTCTTCTATTCCCTTAGGGTTGGAAGCTACAATTGTTTAAAATGTCTTGTGCTGACGCATTAAGATATCTTTTCACTGGAACTAAGGGGCCTAGACCACCCCCTAAAAACAAGGCCATACCCCCACCAGCAAACTGTACAGCGGGCACAATGCAGTTAATAGGGTAACGTTCTCCTGGCATTCACCAAATCCAGACTCGTCCATCAGATGCCAGATAGAGAAGTGTGATCCGTCACTGCACAGAACAGGTCTCCTCCAGAGTCCTGTGGTGGCGGCTTCACACCACTCCATCTGACGCTCGGCATCGTGCTTGGTGATGTAAGGCTGCATGCAGCTGCTCGGCCATAAAGCTCCTGGCGGGGACGCAGTGTTTGTGGTGATGTTGTTACCAATGGAGTCAGGAAAGCGTTCTGCCCTCTGCTTCTCAGCACTCAGTGACCCCGCTCTGTAATGTTCCGGGGTCTCCTGAGTTGCTGCAGTTCCTTCTACTCCTTAATAATATCACTCACATGTGATGGGGGAAGATTTAGGAGGGAAGAAATGTAATATCCAGACTTGTTACCCCGGTGGCTCCTATTACAGGACCGCGCTGGTATCAGAGAGCTCTGCACCACCAGCCGTTCTGTCATATGTTAGTAACAGCACACAGCATGGGAGGGCGGATGTTATACACCGGGGGGCGTGGGGATTGATGTTATACACTGGTGGGGGCGAGAGTCCTAATGTTATACAAGGCCGAGGGGCCAGATGTTATACCCTAGGGGTACGAGGGGATTGATGTTATACACTGGGGGTACAAGGGGCTAGATGTTATACAAGTCCGAGGGCTGGATGTTATACACTAAGGGGCGAGGGGACGGATATTATACACCGGGGTGAGGGGACGGATATTATACACCAGGGGCGAGGGGACGGATGTTATACACCGTGGGCGAGGGGACGAATGTTATACACCGTGGGCGAGGGGACGGATGTTATACACCGTGGGCGAGGGGACGGATGTTATACACCGTGGGCGAGGGGACGGATGTTATACACCGTGGGCGAGGGGACGGATGTTATACACCGTGGGCTAGGGGACGGATGTTATACACCGTGGGCGAGGGGACGGATGTTATACACCGTGGGCGAGGGGACGGATGTTATACACCGTGGGCGAGGGGACGGATGTTATGCACCGTGGGCGAGGGGACGGATGTTATGCACCGTGGGCGAGGGGACGGATGTTATGCACCGTGGGCGAGGGGACGGATGTTATGCACCGTGGGCGAGGGGACGGATGTTATGCACCGTGGGCGAGGGGACGGATGTTATGCACCGTGGGCGAGGGGACGGATGTTATGCACCGTGGGCGAGGGGACGGATGTTATGCACCGTGGGCGAGGGGACGGATGTTATGCACCGTGGGCGAGGGGACGGATGTTATGCACCGTGGGCGAGGGGACGGATGTTATGCACCGTGGGCGAGGGGACGGATGTTATGCACCGTGGGCGAGGGGACGGATGTTATGCACCGTGGGCGAGGGGACGGATGTTATGCACCGGGGCGAGGGGACGGATATTATACACCAGGGGGAGGGAGCGAGGGTGCAGATGTTATACACCGTGGGCGAGGGGCCGGATGTTATGCACCGGGGCGAGGGGACGGATATTATACACCGGGGGGCGAGAGGCCGGATATTATACACCAGGGGGAGGGAGCGAGGGTGCAGATGTTATACACCGTGGGCGAGGGGCCGGATGTTATGCACCGGGGCGAGGGGACGGATATTATACACCGGGGGGCGAGGGGACGGATATTATACACCGTGGGCGAGGGGACGGATGTTATACACCGTGGGCGAGGGGCCGGATGTTATACACCGTGGGCGAGGGGACGGATGTTATACACCGTGGGCGAGGGGACGGATGTTATACACCGTGGGCGAGGGGACGGATGTTATACACCGTGGGCGAGGGGACGGATGTTATACACCGTGGGCGAGGGGACGGATATTATGCATCGGGGCGAGGGGACGGATATTATACACCGGGGGGCGAGAGGCCGGATATTATACACCAGGGGGAGGGAGCGAGGGTGCAGATGTTATACACCGTGGGCGAGGGGACGGATGTTATACACCGTGGGCGAGGGGACGGATGTTATACACCGTGGGCGAGGGGACGGATGTTATACACCGTGGGCGAGGGGACGGATGTTATACACCGGGGCGAGGGGACGGATATTATACACCAGGGGGAGGGAGCGAGGGTGCAGATGTTATACACCGGGGCTGGGGTCCGGATGTTATACCCTGGGGGTCGGATGTTATGCAAAGGAGGGCTTGGGGTTGGATGTTATACAGTGGGGTTGAGGGGATGGATTTTATACACTGGCGGGGGGACGAAGGGACGGATGTTATACACCAGGGGGAGGGAGCGAGGGGACGGATATTATACATCGTGGGCGAGGGGATGGTTGTTATACACTGGGAGCGAGGGGACGGATATTATACACCGGGGGAGGCGAGAGGCCGGATGTTATACACCAGGGGGAGGGAGCGAGGGGACAGATGTTATACACCGGGGCTGAGGGCCAGATGTTATACCCTGGGGGCCGGATGTTATGCAATGGATGGCTTGGGGTTGGATGTTATACAGTGGGGTTGAGGGGATGGATTTTATACACTGGCGGGGGGGGCAAGGGGACGGATGTTATACTAAACTAGGGGCGGATGTTATACACCGGGGGAGGCGAGAGGCCGGATTTTATAAACTGGGGGCTGAGAGTCCGGATGTTATACACCGTGGGCAATGGGACTAAATGAAAAAAGCAGAATTCGGTGACTAGGAGTTTTGTCCTATAATGTATGTGCATTTGCCTTCCCTTTAGAAACTCTCCCTTGTGATTCTGCAGTGTCTTAGAGGTTGACTATCTTTTCCTACATTGCTCAGGAGTTTCTCATGAACAGACTTCCAGTGGCTTGCCCAACTCCGCTATTACTGGGAGAATGAGAATGTGAGAGTGCGAATCATCAACTGCAATGTGAAGTCCGCCTATGAGTACCTGGGCGACTCCCCACGCCTGGTCATCACTCCGCTCACTGACAGATGCTAGCGGACTCTGCTATGATGTGATGGGTTATGCTCAGAAATCTTTTTGACTTTTGTATGATGCATGAAACTTATTAGAAAGTTTATTGATATTTCATACCAGTTCTTTCATGTTTCATTGGTAGATCGGTGCTTTTTATCTAAATCTTGGTGGAGCTCCAGAAGGTCCGGCCGGCACAGGAAAAACTGAGACCACCAAAGATTTGGCCAAGGCGCTGGCCGTGCAGTGTGTGGTCTTTAACTGCTCTGATGGTTTGGACTACATAGCAATGTCAAAGGTACATACAATGTTAAGCTGCTCCATTGCAGATAATAAACTGACTCCAACCGATGTTCTGCTGACATCTTTTGATTATATAGTACAGACCAAAAGTTTGGACACACCTTCTCATTTAAAGATTTTTCCGTATTTTCATGACTATGAAAATTGTACATTCACACTGAAGGCATCAAAACTATGAATTAACACATGTGGAATTATATACTTAACAAAAAAGTGTGAAACAACTGAAAATATGTCTTATATTCTTGGTTCTTAAAAGTCGCAGGTTAACAGCAGCTCAGATTAGAGACCAGGTCAATGCCACACAGAGTTCTATCAGCAGACACATCTCTACAACAACTGTTAAGAGGAGACTTTGTGCAGCAGGTCTTCATGGTAAAATAGCTGCTAGGAAACCACTGCTAAGGACAGGCAACAAGCAGAAGAGACTTGTTTGGGCTAAAGAACACAAGGAATGGACATTAGACCAGTGGAAATCTGTGCTTTGGTCTGAGGAGTCGAAATTTGAGATCTTTGGTTCCAACCACCGTGTCTTTATGCGACGCAGAAAAGGTGAACGGATGGACTCTACATGCCTGGTTCCCACCGTGAAGCATGGAGGAGGAGGTGTGATGGTGTGGGGGTGCTTTGCTGGTGACACTGTTGGGGATGTATTCAAATTTGAAGGCATACTGAACCAGCATGGCTACCACAGCATCTTGCAGCGGCATGCTATTCCATCCGGTCTGCGTTTAGTTGGACCATCATTTATTTTTCAACAGGACAATGACCCCAAACACACCTCCAGGCTGTGAAAGGGCTATTTGACCAAGAAGGAGAGTGATGGGGTGCTACGCCAGATGACCTGGCCTCCACAGTCACCAGACCTGAACCCAATCGAGATGGTTTGGGGTGAGCTGGACCGCAGAGTGAAGGCAAAAGGGCCAACAAGTGCTAAGCATCTCTGGGAACTCCTTCAAGATTGTTGGAAGACCATTTCCGGTGACTACCTCTTGAAGCTCATCAAGAGAATGCCAAGAGTGTGCAAAGCAATCATCAAAGCAAAAGGTGGCTACTTTGAAGAACCTAGAATATAAGACATATTTTCAGTTGTTTCACACTTTTTTGTTAAGTATATAATTCCACATGTGTTAATTAATAATTTGATGCCTTCAGTGTGAATGTACAATTTTCATAGTCTTGAAAATACAGAAAATCTTTAAATGAGAAGGTGTGTCCAAACTTTTGGTCTGTAGTGTATATACTTTTTTTTTAGTTTTTCCAAGGGCTGGCATCATCGGGAGCATGGGCGTGTTTTGATGAGTTTAACCGTATTGAGCTGGAGGTGTTGTCCGTGGTGGCCCAACAGATTCTCCGCATCCAGAGAGCCATCCAGATGAAGATGGACATGTTCAACTTCGAAGGAACAGAACTGAAGTTTAACCCAAATTGCTTCGTAGCCATTACCATGAATCCTGGCTACGCGGGACGTTCTGAGCTGCCGGATAACCTCAAGGTAAAGAGTCCCAGTGCCTTGCATCGGGTCCTTCCACAACATTTCTATAGGATTAAGCTCAGGACTATGACTCGGCCATTCCAAAACTTTGTTTATTCAACCATTCTTTTGTAGAACGACTTGTGTCTTTGGGCCATTGTCTTGCTGCATGACCCACGTTTTCTTGAGATTCAGTACATGAACTGATATCCTGATATTTTCCTTTAGCATTTGCTGATAGATTTTAGAATTCATTGTTCCATCAATGATGGCAGCCGTCCTTGGCCAAGTGCAGCAAAACAGGCCCAAAGCATGTTACGATTACCATCTTTGTGTTTCATAGATGATAGGAGGTTCTTATGCTGTAATGCAGTATTTTCTTTCTGCAAACATATAGCTTCTCACTTAAAATCTCTATCTTGGCCTCATCCTTCCACAAAGCATTATTCCAGTTACCTATTGATGTGCCCAGGTGAGTTTTAGCAGTGACATTTTAAATCGCATTGCCTTTCTCCTTGCAATCCTGCCATGCTCGCCATTGTTGTTCATTGTCCTTCTGATGGTGGACTCATGAACAATTACATTAGCTAATCTGAGGAGAGGCCTTTAGTTGCTTAGAGGTTACCTTGAGTTCCTTTGTGACCTCACAGACTGATGTAGCTTTAAGTAAAATTTATGCAGTAATACAGAAATTTTTGAGGGGTTCACAAACTTTCAAATAAATACTAGGTTTACAAAAGAAACATAAGATTTCATCAAAGGGATCATTCTCCCCCAAACCTATATGAGATTGTACTTGATGCCCTCATTTCTGCAAGCTCCTTAATATTGATGTCCCATTCTCCTATTTTCCAAAATGGACACAGTAGAGGTGCGGAGAGAGATTTGGAAAGTTTTAAAGGAGTATTCCCATCTCCAAGACTCTATCCCAATATGTAATAGGTGTAATAATAATATTAATAGCAAATACCTCCAATTGGAAATGTAGTATAGTTCTTCTGATTAGCTATGTAGCTTAACCCATGTGCAGGGCATAGCAGTAGCTTAGGTATCCATGGTTATGACCACTAGCAAGTAACTAACTGTTACTATGAGTGGTCGTAACCATGGATACCTAAGCTACTGCAATGTCCTGCACATGGGGGTAAGCAACATAGCTAATCAGAAGAACTATACTACATTTCTAATTGGAGATATTTGCACACATTATTATTATTACACCTATTACATATTGGGACAGGATCTTGGAGATGGGAATACCCCTTTAACCACACTTTGACTGACTTTCCTCTGATGTGGAATAGACACATCACTTTTAGGTCTGGGGTGGAGGATAGTGTAAATGGACATAATGGGTTCCCGGCTCTATGCCTGGTTTACAGTAATTTAGTTTCATTTGTTGACTGACCCATCTGGTTTGCGCATTTCAGGTTCTTTTCCGGACTGTAGCAATGATGGTCCCCAACTATGCTCTGATTGCGGAGATCTGCCTTTATTCTTACGGTTTTCTGCACGCTAAACCTCTCTCGGTGAAGATGGTAATGACTTACCGGCTGTGCTCGGAGCCGCTCTCGTCCCAGTTCCATTATGATTATGGGATGCGTGCAGTAAAGGCTGTGCTGATCGCTGCTGGCAATCTGAAGCTGAAATTCCCCCATGAAAATGAAGAGATTCTTGTAAGTTCTGAACTGTTGGTCGCTTTACATCTCGTATAGGATAGCATTACCATCTTACCGAGAAGCATTTGGATCACAAAAATTAAAGATGTATGATTTTATAGTAGCAGACAGAGACTTGCAAATAATTTCTGCACATTACTGTTCCTGGCTTGTTAGATCTCATCTGTGCAAAAGTGTCAAAACTATAGTTGTTAAACACGTAGCTTGTTCATCTTATGGGACAGTTTTGATTTTTAACTTAAACACATGTATTTTAGGCTAAAAATCATTTTAACAATTGGGTTTTATTAAAAACGTTGCATCGCTTGGCTTTCAGCGGCTTTTTGATTCCCTGCACATTCAATTTTGATAAGGTCTGTGGTCATAAATAAACTGAGAGGAGCTCAGAAAAAGACAGATAAAACATTTACAAACTCCCCGTCAGCCAGCAAAAACGAGTTCACTGACAGTATCTCACTTAACTCATTCTGCAGCCGGCAATTAACAGTGCAACACAGAGGCCACATGTATTCCCTATGGAAAAACAATTCTGCAGCATATTTCAGTGCAACTCAGCAGCGTTCCATTCCTCTTTTATCATTCCTGGAAATGTAGGAATTAATTGAAATCTGTCAATAACGAGTCCCCTACACAGTCTGACAATGTCACCACTGTTTGGGCACAGTCAGAGTGTATAGGGTTGTCCCCTATATAGATTATATATACATTATATATCATTTACACATACATTTCCAGGAGGTATAACAGAGGGACGATACAATGTAGAGTTTTAGGAAAAGAGGTTTCATACTTATTTTTTGGAGAATACTATTCTTTACTAATACAGACATACCACAAGAACTGACGGCTCCTTTGTAATGGGGTTCCTCACTTTTAATATTGTTTCATGTCATATTGTATATGAATTATTTTATCATTTAATCCTTTTTCATTCTATTTAGCTCTTGCGGTCAATTAAGGATGTAAACGAACCCAAATTTTTGTCTCATGATATTCCTCTGTTCAATGGGATTACCAGTGACCTGTTCCCTGGCATTCAACTTCCGAAAGCCGACTATAAGGTATTAAAATATAATAGTGTCTTAAAGGGGTTTTCCAAGACTTAAAGAGGACTTGTCCCTCGCCATAAATCTGTAAATGCCGCTGTTCTCCTGACTCCGGCATTGTTTTTCTTTTCTTCCTGCTCCTCTCCGTTCCTGACATCTGTCACTCTCCTCTAGCCCTTTAAGCCAACTGGGCAAGGCCTTCCTGAAGACTCCCACAGAGAGGACTTGATGACCACGCCCACTTGGCTATTAAAAATTATGAACTAGATTTCTATAAAGAGGCTATATCTCAGGAATGGAGAGGCGCAGGAGCAAAAGAAAAACAACACCGGATTCAGGAGAACAGCGGCATTTACACCAGGTAATAAAATTGCATATTAATGGCAAGTGATAGGTCCTATATAGCGGGCCAGCTATCATTTGGATGACAGTTATCTTTCCCGGCTCCCCCATATTCAGGAATGCTTGCTCCTGTTTTCTCTATGACAGAGTCGCTGCCAGAATCTTATGGCAGCTGCTAATTTCAGGGTCAGAAAGTAAGGATTGGGTGATTAAATTCCAACCCCCCAATTTTTATGTCCCCCAACATAATCTGTCATGAGGCCCCCATACACAGTAGATGGTAGACCAATCCCATTGAAATCACCCGATCCTGATCCACTGCTTTGGAATTGGGTTACATGACCTTGTCACTCATCGTCCGGTCCCATTAGTGCAACCTGGGCAGCTGCACAGGGGCACCAGAGGTAAGGGGGCTCACTTATACCTCCAATGCAGGATGATCTGATGTAGAAAAAAAATAGTTAAAACATCTGTGAGTGATTTATCACTAGTTTAGTTGTAGGTTATGGAGAATTTTTTTTTTAGATGAATGAATCGATTCGCAGGAGACTGATCCAATGGCCAGGTGTCATGGGTGCGTCAGATGTGACAGACAGTCGCCCTGCAGTTGGTTGCAGGAGATCCCTTCGTTTGGCATTACAGACATCTTCTTAGCGGTCTCACTGTAGGACCCAGCGGCTATCTCCCTCCTGTTCTAACTGACAATCAGGCCTGGGTGTTTAAATACTTCCTGGTTGCTACACAGAGGTGCCAGTGATATTCACATGACCCCTTGTGAAGGCTTGGAGCAAGTGTAGTTCTTACTTCCTCTCTGGTGCTAAGAGGATGTGTGTGCCATCTCTCTGAAGTAGACTCAAGCTAAGCTACTTCCCCTGTGTCTGTCTCCCCTTGCTGTCTTTGGTTGTCAGTGGGGATCGACTAGTGCTCACCCCCCCTTCCCTATCCAGGGCCTAGCGCTAAGGAAATAAAGAGATAGGTTCCTGTGCGGCAATTGGTGAGGAACCAATATAGAGTCGGTAGGGGAGACAGGGTGATTGCAGATCAGCCTAGGAGGTCTCCATTTCCCCCTTTCCCTAGTGTCTGGACTCCCTTCCCCTCACCCCTTTGTGTCGCACTTTGTCTTTCCTACACTGTGCGTGACATCAGGTCAGTGGTGGGCACTGAATGAGACCCCTGAGAGCCACCTTATTTCTTCCTGCCCCCTGGCTCTTCTTCAGATTAGCCGGCCTGGCATGACGTTATGGTTGCAGCATGATGTACACCAGGCCATATAATCAGAAGAGGAGCCGGGGATGCCGGCAGCTAAGAGGCGGCTCTCAGGGGTCCCGTTCCAGCGGCCACAGAATACTGATCTGTGTCCTGAAAATGTATTCTCCCATCTCTAATTGGATCCACTGTAAACAGACTGATGAAATATTTTACCTTCCTTTTGCTCAGGATTTACTGGAATGCGCACAGGAGAGCTGTGCTGGACACAACATCCAGCCCGAGAAGGTCTTCCTGGAGAACATGATCCAGACGTATGAGATGATGATTGTCAGACACGGGTAAGCTGTAACTACAGAAGTCCATGGGACGGGGGATTTATTCTTCGCTGTTTCCATTTTATACAATGGACCATGCTGCATTTTGTTTATCCCGTACAGTTTTATGTTGGTTGGAGAGCCGTTCTCTGGAAAAACGAAGGTCCTCCACGTCCTCGCTGATACGCTGTCTCTTATGAATGAGCGAGGGTGCGAAGAAGAAAAAGTGATTTACCGGACAGTGAACCCTAAAGCCATCACCAAGGGGCAGCTGTTCGGGCAGTTTGATCCAGTGTCACATGAGGTTCGTCTATGATTGGAATTATTGTTTATAATACTAATATCTTTGCTGAAAATGGGAAAATCTCCCCTTTTATGGCTTATGGACATGGTAGAAGGGGTTCCTTCAGAGACATAGACCCCAGCCATGCATTGCCGGGCAATCATTTTATTCTGACTTACTCCCTGTTTGCACAAAAATTGGAAACTGTTTTATTTTCCCCATCAGACATGGAAGCAACAAATTGTATTATTTATGCCAGAAATTAGCATAAATTTGCATACTTCCAGCCACATTCTGACTAGACTATGTCTGGCCTCACTCAATACACTAGCTTTGAGTGAGGTCACGCACTTCTAGTTGGCATGTGACCGCATATATGCAAATCACTTACTTGCGGTCTCTCCCGGTGCCGGCACGTTCACTTCAATAGGGGCCACGTGTAGTCAATACATGTGTATCATCAATATCATAATCCCAGGCATTCCCTTTAATAATCCGTTCAATTGTGGGATTGTATTGGATTTTATGGGAAGAGCAATTTTATTGATGCCTCTCTTCATTTGCTGTGGACCAATGGGATAGTCGCTAATACTTTCCGGGAGTTTGCGTTATCTGAGACCCCGGAAAGAAAATGGGTTATCTTTGATGGACCTATTGATACGCTAGGGATAGAAAGTATGAACACAGTCCTAGATGATAATAAAAAGGTAACTCTCTATTTTACTTTGTGAAAACTTTTTTTTTTATTTAACCGCTTCCCGACCGCTCACTGTAGATAAACATCCGCGCTGCCTGGGCTCTGTGCAGCGCGGACGCTTAAAAACGGTGGGTGGTCCCGCAGCGCTCAGGACACCGAGGGTCCTGCAAGCGCTGCGGGTGCAGTGCAGAGCGATAGCTCTGACAGGGAACATCATCGGGACCTGTTGGATCAGGTCCCAGTGATGTTAACCCTTTGCTATGTTCTATATGCCGCGATCTATAGTGATCGCGGCATATAGAAGATGGACAGAGGAGAGGGGGTCGTCTTACTTACCTCTCCGACGACCCCTGATACCTTCCAGGACCTGGCGCTGCTATGGCAGCTGGAGGTCACATGACCGCCTCCTGCTCTGCCGTATATGGTGTCCTGCCTGGCTCAGCCTGCAGCTGAAGCCTGGCAGGAGACACTGACTGTGAAACAGTCAGCAAAGATCTCATGTAATGTAATATATGTCTATTACATTACATGAGATCAGTGATCAGAAAAATAAAAATTACTGTTCCATACAGGGACTAAGTAAAAATGTAAAAAAAAAGTAAAAAAAATGTTTTCAAACTACTAAAAAAAAAAATCACAAAATAAATAAAAATAAATAAATAAAATATTAAACCAATAAATCCGTATATTTATGCAAAAACAAAAAAAGTACACATATTTGGTATCGCCGCATCCGAAACAACCCGAGCTATAAAACTGTCACACTAATTAACTCCTTCTGTGCACACCGTAATAAAAATAAATAAAAAACGGAGCAAAAAACTATGCTTTTTCCTCATATCGCCAAACAAAAAGTGGAAAAAAATGCGATCAAAAAGCAAAATGGAAATAAACATGGTACCACTGAAAACGACATCTTGTTCCGCGAAAAACAAGCCGCCATAGAGCTCCATCAGCCGAAAAATAAAAAAGTTATAGCTCTCAGAATAAAGCTATGGAAAAAAAATATTTTTTCTATAAAACTGTTTTATTGTGTAAATGCGCCAAAACATAAAAAAAATATACAGTAAGTGTAGTATCGCTGTAAATGTACTGACCCGAAGAATAATGTTGCCTCATCACTTTTACCACACGCAGAACGGCATAAAAAAAACCTCAAAAAACAATTCCTGAATTGTTGGTTTTTGTTAATTTTACCTCCCAAAAAACGGAATAGAAAGCGATCAAAAAATGTCACGTACCCAAAAATGATACCAATAAAAATGTCAACTCGTCCCGCAAAAAACAAGCCGTCACATGACTGTCGGCCGAAATATGGAAAAATTATAGCTCACAAAATATGGCTATGCAAAAACTAGATTTTACAAAAAAAAAGCGTCTTTTAGTGTGTGACAGCTGTCAATCATAAAAACCCGATATGAATCTGGTATCTCTGTAATCGCACCGACCCAAAGAATAAAGTAATCTCATCACTTATACCGCATGAGGAACGGCGTAATAAATAAATAAAACCAATTCTTCACCTGCTACTGATTTGTTTATTATGTCTCCCAATGTGCTCACCACACATCTAGATAAGTTCCCTATGGGGTCTAGGTTACAAAATGGTGTCACTTGTGGGGGGTTTCCACTGTTTAGGCACATCAGGGGCTCCCCAAACGCGACATGGCGTCCGCAAATTATTCAAACAAATTTTACATTCAAAAAGTCAAATGGCGCTCCTTCCCTTCCGAGCCCTGCCGTGCGCCCAAATAGTGGTTTTCCCCCACATATGGGGTATCGGCATACTCAGGAGAAATTGCACAGCAAATTTCATGGTGCAATTTATTCTATTACCCTTATGATAATGCAAAATTAGGGGATGAAAAACATTTTTTGTGGGAAAAATGTGAACATTTTATTTTTACGGCTCAATATTATAAACTTCTGTGAAGCACCTGGGGGTGCAAGGTGCTCACCACACATCTAGATAAGTTCCCTAAGGGGTCTAGTTTCCAAAATGGTGTCACTTGCGTGCAGTTTCCACTGTTTAGGCACATCAGGGGCTCCCAAAATGCAACATGGCGTCCGCTAATTATTCAAGCAAATTTTACATTCAAAAAGTCTAATGGCGCTCCTTCCCTTCCGAACCCCGCCGTGCGCCCAAACAGTGGTTTTTCCTCGCATATGGGGTATCAGCGCGCTCAAGAGAAATTGCACAAAAAAATTTGGGGTTCATTTTTTCCTGTTACCCCTGCAAAAATAAAAAAAATTGGGTCTAAAGTAACATTTTTGTGAAAAAAGTTAAATGTTAATTTTTTTCTTCCACATTCCAAAAATTCCTGTGAAGCACCTGAAGGGTTAATAAAGTTTTTGAATGTGGTTTTGAGCACCTTGAGGGGTGCAGTTTTTAGAATGGTGTCACTTTTGGGTATTTTCTGTCATAAAGACCCCTCAAAGTCACTTCAAATGTGATGTGGTCCCTAAAAAAATGTTTTTGTAAATTTTGTTGGAAAAATGAGAAATCGTTGGTCAACTTTTAACCCTTATAGCTCCCTAACAAAAAAAAATTTTGGTTCCAAAATTGTGCTGATGTAAAGTAGACATGTGGGAAATGTTATTTATTAACTATTTTGTGTGACATATCTCTCTGATTTAAGGGCATGAAAATTCAAAGCTTGAAAATTGCAAAATTTTCGCCAAATTTCCGATTTTTTTCACAAATAAACGCAAATGATATCGAAGAAATTTTACCACTATCATGAAGTACAATATGTCACGAAAAAACATTCTCCGAATCAGGGAAATCCGTTGAAGTGTTCCAGAGTAATTACCTCATAAAGTGACAGTGGTCAGAGTTGAAAAAATTGGCGTGGTCACGAAGGCAAAAACAGGCTCTGGTGCGAAGTGGTTAACTTCAAATTTAAAAAAAAAAGTAGTTACAACGTTGATAAACCATATTCGGACACATTTGATGTAGGGATAAGAGAGCACTGACACATTACATAAGTTTGACATTTAGGTCCTGTTCACACTGCGTTTATGCAGCATGTCTATTACTCTGCCGGGGATCTGACAGAATCCACTTTGGTCATTGGACTCTATGTCTCCTTCTGAATTCAGTTTTTCGGGGATTCAATCAGAACCTCTGGCAAAGTCATAGATGTATGGCATAAACACAGTGTGAACATGTCCTAAGAGACCTAAGATAATAACCCAAAGGCCAGTTATAAGTTGCTGAGCATTAGGCTTGATTTCAATGAATCTGGTTCCAAGAAATCCCTTTACCTCGTACATGTAGTCATAGACCTGGCCTTTATCGTCCAAAGGACATTCCCATTTCCCCACGGAGGACAGGAAAGGGCTCTGATCGATCTTTCCTGTGACAATTTCTTTGAAAAAAGCATCAAACTTCACTCGGCTGTCGGTGTCACAACAGCCGCCAATGGACCAAACCAGGGAGAAAGCAAAACTGGCCTAAAAGAGAAGAAAAGGGATATAATATACAGCGGGCGAAATAAGTATTGAACACGTCACCAATTTTCTAAGTAAATATATTTCTAAAGGTGCTATTGACATGCAATTCTCAGTAGACGTCAGGAACCTGCCTCTAACAATCGCGGATGACATGGCCGAGCTTCAAAGGAGACCGTGATTTTTCCTATATGCAGCAATGGTGTAACATTGCTGTATATAGCACAAGCGATCAGACGATCGCAGCTTTAAGTTCCCTAAGGGGGCTAATAAATACAGAGAAAAGTTACAAAAAATGTTTTTTCCCCAAACGTCTAATTTTTTTTTTCACTACCAATCTAATAAAAAAACTGGACATGTTTGGTATCGGTGTAATCGTACTGATGAATGAATCATATTGCTAAGTAATTTTTACCACACAATGTACACCGTAAAAACAATTCCCAAAAAATAATGTCAGAATTGTTATATTTTCACAATTTCTCTCCACTTGGAATTATTTCCCCTGTTTTCCAGGACCATAGGAAAGCACTGTCTATACCTGCAGATGGATCAGCCACACTGTGTATGGGATCGGCAGATCTTCCACTTACCATGATCCAGATACGAATGTTCTTATTATTCAGATCCTCTCTTACCACATCAAAAATCAGCATCTCCAATAATGGTGTGAGTGATATTACCACATTGCCATTGCTGGTTGTCACCAGATCCTAGGAGGAAAGACATTAGGACACTGAGGGTAAATCTAGACTACAAACTTGCGCAATGCTCCTACAATTGAGAGGACACATTACGCCCACCTTGCACTGCTTTCGGAGGAATCGAAGGGAAGGTTGGACGAGCCACTTAAAGAGTTCCTCTAGAAGAGCGAGGTGGTCCTTAGTCTTCAGTGCATCGGGAAGGGTGCTGAGCCAGGACCTCACCAGGGGCGCCCAGCCCAGTTGTTGGGGTTCCAGATAAATCATACCGCAGCGGCTAACAGTGGCGGGCTGGAGAGAGAGATATACGAAGTAGGGTTGCCCTAAGACACAAGCTCATCCAGTTATCTAATTATCTCGCTGTGTGGATGAAAAAACAGTCTACAAAGTCGTTTCCAAGTGTCCTGACGTTTCCATCATCCATAGATTACATAGCTTCTACTCAAATAAATGGATGTCTATGTAACATTACATTTTCCCTACATTCAGTGCTGGTGTCAGGAACTGGATCCTCACCATTTAGATGATTGTTGTAGTAGCACCAGAATGAAAGGGACTGACAATCCCTTTAATTATAGCGACTAAAGTGAATGTAGAGATGACTGTCAGTGGCGTAACTAGAGTCCGATGGGCCCCCATTGCAAGATTTGGACCCACTGCATGTTGGTCAGATGTATGGGCCCTTATAGTGTTCTAAATCCTATAAGGACATGCGTGTTGCACCTCCTACCCCATTATGTAGTAATATCCCCCATATTGGGCTCCTTCCTGGTATATATGTCCCATGTTCTGGCCCCATCCTGGTATATATATCCCCCATCCTAGTGTACATGTCCCTTATCCTGGGCCCCACCTTGATATATATATCCCCCATCCTGGTTATATATGTCCCTTATCCTGGGCCCCACCTTGATATATATATCCCCCATCCTGGTATATGTCCCTTATCCAGGGGCCCCATCCTGGTATATTTATGCCCCATTCTGGTATATATATCCCCCATCCAGTATATATATCCCCCATCCTAGTATATGTCCCCCATTCTGCCGTTGTATTTTAATGCATAGAAAAAAAATAAATGATTCTGCTCGCTTTTCCTCCGCTCCCCCTCTGCGCGCCATCCTCTTCTGAAGCCAGCATCTTACTTCAGAGTGCAAGCGTCGGGAGCATATGATGTCACTGTCATGCGCCCTCGTCATGTGCACGCCGACATCAGCTGCTGGCTTCTGATTGGCCGGCAGCGTGCATTGTCGTGCCCAGACCCAACGGGTCTCTGCGCCTCAATACACTTCATCTGAATGTGCATTCGAGGGCGCACATCCAGTTGAAGTTTGCGCTGATGTCGGCGGGCCCCTCACCTGCACGGGCCCAGTCGCGACCTCAACCGCGATCATTACACCCCTGATGACTGTATATGCAGGACTTCCAAATCAGTGAATGGAAGTGTTGCACGTGCTGCCAAACTCTCCTTTCACAGCGGCACAAGATGGGGCCTCCTATTCGAGAAAAGTTAGGGTGGGTGCCAGAAGAGAGACCCTCATCTACCAGACAATTATGGCCATTTTTGTGGATATGCTTTAAAAGATGAGAATACTTCTAAAAGTCAACCCTATAACTAAATCTGATTAGTTAGCATTAGATCCCCTCATAGTAACAGTTAGTTACTTGCTAATGGTCATAACCATGGATACCTAAGCTACTGCTATGCCCTGCACATGGGTTAAGCGACATAGCTTATCAGAAGAACTATACTACATTTCCAATTGGAGGTATGTGCTATTAATATTAATATTATTATTACACCTATTACATATTAGGATAGAATCTTGGAGATGGGAATACTCCTTTTAACACTTTCCAAATCTCTCTCCACACCTCTACTGTGTCCATTTTAGAAAATAGGAGAATGGGACATCAATATTAAGGAGCTTGCAGAAATGAGGGCATCAGGTGTTGTGATTATACATAGGAAATGTACAATCTCATATAGGTTTGGGGGAGAATAATCCCTTTGATGAAATCTTATGTTTCTTTTGTAAACCTAGTATTTACTTGAAAGTTTGTGAACCCCTCAAAAATTTCTGTATTACTGCATAAATTTTACTTAAAGCTACATCAGTCTGTGAGGTCACAAAGGAACTCAAGGTAACCTCTAAGCAACAATGAATTCTAAAATCCATCAGCAAATGCTAAAGGAAAATATCAGGATATCAGTTCATGTACTGAATCTCAAGAAAACGTGGGTCATGCAGCAAGACAATGGCCCAAAGACACAAGTCGTTCTACAAAAGAATGGTTGAATAAACATAAAGTTTTGGAATGGCCGAGTCATAGTCCTGAGCTTAATCCTATAGAAATGTTGTGGAAGGGCCCGATGCAAGGCACTGGGACTCTTTACCTTGAGGTTATCCGGCAGCTCAGAACGTCCCGCGTAGCCAGGATTCATGGTAATGGCTACGAAGCAATTTGGGTTAAGCTTCAGTTCTGTTCCTTCGAAGTTGAACATGTCCATCTTCGTCTGGATGGCTCTCTGGATGCGGAGAATCTGTTGGGCCACCACGGACAACACCTCCAGCTCAATACGGTTAAACTCATCAAAACACGCCCATGCTCCCGGTGATGCCTGCCCTTTGAAAAACTAAAAAAAAGTATATACAGTACAGACCAAAAGTTTGGACACACCTTCTCATTTAAAGATTTTCTGTATTTTCATGACTATGAAAATTGTACATTCACACTGAAGGCATCAAAACTATGAATTAACACATGTGGAATTATATACTTAACAAAAAAGTGTGAAACAACTGAAAATATGTCTTATATTCTAGGTTCTTCAAAGTAGCCACCTTTTGCTTTGATGACTGCTTTGCACACTCTTGGCATTCTCTTGATGAGCTTCAAGAGGTAGTCCCCTCGCCCCTGGTGTATAATATCTGTCCCCTCACCCCGGTGTATAATATCCGTCCCCTCGCCCCTCAGTGTATAACATCCAGCCCTCAGACTTGTATAACAACTAGCCCCTCGTACCCCCAGTGGCACCCCAGGGGTTTTGGTTGCCACAGTGGTAGAAATACCATGTCAGAGCGAGCATGGGTTTTCCTGGTCAGGAGCACAATTGCATGCAACGCCTCCTGCCCCAGTCCAGGGAGGGGAGGAACCTGCCCTTTATAAACTGGATCTGGGATGGGGACGGGGTTAGTCAGGAAAAGGAGAGTAGAGCAGAGGAGCAGCAAGGAGCTCTGTAGGAGCCAGGAGCTGAAAGCCAGGGACTGGAGCTGTGAAGAGCTCGTCCTGGCCGAAGACACAGAGAACCGAACACTGGAGTCCGAGGCTGTGAGGATCTCCACATCCAGCAGCAGAAACCACCTGGCAGGGGATTTCAGGTCCTCTGGCCATAGAAAGCCCGGAGGCTTAGTCACACGCAAATGACCGGCACCGCCATCGAGGAGCGGAAGGTACCAAAGGTCCCAAGTCACCAGCCATACGGGTGAGCACCACACGGTACACTCAGGGACGTGGGCTACTACACGACTACAGGGTAGACAGGAAGAGTGCAGTCAGACGGGAAGGCCTACACCTCCACCTGGCCAGGGGGACTCTTGTTCGCTCACAGACTGACCAGGCCTCTAATGTTAGCCAGTACTCCCGGCAGGGCCTTCTTCATTACCAACAGTAAAGACCCTGAACTGCACTGCACGGACTCGGAGTCATTTCTGCTGCGCCCATGCACCACAACCCTCACCATCTACACACGCTGCCCTGAGGCTCTACTCCTCCCGTGGGGAGTTATACTACCCTCTGCTGCGCACACAACATCAGCCTCAGCGGTCTGCCCCGCAGCGGCGGTTCTCAGTGACCGCAATCTACGGGTGGCGTAGTCGGACATTTAAACATCAAAAACCAAATAAACAGATCCGCCACTGGTTTGACCGCCCTGAGCCACGGGACCAGGTCGCCGCCACGGAGACTACAACCCCTAGCATTACACAGAGACCCGGCTCCAGGTATACCCCCACACACGGCCCAGGGGGGCGCGTCAATAACATCTGGCCCCTCGGCCTTGTTGTTTAACATTAAGACTCTCGCCCCCCCACCAGTGTATAACATCAATCCCCTCGCCCCTGGTGTATAATATCCATCCCGTCTCTCCTGGTGTATAATATCCGTCCCCTCGCCCCTGGTGTATAATATCCGTCCCCTCGCCCCTCAGTGTATAACATCCAGCCCTCGGACATGTATAACATCTAGCCCCTCGTACCCCTAGGGTATAACATCTGGCCCCTCGGCCTTGTATAACATTAAGACTCTCACCCCCCACCAGTGTATAACATCAATCCCCACCCCCCCCGGTGTATAACATCCGCCCTCCCATGCTGTGTGCTGTTACTAACATATGACAGAACGGCTGGTGGTGCAGAGCTCTCTGATACCAGCGCGGTCCTGTAATAGGAGCCACCGGGGTAACAAGTCTGGATATTACATTTCTTCCCTCCTAAATCTTCCCCCATCACATGTGAGTGATATTATTAAGGAGTAGAAGGAACTGCAGCAACTCAGGAGACCCCGGAACATTACAGAGCGGGGTCACTGAGTGCTGAGGAGCAGAGGGCAGAACGCTCTCCTGACTCCATAACTGCAGAGTCCAGATCTCCTTTGGTAATAACATCACCACAAGCACTGCGTCCCCGTCAGGAGCTTTATGGCCGAGCAGCTGCATGCAGCCTTACATCACCAAGCACGATGCCGAGCGTCGGATGGAGTGGTGTGAAGCCGCCACCACAGGACTCTGGAGGAGACCTGTTCTGTGCAGTGATGGATCACACTTCTCTATCTGGCATCTGATGGACGAGTCTGGATTTGGTGAATGCCAGGAGAACGTTACCCTATTAACTGCATTGTGCCCGCTGTACAGTTTGCTGGTGGGGGTATGGCCTTGTTTTTAGGGGTTGGTCTAGGCCCCTTAGATCCAGTGAAAAGATATCTTAATGCTTCAGCACAAGACATTTTAAACAATTGTAGCTTCCAACCCTAAGGGAATAGAAGAGCAGAACTGTTTCACACACGTTCTCAACCTCAACCCCACTAAACACCTTTAGGATGATTAATTAGAACAAATACTGCACAATGGCAGCATAAATATGTCACCGCAACATAGGGAAGAACAATGTCAGTCACACATCAATTACATTGCCATATGTCTGCTCAGGCTTAGAACGGCTGACCATTCAGAGAATTACATAATACCTACAAAGAAACCGAACAAAAGGTCATTAAAGGAATTGACATAAAAACCCTTTATTAGTACATCCATGGTTATGGAAGGACACCGCACAGAGGAGGGCACACACACCATTGATAGAAAATATTACACACCGCACCTAGGCCATCCAAAACACTGACTATAAAGAATATCAACTGTGGCAATGAGTCATATACAGGGGACGCCGACACCTACAGATGCCAAAACATTCCTATATAGGGACCACCATCTCAATATGCAGAAATGACTACTGCCCCATAGACGTCATTGTAAGTACACCCCAAGATTGCTTTACTGTGACAAGATCAATTGTGTCCTATGAAAACTCAAAGAAAAGAGGGGGGAATATAACATAGATATGGAAAGAACATAGGAATGGGGTGAAATGTATGAAGGTGCTCTGCATATTGAGCTGTGATATCTGTAGAGGGACGGACTCCATATTAACATCCTGTATATGGATTTAGAATAGGAGGCCATAAAAGCCCCTGTAGGTGTAATGTGGAGGGGGCACAATACCTTTCTCCATGTAGTGTATAATAAATAGAACATGGTATTGGAAAGTTTGGTGCCAGCCATGATGTTTGCACAAACTTGTTTGGATCAGTTCCATGACCACGTCACGAGCGTGCCCCTCTATGGTGACAAGAGCCCCCAATGTGCTGCGAGTCTGCTGGGACAATTTGCCTCCTCGCACAAGCTCCACAATATCATTTAGCTGGAGCTGCAGATTATCATAGGAGTTTTTCAGGCCCTACAAGAAGGATGTAACGGTGAAATCATCTGCAGAAACATTCATAGAACATACATATTGCAAGGGGGCTGAAATCTATACAGATTATAAGCTGCAGACTAGATTGAGAACTCCACAATATGCAGGCACTTTATAATGTACACAACAATTTTACAACATATCTTTACAGAAGTTGGAGATCTGGATTGAACACAGAGCTCCAAATACCCAGATGTACCTCTATAAAACCCTGCCACAAACAGCATGGAAAACTCAATGCAGATGGATTCATTTTATGCAGGTATTATGGGAAATCCCATACAATGTCTTCCCTTATTGGTAGATATGACGAGAGTAGAGATGAGCGAATGGATTTGCAGGACTCTGGTCCAACAGTCGGGTCAGTATTCCATGGCCGCAGGACCGGAGCTCCATGAACCGGCATCTCCGGCTCCTCTTGAGATAGTCACTGGCAAAAAATCCACTGGTGAAACTGTTATACCCTTGAGATAGCCACTGGTGAAACTGTTATACCCTTAAGATAGCCACTGGTGAAACTGTTATACCCTTAAGATAGCCACTGGTGAAACGGTCACACTCTTGAGATAGCCACTGGAGAAACTGTGACACTCTTGAGATAGCCACTGGCAAAACTGTCACACTCTTGAGATAGCCACTGTCGAAACCATCACACTCGAGATAGCCACTGGCAAAACCGTCATACTCTTGAGAAATCCACTGGTGAAACTGTTATACCCTTGAGATAGCCGCTGGTGAAACTGTTATACCCTTGAGATAGCCACTGGCAAAAAATCCACTGGTGAAACTGTTATACCCTTGAGATAGCCACTGGCGAAACTGTCACACTCTTGAGATAGCCACTGGCAAAAAATCCACTGGTGAAACTGTTATACCCTTGAGATAGCCACTGGTGAAACTGTTATACCCTTGAGATAGCCACTGGCAAAAAATCCACTGGTGAAACTGTTATACCCTTGAGATAGCCACTGGCGAAACTGTCACACTCTTGAGATAGCCACTGGCAAAAAATCCACTGGTGAAACTGTTATACCCTTGAGATAGCCACTGGTGAAACTGTTATACCCTTAAGATAGCCACTGGTGAAACTGTTATACCCTTAAGATAGCCACTGGTGAAACTGTCACACTCTTGAGAGAGCCACTGGAGAAACTGCGACACTCTTGAGAGCCACTGGCGAAACTGCCACACTCTTCAGAGAGCCACTGGCGAAACTGCCACACTCTTCAGATAGCCACTGGCGAAACCATCACACTCTTGAGATAGCCACTGGCAAAACCGTCATACTCTTGAGAAATCCACTGGTGAAACTGTTATACCCTTGAGATAGCCACTGGTGAAACTGTGACACTCTTGAGAGAGCCACTGGAGAAACTGTGACACTCTTGAGAGAGCCACTGGCGAAACTGTCACACTGTTGAGATAGCCACTGGAGAAACTGTTATACCCTTAAGATAGCCACTGGTGAAACTGTTAAGTGATATATAATAGTAATTTTAGAATACATAGTTGTGATTAAAATATATACCTGGTGGTGGTTATATATAAAAAAAAAATAAATTACATGGTACTGATCATAAAAATACATAATTGTTAGTCTAGTATATAAAAAATTCATAAAATATAAGTTATTTTTACAGAAATGAGATCTTACAATAAAACAAATATTTTTTTCAGTATTGGTAAATAGGGCTGTGCATTATTAAATATACACTTTTTTATTTATTTATTTATATGTATTTATTTTTCCTCTTCTTTTTCCCTTTCTATCCCCCCTCACACATTTTGCACTATATCATTAAGACCATCTGGATATAGGCTTTTCAATCGAAAGATCCAATAAGGCTATGTGCCCACGATGCAGAAATGAAGCAGAAAATTTCTGCAGCATTTCTGCATCTCCCTGGCAGAAAAAACGCATGCAGATTGTGCATGCGTTTTTCCTGCAGAATACATGCAGATTGACAAGCGCTTTCCAGGCGATTAGCTTCACTTGGAAAGTGCTTGACAACTTGGTCACACTATATAAATCCATGCAACCGGCAACCGGCATGGATTTTATATAGTGTGACCGTAAAACAATGTTAAAATAAAGCTATACTCACCCCCGATGCCCCGGCGTGTGCTGCAGCGCTCGTTCCTGTCTGAAGGGCCTGCGGTCACATGACTGTGACGTCACCGAAGGTCCTTCAGCGCTGCCGGCATGCAGAGAGAAGCCAAAATGAATGAACATGCTGCGGCTTTATGAGCGCTGCAGAAACGCTGCGGAAAAATCCGCAGCATGTGCATTGACATTGCGAAATGCCATTGGGGACCATGGGGTACGGATTACCATGCGTTTTTTATGCGTTTCCGCTGCGGAAATTCCGCAGCATAAACGCATGAAAAACGCATCGTGTGCACGCAGCCTTAGACTCTTTTCTGTTTAGTTTCTGGATCCTATTTATGTCATTCTGTGGTATTTGTTCAACAGGAGTTACCTTTATGTCAAATTTTTTGTGGTGTTTAAAACACAGTTTGTCCAGACACCTTTTAGTTAAAAAACCTTTTTTGGTGTTGTGTCTGTGGCCATTCATACGCGACCGCAGTGTCTGTGTAGTGCGGCCCACGTATTGAAGACCACAGGCACAATTGATCACGTAGATAACGTGATCACTCTCACAAGTAAGGTGCTGGTTTATATTTATTGTCTCTCCTGTGCTTCTTGATGTGATACATTTTTGTTTGTGACTAATGATATTGCAGCAATGACATTTTTTTGATCCACATCTAAAAACTCCAAGGGGATTTTGTATAGGAGTCTTTTTTGGTCTTGAAGGAGAGAGGGGTTTCCCTGAGACACTAGGCGCAATAATGTTCCCAATAGTAACCCCCCTCCGGAATGTGATACCAGGATTCTCCGGTAGGCACTTTTTGAGAAAGGAATCCCTTCTTAGAATGTACCAATACTTTTTTAAAATCTGTCTTACTTTCACACTTCCCTGATTAACCCTAGAACACATGACCATAAAAATCTACATTTTCACATACCTGGGGCCTTTTAGGCCCGTGTGCAAATAACATGGAATAACTCAAACAAAAATGACAAACCACTATATACCTGAGGAATACCTAGAGTTTCAAAATTCTAACTAAAGTAATCTTGCAGAAAATAGAAAACAATTAACAGGGCGGGCCTGCGAGGCCCCAGGTATGCGTTCTAGGGTTAAAAGCAGTAATAAAATTATATTGCCATCTTGCATTATTTTCTTTATCTCTCTTTTTGTACGTATTTGTTTGTTCATTGTCTATAACAGAGCACTGTTTTTTTTCTGTGAGTTTTTCATACAGACATTCATTTTGAGTTTTTTTCAGGTTGGTTTCATAGGCTTCTGCTATCAATTTTTTGGGGGTATTTTTTATCAAAGAATATTTTAGTCAGAATTTTAGATTGTTCCACATAATCTTTATCTTTCGTATTGTTCTTTCGGATGCGCAGGTATTGGCTGAACGGTATGTTCTGCTTCCATTTTGGATAATGTGCGCTCCGAAAGTCCAAAAATCCATTAGAATCCGTTTTTTTAAAAAAGGTTTTAGTTATAATTTTATTATTAGAGTGACTGATTTCCAGGTCCAGATAATGGATTTTTTCTTTATCCATGTTATATGTGAATGAAATACCCCAACTATTTTTGTTAAATTCCTCTATAAGAGAAATTGCTTGTTTTTCTGTGCCCTTCCAGAAGATGATTAAATCATCTATATAGCGCCTATATAGCAATATGTGTTCCTTATATGGTGTTTGGTTGATGGGCGATGTGGACTCGAATCGCCCCATAAAAAGATTAGCGAAACTTGACGCGACCCGAGTCCCCATCGCGGTGCCAAACTGCTGCAGGAACAATTCACCCTGGAATTCAAAAACATTATGCTCCAATATAAACTTTAAGCCTGATAGAAGGAAATCTCTCTGGGCCGACGGCATATTTGGAATCTCAGATAAATAGTGTGATACTGCTTCAACTCCCATATTATGTTCTATATTGGAGTACAGAGCATTCACGTCCAGTGTGATGAAAAGATAATCATTTTCCCAGTTTAAAGAACTACATCCTACTAATATTATAAATGCGAAAGTTTGTGAGTATGTATGTTTGTTACTCTTTCACGAAAAAACTACTGGACGGATTTGCATGAAACTTTACAGTAATATAGATTATACATCGGAATAACATATAGGCTACAATTTGTAATGATTTTATGTAATTTTGGTCGTAATATAACGATACATGTCAATTAAGTCGGAAAAAAATCTGGCCTCTGAGAGCTATCTTGGCGTACGCTGCCTAAACGGTTGGAGTTACACAAAGATGATGTACCGTAGAATTGTTTGTCTTGAATAGTTCTAAATAAAAGTCCGCGACAGCATATATCTCCCTTTTATGTGGAAGCCACTATGACCAAAATTGTGAACCATAAATTTAATTAAATTAGATACTAAAGCCACTATGACCAAAATTGTGAACCATAAATTTAATTAAATTAGATACTATTTTACAATGCACATTTTAGTATATTTATCAAACTTTTTAGTATATTTATCAAACTCTTATATACACACATACACAGGTGATATTTAAATGGCTGATTTACAGCAGTCAGAAGAGATTGATAATACAATAATTTGCCCATAGTGGATCATTGTATAGTGAGGTCACAGTTGCCGCCTGTCCACAGTCAGAATACAGGGGTGATCATATACCGTGGCCAGGTACAAGTGTGGCACAGGGGGTTCACACACGACCCCCAGGGACTGACATTTCCTAGAAACTTTGGCAGCTGTCAGTCATGAGCTCACCCTGATACATTACACTCTGGAAACAGCTGAAGGGAGAAGGATAATTTATGACATTTTCTCAGACTTAAAAAAAAAAAAAAAAAACCCCACAGAAAACAGCCCATATGTCAGGAACAGGTTACTAGGGAACTACACGTCCCAGCACGGCCTGCCCGCGCCCACAGCCCGGGGGGAGTGTGAGGCTTCCTCCTGCAGGTTGCCCGGGGGCACCGGGCTGTCATTGTCCTCACACAGGGGGTCCCCGCCGCCATTGTCCCTCCACATAACACCGTATAATAAAACATGCGCTCACCTGCGCCAGCTGCTGCAGCCGGGAAAGTTCCGAGCGCCTCACCTGGGCGGAGGGGAAGTGACTCACACACGGGGAGGGGCAGTAACCTGAGCGCGGCTCCATGGAGGATGCACACACTGCAGCCTGACAGCACCGGCAGCAGCGCTACACAAATGGCGTCCTCCCCTCCTGTGTGCAGCACAGCCCTGTGTGTGTGCAGCGCAGCATGTCACCCACAGCACCAGCAGGCTGCTCTCAGCTCCCACAGAGCACTGGGAATGGTTGCTATGGGTAACCGCGCCACAGCTGCTCCTCATAGACCAGTCATATACAACTGATATCGTCTGTACAGCGATCGTAATATAACTAATTAGATTGTTTTAGTATTTTGTTTGAACTTTACAAAGTACCTATTTTGTAATTAGTACTTATAAAAATGCCGCGAAAGCGTAAGTCTAACATTTCGCAAAGCTCTAATAAAGCCCGAGCTATGAAAATAATTAGACGTGATGAGAATTCTCAACAAGCCGAGCAACGAAGGCTTGAGCAGGCGGTGCGTTGTGCGGCACATAGAGCTGCAGAGACTCCAGAACAATCCCAAGCCCGACGTGAACGGAATGCGGAGTATCTGGCGTCTCAACGGGCTGCTGAAACTCCAGAACAGTCCCAAACTCGACGTGAACAGCATGCGGAGTATCTGGCGTCTCAACGGGCTGCTGAAACTCCAGAACAGTCCCAAGCCCGACGTGAACAGCATGCGGAGTATCTGGCGTCTCAACGGGCTGCTGAAACTCCAGAACAGTCCCAAGCCCGACGTGAACAGCATGCGGAGTATCTGGCGTCTCAACGGGCTGCTGAAACTCCAGAACAGTCCCAAGCCCGACGTGAACAGCATGCAGAGTATCTGGCGTCTCAACGGGCTGCTGAAACTCCAGAACAGTCCCAAGCCCGACGTGAACAGCATGCGGAGTATCTGGCATCTCAACGGGCTGCTGAAACTCCAGAACAATCCCAAGCCCGACGTGAACAGCATGCGGAGTATCTGGCATCTCAACGGGCTGCTGAAACTCCAGAACAGTCCCAAGCTCGACGTCAGCAGCAAGCGACTTACATGGCGTCCCAAAGAGCCACTGAAACTTATGAAATGGCCGAATCTCGCAGACGCACTGTTGCTGAAAGGGCAGCACAGTGACGTCAAACATTTACAAGAAATACATGGATATTGTCTCATAAAGCTGCATTTGAGTATGACGAGACTCTTGATTATGAAACTCACAAGCTTATAAAAATAGAAGCAATGACCATAGATTGCAAATATTGCGGAGCTCTTAAGTGGGAAGAGGAAGCAGCAGGTATGTGTTGTTTGGGCGGGAAAGTAGCTCTTCATTATATAGACGAGCCAGTTCAACCTTTTAAAAGAGCTTTTCTCTAATGAAACTGATGAATCTCACCTTTTTCTAAATAATATAAGAAAATACAACATGTGCTTTCATATGGCGTCTTTTGGAGCAGATCAAATTGTCTCAATGCCTGGGTTTTGCCCGACCTTTACAATACAAGGACAAGTATACCACCGTATCGGTTCTTTAATTCCTACGTCCATTTCGCAACCACAATTTTTACAAGTTTATTTCATAGGTGACGAAGAAGAACAAATCAACAGTAGTGTTGAGCGATACGTTCCGATATCAGGAAATATCGTATCGGATTGGATCGGACCGATACTCAAAAAGTATCGGATATCGCCGATTCCGATACCGGAAACCAATGCAAGTCAATGGGACACTAATATCGGAATGAAAATAAACCCTTTCTTTCCTTGTAGGTTAATTCTACATGAAGTAAAACAACTAAGAATAATGTAGAATGTATTACGCGAAAAGCCGGCAATTCATCAGCGCATACACCGGTACCCGACAATTTACAACAGAAAGAATAGAGCTTCACACATAGATTAGATAGATAGAAACATGTCAGTCACATATATATGAAGTACAGTGACAGTGTTGCTTACTGTACTTGTCATTTAGTGTAAAGGATTTATATAAAAAAAAATAATAGTGTTTTCATGCACCGTCTCTTTAAGAAAGCCGGCCGGCAATTCAGCATCGGTACCCGACAATTTAGAATAGAAGGAATAGAGCTTCACACATAGATTAGATAGATAGAAACATGTCAGTCACATATATATGAAGTACAGTGATAGTGTTGATTACTATACTTGTCATTTAGTGTTAAAATAAAGGATTTATTTAAAAAAAAAATGGCGGGCGGTTCCCCTTAATTTTAGTCTCTAGCGGAGGTTAAGCAGACAGCTGGGGCAGATGTTTGAAGCCTGGGAAGGGGGTAATACCCACGGAGCTTCCCAGGCTACTAATATCAGCCCCCAGCTGAATACCTAGCCTTTACTAGCTACTAAAATGGGAGACCCCCCCAAAAAATGACGTGGGGTCCCCCCTATTTTAATAGCTAGCAAAGGCTAGGCAGACAGCTGGGGGCTGATATTAATAGCCCAGGAAGGGAGCCATGAATATTGGCCCCCTCCCAGGCTAGAAACACCAGCCGTCAGCCGCCCCAGAAATGGCGCATCCATAGGATGCGCCAATTCTGGCACTTAGCCTCGCTCTTCCCACTGCCCTGTAGCGGTGGCAGTGGGGTAATAGGGCTGGGGTTGATGTCAGCTTATAATGCCAGCTGACATCAAGCCCAGGTTAGTAATGGAGAGGCGTCTATAAGACACCCCCATTACTAACCCCATAGTGAAAGTTAAAAAAAAAACACAAACACCCAGAATAAAGTCCTTTAATTGAAATAAACACACAATTCTTTATTGTTCTAAATTAAACCATACTTACCGTCACGCCCATTCCAGCTGAAGCCAACGATCTCCTGCAATAAAAGAAAAATAATAAAGCAACCTCATCCTTACCTTTCCATGGTTCCCACGACGGCTCCAGCTCTGCTACATCGAGATGACAGGCTGGACCGCAGCAGAACGCTGTCATCCAGCCTGTCATCCCGCAGACACTGAGAAGCGCAGGCATGCTTGCGCTCCTCAGTGTCTCTCTGTGACGGCATAAAGATGAGCCGAGTTCATGTCCAATGAACTCAGCTCACTTCATGTACGTCACTGACAGCGTGGGAGAATTCTCACGCTGAAGCGCTGAGTGCAGGAGAATTTTCCCACGCTGTCAGTGACGTGCATGAGGTGAGCTGAGTTCATTGGACATGAACTCGGCTCATCTTTATGCCGTCACAGAGAGGCACTGAGGAGCGCAAGTGTAGCACCCTGAGGATTCGGCTGCTACAGGGGTATTGCACCTCAACCCAGAGGTGTGATATTCCACTCCCGGGTAAGGATGGAGTGTGGATCTGAGCTCGGTAGGCTGCATGCACTACACACATCCCATTTCCGAGGAGCAGACCGACGGTACTCCCACTTAGAAATGTGCAGGTACGACCGAGTCTGTTCCTGGCTGGAGTGGGAGGGGGGTGGAACATCCCAAGTAGTGTAGGGGCAGATAGGGGGAGCAGCCTGGGTAAAGATAGGAGCTCATTGGGTGCTGGACACCTGAGCTCACACATAGAGGGTGTATATAAGGTGGGCACCAACTAAGAACAGGGTCAGTTGCAGAGAGAAAGTCAGCGAGCGGAGGAGAAGAGAGACCCAGAGTGAGAGAGGAGAGAGAGAGACCCAGAGGGGGAAAAAGAAGAAAGGACTCTAAGACCCCAAATTAAATCCCCGGGTGAAGAGTCGGCACAGGGTACCGGAACCCAAGCTGGTGGGGGCAAAAACACACCCCAGCCAGAGACCGGAGGCCGTGGGCAGCGTTTGCCACGGCCACCCACCACATCCACCACGAAGGCACACCACGTGGAGGGTCAGGGAACCCGAGGCCAAGGGTCTCCCAACAGAAGGCCCGAGGGAGCTGGACCTGGGTGGATCAATAGTGGGGACGGCCAGAGAAAGGACAGAAGGAGAGCTCAGGGTCACGCTCCGGACTTATTTGGGGGTTGGCTGGATCCAGAACCTGGTGGACGCAGCACGGCTCGGGAGGTCACTCGAAGCTGGAGTGACCAGAACATCAGCAGTGAGTAAACATCCTAAACTGCATAACCCGACTCTGTCTCTGATTGCCGTCTACCCTGCATCACCACAACTCCCATCCTCTGCACCTGATCCCCCTGAGGCTATACCCCTCCCGTTGGGGGTTATCCTATCAAGCTGCACCAACACCACCAGCCTCAGCGGACCCTGCTGCAGCGGCGGCCACAGTGACCGCAACACAACGGGTGGCGTAGTCGACATTAAGAACTTAGTAACATCTGTAGGACTGCCACATACAACTCAGTTTGACACCCTGGGCACGGACCGGGTCACAGCCACTCGGAAGACTACAACCCCCATCTGATCCGGCTCCGGATATTCCCCATAAAGAATATGGCCCAGGGGGTGCGTCACAAGCATGCCTGCGCTTCTCAGTGTCTGCGGGATGACAGGCTGGATGGCAGCGTTCTGCTGCGGTCCAGCCTGTCATCTCGATGTAGCAGAGCTGAAGCTGTCGTGGGATCCATGGAAAGGTAAGGATGATGTTGCTTTATTATTTTTCTTTTATTGCAGGAGATCGTTGGCTTCAGCTGGAATGGGCGTGATGGTAAGTATGGTTTAATTTAGAACAATAAAGAATTGTGTGTTTATTTCAATTAAAGGACTTTATTCTGGGTGTTGTGTTTTTTTTAAATACTTTACTAGAAATTCATGGCGGTCATGTCTAATATTGGCGTGACACCATGAATTTCGGGCTTAGGGCCAGCTGATAATGCCAAGCTGGCCTTAACCCCTTTATTACCCAGTGAGCCACCGCACCAGGGCCCTGGATGAGTTGGGTACAGCGCCAGAAGATGGCGCTTCTATGAACGCGCCATTTTCCGGGGCGGCTGCGGACTGCAATTTGCAGCGGGTGGGGCCCAGAAAGCTTGGGCCTCCCTGCGCTGCAGATTCCAGCCCCCAGCTGCCTAGTTGTACCTGGCTGGACAGAAAAATAGGGCGAAGCCCCACGTATTTTTTTTTTAAATTATTTCATGAAATTCATGAAATAATTAAGAAAATAAGGGCTTCCCTATATTGTTGTGTCCGGCCAGGTACAAATAGGCAGCTGGTGGTTGGGGGCAGCCCGTTCCTGCCTGCTGTACCTGGCTGGACACAAATATAGGACGCAGCCCCACATCAATTTTTTTTTAATTATTTCATGAATTTCCTGAAATAATTAAAAAAATATTGACGTGGGGCTTTGCACTATATTTGTGTCCAGCCAGGTACAGCAGGCAGGAACGGGCTGCCCCCAACCACCAGCTGCCTATTTGTACCTGGCCGGACACAACAATATAGGGAAGCCCTTTTTTTCTTTATTATTTCATGAATTTCATGAAATAATTAAAAAAAAAAAATACGTGGAGCTTCGCCCTATTTTTGTGTCCAGCCAGGTACAACTAGGCAGCTGGGGGCTGGAATCTGCAGCGCAGGGAGGCCCAAGCTTTCTGCCCCCCCCCCCCCCCCCCGCTGCAAATTGCAGTCCGCAGCCACCCCGGAAAATGGCGCGTTCATAGAAGCTGGATGCTGTACCTGGCTGGCATACAAAAATATAGCAAAGCCCACGTCAAAATTTTTGGGAAAAATTAATTAAAAAATAAATAATAATTTAGGGACTGCATCTTTATTAACTCCTCAAATGTCATTTAGTGTTAAAATAAAGGATTTATTTTAAAAAAAAATTGGCGTGGGATCCCCCATAATTTTAGTCTCTAGCCGAGGTTAAGCAGACGGCTGGGGAATATGTTTGAAGCCTGGGAAGGGGGTAATACCCACGGAGCTTCCCAGACTACTAATATCAGCCCCCAGCTGAATACCTAGCCTTTACTAGCTATTAAAATGGGGGACCCCCCCAAAAAAAATGACGTGGGGTCCCCCCTATTTTAATAGCTAGCAAAGGCTAGGCAGACAGCTGGGGGCTGATATTAATAGCCCAGGAAGGGAGCCATGAATATTGGCCCCCTCCCAGGCTAGAAACACCAGCCGTCAGCCGCCCCAGAAATAGCGCATCCATAGGATGCGCCAACTCTGGCACTTAGCCTCGCTCTTCCACGCTGCCCTGGTGCGGTGGCAGGGGGTAATAGGGCTGGGGTTCATGTCAGCGCCAGCTGCCATGAAGCCCAGGTTAGTAATGATGGGCGTCTATAAGACACCCCCATTACTAACCTACAAAGTGTTAAAAAGAAAAAACACACTACACCCAGAAAAAAATAATTTATTTGAAATAAAACACACAATTTTATTAAATTCTTAGTTTACTAAAAAAAAATAGTTACCTGTCCACGTTCCTGCGCTGATCTCCCATGCACAGCTGTCACATCTGGAGATGGTGACAACTGTGCATGGCTGCTGTAAGCTCACACTGCCGGGAACACGTCCGCTCCCGGCAGCGGGAGCCACTGACTGAGGTCACCGGAGTGCATTCAGGCAGCGCAGCTCCGGAGACCTCCTTTACCGCACTGCTGTACCGTGGGAATTTCTCACGATACAGCAGGGCCGTAAAGGAGCTGACTGGAGCAGCGCTGCCTGAACTCCGGCGAACCCGCTTATGCAATGACGGGGCTGCTTTACGGCCCCATCATTCTAGCGGCGGCAGCGGTTCAGAGCGGTCACATTCTATGTGGCTGCTCTAAACTGGAGATCATCGTGGGACACTCGTGGACTACTACGGAGGGGTAAGGATAAGGTTGTGGTTTATTATTTTATATTTTATTACAGGAGATCGATGGCTTCGGGGAATTAGGTGTCTAG